>NC_091000.1:45504500-46160500 GCF_041146395.1 Eulemur rufifrons | reverse complement strand
CCCAGATTGCTGCAAAAGGTATTAATTTATCTTTCTTTATGGCTGAGTAGTACTCCATGGTGTACATATACCACATTTTGTTAATCCACTCATGAGTTGATGAACACGTGGGTTGGTTCCACATGTTTGCAATTGTGAATTGTGCTGAAATAAACATTTGAGTTCAGGTGTCTTTTTGATAAAATGACTTCTTTTCCTTTGGGTAAATACCCAGTAGTGGAATTGCTATATCTAATGGTAGGTCTACTTTTAGTTCTTTGAGGAAACTCCATACTGTTTTCCATAGAAGTTGTACTAATTTGCAGTCCCACCAACAATGTATAAGCATTTCTTTCTCTTTGCATCCACACTGGCATCTACTGTTTTTGGACTTTTTAATAAAGGCCATTTGAACTGGTGTAATGTAATGTCTCATTGTGGCTTTCATTTTTACTTCCCTGATGATTAGTGATGTTGAGTATTTTTCATATATTTCTTGGCCATTTGTCTTTCTTTTGAGAAGCATCTGTTCATATCTTTTGTCCACTTTTTAAGAGTTGTTTGGTTTTTTTTCCTTGCTGATATGCTTGAGTTCTTTGTAGATTCTGGTTGTTAGCCCTTTAGCAAGATGTGTAGCTTGTGAATATTTTCTCCCATTCTGTATGTTGTCTATTTTCTCTGTTGATTGTTTCCTTAGCTGTGAAGAAGCTTTTTAGTTTAATCAAGTCTCATGTATTAATATTTTTTTTTGTTGTCATGATTGCCAATAGGTTCTTTTTCATACATTCTTTGCCTACATCAATAACTAGAAGAGTTTTTCCTACATTTTCCTCTAGAATTCTTATGGTTTCATGCTTTAGATCTAAGTCTTTTATCCATTTTGAATAAATTTTTGTGAGTGGTGAGAGGTAGGGGTCCTATTTCATTCTTCTGCATGTGGCTATCCAATTTTCCCAGTACAATTTATTGAATGGTGCTTCTTTTCCTCAGTGCACATTGTCGTCTGCTTTTTAAAGATCAGTTAGTTGTAGGTACATGGTTTTATGTCTGGGTTCTATGTTCCATTCCATTGGTCTATGTCTCTATTTTTGTACCAAAATCATGCTGTTTTGGTTACTATAGCCTTGTAGTATAGCTTGAAGTCTTGTAATGTGATGCCTCCAGTTTTGTTCTTTTTGCTTAAAATTGTTTTGGCTATTTGGGCTCTTTTCTGGTGCCAAATGAAGCATAGAATTATTTTTTTCTAGATCTGTGAAGTATGATGCTGTTAACTTGATGGGGATTGCTCTGAATTTGTAAATAACTTTGGCTTGTATGTACGCTTTAACAATGTCAATTCTACCTATTTATGAGCATGATATATTTTTCCATTTGGTTTGTACCCTCTGCGATTTCTCTCCTCAGAGTTTTGTAGTTTTCCTTGTATAGATCTTTCACCTCCTGGGTTAAGTATATTCCCAGGTATTTTATTTTATTTGTAGCTATTTGTGAATGATATTGAGTCTTTGATTTGAATCTCAGCTTGGCTGTTATCAGTATATAAAAATACTAGTAATTTATGTGCATTGATTTTGTAGCCTGAGACTTTGATGAATTTATTTATCAATTCTAGGAGACTCTAGGTGGAATATTTGGGTTTTCCTAGATACAAGATCATATCTTGAGCAAAGAGGGATAGTTTGACTTCCTCTTTCCCATTTTGGACACCCTTAATATTTTTCTCTTGCCTGGGTGTTTTAATTCTACACATAGGAGTGGTGACAGTGAACAGCCTTGTCTTGTTCCAGCTCTTATGTGGAATGCTTTCAACGTTTCCCCATTCAGTATGATGTTGGCTGTGGGCTTGTCATATATGGATTTCATAATTTTTAGATAGGTTCCTTCTATACCTAGTTTGTTGAGAGTTTTTATCATGAAATGGTGCTGGATTTTATCTAATGCTTTTTATGCATTTAGTGAGATGGTCATATGTTCTTTGTTTTTGTTTTAGTTATATGGTGAATCATATTTATTGTTTATATATGTTGAAACATTCTTGCATTCCTAGGATGAAGCCCACTTGGCCTTAGTGGATTATGTTTTTGATGTGCTGTTGAATTCAGTTTGCTGGTATTTTATTGAGGGTTTTTATAAGCTTTAAATTGTGCGATGTTCTAAGCAGTGTGATAAAATCTCTTGTCATCTTGCTTTGTCCCACCTGGGACTGAATCATCCCTTTGTCCAGCATGTCTATACTGTAGACACTACCTTTCCATTAGTTGTCAACATTGCTTGCTGCCAACATTCAATCATTGACATCATCGTAGCTCAATGATCTAAAATTACCCAAAGCAGATCCTCCTCTTTCTGAAGTGCACTTCCTGCCCAACTGAAATTTTGTATTCTTTGACCATCACCCCAATCCCTCCTTTCATCCCCCGCCTAACCACCATTCTATTCTCTGCTGCTGTGAGTATGACTTTTAGATTCCACATATAAGTGAGATGATAAACTATTTGTCTTTCTGTGCCTGGCTTAACTCACTTAACATAATGTCCTTCAGGTTCATTCATGTTGTAGCAAATGACAAGATTTCCTTATTTTCTAAGGCTGAATAGTATTCTATCGTATATATATGCACCACATTTTCTTTATTCATTCATTCATTGATGGAAAGTTTCACATCCTGGCTTGTGAATAATGCTGCAATGAACATGAGAGCACAGATATCTCTTTGATATACTGATTTCAATTCCTTTGGATATATACCCAGAAGCTGAATCATATGGTAGTTCTACTTTTAATGTTTTTATACAGTTTTCTATAATGGCTGTCCCAATTTATATTCCCACCAACAAAGTACAAATGTTCTCTTTTCTCTATATCCTTATCAACATTTGTTATCTCTTGTCTTTTTGATAATAATAATGGCCATCCTAATAGGTATGAGGTAATGTTTTATTTTGATTTTAATTTACATTTTCCTAATGATTAGTGGTTTTAAACATTTTTTCATATACCTGTTGTTGGCAATTTGTATGTCTTCTTTTGAGAACTGTCTTTTTAGGTCATTTGTCCATTTTTAAATCAGATTATTTGTTTTCTTGCTATTGTTTTTTTTTTGAGTTTCTTATATATTATGGATATCAATCCTTTATCAGGTATAAGTTCATGAATATTTTCTCCTATTCTGTAGATTGTCTCATCACTCTGTTGATTGTCACCTTTGCTACGCAGAAGATTTTTAGTTTGAAGCAATTCCATTTGTTTATTTTTACAATTTACCTCTCCCGCCTTGGGTAAGCACTCCATTCTAGACTTTGATTCCGTGGCTGCTGTATAGATATGCATGCATGTGTGTGTGCACGTGTGTGTGTAAGAGTGTGTATGTGTAAGAGTGTGTGTTGGGGGGTACCTTTTATTGTTTCCTGGATTAGATCCACTGTTTCTTATATTACAAGCTTATCTTTTTCTTTATTAATTTCCTTGTATCCAGAAGTAAGATACTATGAAATGATTCATGGGAAATAAACTTAAGTCTTAGCATGTTTGAAAAGTTTTTTATGCTTTTACATTACATCATAAATTTGAGATCAAATAAATCAAATAAATTTAATGTTCTTTTCTCAGAACATTGGCTTCATTTTCTTTTAACATTCATTGTTGATAAAAAGTCTTACATCACTTTGGTTCTTGTTACTTTATAAATAAACTGTTTTATTTTCTCTGTGGAAGTATATCAAATATTCTCTTCATTATTGGTGTTCTGAAATTTCAGTCATGTATTTTCTAGTTGGTTATTTGTTTGTATGTTTGTTTAATATTTGGCAGGCCTTCAAATATAAAGCCTTGGGTATTTTTATTCTAGTAAAGACTCTTATATTATCTTTTTTATAATTTCCTCATTCACATTTTTTTGTATTATTTCTCTCCAGAATTTCTAGAATCAGAGGGCAGACTACTTCATTTATGTGTGGATTTTATTTTACTTCATATATATTTTTTGAATTGTGATAAATCAAAAAATATCCAAGCATAGTTATTTTAGCCACTTGTGTACTATATTTCTTCTCTATTTTGAATCTTTCTGTTGGATTTATTTTAATTTTCACAATCAGCATTTTAATTTCACAATTTTTTTTCTTTGTCACTGAACAAACATCCTGTTCTTGTTCTATGTATTATATTATTAAGTGACTCTGAGGTACTAATTTTTTTTTTAAGATCTCTTCTGTCCCCTGAATCCCTGTTTGAGTCTTTCTTGTTAATGTTTGAAATTTTTTTTTATGTTCAAGACATTTCTTGAATGTTTGATAGTTCTTGTTTGTCTATGAAGACAGACAAAACCAACGCTGATAGTGGGCTGATGTATTGGGCTGGTTTTCTGATGGTCAGGCATTATCACTTTAAAGATGTTTGGCTGCTAAGTTGATGTGATGAGATATCTTCTTCCAATTGACAATGTTGGGACCATGTTGCCCAGATCAGACTCCCAGAATCCCGAGTCATTCAATTCTTGTTCATTTAGAAAAAAACCCTTAGGTGTTTGTGCTTTGGTTTCTTGGTTTGGGACAGGTGTTAAACAATTTTGGAAGCCACTGGGAAAGGAATGTTTGTGTATGTGTGTTATAAATATACATATATTTGTATATACTTAAAATATTTTTATTGATAAGAATACATAATCAAAAGAGATTTTGGAGCTCATTTTTTACAACAATGTATCTAGTTCAAGAATGGAAATGATTGAATAATTAGGCTTTGGCTTGTATGATAGCAAATTAACCGGCCTTGCACATTACATTAAATGGACAGTTAAATTAACTTAATTATGTTATCTACATAACCAAATTGACAAGTGAGAAATCTGTATGTGTACAAGTAAGAATAAGTGAAAATTCATTTCCACATTAAAACAGATGACCTTGTGTGTGCTCGTGCATTAATATAAAATTCTTGTCATTAAATAAAATCACACTAAATGGTGTTATCATATTTAATATAGTTATATGTTAAGCTCCTTTTTTAAGAGAATAATTTGAACTTCCAAAGTACAAGAGAGTTAGCAGCACAGTGCCCTATCCAAAATGCAAATCAGCAGAATTCTGTGGAAGTTCTAACCATGATAGAGTACTAGTACACAAAGGAGTAATCCTGCTAAGTCCTCAGGGGATTGTAAGAAAGATCTTTTCTTATGGACATTATCTAGTTTCAGTCTCCTCCTTACTCAGCAAATACTTCTATTGTGCAGATAGTCTACAAGGCAGTCTGAGAATAATAATATTCACAATATATACAAATCACAAATCTTTAGGTATTACAAAAATTTAATATAATTTCTGCTTTTCAGAAAATTTTTGTAAATTCATTTTAATAAAACCTTATTTACTGTGCAACGGATTCCCCCAACTTGCTTTGTTAGGCAGAATAATTAAAATATACAGGAAAACTCATTTTACTGATATCATCTGCCTCAACCCACAATGCTCCCCTTTGTTTTCTCTTATCTCGGAGAGATTCATCTGAAGTTAAAGACAGCAGGGGCCCTGCAGTCAGAAAGTCTCTTTCTAACATTTCCTAATTGTAAGCCTGAGCAAGTTAGGTGATTTCTCAGTCTTGATCTGTCACCTATGTAAGGATGACAACAATGAACTCATTGGGTTGTGAGCACTAAATCAGATACGCATGTGCCAGTGCCCTGTGTTGTGCTAAGTATACAATACAGTCTTGAGAGTGCAATTTCTTTTCCAGTTAATTTTTACTCTTCCTGTCCTGATTTCCCATATTCCAGTTGACATTTAGTTAAGCTCTTTGCAATGTTTTTGTCTCCAACCTTTTATATAATTTCTTTCACATCTTAATTCTTAGGTTATTTAGATCCTTCAGAAAATCTAGCCCTCCAATTCCAAGATCCCTTAACCATGCTAGACTCAGCCATTAATCAATGGACAATTTTCTTCTGTAAGAGCAGCCAAAATCAAAGTTACATGAAATATTAGAGTTTTTTTTGACAGGGAACTTAAAAGAAACGCTTTATATTCTCCAATGTGCTTTAAAAAAAGTATTGGGGGAGATAATTTTCATCATTTTAGGGCATCACTAACCCACTCTTGATTTTTCTGAGAATAATTTTTTAGTTTGTAGATTATCTTTGTCCTTTATTTCTCCTCCCTATTTTGTCTGCCTCTTGGCTATTTTTATAGCTCATTAGTGCCTCCATCAGAGGATAGGAAATGGAAATAAAAGAAGATGAAGCTCAAATTCAGACGGTATCTCTACAACATAAAATGGACCTTCAGGGATGAAAGAAAATTCAGCTGGTTGGCAGTGGGGATCTTAATGACTGAATTATACTCACTATTTGATTTCAGACTGTTATCCACACAGTGCTTGTCAGCTTCTTAAACTCAATTTTCTTCTTGAAATGGATGATGGGTACTCATTACTAAGGTGATATCTGTCAGCCGCTCAGGCCATCAAGCATGCTGAGTGATTGTCTTGCTCTTTGATGAGTGGCCAAGATGTCCCCACATAGCTTTCAGCATCATCTTGTTCTGTAAGCTGATTCACTTACCTATTCTCACCCCATAGCTACCTATTATGCCTTGGCATCTCCCAGCAACTTCAAATTTGGTGGAAATCTATCAGATACACTGATATCCTAGGAGCCAATATAGCTAGTAACTTCAAGGACATAGGAAGATGTGACTCCACACACTTTTCAGGCTGGAATGAAGGTAAGATTGGTTTACATTATTGAATAATCTGTTCTGTCTAAGGCTTGGCCATCAATAATTTTCAATTTTTTTTCTGGGAGTATTTTTTTTTTAATGTAAATGTCATAAATCCTTGCCAAAAATATAACCTTGACAAAAAAACTGATTTGCTTTTCAAAACATCAAAATTCAGTTTATTACAACCAGTTACACCATCTACAGTTAGCTTGCTATTATATTTTGTTAACACCTTTTATTCACAGATTTGGTTTTGGAACTGTGGATGCCTGTGGATTTCAAATAATTCTACTTTAAATTCTCTTTAGCATGAGAATTAAGAGTGGGATATGGTTGGCAAAATGTATATAAATAAGTTGTTGTTTAGAAGCAGCACTAAACTCTTGGCCAGGGTACTTTTCCAATGCTACTGAAACAGCGATCTATTAAATGTTTCTTTTAATTCAGTGCCTCTGAGTGAGTCTTTCCCCCCACAGAAATAGAATAGAAAGAAGCCATGAGAAACTCCTAGTCATACTCTCATGGGATATTTCAGTTGTCTGTTTTTGACTTAATATTGTTTATTCCAGTTTGCAAATCTTATTCAGCTTCCAAAAAAGGGTCTACCTGAAAACTGCAATATTAAGTATTAGAATCTCCCCCACCCTCCGTTGGCTAAAATTGCTGCAAATTCCATTTAAATTTTGAAATGACTCTAGTAAGGAAAAGTTAAGCTCGATGGAGAAACTGTGGTGAAGTCTTTTCTGGCTAGCCTCATTTTTTCAGTAGTTCGATTGAAAACATTTATGACAAAACATGCTGATGAGGCAAAGAAAAATGAGGCTAGGAAGAAAAGGAAGGAAAATAAAATAAATGGGGAATTTAGGTGAAAAGTAAGAAACAATAGAGCTGTAGTTTCCTAAATTTAGTGCAGTCTTGAATATGCTCCACGTCCTGAAGTACCAGAGAGCATAAGCCAGTTGCAACAAGTCTGATCTTTGAATACCTCTTTATTATTATTATTATTATTTTTAAAGGATTTAGACTGAAAAGGAAATGTATGAGGTAGGTTGGCATAGCATAAAATTCATTTCACACTCATTATTGGGTTTCAGGAAATTGGCTCAAAGATTTGAAAGGGAAAGTCACTATATGTTTGAGGAGTAATGACCAGGTCTTCTGGACGCTGTGATGGCGGACAATAATCCCATTGTGAAAACTTATGACAGAGTAAAATTAATTAACTCTCCTCCAACTGTGTGAGGTTATAGTAAGAGTCAGAACGCAAAGGAGCACCCGGGAAGGGGGCATGGACTTCAGAGGGGTACAAGGAAGGGAAGTACTTTCCTATTACCAAATTTTCATGTTCATGTCACAAAGAAAATGGATGAAAACAAACAAAAAAAAATGGGTACTTTTTTCTATAGTGAGCATTAACTTTAGATCTTAGGTTGCTTTTAAAAATAAAATCTGGGGAAATTAACTCTCCTATCAGACAACAGCCAGACTGTAATGATTATTTAGAAGAGTTAGAAAGGGAGTGTGCTCTCTAGTCAACATGACCTTTTTCATTTATTAGGCTATTTATCTGGCTGCTTTAAAAAGTTTTTTTCAAAAACTTTTCTTTTTAACTACATGGGTAAATATCTTTGTAGTCTTATTAATTGATTGTTAAAGTCACATTCAGAGTTCTACGTCTTGCATTTGCAAAGGTCAGGAATGTTTTGCACATAAATGGCATGGGGGGATTCTATAAATAATATTTCTAATTTCAAAAGGTCACATGGAAAGGAAAAAAATTCATCTGTGTACTGCATTTGTCTCATACACAACATGTGCTTTTGTAAATTAGTCCTTTGCCAACATACCATGTAATACGCTCTTCTTAACACTGGCATTTCCCCCTCTTTAATGTGGATTTTACCGTAACTGGGTTAGATGGAAACAGTAGGCTTCCCATGGCTCAGCAATTAATATGCATCTGATTAGAGAAATCGTTGGGATCAAGAGACTTTTAAAGTTGAGAGAAATTTTAAAGTCTAGCTCAAATGCCTTCTTTCACTAAAGGAGACACGAAGACCAGGAATGTCATATGACTTGTTCTGGTGAGAAAACTGGTTATGTCAGAATGGATTTAGGACTCAGATACTTTCATTCCCAATTTTGTGCTCTTTGTGGTGTAATATCAAAGTGCTATCAGGCACACTTCTTCTAGATGAAAGGTCTTTACAAAGCTTACTCTCAAAAACAAAGTCCTAGTCAGAATTTTATTTTATTCATATTTTAGTTAAAATAAAGGTTTATTTTAGGTTTAATAAAGGTTTATTTTAACTAAAATATCAATAAATTTTATTTATAAAAATGAAAACAAGTACAGAAAGCTGTCAAATAATATATATATATAGCTTGATGAATTATCGTAAACACATTCATGAAACTAAAAAACAAAGAAAGAAATAGAATATTGCTCAAGCCCCAGAAATCCTTTTCTGGGTCCTTTCCTGGTCACTACCCTGACCTTTTCTTCCAAACAATTATAATCTTGATTTCTATCACATATATTGATTTTTACCTCTTTTTGAACTTTATATATAAATATAATTCTTCTACATATGGCTTCTTTTCACTCAAAATTTTGCTTGTAAAATTTATCAGTGTTATTTTGTATAATTTATTCCTTTTCATTGATGTATGGTCTTCCTATGTACGAATGTGCCACCATTTATTTGTGTGTGCCAATACTGATGAACAACTGAGTTGCTCCTACTTTGGAACTACGGGTTGAATATTCCTTATCTGAAATGCTTGGAACCAAAAGTTGTTAGGATCTCAATATTTTTCAGATTTTGGAATACTTGCATATGCATGATGAGATATCTGGAGAATAGGACCCAAGTTTAAACACGAAATTCATTTGTGTTTCATATATACCTTATGCACATAGCATGAAGGTAATTTTATAAAATATTCTAAATAATTTTTTGCATGAAACAAAGTTTTAACTGCAACTCATCATTTGAGGTCAGGTGTGGAATTTTCCAATTGTGGCTCAAAGAGTTCTGGATTTTGGAGCATTTCAGTTTTCAGGTTTTTGGGTTAGGGATGCTCAATCTGTATTACAAACCATACTTCCATGAACATTCTTGTTCATGTCCTTGGATGCACATATATATGATAACTCTTAGGCGATTCTGGAAGTGGAACAAGGTAACAAGGCATGTGTATATTTGATAGACATGGGTAGCTTTCCAAAGTGGCTGTACCACTTTGCACTTCCAACAGCAGTGTATAACTTGCTCCGCATCCAGACCAAAGCTTGGTATTACCAGACATCTATTAAATTTTATTTTTAATTGACATATAATAATTGTACATATTTATGAGATACAAAGTGATATTTTGATACATGTATACGATGTATAATGATCAAATCAGGGCAATTAGCATATCCATCACCTCAAACATTTATCATTTCTTTAGTTGGAACATTCAATATCCTCTCGTCTAGCTATCTGAATACATATGATAAATTATTTTTAACTATAGCCACCCTACAATGCCAGAGAACACTAGGACTTATTCCTCCTATTTAGCTGTGATTTTATAACTGGTAACCAACGTCTTCCTATCCTCTCAATCCCCAAAACCCTTCTCAGCCTCTAGGAATCACAGTTCAACTTTTTTAGCGTCAACATATAAGTAAGAACATGTGGTATTTATCTTTCTGTGCTTGACTTATTTCACTTAATGTTCTCCAGGCTCATTCTTGTTGCCACATAATTATTCTTATGACTGAATATACATTCTATTATGTATATATAACATATATTCTTTATTCATTCATCTGCTGATGAACACTTAGGTTGATTTTATATTTTGGCTATTGTGAATAGTGCTGCTGTAAACATAGGGGTGCAGATATCTCAATGATATACTGATTCCCTTTCCTTTGAGTAAATACCAAAAAATGGGATTGCTAGATCATATGGTAGTTCTATTTTTAGTTATATGTTGGATCCTCTCATTTCATACTCTCTCTATTTCTCCATGGAGCATTCTGGGTTATATTCTCAGATTTGTTTTCCAGTTTATTATTTCTCTCTATGACATATTTAATTTGCTGCTATTAATAAAGCATTCCCTGAATATTAAATTTTTGTTTTGAAGTTCCTTTGAAGTCTTATTCTATTCCTAAGATTGTGTTCACTTTTTATGACTTTAAAAATACTTATATTCTCTTTCAGATCATGTTCCATTATTATGAGATTTTTGGAGCATTGCTGTTTGTTGATTATTCACTCTCACTTATAATTGTTTGTTTAGTAAGTGTAGATTACACATTCATCTTTAGTGAGGATTTTCTTTCTCTGACAATTTTTCATGACAAGACAACATTCTTCCACAGAGGTTTAGAGTTTGCATCTGCTTGGTGTCTTTTGTATATCATTGGTCTGAAGTCCATTTTATGTTAAATCTCTGCTTTTTGGACCACATGCCAATGCAAACCCAAAATTTGTGTTAGTTTCAGGCTCAAGATTTTTCAGTGGTTTTGGTTTTACCCAGAACCCTCACAGACACAGATAGTGTCATTCATCAAAGAGAGTGGAATGAAAGTCATGTGTTTTTCTGGTGATAATATATATGAAATATTTCAAAAAAGTGCAGCACAAATGTAAACTATTGTCATTGCTTTTTGTTTTATGTAACGGTGATATCCATGTATGTTTAGTACAAATAAACCTTATAATATTTAATGGCATTCATTATGATAACACTTTTAATAATGAATTGAAAGTCTAATGCAAAAACTATTGAAAGGGTAAATCTTCCGTTTCTTTCCATGGTGGTCTGTCCACAGAATATTAGCACTGAAAAAAACCCATTATTTTGCTTTTACCTTGCTATGGTTTGAATGCCCTCTCCTAAACTCATGTTGAAACTTAATCCCCAATGTGATAGTATTGAGAGGTGGGGCCATTAAGAGGTGATCATATCATTGAAGGCTCTGCCCTCATGAATGGATTAATCCATTTGTGGATTAATGAATTAACAGGTTAATAGATTAATGAGTTATCATGGTAGGGGAACTGATGACTTTATAAGAGGAAGAGAGACCTGAGCTAGCATATTAGCATAGTCAGCCCCCTCACTATGTAATGCACTAGGCTACCTCTGGACTCTGCACAGAGTCCCTACCAAGAAGATGTCATGAGATGTGGCCCTTTGACCTTAGACTTCTATACAACTGTAAGAAGTAAATTCTTTTTTTTTTTTTTTAATAAATTACCCAGGTTCAAGTATTCTTCTATTAACAACAGAAAATGGACTAAGATACACCCTATTTACATTATACTTTTATCCTTTCTCTCTCCCCTTTCTCCCTCCTAATAATAGAATGGACACTCCACCAGGTCCGACAGCCTAATGCACAAGAAAGTGCACAAATTTAAGTCAGTGCTTCAGTGACTGTGTACTGAGCAGACCAGATGAGCCAGAGAGATTTTCATCCTGCTGCCCTGTCACTAGCTGCTCCAGGATCTAATTCTCATTATGTAGACTTAAAGCCAAATATACAGCACTTTGTGAATCATAGATTGTCATTCAGATTAATGGTAAGAAAGATTCCACGTTTAGCAAAGAAGCAGATAATGAGAGAAAAAGTCAAGGAAAGCAGTGTTGGAGTTAATTCATCTTTGTTAAGAAACTTCACTGCAGAAATATTGGGAGTATCAGACATGAGATTCCAGCTAAGGATGAAAGGAAGAAACTCCTATTTTCATTCTCCTGGGAGAAATAAGGACTAAAAATGAATTGGACCCCCTCTACTTCCCCCCCCCAAAAAGCAGGCAGAACATTCTTATCTGACTGATCAGATTTCTTCATAAAGCTGTATATCTAAGATTTTCACTTGCTCTTGAAAATAATGGGAAATATGGAAAGATGTAAATTATAGGTGCAAGAAGAATGAAATCAAATCCAACAAAAAGCTCCTATTTTCTTTCATTTTAGTAAAATCCTTCTGCATTTTTTAGCTCTTAGGTTAGTTTTCATTTCTACTATAGCTCATATAATTATTATTTTATTAGTCTGGAGTGCAATGACCAAAACATTAACCCACCATCCATGCTAATATGTCAAAAGGGAATCTTCTTTTTTCGTATCATTTGAATTTAAATGTTCTCTCATTAACAAATTGTCTCAAATAGAAATCAATCTGATGAGAATTGAGAATACTTTTGCATTACAGGATAATTTTATTGAACTTGTTAAAATCTCAGAATTTTAATAACAGATTATTCATGTTTAAAATGACAGAATGAAATTTAGATATTATTTTGTATATATGTTTTTAACAGTATTAATTAGCTTTCTCCTAGATCTAAGTGAGTCTTATGTGGGATGTGCTGTGATTAATATTGGCTCACATATTAGATGAGGAGGTCATACAGAGCTGGCTTCTTTATCATGGGCACTGGAGAGTGTGCTAGTGAAACTTCTCAGGACAACAGCAAGAAGAACACATTCTAAACAATCTCCCCTTTGCCTATCCCCAAATACTAGCTCCGGGTCAACTGGCAAATGCTCTTGTCCTTGTTTTCTTTCCCTTATCAAAAAGAAAAAAATAATCTTGCTGGAGTTAGAGTTAACTATTTAATACATCAAACAAATTAAATCAGAGTATATGGAAACAACCAAGAATTCCCCAAATATTGCTAGTCATTTGTAATTTGTTTTTTTTTTTTTTTTTTTTTTTTGAGACAGAGTCTCACTCTGTTGCCCAGGCTAGAGTGAGTGCCGTGGCGTCAGCCTAGCTCACAGCAACCTCAAACTCCTGAGCTTAAGCGATCCTTCTGTCTCAGCCTCCCGAGTAGCTGGGACTACAGGCATGCACCACCATGCCCGGCTAATTTTTTCTATATATATTTTTAGCTGTCCATATAATTTCTTTCTATTTTTAGTAGAGGTAGGGGTCTCGCTCTTGCTCAGGCTGGTCTCGAACTCCTGAGCTCAAACGATCCGCCCACCTCGGCCTCCCAGAGTGCTAGGATTACAGGCGTGAGCCACCGCGCCCGGCCTGTAATTTGACCAAATGCTAAACGTAATTCATCCTGTGATGAATTCAAATATTCAAGATTTAAGATCATATATATAACTGTATGAGGACTATAATATCCAGAAATCCCACTACTGGGTATCTACCCAAAGGAAAAAGAGACATTCTATTAAAAAGACACCTGCACTTGAATGTTTATAGCAGCACAATTCACAATTGCAAAGATGTGGAAACAATCAAAGTGCCCATCAATACATGAGTGGATTAATAAAATGTGGTATATGTATATCATGGGGTCCTACTCAGCCATAAAAAAATGTGAACTCATAATATCTCTTGTATTAACCTGGATGGAACTGTAGACCATTATTCTAAGTGAAGTATCACAAGAATGGAAAAGCAAGCCCCACATGTACTTATCATTGAATTGGAACTAATTGATCAACACTTATGTGCACATATGGAAATAACATTCATCAGAAATCAAGCAGGTGGGAGGGGGAGGAGGGGATGGGTAAATTCACAGCTAATGGGTACAATGCACACTATCTGGGGAATGGGCACACTTATAACTTTGACTCAAACAATACAAAAGCAATTTATGTATCAACACATTTGTATCCCAGTAATATTCTGAAATAAAAAAAGAAAAAAAAAACAAAGAATATAAGTGGACTATTACTCAGTTTATATATTTATATTCTTAAATTGAAACTTTATTTAAATTTAAATTTACATTTATGAAGTAAAATTTGGCTGTTTGTACAATCAGAATGATACTAGTCCAGAAAGATAACTATATTTTTCCATTTATAACTTAACTTTCTGTTTTTCTTAACTCCAGTGAAATTAAATGTATCCCTACCTTAATGCTATCTACAAGTAACACCTAACAGCTAACAATTTCTGAGCACCCACTTGATATATGGTTTTATAAGCACTGTCTTATTTAAACTCCTGCAAGCTTATGAGGTCAGTTCTATTTTTATGTGTATTTCCCATATAAGGAAACTGAGCCTTAGTAGTAGTAGAGCTAAGGTTTGAAACTGGGCTTTTTAAAACCTAGAAGATACCAAACCAGGCAGATAGCCACTGAATAATTAATATAGCTGTCTTTCCATATATATATATGTATGTGTGTGTGTGTGTGTGTGTGTGTATAATTCTCAAAGAAATGTATACCAAAATTATGAGTATATTTGCTGTAAACAGATGTTTGTGCTCTTCTACCTAAGAAATGGAGGCTACATTTTTGGGGTTTTTTTTTGTTTTTTGATGGCAAAAAACATGTTGTTGAATTTGTTTAGCATTCTGAGGTAGTTTTATGTATTTTATTAAGATTACATAATATAATATCAGCTAGAGTTGTCTCAGCTCCAAGAGTTGCAGCAGATCCATCCACATCCCAGAATTAATTCTCTTGGATCTGACTTTTTCATGTGGTTTAAGGTAATCATTGTGACTAAGGAAATGCTATGCTTTATTTGTCCAAGGCCCTTATAGGGTTGCATATGTCCACTCCTGTGCAGGGGTGAGGAGGTAGGCGGTTCTGTGCAATTCACATGGACTAATGAGTATTAGTAGATCTTCAAATCAAATTCAGCAAATTATTTTTATAAGTAGTAGGAATGGATGCTCCATAGCAAAAACAAAACAAAACAAAACAAGGTTACATGACAATTATTCTAATAGTTCCAATATTTTTACATAGGAAAGTAGTGGTTTTAGGGCAGAACCAATGGGAAGAAAATGCGTGTCAAATATTGAATTTTATGGTAAAGCATTTAAAACTGCTGTTTTTATTCACCAAATGCTAGAATACGATTTTTGTGAGTTAACGTTATAAACATGATGACTGATAAAAATAAGATCATGAATAATTATAAACTATAAATATAAATACTGGGATCTACAACATATGAGGATGAGAAATTCTACATTGAGCTAAGGATCTGGTTTATGCTCTAGTCCAGAATTTTCCCTCTGTAAGTCAATGCTGAGGGTCTTATTTTGTGGAGAGACCAAATGATTGATATCGAGAGCATCACTTTTTCTAAATGATCTCATAACAATGTAACTCCCATATCAATCACAAGTTCCCTGGGTCATTACTCCAGGAATATTGCCTTTGCTGGTCAGTATCTCTTCTCCTGGCCGTGTGGGTAGTGTCTGAAACATGGCATGCATGTGACCTACTCAACTCTCTTGCTAGTACTCTTAACAAGATTTTTGGAAAAGAAGTTTCATTAGTAGGAAAATACTAAAATAAATACAAATTCTGCCAGCTGAAATGCATATAGAAGCCGAAATCAGTCATGCCACCTCATGGCCATGGTTTATATGTCTTTCATCTCACCTTCAGCATCTTAAGAGTCAGAAAGGTGTTTTGGTCCTACTATGCCACTGATCTTAGACAGGTATGCATGACTTAACCCTGGCTGTAGTAATTCATTTTCATATTAACCAATCTTTTGAAGTGTTTACATATATTGTACTTAATTTTTGTCCTCTTCAGGTGATTAAGGTTTTATATGTTGTTTTGTTTGGTTTTGCCATTTTATGGCTGTCATCAGTGAAAGAGATTTAAGCTAAGGCTTGATGTGGCAAACTCGGAAAAGTAATTAGATGTGGCAGAGAAAAGAATATTATTAGAGGTTAAACAAGGAATGTGACCCTTGACTTGGAATCCACTGTACCGTGTGAGCATGGCTCGATCAGCACTGATGCTTCTCCCGCGGCAGAAGGGTATAAGAATTTGCCTTACTGAAAAATAACAGAGAAAAAGAAAAGTGGACGATGTTTATATTTTCATTGGGTATAACCTTTTCTGTATGACTGAAGCGCTTTAGTTCTCTCAGCCTTTTTTGTGATGATAATGGTTACATTTCTACACACTGATAATAATATCAGTCATAATACTATGACTAACAAATGTAGCTGACACTTATTGAATGTTCACCATGTGCCAGGAATTCAGCTAAGCCCTTTTTAAGTCTTTTTCTCAGCCCAGGCTCCTAAACAGAGGCCCAAACCTATGTATCTAACTGCCTACTAAACATCACCTTTTGAGTGTTTTGAAGGCATCTTACTTATCTTCAGACTCAACCTTTCTATTCTTCTGTATTTCTAGGTTAGTAAACACACCATCCACTCACCTCCTCAGTCTTGGATCTGGGCGTCACACTTGACCTGATGTTCTCTGTATCCTGATCAATCAAACAACAAGCCCTAACTTATTGACCTGTCAATTGTAGCCTACAAATAGCCTGCACAGGGTTCCACCCTTCTCCATAACTGTCACGTGGTGTATACCTCACCTCTTCCATGACAAGAGGCTCGTAATGGACCTCCGGTATGAATGATCTTGTCACTTCCTTATAAAACACTCTTCTATAGAATAAACATCTACTTTCCTGTTCTGTCTCATCTGCTGTCATCCTTGCCCCCATACTTTAGTCTTTCTGAACATTCAGATCTTAGTTTAGAAGACACTTCCTCAAGGAGGACGTCCTTGATTCCTTACACTAATTTTGGTAGCTCCATCACAGTCCGCAGTGCATTTTATTTTCTTTTGTAGCTCTTAACAATTATGTGCATACTGACTGTCTTCCTCACCACACATAGACTATGTGAAGGCAGGAAGTACATTAGTCATGTTCTGCATAATATTTACATTGTCTAGCATAGTGCAGGTACTCCATAAATACTTTTTAAATGAAAGAGTGGATACAACCTACACGGGTACTTCTGTTCCAAGCCCTGGCTCTTTACACTATGCTATTCTGCTTTTAGACACATTCTAATTTAATTTTCATTTCATAAACATTCAATCTTTGCCTCAGGGCCCCAATGGGAATACCTAATATATTCAATATAGACATTTACATTTTGTTTTCTATTTAGGCAATATCTCAGTTTTTCTTAGTAATAAATTTTTCAGGTTCTTTTTGAAATGCTTAGTAAAAAGATCAGAGAGAAGTGGACATTTTTGAGTGAAAGTGATTAAAGCACATTTTAAATAGTGCTGGATTATCCAAAGGCAAGTTAAAAATGTGCTTCAGGCAAAAGATGTTCAATATTGACATTTCCCAAAAAGAATAAAAGGAATATTGATGGAAAAAAGTCAGAAATTTGTTTAACTTCCTAAAACTCATCTTGATGTTTGTTATTGATTTTACTTTTAATCATGCTAGAAGCACAACATTAGGACCACTAAAGGCCTTAACAGGACCCAGTTTTGAATATTACTGTTAAAGAATGATGTATAATATTCCAAATTTTCTAAACCAGTGAGTGTTCTTTCATTTTTATAATAATAATAATACTAATAATCATTAGCAAATATTATTATATGTCAGATACTATGATAGGTTTATATGCATTATCTCTCATCATTTAATCTTGAAATTTAGATGTTATCCTCCCAGTTTTACAGATGAAGAAAGTGAGAGCTAGAATGGCCAGGTAAGTAGCAAGGTCTGCCTGGTCTCCAGCCCATCCATACTCTTTCTGGCAGTTCACACTGGCTCACTCTGTGTAACTGGGGCTATAACTTCTCCCCCATCATATTCATCCCGGTAAGACAATTCCAATGCTGACTATGCAGCAGGATTGCATATATTGCTCCAATCTGCTCAAATTGGCTACTGTGCAAAACTGAAGCAAAGCCCCAGCAGCTCAATAGAAAATCTATATGTTCCAACAGAACGCCTGCAGGGAAGCAGCAGATCTCTAATTTGGAACAATCAGCACAGCAGTGAGTGTGGCAGGGCTGTTTTGAAGGAATAGACAAGAGTTTCAGTCATTGTAGTTGACTGAAGAACTAAGATTTATTGTGAAAACTAAGCATTTTCTTTAGAATCAGTCATTGCATGGATCTAGAGTCAGCAGTTAAATTTCTTTTATTCAGGGCTTGGTTATGTCACTAACTGGCTAAATGATGTTATTTAAGCAGAGACCACTATTCACTATTCCTAAAGGTATGGAGAAAATTTGAGTAAATAAAATAGTGTCTGTGGTAAAACCAGTTGGGTCCAATAAAACATATTGAATAAATCGAATTTCCCTGAAAATGTTTGAAAGTAGCTACAATCAACTGGGGAAATGCTACGACTGTAATTTGTGGCAGATACTTCTCGAAGAGGTAGCCTACATTACTTAACTTTTTAGGATTTTTTGGCTTCCCTTGCTGAGGTAGGCCCTGGAAGCACATGGGTCAGTGCCAGCTGCTCTTTCGGTGGCACTGAGTGTCCTGGATGCCAAGAATTCTGGCACTGAGCCAGACCTGCTTACAGTCCCGAGGACCAAACGTGTGTGTGTGTGTGTTTGCAGGGATTTCTGCAGAAATGTTGTATAGAAAAGTGGTAAGAAAAGTTCATAAATCATGTAGTAATTGAGTCAATGTAAATTGAATAGTTAAAAACCAATGAACCACATTTACCTCAAAGGTAGAATAATTATGTTTTCCCTTGTTTTTAATTTACTAGAAAATGTCCTCCTTTGTTTCTTTTAAAAAATTTCTACTTTATAATGTGTAAATCTAAAGCATCCCTCTCCTTTTTAAGCCTCCCTCCATCCCCCTAAGCTGATTACTCACCCCTACCCGGCTTTCCTAACGCATTCTCTTCCTCTGAGATAGTGCTTGACTGACTAAGTTTCCACATGATGTCTTTTTGCCGTTTCATGTGAATTTCAATGATGGTGCCAGTTATAACAGTTTAAGATGCAGCTAGTTCCATAGTTATAAAGGCACCAATTTTCTCCATTTCAGGAACATAACGACTAGAATGTGGCATTAATAAGGGCAGGTGTGCTCATCATGTCATAGGTCATTAAGGATCACTTGAAGCAACTGTCCATTCTAAGGTCCCATTAGGGATCGTATCTCTGACCCCAGGGGCCGAGCATGCCACTGCACATAAAGTGAGTCAAAGGTTGCCAATTACCCCTTGATACCCATTCTCCATTTCCTCCACAGTAAGAGGCTATGGATTCTGTGAATAAACACTGAGGAAAAAGCCTGGAACTATATTTCCCAGCTTCCCCTGTGCAAAGTGTGGTCATGTGTCCAAAGCTGTACTGCAGGAATGGGGGTGATAAGCCGGAAGGACCTTGGGTTCCTGAAGCCCCGAGCAGGACAGCCCAACCCTGCACTGCCCATTTGCAGACTTCTCCAGGAGGAAGGAGTTAACTCCTGTCTTGTTTAAGCCACTATTACGCTGGATCTTTGTTTCTCTTCAGTGAACCAAACCTAACTGATTTATAAGGCAGAGTGTGGATGTCTCAATAAACTACAGTGGGTTTCATTTAGAACTTCTGTCTTCAGAATGTTAGTCAAAACAATGGAAATTGTTGAGCTCAGTACTTAATAAGTGAGCATTCAGAATTATTTTTTACATCAACTAAATTTAACAAATAATTATTCAGTGCTGTCCATTAGATTAAATTAAATGAGAACACATATAGTTTACCTGATTAAGTAACAGGCACATAGTTGGTGCTGAATAATAATTATGTTCTCCTTCTAAATATATAAAGGCACTGTGTTTCCTTTATAAACCTTTTTCTATTCATTTTGATTGTAAATATCATTACAAAGTGGTATAATAGAGATTTTCTCTGACCTAAAAAATGTCCTATAAAAGCACTCATAAACTGATTACATTCCCCTCAAATAATTTTGTCTAAACACAGGAATTGTCTTATTTCAAGGTAGCAATTTTCTCCCACTATGATATGGTTACTACACTAGTGACTCTCAGTGAACCATGCCTCCTGGTAGCCGTGCCCTTGGGCAGTGGTGTTTTCCTCCCACATTGATGCTAGTGTGACTTTATTTGGTCAATAAGACTTCAGCAAACATGTCCCAAGCAGAAGCTTAATATATGTTTACATATTGAAGCTTGCCCTTTTGGAATGTTATTGCCACCCTTTGAGGAGGCTTGGATGAGCTGCCTTAAGACTGGAAGGTCACATAGAGAGAAGGGACTAACTGCCTTAGCTGAGCTCAGCCCCTATTCCACCTTCCATTTGAAGACAGCTGTAAAAGTGAGTCCAGGTGAGATCAGCAAAAGAACCACCCAGAGACATGAGAAATAATAAATCATTACTGTTTTACACCAGTAAGTTTGGGGATGATGCTTTGTTACTCAGCTGTAGATAACAGATACATTCACACACTCAAACTTCTTTTATTTGTGTGATGTATACATATTTTTTTCATAGTAAGAGATAGAATACAAAGATAACTTAGCTAACTTTTACTTTTCTTCTTATACTTTACATAACCATAGCAAACCAACTTTATTTTTTTATGTGTTTGACAGCTAAAAATTAAAGGAAACTATCAATTATTAAATATGTGTTCTGTGTACACTCTGACCAAAGACTGACACTGGCTAGCTACATTAGGAGCCTATTCATGCAATATTTTTTAAATTATGTAGAAATGTACCATAATAAATTCTAAGCATTTGTATTTAAATTGCAGACTTTAGAGGAAGCTAAAATTCAAGATGGGAGGGAGAGAGGGAGAGAGACAGAGAAAGAGAGAGAAGAGAGAGAAATGAGATTGTCACTGTGGCTATCTTTTTAAGAGGCAAATAACTGGGGAACCAATCATACAACTCACCAGACTACTTGCCTGTTTCCTAAGAGTTCCCTGTGTATGTTTATTCTTTTAATGAGAGACAGTGGTTGGAGGCAAGTAGATGTTTCCAGCAGATGGGATCAATTTGCAAACCAGTCAGAGTCAGGTTTCCCATTTGCTTTTTTATTATGATAATTTGCTTTCTAGACCAATGTTTTCTAAGTGTTTTATCTTTAAGTATCTTTTAGGTCATCTAAAAGCAAAATATAAATATTACATAGTTAAGTGGAATTAGTTCCATAATTTTAAAATACCTACCCCAGATAGGAACTGTTACCATCTTCAGAACAAATGAAATCAACCCTAATGAATGTCTCTCCTCTTGATTGAGGCCAATGACTCCCACACTTTTATATAGCAAAATGTATTTTTATTACAATTTTGTTACTTGGTTAATTTATTTTTCTTATGGATATTCCAAGGATCTTTTTTACATACATAATATAGTGGGTAAATACCGAGCCCAAAAGCCAGAATACCTGAAATCTAAACCCAGATACAACCTTGTCCAGTCACACGACTAAAAAGCAAGTAACTTAACTTTTCTTAATTAGTTTTCACTTTCAAACATAAGGTTAGTAACATCTTCTCTGTTTTCCTCACAAGATTTTTGAAAAGCCAAGCAAAATCATGTATGCGAAAGTATTAATTGGTATTAATAACACCTTACTATTTAAAGTAAACAAGAAAATATTTCAAATTGTAACTGAAAGGTTCATCTTTAAAATTTGTGCATCATAAATTTTTGACACTGTACACTTGAAATTGTCCTATGGATATAAACTAAGAAATAACCATTTGAGTTTCTCAATGTATTTGAAAGAACATTATTGTGAAGGAAACCAAAAATCTAAAATTACTTCTGGAAAAGAAACATGATGCAATGGTACATTATTGTAAGGGAACCTATGTCCAGTCTGGGACTTTTCCAAGTACACAACTGAATTATTTGTCCTTCACAAGTATTGGTTAAACATGAAGTGAACCTTTTTCAAGGTGACACATGACCTACTTTGCCACATTCCCATTATATCTGATTTTCTTGATAATGTATCTTGACATTTGCTAGAAAAAATGTTCATCATTTCTTCTGAGCACTTTGTAGCAAACACTTTGAAAAAAATCCTAAAATATACAGAAAAATATGTTGCAGACAATGTTATTTGCATACCATCAATCTTAGGCTTGACTTTAAAAACATTTGAATCATTTGCATGAAAACAAGATCTTTGTCTTTTAAGAGTTTATCTCTTCCTGTTGCTATGTATCTTATACTGGATTATGACTTCAAGTGAGGCATAAACAGCAGGAACAGATGAACTCTTAAAAAGAAAGATTCTGTTTTTATGCAAATATGTCTAATAATTAAAACAGGGAAATAAGAAAGTTGTACACAAATCCTCTTAAAAAACCCAATAGAGGTTTTCAAAACTAAAAAAAGCTTTCATGTTTTGATTTAACTTCTGAAGTCAGTGGAGTCTGCATATGTTACTTTGATCTTCAAAACTCTGTGTAGTCTTGGTGCTAGTGACTTTCTATGAGACCTCTTAGGTTCCCAGCAGTTTTTTTTTTCTCAAAAGAGCTAAGGGAAACTTGAACATAATTGTTTTCTCTCAGAGTTTAGTTTGCAAACATTTTTTGTATTTGAAGAAGATAAGATGATAATGATAATCATAGTACTGTGTGTGTGTATATGTATATATGTCATTAAATATGAAATGTCCAATTTCAAATCAAAAGTTTAGTTTATTATATCTCAAATAAGAAGCAGTACAATTAATCAAAGTATGTGTCTAAACTATTGACATAGTTTTGTCATCTTAACAGTAACTTGTTTATGCCAGCAGCGAAGAAGCCTGAAGAGCGAGTGACGATGAAATCACAAAAGGCATTTTTCACAGTTTGTTGAGAATTGATTATTTTTTCTTGTAAGAAGTGGTCCAAAGTCTGGAAGAAGTGGTAGTCTCTTGGTGCAAGGTCTGGTGAATAAGGTACATGGCAGAGAGTTTCTAAGTCTAGTCTCTGTAGTTTCAGCAGCTTTGTTTGTGTGACATGTGGTCTAGCATTGTCTTGCAAGAGGATTGGGCTGTCTCTATGACAAATCTCAGCTGTTTAATCGCAAACATCCTCATCATTTCATCCAGTTGGTTGCAGTAGACATCTGCTGTAATCGATTGACCAGGTCTCATGAAGTTGTAGTGGATAATACCAGCACTGGACCACCAAACAGACACCATTAGCTTTTTTTGATGAATATTTGATTTTGGACTGTGTTTCAGCACTTCATCTTTATCCAGCCATTGTGCTGAACACTTGTGATTGTCAAAGAGAACATATTTCTTATCATGCATAACAATAAGCTGCAGAAATGGTTCACCTTTATGTCATGACAGCAAAGAAAGGCAAGCGTCCAGAAGATTTTTCTTTGGATGTTTGTTTAATTTATGTAGTACCCATATCCAATTTCTTTACCTTGCTGATTTGTTTTAAATGGTCTAATATTATTGGAATAGTAACGTCAAACCTTGTTGTTAATTTATGCGTAGGTTGAGATGAAATCACTTCCACTACAGTTTTTAGTTTATTATTATCCACCTTGGTCTCAGGTCATCCATGTGTCTCATCTTTAAGATTAAAATCAGCAGAATGGAACTTTTTAAACCATTAATGTGCTGTGTATTAATTAGCCACATCATTTCCAAACATTTTGTTGATTTTTTGAGCTGTCTGTCTTATTGGTTTTACAATGGAACTCATATTTAAAAATAATATGAATTTTTGACTTATCTATGGTTGTACAAAAATTGTTCTAAAAAAATTTGAAAGATAATCACAAGTTGAAATGTGCATTTGAAAGAATAAGGATATACCTTTACAATAAAAATAAAACAAGAAGTGTTAAAGTGAAATGTCACAGATATTAACTGTCAAATTTAGGACTTAAGGAAATCAGACATTTCATACTTAATAACCTAATAGTAGTTACAGCGCTTTATATTGTACTAGATATATAAATATAAATATTTATATATTATAATTATATAAATTTATAAATATAAATATATATAAATTAAAATATGTTCACAAAGAGCAGTAGTTTTCAGCCTTTTTCAGAATGTGAATACATTTTTGTTATTAAATAATTTTAAGTCTCCTCTCCACATAATAAATATTACATTTTTATTTATTCCAATTTTGGACAATGCTTATTGTGTACATAGATTTTTGAACCTCTTTTAATAGCTATAATTTCCCCTGCTTCTCTTTCCAAGATAGCCAACTCACTACATCTTTGATTTGGTTGCTTAATACTGCATCTCTGCTTAGGGAAGCTTGACCAGCGCTGGTGGATCTGCTACCATGATGGCCCCTCACATGGCTGCCACTTTGGGTGCTGGCTTGTGGCTGCAGTTCAGCTGGACTGCTAGCCAGGGGCCTACTCTGCTTCACATGTGGAACTCTCTGTAGGCTTCTTGGGCTTCTTCACAGTTGGGTTCCAAGGGATAGTATTCCAAGAGACAGGAATGGAAGCTATTGATCACTTAATGCCTGGACCCAGAAATTATAATAGCAAATCATCATTTCTCCCATATTCTATTGACCAAGTAGTCACAGAGCCCTCCCAGATTCAAGAAGAGGGGACATAGACCCCACCTGTTATAAAAAGACTGTCAGAATTTTCAGCCACCTTTAGTGTTCTGCAGTTCATTTTTAAAAATGAACCTGGATCCAGATATTTGTACCCAAGCTTTAATTCATCTTTCCAAGATCAGTATCTTTTGCCACTCTAGTGGGTACAGCACATTCCCGAGAGGCCTGCTTTGCTCCCTTCACTTTGTCCTGTGCTGGGACCTCGCTAGGACTGTGTAAGAGCTCTGCAGATACACTCACCACCACACACCTGTGGCTGGGAGCTCTTTGTCACACAGCACCAGTATACTGGGAACTCAGCCTGACAGTGACACTAGCCTCGCTCCCTATGGTTGAGATCCTTTGTGACCATCAGGCCTTCATTGTGAATATCTTAGACCTTGTATGGCAACAGTAGACAAAGAGCAAGAGGGCAATTCCTGTGATAAAGAAAAGTTTGGGATCACTGAAGGGCCGTTGCTATGGTAACAATGGCATGAAGAGGATCATTTTTTCCTTCTTTTTTGCATAGTTGGTGAGATTTCTTGTCATTCTATTGCCACACCTTTCTGAATAGCTTATACCTTCTAAGTAGAGGGTTTACCTAAGGATGCTAAAGTGAGCTGAATCCATAAGATTACTGGATCCAGTATTCAAATGAGTGGAATGTTGCTATTTTCTAGATGTGAAGACTTATGATCTTAAAACAGTGATTTTGTGGTTTAAATAAGATATGGCTTGCATACATAGTGATTGCTATTTCAGAAGACAGTATCACCTGGATATGTTAATGACATTTGAGAGGAAGGCAAACATTTGCAAATAGACCCTACTCCCTTTTCAGGCCTTTACTTACTCGAATACTCCAACCTGAATACATAATACATCTCTCTACCTGTCATCCCAGGCTTTATAAAATCTCCAAACCCACCTCCTTCTCTTCTATGTTAAGCTAGACTTTTTGAGGCTTGAGATATATGTATATATATTTTCAGTGTGACTTAGGCTTATTTGTGTTTAGATGCAGGGGGTGAAGGAGACAAAACTCAGTATCTATAAAAATGACATTTATACCCTGAACTTTAAGTTTAGTCTTCTAGGAAGATTATGCCTTCCTCTGAAAGACAAACAACCAGCCAGGACATCCTGAAAATATTATGCTTATCAATTATATAGGACTAAAAACAAGTTTACTAAGAATGGCTTATTTTTATTTCACCATTTTCAGTTTTCCCTGTCATAATTTATTTTTTATGATAAATAATGAAATATGCAGAAGCAAGTTGATTTTCAATTGTCCTCTTGCCTACAATTCTCACAATGGAGTAATTCACTTTTTAATTTGCAAATTTTGACCTAAATCCAGGACTATAGAAAGACACACACATTTCTCTACTAAATAGTGGGTCTGCATGATCATAGCACAATCAGATGTCATCCTAAGTATGTGGGTGTGGCTTTCCACAGACAATGAAGACTCGCTTATGAATGGCACAGACCACACTTGCAGACTGGCCCTGTCAGTCTGACCCTGGGAACATTTTATCTTTCTTTTCTTTTCTGAAATATTACTTCAATGTATCATCAGTTTGGTGTAAGAAATGTACCACTTTTAGATCGAACCAGTTTTTATTGTGAATTACTCAAATAGAATGTTAAAAATAAAAATGTATATTAATGAGTATGCTAAATTTGCTATCATTTTTGGGAGTGACTCTTCCTTCTAGTCTTCCATCTGTCCTAAACATTTCCTCTTTTGTTCATCATGGATGTGCCAGTTTTCCTTTCCTCTCTTACTCTTCTATTCTGATCATAGTTTGGGCAAACTATTTTTGCCTGAACTTTTTTATTAATGACACAACTTTAGATAATAATGAGAACTTCACTAACCTAACACCTTCTGTGATCTGACTCTTAAAATAAGGGAATTTTAATGAGTGTGCCTCTTGGTGATATAAAATTGGCTATAGCAAGTAGAAAAAAAATATTTCTTTTTCTAAAACCTGTACCAAATGAAGTACCTGATAGACCACTGGATATTAACAAACTCCTGTGGTGTGAGACAACCAATTTAAGAGCAGTAATGACAAAAAGGTGAAGAAAGGAAAGACTGCCTGTGTCAACTACAAAAATGAGATTGAAATGTTTCTTCTAAGCTTTATTATTTTATTAACACCATCTTTCCCTAATTTAAAACTTCTTTTGGAAAGTAATATGGAGATACCTCAAAGAGCTAAAAGTAGAACTACCATTGGATCCAGCAATCCTATTACTGGGCATCTACCCAAAGGAACAAAAAACATTCTATAAAAAAGACATCTGCACTAGAATGTTTATAGCAGCACAGTTCACAATTGCAAAGATGTGGAAACAACCCAAGTGTCCATCAATACATGAGTGGATTAATAAAATGTGGTATATGTATACCATGGAGTTCTACTCAGCCACAAAAAACAATGGTGATATAGCATCTCTTGTATTATCCTGGATAGAGCTGGAGCCCATTCTACTAAATGAAGTATCACAAGAATGGAAAAACAAGCATCACATGTACTCACCATCAAATTGGTATTAACTTATCAACAATTATGTGCACATACAGTACTAACATTCATCGGGGGTTGGGCAGGTGGGAGGGGGAAGAAGAGACGAGTATATTCATACCTAATGGGTGCGGTGTGCACCGTCTAGGGGATGGACTTGCTTGAAGCTCGGACTCGGGTGGGGCAAAGGCAATATATGTAACCTATGTAACACATGTTTACATTTGTATCCCTGTAATATACTGAAATAAAAAAATAATAAATTAAAAAAATAAAGTGAATTATCACACTGGAATGTCATTGTAATGGAACAATATTAATAAAGAAATAGGACTATGAATTCTAAAAATAAATAAATAAAACTTCTGTTGGATTTGAAAAGAATAGGGAAGACTGAAGAGAGCACATGGTTACAGAATTATCTTGGTTGACTAGCCCCCAAAAGTTTTCTGGAGCAAGTACTTATTACTTATTCAAAAAACGTTCTTATTCTGTGCTAGGCCATAATCTGGTCACTTAACTCCACCTATTCTGTGATCTCCTACAGGGCTAACCCATAACTAAGTAGGTTCAAAATATGCATAACAGATCCTTGACTATTTCCCTCTTTCATTCCTTGGTAACTTTTTCCTATAGTAGCTCTAGCAGCAAAGTGTTTTACAGTGGTGTGATAATTAATTGTATGTGTCAAGTTGTCTAGGCCATGAGGTGCCCAGATAATTGGTTAAATATTATTCTGAGTGTTTCTACAAAGATGTTTTTGGATGAGATTAACATTTAAGTTTGTGGACTTTTAGTAAAGCAGATTGCCCTCCATAATGTGGGTGGGCCTCATCCAATCAGGTGAAGGCCTAAATAAAACAAAAAGACTGGCCTCCCCAAAGCAAGAGAGAATTCTCCAGCAGACTTACTTGGGATTTCATCTGCAACATTGGTTCTTCCTGATTCTACTGCAGATGGCCTTTGGTCTGGAACTGGAACTTGGCTCTCTTGGGTCTCCAGCCTTCTAGCCCACCCTGTGGATCTTGGACTAGCCAGCCTCCATAATCCCATGAGCCAATTCGTTAGAATAAATCTCTTTCTCTGCTCTTAACCAACATCCTGTTGGTTCTTTTGCTCTGGAGAACCATGACTAATATAAGTGAGTTTTATTGGGACCTCAGCCATTAGACTGCTCTATTACCAACTAGCAATCATTTATACTTTGTCTTACTTCACTTGATTTCTTTTGAACATCATTCGTTAACTATTTTAAAAGATATTGGTGTATGGAGTAAAATATTCTATATACTACACTCAGGTGTGAAAAAAAATTAGTTTTCTGTTTTGTCTGTAAATGTCCTCTTGTTAATGAGCCACTACTTCATTACTGGGGTTGGGCTGTGGGGTTGGGGGGAGAAGAGCTAAAACTTGTCAATTAAATTTAACTCAAACTCTTCCAGTTTAGAATAGTTTCCTTATGGTTGTCTCAGTTTGTTTTAGATGATCATTTAATAAAATTCAAGTTTCAACAGCCAGTCACTTTTCCTTTCTAAAGATTTTATCATTTCTTCTCTGTTATAAGGGATGATATTTAAAGGTAGGAGAAAGTTCATGGTGATGAATTAAAGGACACTTAATGGCTAGTCTGTGTGCTGGTCTTTGTGCACTTCTCACTGGCTTCTGTGGAAATATCCTCGTCCATCTTGGTCAGTAGGCTTGCTGTTGGTATCTGCTGTGGATGTACATCTTTAATAACAATCATGACCTGTCCTTTCTGATTTGGCAAACATCCTGGGAAGTTTGGACATTGCCCTCTACTAAGTAAGATCCATTTTGGTTCTGACTGGCACTAAAGATATTTTTAGTTCTGGGTATGACCTCCATTTAGCTCTGAAAGTGGTGGTTCACCCAATAGATTTTGGTACAGGAGCATTTTCCTGGCCACCACTACCCTCACCCACCCTTTAACAACCTTGCCAGCCAAATACCATCTGCCTTCTTCTGCAGTCCCACCTAGAGCACATAAGATTCTGGATATTTTCATGCTACATGTGAAACTAGAGAGATTTGCAATGCTATCTCAAGCCCATCCTCTGCCTAAATGTGCCATACCACTCTTTTTATACTACCACCTTATGTTGGTGTGGAGCATCATTCAAAGAGGTGACTTCCATGAGATTGGAGCAGGATGCAGGAGCCCTCTGCATCACTCATTCACTGAGGTGCTTATCTTCTCAACATAAGCCAGAGATGAGGGGATGCTGAACATTTTTGTTTTAGTCTCACCTCCAAATACTTCTTTCTTTTAGATTTTTCACCTACTCTGTTGAGAACTTCTCTTCTACATTATTTTGCATTCCTTTTTACCTACACTATATATTGGAGTTTAGGCAAACCTCTCTCATACTTTTTCTAGGCCATAACCTCAATAGTGGCAGAAATGGTTATAGGGGAAGAAACTGGGTTAATAGGAAGGGAAAATACATTGATTTAATATTTTTAAAGCATGATTCCTGTGCTTAGCTATTATAATATGATATTGATATATTTATATCTTGAGAGTTTCTACTAAAAGAAACTGAATTGCTTCATCTTCTCAGATTTTCCTGAGAGTTGAATCTCAGTAATAAAAATAAAACAAGATTCTATAGATTCTACCACCTAAAATGTTAAGGTTTTGGATGCTATGAAAAGTGGTTGTAAATCTTTAAAATATGCAGAACTTTACAAACTTTTTCTTTAGGAGTATGAGTTCTTATCACAATATTACCTTCAAAGTAATTACACAATCCAAGTTATTTGGGGGCAGTGTCATGGTCAAATGCAATTATCAAATCATGCCAATGGCTCTTTGAGCTGAATATTATACAGTCTACTAATTTCTATCACTATATTCTGTGCTTGCATATAATTATGCTTATTATTTTAAAATATCTCAGAAATTGAAATAGGTCCTGCTGTGGCTATTTAAAAATTTTTTACAATATGCATTAAATACAGTTTATGGTGTGAGTGGGCTTTTCCCTGAGGAAACTCAGACATTAGCTGCAGGGGCTGCTGGGAAAAAAGAAAGCCTGGATTTGATAGCTAGCATTACATTTTATATGTTCAAAGAGGCATAAGAACTCAATACTACATGGATCAAGGGGTTGTCTCTTGGTGCACTAGGTTCTGCAATAGTATAGGGTGGGCTAAATCTGGAATAAGGTGGATAGACAAGGTTGTGGGAAATAAGAGAAAAGTAATCATAAAGTATGGGATTCTACATCTTAGGTAGAGGATTATCGACCGCTAGACATGATATAAACTCCTGATCAGTTACATTAGGGTCAGACATGGTTACAATCCTAGCAGGGACAAGGAAATTTACTGGTGGTTTTCACTAGAGCTGAGATAATCTGCTACGGGTTAAAGAAAAGCTGTGGCTTTAGAGAAGGAAGTGATTAGGACACACTCCCATGGTGCACTCCCAGTCTTGGCAGAATGACTGACTCTACACACCACCTTTTGGCATGTAGGAGTCTATGGTCAGTGCTGGATTTGGAATAAATGGGCTAACCATGAAGGTTGAAGATACAAATGCCTACAGCTGAGAAAAATTGTGAAAATCAGAGACCAAGATTAGATGTTTAAAATATAGACATTTGTCAGCTTCATGTGTAGTTCTTATCTAGAAATGTTGATCTTCTTTGTCATTCCTAAAGTGCATGAAAGCTATGCTGCACATCTCTACTATATGCTCAGCAATGCATTTATTCAACAAAGATTATTGGGCTTCTACAGGGTTATAGTCCCTGGGGTTATCGGGCTTAATAAAACAGGCAGAATCTCTGCCCTCACCAAGCAACTATTCTAATGATTGGATAGAGACAACAAGCTAGTGAATAAAAAAAAATCTAGAAATTCTGATGGCATGATAGACTCCATGAAGGAAAAGTGAGAGCAGGTGGTGAGGTGGAGGGCACTTTCGGCAGGATGGTCAGGGCAGGCATCTGTGAAGGGGCAACTATGGAGCAGAGGCATGAATGATAATCAGTCACGGCAAGATCAGAGCAACACCACAAGTAAAGGAATTAAGGCAGGAAAATTTGGATCAGTTCAGTTGTATTGAGAAGGCTTTTAAGGCCAGACCTTGTGAGAGGTGGAGGAGGGGTCCATGATGAAGTAGCTGTGAATGAGACCATGGAGCCTGAAAGCATGGCAATCTAGGTTCTATTCCAAGTTTGGAGAGAAGCTATCCGTGAGCAGTAGTGTGACAGTCTGAATAACATTACTAAAAGATCACTCTTTTGGAGGAAGGTGGTGTTAAAACAGGGAAGATTGTTTGCCAGCTTTCTCTACTGTAAAGTTACTATTTTCCCCTTTCTACGCACAAGTCTTTGTAAGTGGGTCACTAAGTCCAGCTCACATTCAATGGGAGGGAAATTTAAGTTCCACTTCCTGGAGGGTGTTATTTATATATATTACTTGGAATTATTTGGGACTGATTTTTTAAAATTATTATTATTTTAATTTTTTTAAGATTTGGGGTCTGTGTTCCCAGGCTGGAGTGCAGTGGCTATTCACAGGCACACTCTCCCTACTTATCAGCGTGGGAGTTTTTAGGGCACTATTTTGAAATGCTTTATGCATGTTATATATTTAATCCTTATTACAACTCTATGGGTTATGTGTTCTGCTATCATCATCTTGAATTTACAGATGAAAAAACTGAGGCATAGAGAGGTCACATAACTTTCTCGAGGTAACCTAGCTGGATTTGATACAGAGCATCTGGTTACACAAGGCATTTTATTAACCACTACTGCTACTACTGTTCCATGTGGAGCTTGATTAATAAAAACAACCTGGACAACTGATTGATAAAGAAAGAGTGTAGACTTTTGATTCCTGTTTTAGTCCATTCAGGGAGCTATAACAAAATGCCATTAACTAGGTGACTTATTAACTACAGAAATCTATATCTCACAGGTGTGGAGGCTGGAAAGTCCAAGATCAAGGCACCAGCAGATTCAGTGTCTAATGAGGACCCAATTTCTGATACATCTTCATTGTGTCTTTACATGATGAAAAGGGAGAACTCTGGTTTCTTCAGCTCCTTTTAAGGGCACTAATTCAATTCATGAGGGATCCACTCTCATGACGCAATCATCTCCCAAAGTCGTCACTTCCTAATACCATAACATTGGTGATTAGGTTTCAACATATGAATTTTGGTGGGACACAAGCATTCAGTCCATAGCAGTTACTCATCCAATGCCATCACTGGAAAAAAAAATGTGGTGTATATACTCAGTTGAATACTATTCAGCCATAAAAAGAAGGAAATTCTGTCATTTGCAGTAACACAAATTAACCTGGAGGTTATTATGAAGTGAAATAAACCTGGCACAGAAAGACAAATATTGTATAATATCACTCATATGTGGAATCAAAAAGATAATCTCAGAGAAGTAGAGAGTAGAATGGTAGTTACCAGAGGCCAGAGTGATTAGGTGGGAAGGGAGGATGGAGAGATATTGGTCAAAGGATATATATTTACAGTTAGATAGGAGGAATAGGTTCAAGATGGCTATTGTACAGCATAGTGACTGCAGTTAATGATGATATATTGTATTCTTAAGAAAGTGCTAAGAAAGTGGATGCTGTGTGTTCACCACAAAAATGGTAACTATGTGAGGTAATGTATATCTTAATTAGCTAAATTTAACTATTCCACGTGTGTATACTTCAAAACATCATATACACCATAAATACGTACAATTTTATGTCAATTAAAAATAAATTTGAAAAAAGAGAAATTATTGTTTTTTGATGTTACTTGAAGTTTTTGAACTTCTGATCACTATTTCTGCATGACATTTTATTCCATAAAGATTTACAAAATCTAAAATCCTTAGTATAAATTTGATCACTTACAACCTTAAAGAGATGAAAGAAAATAAAGAAGAGATATGCACTGTTTATAGTTTCTTTTTAAGGTGATAAAAATGTTCTAAAGTTGACATAGTAGTGGTTGTCCAACTCTGTAAATATACTAAAAACCATTGAACTGTATACTTTAAATGGGTAAATTATGTGATATGTGAATTATATATCAATAAAGCTTTTAAAAAGAATATTGTTTAATTTTGTTGCAATAATTACCAGCATGTAAGACTTTTTGTCTTTGAGCAGCAGCTCTCAGGAGGAATATCTGCACCTTGTACCTTCCCCTTTGCCATTGGTGTGTAGCTTCAGCCCTGGGGACCCTAATGGTGGTCACAGCTACTATTAATAGCTACTGGGCTCCAATATGCCAGGCCCCATGCTGAGAATTTTATATTCATCATTTCATTTAATTCACTAAGATATTTAGGTGTTAGTGTCTCCATTTTACAGACGAGAAAACTGAAGCTGAGAATAGTTAATGCTTTGGACTAAATGTCTGTGTTTCTCCAAAATTTCTATGTTGAAGCCTAATATCCAGTGTGTTGGTATTTGGAAATGGTGCCTTTGGGGGGTAATTAGGACATGAGGGTGGAGCTCTCATGAATGGGATTAGTCCCCTTATAAAAGAGGCTCCAGAGAACTTTTTTGCTCCCTTTTCATCATACAAGAATACAACAAGAAGTTGGCCATCTACAAACCAGGAAGAGGGCTCTCACCAGAAGTCAATCGCGCTAATACCCTGATCTTGGACTTAAAGCCTTAAGAACTGTGAGAAATAAATCCCTTTGTTTATGCCACCCAATCCCTATTACAGCAGCCTAAACTAAGACATTTAAGTAACTTAACTTCATTAACACAGCTAGTTAAGTAGTAAAACCAGGAAGTGAACCAGGTCTGCCTCAATGTCAAATACTATTCTCTAAATTCCTGTCCTCTATGTAATACCCTCTTGTTGAGATGTTTCCTTCTATTGAGATAGAAAATAGATTTAAATTATTGGAAACGTTCCCTTGAAGGTGCGTTTTCCTCTGGTGGTCTTCCCCTCCTCCTTCCTCTCCTCCTTCCCCTGCTCCTCTTCCCCCCTCACCTCTCCCTCCCTTTCCTCCTCTTATTCAATTTCCCTCTCCTCCTCCTCCTTTGTTTTTGGCTGAAAAAGAAAAGATAATGAAGAACTTTGGAAACATGTAGAAACAGAATATGTAATTCAGAAGTAATGACAGTTTAATTAAATTCTGGCTCCTTTCTGCAAGTTTTATAGAGGGAAAAGATATGGTCTTGGACTTTATTGTGCTATAAAATCTTGATTCTAATTCCTAAGAATAGACTTCCTTTTTAAGGTTACCATCTGCCTGGTACTGGTTGCAAGTGGCCATAGATCATTCTTTTTGTATATTCTGGAATGGGAACTGGAGCAGAGGAAGTAATTGTTACCTTGTTCATGGGTGGGGCAGATTGTCCTTTGTTTTTTTTTTCTAGAAATGTTGTTCTCCTTACTGTCTATGAAAGTACTATGACATTTCTTTGTCACTTGAGGCTTATCAAATTAACAAAATAATATAATACACGAAATATTCGTTAAGTGCCTCCTATGTACACAGCACTGTTGCACAGTATTGGGGCTAGGGGGTCTGTATCAATCCGTAATTCTGTCGGCCTTTTCACCACCATAAATGACCCAAATAAACATATAATCTAAATAAAAACAGTTGCTTTGAAAATAAAGTTTCAAGACAAATGTTCTGGGCCATCTCTGCCTTCCCCCTCAACAGAAGTTGCTGCTAATCCCCTCTATAGAGAAATTTTGGAACTATCACTCCTGTGATGGGTATTTTGGGAGAACCCAGGCTTTATAAAGTATGGTCTTTTCCCTCAATGATCTTACCATCTAATTGAAGAGTAAGTTTATAAACTTGGGAAAAGTAAATAGCAATAAAAAATTTACTGAAAAAAAAAAGAGGCGTCACAAAGGCAGTATGAATTCCAGAAACATTCACAAGAGAAGCTGAGGTCAAGAACCAGCCCCTGGAGCTCAAAGCCTAATTTCAATCCTGGTTGCACCACTTGCTACATATGTGACTCCAAGCTTCAGTTTTCTTACCCATCTCATAAAATATTGTGAGGACCAAATAAATTAATACACCTAAAATGCGTAGCACACTTCCTGACAAAACAGAACAATGTATTAGCTACCATTATTGTTTCCAGAAGGAGGGGCAAGCTCAAGGGAGCTTCTGTGAAAAAGGGAATCACTTGAACTGCATTTTCACAAATGGTTGGGCTTTAGATGGAAGGAACCTTTTGAATCAAGAGACTAGAACATGTATGAAAAAGTGCATGGTGTCTGTTAATTGCAATGCTGCAGTCAATTTATCTCTTCTATGTCTCATCTAACCAGGGTTTCAGGTAAAAACTATTAACAGCTATGATCAATTCATAATAATGGGAGAGAGTTAGGGAATCATTGCCGCTAAGGATTTTCATAGTGATTTTTAATAATAATAATAATGCTATTAAAGATAACAGTTAACACAGACATTTTTTTTGTGCCTAATGTAAACAGATGATCTCAGTTTATCTCAGTAGCCCTAAAAGATGGTTTTATTTTTTAAATAGATAATTGAGAGGCACAGGTAGGTTAAGGAACTTGCTAAAAACTGGTGGAGAAAGGATTTGAATACATGAAGCCAAGCTTTAGAGCTTTCATTGAATTTAATCCATTAATAGGAGGAAGAAATACACTTACAATTATGTAGCATGGGAAGATGTTCTAAAACACACAGGATTTTAGTGTCTTTAAAATTATACCATTTAGGCTGCTTTCTACTCTTTCCCTGGGTAAGCAAAGTCCTGGTATTGATAAGCTAGGAAACAGAATGGGCTAACCAGTCTGATGATTCCAAACCATTGAATCCAACGTATATAGTCACAAAATTAGTAATATCTAAGAGTAATTTCTCCATACTATTAAAAGTCTCTTTAGTGTGTTATGCTTGGTTTAAGAAAACATGAATTTTTTTGGTCCTATTGTGTTTTACATATACACATTCACATATACACATACCCACTTTTCCATATAGTTGGGTTTGTATCTTTGCAAAAGTTGGCTTTGCATTTTCCTTCTTAGCTAGATGAAAGATCTAGCCTACATATAAGGGCATGAACTAGACACCTGAGGACCTTTCAAGAACTCTGGTTCTTAGATTATATAGCAACCTGAGATAGGGAGGAGAGCTAACTCTGAATAATTTCCAGTAACATCACCCTCCATTTGTCATTTCATGTTCTTGACCCAGAAAAAAGGAGAAGCTATTTAGATGCAGTGGCTTGAGCTTTCACTAAGTAAACAAATAAAATTAATGGAGCACAGTGTGTGTCTCTATGTGTGCGTCTTTCCATCACAATGTCATATGCCACGAATGATACAGGGAGTTCTACGAGAGATGAAGCAAATAGAAAAGAAATTTGTAATGCAAAATGCAGATTTCCAGCAAGAGATACTTTTGAACAGATAGAAATGATGACAGATCCTTAGGTATTTCTAATGTTGATACTACATTGCAAAGATTATCTATTTCAATAATAAGTAAGATGCTGTCAATATTTGCCAAGAATGGCATTTATTTACTCTTTGCTATACACATATTAGTATACACTGTAAAAATTTAGAACCTAGACATATGGCTAAAATGAAGACTTCAGACTTTAGAAGATGCAAATAAATGTACATTTCTCACAGTTTATTCTTGCCATTTTAATTCTGTAGAATTTTATCACCAGTTATTTTAAATATGCCATTTTGTATTTACTAAAAGGTCTAGGATAGTGTTACCTCTTGACAGCTGATCATCAGAATTACTTGGAAAGATCTTTGTCTAGAATTTTGGAACGTATCCCTTATAATTCAGTGGCTTTATGTTGGGGCCCAATAATCTGAACCTAGATTATTTTGTGATCATTACATCAAAGATAATTTGTAGATTATTGCTTCTGTAAGTGATCAAAAAAGAGTTCCATAAACTATGACTTGAGCTCTATCTTCTCAAAGCTCATTGGCACACTTATTAAGAGGGAGGTACAATATTTAGCAAGGGTCAACTGTGAGCCAACCAATTTACTCATATTTTTTAAAATTTAACTAGTGGTCAAAGAGGTTAAGTAAGTAGGATATGTCTACACAGCTGGTAGATTCTGACTTTTTGTAAGATCTATTCCTAGAGGTGGAACTACTGGGCCAAAATATATGCACATTCTAAGTGTTAAAAGATTTTGCCATATCACTGTTTTATAATTCCATACATACCAATTGGAAACCAAAATTTTATGTTTTAAAATTGTGTAATCTAGTACCCCAAAAGTTTGAATCTTGTATTTACATTTTGAATTCCTTTGATTACTAAAATGTTAAGTATATTTGTATATTTATTAATTATTTCTATTTTTCCTGATAATTCTTTATTTGGATATTTTGTCCATTTTTATTTTATTTATAAGAGATTTTCACGTATCATGGAAATTTACCATTTATCTGTAACACAGACCACATATATGTTGAAAATATTTTTCCCAAATTTGTTGCTGATATTTTAACTTTGCTATACCAGTTAAATTTGTATATAATTAAATAAGTTAATTTTCTTTTATAACTACTAAGAATTATTTAGAAGGCTCTTTTAACCCAGAATTATGTTTTAAAATATTTTCCTATACTGCATTCTAATTATTTTTTATGCTTGTTCTTCACATTTATTTATTTTTTCATATCAGGTTTTATTTGAGTGAGATAGTCTTACCATTTATGGCATGATATGCAAAGAAAGGAGTTACTCATTTGGCTCTTTTTCATGAAAATCCAATTACTAAAAATTATGGTTTCCTTTTGTTAAAAATTGTTTTCTCTATGAAGAATTTTCTTAGAATGACTTAATTTTATATGGGAAGATTCAAGCATATATTACCTACATTACTTCTTTTTTTTATAGATAAGAGAATTTTTTTTTTGCTGTTAAAAACTGATATATTAAAACATATAGAATATGTATCATCAGAAGATTGATTTTGTATTTCTTTTGTTTTTAAAGGAAGGAATCCTCCCCAACACACTTCATGAAGCCAACATTATCCTTATACCAAAGCCAGGAAAGGATTCAACAAAAAAAGAAAACTACAGACTAATATCCCTTGTGATTATAGATGCAAAAATTCTCAATAAAATCCTAGGAAATCGAATTCAGCTGATCTTCTTCACATTTATATATTTATTCTGTCTGGAATTTATTTTTGAAAATTATATAAAATAAATATCTAACTTAATTTTCCCCAAAATACATCTAAGAGCCCCCAACATCATTCATTTAACAATTTGCTTCTAAAAAATACTTAGCATATATTTATATATCTTTATATACATATATCATATATTGATGTGTGTATATATACACACATATGCTTACCTGTGTAGTATGTGTATGTATATACATGCACACATATATGTGTATTTTTGTTTCATTGATTTATAGTGTACTTTTTATACCAATATCATATTATTTTAATTAGTGTATTTTATAATATATTTCAATATAATATAAGACACATTTCTATTTATGATTCTTTTTCTAACATTTCTAACATTTTCATACATTTAATTTTCCAGATGATCCAAGTACTTATCAAAAAAGTAATCCACCATGACCAAGTGGGCTTCATCCCCGAGATGCAGGGGTGGTTCAACATACGTAAATCTATAAAAGTAATTCACCACATAAATAGAAGCAAAAACAAAAACCATATGATACTCTCATTAGATGCAGAAAAAGCATTTGACAAAATTCAACACCCTTTTATGATAAAAACGCTTAACAAAATAGGCATTGATGGAACCTACCTAAAAATGATACAAGCCATATATGACAAACCCACAGCCAACATCATACTGAATGGGGAAAAACTGAAAGCACTCCCACTTAGAACTGGAACCAGACAGGGCTGCCCATTGTCTCCATTACTTTTCAACATAGTATTGGAAGTCCTTGCGAGAGCTATCAGGCAAGAGAGCAGAATCAAGGGAGTCCAAATAGGAAAGGAAGAGATCAAACTCTCACTTTTTGCTGATGATATGATGTTATATCTGGAAAACCCCCAGGATTCAACCATGAGACTCCTGGAATTGATTAACGAATACAGCAAAGTCTCAGGCTACAAAATTAATATACACAAATCAGAGGCATTTATATATGCCAATAACAGTCAATCGGAAAACCAAATTAAAGACTCAATACCCTTCAAAATAGCAACAAAGAAAATAAAATATCTAGGTATATATCTAACTAAAGAGGTAAAGGACCTCTATAAGGAAAACTATGAAACACTGAGAAAAGAAATAGCAGAACTTGCAAATAGATGGAAAAATATACCATGCTCGTGGATCGGAAGAATCAACATTGTTAAAATGTCTATACTACCCAAAGTGATCTACAGATTCAATGCAATCCCTATTAAATTACCAACATCATTCTTTACAGACATAGAGAAAATAATTATACACTTTGTATGGAATCAAAGAAGACCCCGTATAGCAAAAGCAATTTTAAGCAACAAAAACAAAATGGGAGGTATTAATTTGCCAGACTTCAAACTATACTACAAGGCCGTGGTTCTTAAAACAGCCTGGTATTGGCACAAGTGCAGGGACACAGACCAGTGGAACACAACAGAAAATCCAAATATAGAACCATCCTCATATAGTCACCTAATTTTTGACAAAGTGGGAAAGAATATACTCTGGGGACAAGAATCCCTATTCAATAAATGGTGCTGGGAGAATTGGTTAGCCACTTGTAGAAGACTGAAACAGGACCCACAGCTTTCACCTCTCACAAAAATCAAATCACGGTGGATAACAGACTTAAACCTTAGGCGTGATACAATCAGAATTCTAGAAGAAAATGTAGGGAAGACTCTTACAGACATTGGCCTAGGCAAAGAATTTACGAAGAAGACCCCCAAGGCAATCACAGCAGCAACAAAAATAAATGAATGGGACATGATTAAATTAAAAAGCTTCTGCACAGCCAAAGAAACAGTCCAGAGAATAAACAGACCACCTACAGAATGGGAAAAAATTTTTGCATACTACACATCAGATAAAGTACTGATAACAAGAATCTATTTAGAACTCAGGAAAATCAGCAAGAAAAAATCAAGCAACCCTATCAAAAAGCGGGCAAAGGACATGAATAGAAATTTTTCAAAAGAAGATATAAAAATGGCTAACAAACATATGAAAAAGTGTTCAACATCTCTAATCATCAGGGAAATGCAAATCAAAACCACAATGAGATATCACTTAACCCCAGTGAGAATGGCCTTTATCAAAAAAACCCAAAACAACACATGTTGGCGTGGGTGTGGAGAGACAGGAACACTAATACACTGCTGGTGGGACTGCAAACTAGTGCAACCCCTGTGGAAAGCATTATGGAGGTATCTTAAACAGATTCAAGTAGACCTGCCATTTGACCCAGCAATCCCATTACTGGGCATATACCCAAAGGAAAAAAGGTCATTCTGTAACAAAGACACATGTACCCGAATGTTTATAGCAGCACAATTCACAATAGCAAAGATGTGAAAACAACCCAAATGCCCATCAATACATGATTGGATTAGTAAACTGTGGTATATGTATACCATGGAATATTACTCAGCTATAAGGAATGATGAAGATACGACATCTCTATGGTTCTCCTGGAGAGAGTTGGAACCCATTATATTAAGTGAAGTATCCCAAGAATGGAAAAACAAGCATCACATGTACTCACCAGAAAATTGGTTTCCCTGATCATCACCTAAATACAAATCTGGGAACGACACCAATTGGACATCAGACTGAGGTGGGGGGTGGGGGAGGGGATGGGGGTATGCCTACACAATGAGTGCATTGCGCACCGTTTGGGGAGTGGTAACACTTGAAGGTGCTGACTCGGGAAAGGGGGGGTGGGGAAAAAAATATGAAACTGTTGTTTTTAACTTGCATTGTTCACTTAATAATTTATCATGAATATTTCCCATATTATTTCATATCATTGTACAAGAAATAATGTATACATTATGAGGACATACTGTATCTAACAAGATATACTGTTAGACTCTTTGATCCTGTAAAATTAAATTGTTATTAATGATAAAAAAATAATTAAAAAAAAACCAAAAAAACATAAGCATCCATAGATATAACCTGTTTCATCCCATTACATACAAAAATGTACCTAATTTTGTACCAAATATAACCATCTCTTGCTACCAACAAAATTGTTTTTAAAAAAAAAAAAAAAAAAAAAATTTCCAGATGAACTTCAGAATCACAAGATTTTAATGGATCTGATTAAGATCCATTAAAAAATCCAATTGAGATTTTGTTTGCATTGAATTTATAGGTCAATTTGGAAGAATGCATTTCTTTATAATACTGAATCTTCTCAACCAGAAAATTAACATGATTCTCTACTGATTCAAGTATTCATTTATGTTCATAATTAAATAACGTGGGTGTTCTACATTTCTTATTAATTTTATTTCTAGGTATGTCATCTAGAACTAGGCTGGCTGAAAGTAAGAGAGACTCAAAATAACAGTAGCTTAAACATGGAAGACATTTATTTCTCTCTCATGTGAAAGTATCTCACAAAGAGCTGGTATGATGGTTCTGTCCCACAGAATCTTCAGGGCCCAGATTTCCTCTACATTGTCCTGTAATATATTAAAATGTCAGTTCTGGTTCTTAAGATTTGAGATAGTGTAAGAGTAGCAGCTATCATATCTGTATTCAGGGAGCAAGACTGAGGAAAAGATAAACAAGAAGGAGGCAAGGAGAACATCCAGGTATATTACAAGGAAGTTGTTTGGGAACTGATACAGAATATTCCACTTATATCCCTTTTGTATCCCATTGGCCAGAATAAAGTGTCATATGGCCATACCTAGTGGGAAGAGAACCTAAGAAGTATTGCCTTTATTTGGGAAGGCTGTGAGTCAGGAAAAAGCTTAGCATTCCATTAGTATGGAAGAAGAGGGAAATGAACATCCTAACTACTGCACAACTAGCAGCCTCAACTACAGTAGGTACTTTTTAGTTTTTGTTGCTATTATAAACACACATTTTCATACATGTTTTTCTCCCATACCTTTTCTTATCATTATGTAAATAGAGTACAATTCTTTTATAACTTGAGAACTAGTGTCCAAAAAATTCCAAAAATGTAGGATTGTGTCATTGTGCAGTTAATAAAATGACCAAGGTGAGCCTGTGTGACAGCTAACAGAGTTCTAGCGTCAGCCGTATGATTCAAATTCACCTTGGTGCTACCAAGGGGACAGTTCTGGATTCTGTTTCTGGTTGGGTTTTCCAGGATGTCTGAGACAATTTAAAGAATACTTGGGTCAAACGGCAGCCCTTTTGTTGATTCCATTAGGGAAGATCAGGCTGTCAAAATCCTAGGAAGAGAGGAACCCATCCTTATCCTCTCCTGCTCCTAAAGTCTTGGTTGCTTGCAGTCAGTTCCCTGCCCAATATCATCCTCTTTTCCATAAGCCCCTTGCCCAAAGGTAAAACTTTAGCCCATCCCTCATTTAAAACTGGGTCTCTGAGAAAGAAGGTTATTATCTGTGTTAGGCACAAATTCCCATCAATGGGAGGTACATTATAGCAGAGTTTTTCATAACAAATACATGCTGTACTAAAAGGAAGCAAAAAGATAAATATAAAAAGTAATTGCAATCATATATCACTCCCTATGTTGAAATGAATATTATTTTTTTCTCCCTCCTCCCTTTCCTTCTTTTTTTCTTTTCCTGTAAACTTACAAGATGACTGCGAGATGTGGGTAGATTGATTTTCACAGCTTTGCTGTTAAATCACCCGTTCTGCTACCTAGAGTGTACGAACCCTTCCCACATCATTAATCTCAACTACTGAGCTGATGGGAATTGAACTCTATAAACAGGTTGTTGGCCAAAGGAGATGTCCCTAGACAAAACTTATAATAGTTTTACCTAGTAAACCAAGTTTTTTGTTTTTCTTTTTTTTTTATCAAACCAAATAAAAACAAAAACAATCTGTTTTCCCCATAGATGGATAAAATGGCTCAAAATGTGTTTGAATTGAAATGAAAATAAATCACCTTTGGACACCTTCAGGACTTGCAAAATCTAAACTAATAACTAAGGAAAAGATGTATGAAACAGTAGATAAAAGACTCAATTATACTTGTGATATGTGATTAGTGTTCCCAGCTAATGCAGGATAATGCACAGTGGTGAAGACGACAGTCTCAGTAGTCAAGCAGACCTGGTTTATAATCTTACCTTTACCCACCGCAGTCTTAGCTACATTATTTCTTCCTGCTAAAGCTCAGTTTTCTCATCTTTTCACTGAATATAATAACGCTTTCTTGGTAGTGGTGTTGTTAAGCATTAAATGAGATAATTCAAGCAAAGATTTTAGACCACAGTGAAACCACAAATATTAGCTATTACTGCTACTAGTACTACTATTGTTATATTTTATTTTTACTATTAATATTTGCATTCCTACTATGTGAAGATGCTAATCTAAACGCTGTGTAATCCAAGGGACATAGGGTTAGATATTAAGCCTTAATATGCTCACAGTTTAGTTTGGGAGAATACATTTAACCAGTGATAATCATGTTTGATGGATAAAGGTATGATGGTTCCTGTTAAGATAGAAATCATTTTGTTTTTCTTGTAATTGTCTCCAATGAATTACACTGCCCTGATCCACGCCCCTTTGTAATGTGATGCTGCCATTTTTTCCCATAATAGGTGGTATTTATTCCCATAGTCCTTGAATCTGGGTGGCCTTGAGACTTGTTTTGGCAAAATTATGTTGTATGACTTGCAAAGCTAGGCCTTAAGACTTCTTGCTGCTTCCACTTTCATTCTTTTAGAACAATTCTGCGATTAAGTTAAGAATCTCTTTCTAGCTCCCTGGAGGATAAAAGACCATGTGGAAGAGAACTAAAACATTCAGACAACATTCAGTGCCAAGTGCCAGACACAAGTGAGGCCATCTTGGCTCATCCGACTGCACCTGAGTTATCTAGTTATCAGATGACTGCAACCACATAAGTGATCTTAGGAGAAACCAGCAGAGAAGCCATCCAGCTGAGTGAAACCCAAATTGCTCATAAACAAGTAAATAGTTCTTGTTTTAAGGCACTAAGTTTTGGGGTGGTTTATTATGTAGCAGTAGTTAACTGATCCAGTTTTGTATATGATTTTCCTCTATAAACTTCATTCTCTTAAACAATTTGAAGGCCTAGAGTTGTGTCTGTGCACATTTCTTTAAAGGACATATATGGGATCCTGGGACTAGACATTTCATCTTATGCTTGCTAAGTTAACATTCAAATGGAGAGCTTTTCTTTTGGAAAGCAGGGAAGCTGCAGCATACAGACAGTAAACAATATCATCTAAGAAAGAACAAAACAAGGTGCTATCTTTTGTAGATTTCTTCTTAAAATCCAATGAGAAAAATATATTGATATTCTAAAAGTAAAGTAGAACATTCAATAAATTTTAATAATTAGAATTCTTGAAAGGCTATTTCCCTCAGCATGGCACCTGAAGCATTTGACTCGGGACAAATTGGAACCCAATCAAATAAAATCTTAACTGTACTTGGTCTCAGGAAATGTCAATCATCTCCACTGTGCAAATGACATGGAAACAAGTAACCCCAGGGTAGATACACAAACTTAGGGAACAACCCAGTAAGAACTCATGATCTTGAAGTCAGGAATGCAAGAAAACCAGAAAGGTAAAAGTATAGGAATTTTAGAAGTTGAGAATTTTGAGAAAGGGTAAAAGTGGGGGTTTGGAATAATGGTGGTTTAGCAGAAAGCTAGATGGAAGGAAAGAGGGAAAGGAGGAGGAGAAAGAAAGGAAGGAATGAAAAAAGGAAGTTTCTACGGTCAAATTGGGATCTTTCCAAAAGTCTAAACCAGAACCTACGAAAGCCATGTTAGGTGAAGAATTAAACTTCCTTACAGTCCAGGATAAGGAAAGCCCTTGAGAGAAAACCAGGAAGGGATTTCTCCAAGGTCTGGAAATCTTTGGGTATCATCTCACAGGTGGTGAGCTATGCTACTTATGCTACTGGCACTGGAAAGGGCCATTCTAGAAGGTGGGAATTTCTCTTGCATATCACATTTATGCTGGCTTTGTGATGAGTAACTCCAAGAATTAATATTATATTTAGTAGGCCTTAAAATTTTACCCATTTTCTTTCAGTGATAAGATGATTTTGCTACTTGTCAGGTAATTAAATAGAATGTACTCACTGGGGTCCTTTAAGATCTTTTTTCAATAATTCAAGATTAGAAGAACGCATATATACTCATTTCATAAAGACAATTTTAGAGAGAATTAGTATTAAAACTGATTGAGAGATTAAATTTGTCTTGAGACTTATGTTTGAGTTACAATTATTTTCTTTCTTTTATTTTTAATCTATCATTGATTTATCATGTAACTTATACATGTTGACAGCATTAACTGGACTATAAATGATGAAATTCATGAAACAAGTATAATTCTCTTACTAGTTTGGAATTTTCCTGGTGTAACTGCTACATGAATATCAGGATTTTGAAGCTACCCTAAGGAAAGTCTGATGCCAATAAATAACTACATAGATTTATTTTATTATAACATCTTATATTCTTTGAATATGAAATAGATTCTTTTTTAAATTACTTTTTTCCTATACGGTAGTAATGTAAGAATTTGATGAATATATTAACTCCTCCAGAATCCTACAGTATTATATTGTGGTAAAGTAACTGGTATATGATCTTGTGTCTAAATAGTTGTTGTCAGTTGTATGCCACTATTTGTATTCAATAAATGTGGTATAAAATTTTCAACACTCATTTTATATTACTAATAAATTCCTAGTTTTTGGACAATTCATTGTATATACATTTTCTTTTTAAACAATGAAGTAACTGAGGATATGGGCATTGAATAACTCACTCAAAATCACAGAAAGAGTAAATGGTGGAACCAAGACACAGCCTCTGGTCTTTGGATCCTACACATTTCTCTGTAACACTCACCTCGAAAGCAAGAGGATATGAACATTTCAATATATTGTCTAAGTTGTTTGTGAATTCCACCATAAAATGCAAGAATTTCTGACAAATTTTCTCCAGATAGTGGGATGAGTGCATTGGAAATGAGCTATTCAGCACACAGTATAGGCCTATTTAGCATCTGAGAATATTGTCTGTTATGTGTTATTATATGTGCGAGGTGCATTCTTGTTTTCTCTGACAATTATATCTCAGAGTTTCCTCAATAACACCACTATGGGTTTTACATAATATACTTTAGAAACATTTTTCACATAATGTCTTTTATTTTACAGAGAGTTTTGAGGTGATGTTGAATATATTCTATGGCTGAGGCCATCTTGAAGAAAATGACATTTGAACTGAGGCCTGAATGATGTCAAGGAGAAGATACCTGAGGAAAACATCCTGTGCAAAGCATTGGCAATAAGGACATGCTCGGTGGATGGGAAAATAGCCAGAGACCGATGTGGCTGGAATGAGTCAATCAGAGTGAGGGTGACAAGAGATGCTGAGGTGGTCAGCCAAGGCCAGGTCAAGTAACTGAAGAACTTTATAAATTTAGGGAAAAGATTTTGCATTTCTTTCTAAATGTTATGTGAAGCACCAGAAGGGTATTAAGCAAGGATTGGTTATCTTTAATGTCTTAAAGGGATTACTATGGCTGAACTGAGGAGAAAAAACTAGAGTAAAAGCAGGAAATAATTAGGATGCTATGACCATGTTTTAGTTGATAATCATGATGGCTTGGAATGGGGTGATAACAGAGGAAGAGACATATTACATTATGCCTTGACAAAATTTCTTGATGGACTTGACATGGGATGTGATATACACGGTGAGACGCTAAGAATGATGTGCATAAATAATTTACTATTTACTGAAATGGGGAAGTCTGAGGGAGAAATGGTGCTGAGTTTGGTTTGAGAAGCTTATTCAAGTGGAGACTTCTGCATGTATTAATCTAAAGTTCATGAAAGAAGTAGAGTCTGAAGTAAAATTTTAAAATTTTTAGCACACAGATTATATTATATTTAATTCCAATGAAACTGGGTGGGATCATCAGGGAGTTAATATAGACAGAGACAAAGTACAACAAATAAGCCCCTAGGACATTTCAGTATTTAGAAGTTAGGCAAGGAAAGACATCCAGCACAGGAGCTAGAGAATGGTCAGATAAGACAAAAATTAGGGAAGTGTGGTATTCCAGATACCAAATGATCAACTGAGGCATTTCAAGAAAAAATTAAGTGAATGTTTCCAATATTCCCAAGGAGTCAAATAAGATCAAGACTGAAAATGAAACATTGGAAGAAGTAACGTGTAGGTCATCGATTAACATGACAAGAGCTGTTTTAGTAAAGTGGCTGGGATGAAATCCTGATTGAAGTGAGTTCTAAACAGAACCAGTGAGTGTGAAAATAGAATCAGGGAGTGTAGGCAACTGAAGTTTTTCTTTAAAGAGGAGCAGAAAAATAAGGCAATAGTCTCAAGAGAATACTTTTTTAAGATTGAATAAGCAATGGTACATTCGTATGCTGACAAGATCCAGTAAAGAGAGAAAAATTAGTAATGCAGAACAGAGTTAGTTTACTTGAAAATTAATAAGCAGACTAGAACAGGTAGGATCCAGGGTATAAGTGGAGATGATATCTTAGTAGAAACAGTTGTATTTTGTCTATTGTACAGATGGTATATTATGTGAGCTTGAGGAAGCTATCTAATGAGAAGGCCTTCCTGTGCATAGAAAAAATGAGGGGTATTGAGTGTTTCAGGAGATAATAGAAGGTAGGAAATAACTGACCGAGGAAGTCAGAGAATAAATTGACTAAGGAAATGTAGTAAGGTTGTAGGCAGTGATGAGAGTTCACTGAGATTAGAATGGCCTGGAATAAAAATGACAAATCATAAACTTGAGCTGGATTTGGGCAAACATCAATATACAAGCATATGCAGTATAGCAGATGAAGAGTCTGGCAGTTCTGGTATTTTAGTAGCAGTCACATTGAAGCTTGGGTAACTGGTTATACTAGTTTCCCAAGTAATTTTATGATTTGTAGAAGGACATTAGACCTCATGTGGGCATATAGACCACAGAATTTTTCCTGTATGAAAAAAGTTGTCTAATATTGTACTTGTTGTCAGGATTCTAATAAAGTCAATTGGTGTTTAGAGTAGGCCTCCATTCCAAACAAGGAACATGGAGTGCAATTCCACAAAAAAAGGCAAAAACCCAATCTTCCAGACTAGATCCACAATAAGAAGAAAGAAGAAAGAGAGAAGTCTGCTGTTAAATGGGTATCCAAGTTCATGATCTACCCCATCTTACGGGGATACTGAACCTAATGTAGCATATTTTGTCTTAGACCGGGAATTCTGACTAGGTGGGGCTTCCCCATATATCCCTTCTCCTGGTCAGGTTAGGCTTAAAATCCATATAGGACTGGGTATCCAAACGAAGGCAAAGATAGTGGCAGATAAATGGAGCAGAAGAAATCAGGATTGAAAAGAGAGTTTTGAGGAAGTTTATAGATTTAATAGGAGTTCAAAACTATCTATTTAAAGTATAAAACTGCATGGTTCCTCTAAAGTTAGCAGAAAGAGTGAAATGTTTTCAGGACCAGAATTGAATTACAGTGTTTGGTGAATAATTTGATGCTAGGCTTTCATTCGGCTAAGATTTAAAAAGAAAGAAAGAAACACGGCCTTCATCTTCAGACAACTGAAAGCATGCATATCCACCTACAAAGATGATATTGTTTTGTTGAACTAAACTAAAGCACAAACTGATCATGTGTGTCCTTGGACAGAGGACTTTAAGCCAACAGAAAGTATAGCATCTTTAAGCCAGGTTTACAATCAGTAAGGAAAGCCTGTACAATTTCTTTCTTTTTATAATCAATCCTCTATAAAAATAGAGGGTTTGACACTGAATTTTAACTACACAAAAGCAATTGTATGAAGAGTGGAGATAAAGTTATGTGGAAACTTTGTTCCTGATGGTCAAGCTCAAAGCAATGTCAGAATACGGCACCTCTCTATTAATTGGATAATTAACACATTCATTATGAAACAGCTCTCAAATATCAAGTATCTTAAATGAGTTTTGTACAGATGTTGGAGCTCATTCAATTTGTGTTCAAATCCTATGGGAGCTACTAAGAGTACAGATATTTTACACTCTTGATTACAGGAAAGCCTGGTGTTTTAGATGCCTAATGGGAGGGAAGACCAATGTTATATTAGGCATGGCGTCACACTGCTCAGCCATGTGAGGTGTTGGTCATTGCCATGGCTTTATATATTACTATCCCTCTATTTAGTCTAAGAGTTTGAGGCCTCATTGATGTCACTCACATCAGTTCTTCAAAGGGAATGATAGCACTTATATAATTTTACATTTTTTTAAATTTCAGAATATTATGGGGGTACAAATGTTTGGTTACATGGACTGCTTTTGTACAGCTTGAGTTGAAGTTATAAGTGTGCCCATCACCAAAATTGTGTACATTGTACTCGTTAGGTGTGATTTCACCCCTTCTCCCCACCTGCTTGATTTCTGTTGAATTTTACTTCCGTATGTGCTCATGGGTGCTGATCGGTTAATTCCAATTTAATAGCAAGTACATGTGGTGTTTGTTTGCACATTCTTGCAATATTTCACTTATGAGAATGGTCTCCAGTTTCATCCAGGTTGTTACAAAAGGTATTAATTCATCTTTTTTAATGGCTGAGTAGGACTCCATGGTATACATATACCACATTTTATTAATCCATTCATGGATTAATGGGCACTTGGGGTTGATTCCACATCTTTGTGATTGTGAATTGGACTGCTATAAACATGGGAGTACAAGTGTCTTTTTGGTAAAGTGGCTTTTTTTTTCCTTTGGGTAAATACCCAGTAGTGGGATTGCTGGATCAAATGGTAGGTCTGCTTTTAGTTCTTTGAAGAATCCCTATACCATTTTCCATAGAGGTTGTACTAGTTTGCAGTCCCACCAACAGTGTATGAATGTTCCTTTCTCTCTGCATCCATGCCAGCATCTGTAGTTTTGGGGAACGTTTTGATAAAAGTCATTCTCACTGGAGTTAGGTAATATCTCATTGTGGTTTTGATTTGCATTTCCCTGATGATTAGAGATATTGGGCATTTTTTCATATGTTTCTTGGCCATTAGTCTGTCTTCTTTTGAAAAGTTTCTGTTCATGTCTTTTGCCCACTTTTAATGGGGTTGTTTAATGTGGGCATTAATTTTCCATTTCTTTATCAATAAATGTAGTGAAGAATGATGAGTTGCTTATGCAGTTGAATTTGATGACGTTCAACTCAGTATTTTATGAGTTTTCAGATCAATATCATAAAATTGATTCACATATTATGAATTTCTCCTAAGAGAGGTTTTCTCATGTATTCTATACCAAGAAATAAAAATTGAAAAAAATTTCTCTTTCCCCACAAATATATTACTCAGGCTTTAATTTGTATAATTTAATACGTAGAATGCCCAATTCCTATTTTGGTGTCATTGAACTCAAATAATCCTAAGATTAAGACTACTTTTATAAAGTCTTCCACTATTCTTTTTTTCCACCATGATTTTGTGGCAGATTAATGATGACTACTTTCTAAAATAAGAAAAAATTATTTATCAAATGTATTTAACAGATACAGAGATAAGTTAAGAAATAAAGAATTTGGTCCTAGAGAACTAACAGGAGGCCTACCATTTGATTGAGCAATCCCACTATTGGGTATTTACCCATGGGAAAAAAAAAGTCATTTTATCAAAAAGACACTTGCACTCTAATGTTTATAGCAGCACAATGCACAATTGCAAAGATGTGGAAACAACCCAAGTGCCCCTCAATACATGAGTGGATTAATAAAATGTGGTGTATGTATACCATGGAGTACTACTCAGCCATAAAAATGGTCAACTAGTACCTTTTGTAACAATCTGGATGGAACTGGACCATTCTTCTAAATGAAGTCACATAAGAATGGGAAAACAAACACCACATGCACTCACTATTAAATTGGAACTAATTGATCTTACGTGCACATATGTGCTCAATGGATATCAAGCACATGGGAAGGGGGAGCTGGGGATGGATAAATTCATACCTGATAGGTACAATGTACACTATCTGGGTGGTGGCACTTGCCTGTGGTCCTAGCTACTTGGGAGGCTGAAACAGGAGGATCGCTTGAGCCTGGGAGTTTGAAACTGTAGTGAACTATGATTGCACCATTGCATTCTAGCCTTGGTGGCAGAGTGAGACCATGTCTCAAAAACAAACAAACTAACAAAAAAGGCACTTAACTTTCCTGGGCCTTAGTTTCTTTATCTAATTGTGGCGTAGATGATTTCTGAGATCCTTTTGAATTTAGTATTTCTAAAAATCTATAAAATTATCAAACTATGCCTACAATTTTTATTAAAAACAGATAACAAGGTTATTACAGTACTATACCAGTTGTGTTATGAATAGCTGTAAAAATAAAGTATAAACATTTATCAGCTGACATTTGTTCAATGCCTGGTGTGCTGATCACTAAAAACTTAGTATTACATTTTTCCCTTAAGAGGATTTAATTTTTAAAATAAACCCTCTCTTAAAACCACAGATGGGATAGCTTGCTATAAAGGGAGATGTGAAAGCACTGTGCTTACATGAGATATGTTTACCTTCAGAGTATGCTACATAATCCAGATATCAGATTACATTTTTCCTCTAAAAATTGACTTGTTTTACAGTGTATAAAGACTACCTAATTTAAATATTCAATATAAACAGATTAGTAATGACAAAACCAGTTCTTGATGCTTTCAGAGACTTTCATATGCACTCACCCATTTGATCTTCACAACGTAAGAATGAGAGAAACAGTGCAGAGATTACCATTTCTATTTTACAGATGAAAAAAATGAGAGGGAGAGAGGTGAAGTGCATTTTTTAAGGGTCTACAAGTAAGGCTGGTGTATCAGCTCCCCCTCCCTTTCTCCAGTCCTCCAGTGTGTCCATGGGGCTGTGTGTGTGAGAGGGGGAAGGCTTCAGAGCAGGAAATTCAGTGTTAGGGTCTCTGAAGCTGGGAGAGTCATGCGTAGGTCTACAGCGGTCTCTGCAGTTGCTGGTCAACGATGGTGCACTTGTAAGAAAACCTGTGAGAGGATCAGAGGTCAACCACTAACTTCTTTGGAGACAACTTTCTCCAGAATACAGCACACAGGCTTTTTTTTTTTTTTCTTGAAGGGTCGGTTTATATTACACAGAAAATCATAAACTAAATGTATTGACTTTGCTACTAATATTTTCCTTGTTTTCTACCAAGGGAGGAGTCCTCATAATTAAAAGGAAGACACCCTCTCTCACCCATAATTCCTATTTCTCCATCTCCCTCATCTTCTTCTAAGAGGCTACTTTCAGTTGCTTGCTGTTCAGAGTACCCCCTCTCATCTCTCTATCTCTTCCCTGGAAGAAATATACCCTTTCGAGGTCTTGTTAACTCAGCATTTCGGATTCAGTCAAGAGGCTGAATGGAGTTTTTTCTCGTTCCTGATACTGAATGGATCAGGGTGGATTCTTTTCTCAATTTTCAGTGAGCATTCCCATTCTAGTTCAGTCTCCCCCACTCCCAAAGCAAATGTGGCTCTTGTATTCCTCTCAAGTTTTCTAAAATCAAGACATCTTGCCAAGGTGAATGTTAATTTTCTTTCAAAGACTGCACAGTATAGTATTGTATGAGGAAAGCTTATTTATACTATTAATGTAATTTAGACAGTCCTATCCTGGAATAAATAATCCCGACCTCTTTGTTCTAAGGAGCATTTGACAAATTACAGGGCCTGCTTATTTTGCAAGAACCACCTCATTAGCTATGCATGAGTCTCTACCATCGTGTAGGGGAGGAACCACCCAATGTAGATTCTTTTGATACCAGACTTTCTGCGGACTGGAGATGAGGTTGTATTCAGTTCATCTTGATGATTTATGTATGTATGTATTCATGCATAAATACATGTACACACAAAAGTGTGCACATATATGCATTTGTGTGTATATATGTGTACATACATATGTAAATAGTAGTTTTCACTTTTTTATATTGCTTCTGAATTGGTGGATCTCTGCTGCTTACATGTTAATAGCTACTGTGGAAGACTCTACCAGTCCAAAAGTTCCAGCTTTCCTTTTTTCCTTGCCTCATACGTCCTTGAAACTAGGAATGTCAAAGTGACTTGCTTTAGGCAACAAAATGTAAATGAAGCACATAAAAGCTAGTGCATTTTTATAATTATCTTATTTCCTGTCAGAATAAACCAGAAAGCATTGTATTGCAGTGGTGGCAGTATAAGATGGCAGACTTGTGCCCCTTGCTGAACCTGTGCAGGATATAGAGAGTGAGTGCAAAGTAATCCTTTATAATTTTAAGGATGATATTTTGAGAGTACTTGTAAACACAATATCACCTAGCTGATTCTGATCATTATAGCAAACAAATTGTATCTTTTAATTTGTTTGATTCCTAAAACTTACTTTCTTGTCTTTATAACCCCAATCCATTCTATTGCTATTTTATTCTATTGAAAAAATTTTTATATTTTACTAGTATGGCTTCCTAGAAGCCATATGTGTTTGTTTTTATACATATAAATTCTGCCACAAATCTTTTTTTAAATTTTTTAATTTCAGAATATTATGGGGGTACAAACGTTTTGGTTACATAAATTGCTTTTGTACCATTTGTGTCAAAGTTATAAGTGTGTCCATCCCCCAGACAGTGTGCATTGTACTGCCACAAATCTCATGCCAACTTGTTGTCTATTTACTTTCCTCTGAATGTTTTAAATGTATAATACATTTTGAACTTAATGGCACAATTTTCAGTATTTCTATGAAGGTTTTGTTATAAATTATTTAAAAATATTTGAATGTATATTAGAAGAGGAATACATAAACAAAACTCATAAGATAGGTATAGATAGATGAATGTGGCATAGACAAATGGCTTAAGAGACATAGGCAGACTTTATAAGATGAGCTAAGTAAAGATAAGTAAGGTAGTAAGCAGAGCATGTTTAAATTGAACATAGATATAAAAAGACATAAACATCAAAAGGTACCTGATATTCATGATCCACTAAATATATAGGAGACACGTAGTATTCATGAGGCACTAAATACCTGTGAATAGGTAGGTGTTTGTAAAGTCTTACATAAAGTCTTAATTTTGTCACTCGTTGGTAACACTCATTCTGATCCCCTTGCTTAAGAAATGCAAATAAAATCCATAGAGTCTCATAAGCCTCACTGGTGAATGCAGTGGTTGGTCCTACTTGCCCTGCATCTTTCTGGTGAAGAAAGTGTGTGTGCTGTCCCAGGCCTCTTCTGTCTGTTGGGCTTATTTACTCAAACCTCAATTCTGGTGCTTGTAACCAACCATACCATTAGTAGGATAGTGTGGTTCAGAAGAGAAAGAGAACAAGGCAGATGGGGAGAGAGAGAGAGAGAGAGGATTTAGAGAGAAGAAGATATGAACATATGAGCACTGCATAACTCAGAAGTTAGGTAGTGTGGTTTTCCATTCTGCTGGTGCACTATCTCAAGTGTGTTAACTATGCCATCTTTTCCTCTTTGTGTCTCTGTCCTCTTTCCTCTTTGTGTCTCACTGTATATTTTAATTGATTAATAAATCATGTTATTCGAGTATTTTAATTTGCTTTGTGAGCCTTTTTGTTCTGTGACCTTTGGTACCTTGATTGTCAATGTATCATTGTATCACAATAATTTAACTCATGACAGGTTTCTTCATAGTGGGAAATATTTTAAAGCAGGGCTAACAGACATAGCAAAACTAGTTAGGTTGCTCTCTGATGATTATTAAATCCTGCCACACAGCCTGTGAAACTTGCAAACGAGAAAGTGCTGACCTCTACAAGTTTTAGAGATTTGTCATTGATTAGTACTTTTTTGTGTTAAGACGATACCTGGAACAGAAGTGTCTATATTTTTTTCTATTTTTTTCCAGAGATATTTTGATGTTAGCTCAAGAAATGAATGTTCTCATCTCTCCAGCCTAATTTGATGGAAACAATTTCACATTTAAGTATAAACAAAAATTGGGTAAACATATACAGAAAAAAGTCAATGTAAGAAAGAGATCTTTTAACCATAAAAATGCTAATTAGGATTCACTGATGATTATAGTAATACCTATTTGCTTGATTCGTTGGAAAATCCACAATTTGACTAGATAAAATCCTAGCAGAGGGAAAAGCAGATAAAAGTCCTTTTGTTCTGGCCCTTCAGCTTTTTGCAAATTGTTTAGAGAAACACATATTTATTTTATTTTTCTGAAAAGTTACCAAAAGAAGAATGTTATGCATACCACAAAGCCCTCTTCAGTCCATGCTCCTTCAAATAACCTGATATCTAAAATAATTGAGGATTATTTTACAAACATTGTTTAAGTGTCTACCATGTGTAAAAATTATTCTAGATGTGCAAATTATAAAATGTGGAAAATATATAATCTTTGTCTTCAAGAAGCTAATGTGTAATAGGGCAAGGAATATTCATATGAGGTGAAATAATACAAAAAATGTGCAATGTAAAAAGAGTCAGCAATAGAATGTTATAGGAATATAGAGGAGGGATTAAGAAAAGGAAGAGATAGAATCTAGGAAAAAAAAAAAGAATTTTAACCTGTTTTAATCTGCATGTAGGGGGATTGGAATCTGCACATCCAAGCCTCTTTATCCCACCTTCCTAAACCAAACACATTAGCTGCCTCATTCCACAGGGGCTCCCTAGTGTGGTTCACACTGGAGATTTCAGCACATCTCTGCTTTCAAGCTATAGGACCCTTGGATGCCAGGACATTCAGACTCATGATAGTCACGTTGTCATGGAAGGGAGGGTCATTCCTAGGGAGTGATTAAAACAGCATGGTGCTGGCATAAAAAGGACACATCAAGCAATGGAACAGAATAGAGAGCCTCCAAACAAACCCACACATTTATGGTCTATTGATTTTTGATGAAGGTACTAAGAACACACGATAGGGAAAGAACATTCTTTTTAATAAAGAGTGTTGGGAAAACTGGATATCCACATGCAAAAGAATGAAACTGGACTCAGACTATATGCAAAAATTAACCCCAAATGGATTAAAAACTTAAATGTAAGACCTGAAACTGTAAAACTGCTAGAAGAATACGTAGCGGGAAAACTATATGACATTGATCTACGCAATGATTTTTTGGATTTGACCCCAAAGTCCCCCAGGCAATAAAACCAAAAATAGGCAAATGGAATTACTTCAAACTTTGCATAGCAAACGAAACAGTTAACAGAGTAAAATAGGCAATCTGAGGATTAGGAGAAAATATTTGCAAGCTATATATCTGATAAGAGGTTAATATCCAAAATATATGAGGAACTCAAACAAATTAATAGTATACAAGCAAATAATCCAATTAAAAATAGGCAAAACACCTGAATAGACATTCTCCTGTCTTAGGCCATAGAAAAAAGACAAAAAAGAGAATACATACAAATGGTCAAGTGACACACGAAAAATGATCATGACTACTCATTAGAAAAATGCAAATTAAAACCACAATAAGATATTACCTCATACCTGTGAGAATGGCTATCATCCAAAGATGAAAAATAACAAGTATCAGTGACAATGTGGAGAAAAGGGAACACTTACACACTGTTGGTGAGAATGTGAACTAATATAGCCATGATGGAAAACTGTATGGAGGTTCTTCAAGAAACTATTAATAGAAATAGGACTACCACATGATTTAGCAATTCACCTCTGGGTGTATATCCAAAGGACATGAATCAGTATGTTGAAAAAATGTTTGCACTCTCATATTTATTGCAGCCTTATTCACAATAGCCAAGGTATAGAATCAACCTAAGTGTCCATAGACAGATGAGTAGATAAAGAAAATGTGGTATATATACACAATAAAATACTTTTCAGCCTCAAAAAAGATGGAAAACATGTTATTTGTGACAACATGGGTGAACCTAGAGGACATTATGCCAAGTTTAATAAGCCAGGCACAGAAAGACAAATATCTCATGTTCTCACTTATAAGTGGAATCTAAAACAGTCAAACTCATAGGAGCAAAGAATAGAATGGTGATTACCAGAGGCTGGGGGTGGGGAGAATGGTGACATTTTGGTCATCAGGTACAAAGTTTTAGTTATACAGGAGAAATAAATGATAAGTATTTGGGAAAAAATTTGGAATTTCTTCCAGGCGGCAATTTGCCATAGTGGGAGAAGCTAGAATTTTGGGCTTGGAAAGAGGTCTCATTTCTCTTTGTTCCATTAAACACAGAGCAATCAATGGTCCTTCAGAAGGTCTGGGTTACCTTTAGTGGAAGGGATGCATCTTTGTATAATTCCAGGAGGATACACTTCCTTCTCTCTTTTCACCAGCTGACCTCTTCACCATATTTTTATTTTCTTGAAATGCTACATCTTTTCCAATAAAATGCATTCCTAAAATATCTGAAAAATACCTGCCCTTATCAAGTAATTTGAAAATAAACCATTATTTTTAAAGCTAAAAAATAAAATAAAGTTTTGCAGAAGACAACTACCGGAAAAAAAGAAAATAAAAAAAGATTTTTGAAATTTTGTGAATTTAGGAATGGTAGGCATGTGCAAAGATAAAAATTTTGCCAAGGAAATCCAACTGCCTGCTATGGGAACTTCCTCAATGCCTCTACCTTGGAGAGACTTTACCAAGTGTTAAGGTCATTTCAGAATTTGCCTTATTTTTAAATGCAAGAAAACAGAAGTAAACTTAATTCTGCTACTACAGTAGAAGTACACTGAGAATTTATAATTCTATAGTAAAATATTTTAAAACGTAAGTGTAAACATCTTTGAGGCAGAAAGTATATGTTGACGATGAAATTATGCTCTAGGGAATAAGATCACATATCTATTCTTGAAATATTGTTTAAATATAAACCTCTAACAATACATAAATTGCTATTAAAACAGGACCTATAAACATGATGCCAACACTTAATCTCATGAATTCTGCTACTTTAGATCCTATAAGCTCCAGTGCACTAAAAATAAATTAATTAATGTCTTTAGAAAATTTATAAAAATACCAACATGAATTCTTTTGGGTGCAGATAGAAATATAGGAATGATATAGCATTGCTGAAATTCTAGCTATTCTTTTTCTCTTCTTCTTTGCTAGACATATTTAGCCGCTATAATAATTTCTTTTGAATAGAAAAATAAGTACTTCCATGTATATAAGACATTAATGGAATTATATACACATGTGTATGTATTTGCTCAAATTTCTGAAACATAAAAGGTTCCAATATGCCTCTTTGCCCAAGAAATCCCCAATTATCAGGTAGCATCAGCATCATCAGGCTGTGAAAAAGTGCTGTCCAGGGTGCTGAACCTAAGTGTACTCACCTAAGTCCACAGCATAACCGTGAATCTAGCAAAAGCACTCTTTCCTACTGAGCACTTACGTGATCACAGGAATGACAAGTGCTTATTCAAGCAAGCACTATCAATGTCTTACAAATGACTCTCAAATTAAAACCTATTAGTCAGCCCGTGTCTAATGCCATGTCTCAGCTTTACATGGACTTCAGAATTCATGAAAGAGAACTCATGTTAATAAAGACTGATCTATAAATTGGAATAATAGCTTATTCATTTCCACAAAACAGGACCTAATAAATGTTTACAAAAAGGATAGTCTCCTTTTAGTGATAAAATAGTAATAACTAGCACTTAGTTTGTGCCAGACACTATTCAGAGTGCTTCATATACATTAAGTAATGCAATCATCACAACAAACACTATAAAATCAATACCCTTATTACATTCATTTTATAGATGAGGACACTGAAATATACAGAAAGTGATGGAACCAGAATTCAAATTGAGGCAAATTGCCTCTAGCAAGTGTGCTTTTAATTACTATAATATACTGCCTCTACATGGAAAATCAAATTATATGTAGAGGCTACTATGTAAGGATGGAAAAAAGAAAAATTATTGATATAATTTTATGCTTAATAGAAATTGATTATGATGGTCCCTTGAGCCCATTTTCAAATACTGCAAGTACACCTGTCCCAAGAACTACTCAGGGCAGGAATACGGGCTAGGTTACTCCCTTATTCTCAATACTATTTTCTTGTGTTCCTCAACAATAATCAATTTCATTTGCTATTTATTGAATAAAGACATATTGCATAGTGATTAAGCATGCTGAGAAGTTAGACTACCTGGGTTCTCAATACCACCAAGGATCTACGTAGGTGCATAACCTTAGAAAGTGCTTTCTTTTTTATTAACTTCAGTTTTCTTATCTATAAAATGAGGAAAATAATAATGCTTATTGCACAAAGTTGTCATCAGGATTAAATGAGTTACTTCATGTAAAATACTCAGAATAATGCCTGGCATTTAACAGACTTTAATAAGCATTAGTTATCATTATTGCATGTTTTCATGGCATTAATTTGATTGCAATCAGATTTTTCATAAATCAATTCTTGTTCACAAAATATTTTGTGGCCAAAGGACCTTATTTAAATATTTCTTTCTTATGCATTGATTTTATGGTTAAAATATAGACATTTAGCTGCTTTTCCATTTTCCATATATATCTTCTAAAATTGATCTATATAGCTGAATCAATTAGAAACAACATAAATTATAAATTAAGATATCCAGATAAACAGTATTTTTCACTGTTTATACTATATAATTTTGGTAATAAAAAGTAAGTGCTATCAGCATTCATATATGTACCAAGTCCATTAAAGTTAACAGAAGAATTGACGTTTCTTAGCCCATATGGTCAATCATTATTGGGTAATTAAGACAATAAAGACACCAGAAAAAAGTGGAAAATTGTATCAACGAGATGGTCAAATGACACACTATATAAATATCTAGCTAGTAGTGAATCAGAAATACACACAAAAAGGGCATTTTTAGAAATGCTGCAACATAAAAATTCCCAATAGATATGGCTTCATTTTAATATGGAAAATGGAAATAAGAGTCCCTATCTCAGAAGGTTGTTGTGAGGCTTAAGTTAATGCACATAAAGTACTCAGAACAGTGCCTGACACATACTAGGTACTTGCTAAATGTTAATTATTATTATTCACAACCACTTGTCCACAATTCTAAAATCTAGAAATCTCTAAACGTTGAAAAATTTTTCACAATTCATTTGGCCGAAAACATGACCTGAAATGACGTGAGGCTTGTTTTATCACACTTGGTGTGAAACATCATATATTTCACTGCAGATGTATTGTTGTGTCTGTTTGTACGGTGCTAACCCAGACCCCATTGGGGATATGATACAAAATATAGTATATCTCTATATTTTCTTTCTAAAAGCCAATGAATAAAAAAATTGGAATACAATTATCCTTGAATCCAGGATTTTGAGCTTAGAAAGTATTGATCAGCTGCTAAATGTGGGGCAAATCCTAGGTGTCTCAGTCTGTTTGGGCTGCTATAACAGAATATCCTAAAGTGGGTAGCTTATAAACAACATAAATTTATTTCTCAAACTTGTGAAGCCTGCAAAGTACAAGGTCAAGGTGCTGGCATATTTGGAGTTTGGTAAAGGCCCACTTTCTGGTTCTTAGATAGCACCTTCTTACTGTGTCCTCACATGGTGGAAGGAGCAAGGATGCTTCCTCAGACTTCTTTTAAAAGGGCACAATCGCATTCACAAAGACTCTGCCCTCATGATCTAATCACCTTCCAAGGGCCCCATCTCCTAATACCATCATATTCATTATTAGGTTTCTTAAACCCCTAGCTTCAAGCTGGTCCACAGCCTTCTGAGTCACTGAGATTACAGGTGTTAGCCACTGTACCTGGCTTCATTATTAGGATTCAAGATATGAATTTTGGGGGAAAACAAACATTTAAATAATAGCACTACATTCTGTCTATACTCTGTTATTTTACTTAGTCCTCACAATGATCCAATCATACATTCATTCCTTCAACCAATATTTTCCAGGTCCCATTTAGAATGTTTGGGATGTATCATTAAAAGAACAGATTAATTTCTCCTTCCTTCTTTGAGATAGCATCATATTTCTTTGAGATTACAGCACCCCCACTTGTAATAATTAATATAATAACTTATGCAGTGTGTGAGATATAGTACTAACTACCCTAAAAATACACCATAATTGCACACATATCTTGATTTCAAAAACATCAACGTAAACTCAGGAAAATTAACTTTAATCGTATTTTACAGGAGAAAGTGAGGTTTAGAGAGATTAAGACATATTAATCAAGGTATAGTAAATGATAAAACTGGATTTAGAAACTTTTCAAAGGCCACTCTTTCCAGGGCTCCAATTTTATGTCTAAAGGAAAGAGAAAGAACCTCGTCAGAATAGATCTTTCTTGTTCCACCCTTTTCCTCTTCTCTGCCCTTTTCCTGTTCTAGTCACCATAACCAGCTACACATAATTGAGTGCCCACTATGACTATACAAGATGTAGCTCAGGAGGCCCCATTTAGATCAGTTAGAACTTGTCTACTACCTTTATATCATATTTCCACTCTACATTCTTTTCTCATAAAATCTGGTGAAGTGAGAGGTATATAATGCAGATATCGTTAACTTCCTTTTCCAAATGAGGAAGATAAGGTGGCTGGGTTAAATGAATTACTTAAGTTATAAAAGACATCACTGGGAGAATTAGGTTCAGAAGCAAGGTTGTAGTACTCTGAGCTCTTCCACATGACTGTCACTGTGCTTCATGAATTAAAGTTGACTTGGAAAATCACAAATGTCTATTAGGGTCTTTCCTTGGCAAATACATTTGCCAGGGGTTTACCCCATGATAGTTAAGAAGATATAGCTGTGGGAAGGAAGTATGCTGCATAGATTAAGAACTATGACTCAAAAATCAGAAAATTACCTTCTTATTATGAGTATTTGATTCTGTGTTATCTTTAATTCCATGCTTATAAATGGGGTCAAGCAAGGTAATTGAAGTAATTTGAGGAAATGTACATGACTACAGGATCTGGGTGGAAATATTGAAGTCAGATCACTGATATTACTGTTACAGCAGAGGGTCATGAGCATTTGATTAAGAAAACTCTCAACCTAAGAGTATGAGGGGCTGACATATGCTTAGCTAAACCAGCATCTCTGCTTTTTAAATACATTTATTTTAGAGGAAAACTGTATATATACATTCCTTCATAGCTTGTTATTGCTACACATAAAGCTTTCTTTTCCTTTCCACAAGCAATGTATCCATTTTGCAGTATGAACTCTTCTTTCTAAAAAAGAACCTTTTCTCTACCTTTAAACAAAAGCGATTCATACATGACCTCTTAGTGCCAAAGACCAGCACTACTGACAAAGTGGTTGGAAAATGAGCTAAAGGCCCTGGGATTGGTCCCCTGTCCTGTAAAAAAGGATGTTTAATGACAGAAGAATGTACTGCAACCAAATGTCAAAATAACATTAATATTTAGATCACAAGTACGTAATAAATAAATTTGAACCTGCTAACATACCTTATGACTGTAAGGATTCTCATTATTTGTTTAAATTGTTTATTTCACAAATAATGAATTAATTCAAAAAGCTAAGTTAGCAGCATACCTTGAAAGAATGATAATTTATTATGTGTATCTTTTAACTTTTCTACAAATTTATTTAAACTTCCCTTGTTAACAGAGTTGCTGAACATCAGCTAATTATCAAAAAGGTAAGATAAAAAACATTTTTGAAAAAATCTATACTAAACCTTTCTGTTTAAAGAAGATTGGTTATATATCTGTGCCCAGGGAATATTACTTTCTATGATAAAAACATATGGGGCCTTTGAGATAGAATATGTAAAATGATCTATTTTCATTGTTAATATTCACAGTGAGAAGGAAGTTCTCATTTGGATGATGATATAGTTTTCCTTCCCAGATCCACTAATAGATTAACTGTACAGAGAAGATAGTTGCTGAGGTAGTCTTTATTTAAATTAATAGTTCATGGCTCTTTTTCTTTTTTATTTCATTTTACAATGATCTCTCTCCAAGTACAAAATCACTGTATCTTGCTTTATGTCTGAAACTGTTTAAGGGCAGACTCAAAACCAAAATTTATTTGGTAGCCTGAGATTCTTTTTCTTCATAAATAACTCTGAAAGCATTTCATTGCCAGGAATAACGGAAGTAAAATTAGTGATGAATTTGTAACTGATGGAAAAGGTCACAAATCATATAGAACTATGGTCCCCAATCTCCTGCCCAGTACCTATCTGTGGCCTGTTAGGAACCAGGCTGAGCATCATCGCCTGAGCTCTGGCCAGCTCTCCTACCCTCCCGCTCCCTGAAGGTAGAAAAATTGTAAATTGTCTTTCAGGAAACTTAGGAACCCAGGCCTCACAGCAGGAGGTGAGTGGTGGGTGAGGAACAAAGCTTCACCTGTATTTACAGCCACTCCCCATCCCTCACATCACCCCCCAAGCTCTGCCTCCCCCTCCCCTCCCACTGGCTGTGGAAAAATTGTCTTCCACGAAACTGGTCCTTGGTGCCAAAAGGTTGGGGACCACTGAATTATATTATAGAATACATATATGTATGCATGTATATAGATCACTATGCTTCCATTTTTTCAGAATAAATATTCTCTAAAAGTTGCAGTTATGCTGTTATGAGTACATACTTTCTGTGTTTAGGCTGATAGAATCAAATCTGAAATTTGATTTATTACTAGTTTAGTTGCCTGGACAATTTTTGTAACCTCTGTATGCCTATTTCCTCATCCTCAAGAGAGATTAATAAGACACTCATGTCATGGGGTAATTTGGAGATCAAATGGACGAATGCATTTGTTCACCTTAGCATGGTACTTGGTACATAATATGGCATTAATAATATTAACTCTGCTTATTTATAATTTATCAACAGTTAACAATTCATATCTAGGAAAAATTGTTTTTAAAAAGTCACTAGCTATAAATGACTCTATTAATTCAAATAAAACCAGAGTATAAAGAGTTTATATTTGGTGGAATTCACAAGGAAAAATATTAAGATGTGTTTATTTTTTTCCTAACCAAAGCACTCATTGCTTTTGTGGAGAAAATCACGTATCAGTATGAAAATAGTGTGGCAGAGCATCAATAATTGAGGCAGAGGTAACATATCTACTCTAAATCTTCAATTTCAAAGTTTAATATATTCACCATTTAAACAAGATTAGAATGTAAGTTAGGTTTGTAAAATATGATCTCAGATATACATGTTCTCTAAGGATTATGATATTTCTACATTTTTGCATATAACAATTGGATATTTTATTTTAGTTATTTATAGTCATCCATTTGGATAAAAATATCTTAATATATTCAAACAGCATGACTTCAAAATTACAAATAAATTAAAAAAACATGTATTAGAAGTGAGAAATGTCATTGACACAGGCAAGGATCTGGATAGGTTAACACATACTGGGAAGGAAGTTCTTATAGAGATGCAGTAAGTTCCCTTTGTTAAGATCAAAGGCCACAGTCATTGCCACAGAAGACTTAAGTCTCAGAAAAGTCCAGAATCACATACTGAAGACATTTCCATAGGACCAAATAAATTATCACATATAAATGCATTTTTTAAGGTAAGAGATTCATGTTTCACTTTAATCCTTTAAAGCAGTGATGATGAAAAACAACAACAAAGAAAACCTGAAGGATGCATTTTCTGATCTTTATAGTTACTAAATTCCCCAGATCTGCTAATGATGACCTTCTTCTTGTCTCCATTCTTAAGAATCAGTCCAGAGAATGCTGAAGAACAACAAAGTAAGCAAAAGCAATGAAGATAGTTGGGGCATCACAGAACCAATCTAGGAGGCAAGGTTTACAACTTGACCTTCTGAGATACTTAGAACAGCAGTTGTAATTACTTTTTTCCAAGCAATTAGATTGTTTTTCTATTCTCAAAGACCGTCAGTACTTACATTCCCAAATTCTTACCTCTCTTAGAGTTTTCACCTACTTTATTTACCACTTGGTCTGATTTTAAAGAATCTTCATTATTTTGGTATTTAAAAATACTTGTTTCTAAAAGTTGTTTATTCATTTTATATATTCTTTTCGTACTTTGGAGGAAAAATGCTACTATTTTTTAAATTTAAAAAATCTTTAATTAAAGGTGAGGAAAACAGTAAGGATGTCAAATATATAGACATAGATTTCTAATATATAAACAATATATGATATATTACTAGTGATAACTAAAATATTTTAATTTGAAAATAAATAAATACAAGTGAACAAATCTATATTTCCCACATTATTTCCAAACTATATGCAGCAGAACTTTTTTGATATATATATTTTTTGAGACAGAGTCTCGCTCTGTTGCTTGGGCTAGAGTGCTGTGGCGTCAGCCTAGCTCACAGCAACCTCAAACTCCTGGGCTTAAGCGATCCTCCTGCCTCAGCCTCCCAAGTAGCTGGGACTACAGGCATGCGCCACCATGCCCGGCTAATTTTTTCTATATATATTTTTAGCTGTCCAGATAACTTCTTTCTACTTTTAGTAGAGACGGGGTCTCGCTCTTGCTCAGAGTGGTCTCGGACTCCTGTCCTTGAGCGATCCTCCCACCTCGGCCTCCCAGAGTGCTAGGATTACAGGTGTGAGCCACCGTGCCTGGCCTGATATTTTGTTTTTAAAAATAATTTCTGATGCTGTTTCTTCACACTTAATTTATTACTTTTTTCTCGGAAAATGTTACTGGATCTCACAAATTTCATAACACATTAACAAGCCTGTCTAAAGTGTACTGCCTTCAAATTGTTGCTGTTATTGTTAATTGAGTTCTTCTCTTTGTATTCACTCAAGAATTCATTCAAAGATTAAGGAGTTTCTAACTGTGTCCACATTTGTAATAAAAGTTATTCCTAGTCTCCATACCTCTAAAGGATAATGGTGGCTAAAGGCAGCAGCCTTCTGCATTCTGCCCCCTAGGCACTCTCAGCTAAGCCTGCCTAACAGGCATTGATGGCAGTGCCTCCTCTGCAGCCTTAGTTTCCTCCAGAGGTCATAGGTGGTAGATAATTCTGGGAAGTCAAAAGGCTCCTTAGAGCATAGACTGACTAAAGCCCAAACAGCTGTTAGAAGCTGGTCTCTGAACAGGAGACTTTTTGACATGAAGCTGACAGGAGAGAGACGCTAAGGCTATGGGTGAATTTCTGCTGGTGACTTCTCACCTCAGAGCAGCAGTCTTTTTGGTTTTCATGTCACAGACCATCGCGGCCCCCTTGTTTCCTAATGTTTCGCCTCAGACTCTTTCACCCATAAACAGTACACGCATTTCTTCATCACTTTAGCTGCTCCTCATTGGGGCTGTCACTGGCCCAGACATCCTAAACTTTCTCACTGAGACTGGGGCTGTGAGGGTTCAGGGGTTCCAGTCATCCTCCTGGCTGCAGCATAGGTATCCACACCGTGACGGGGCACCTGAGGTGCTGAGAAGCCAGAAAAAACTTTCTCCTTACCGTTGGCATCTGCCATCAGTCTAAATACTGATTTAGGAATATTTACAGGAGCGAACCTTCTCGGACCCAACCCCACCGCACCCACTCAGGCCACACGCACCCTCGGTGCCACCTTTCCTCAGACCCCTCCTCTGCTCTGTCCTTGACTCCAGGTCACCTGGCGTTGCCAGGTTCTGGGAACTCCTAGAGGCTCTACCGCCGCCTCCGCCCGCTCCGCGTTCCCCGTGTGAGCGCTGGATTATTCCAGTCTTTGAGCATGGCAGATTTCCACCGGATGACATCATGGGAGCCGAATGAATGCCGGCTCGGAGAGGGGGACGGAGAAGGGGAGGGGGAGCAGAGAAAGGGAGAGGGCTGGCGAGCGGAGCCACAGCCGGGCTGCCTGCCACCCGGCAGCTCGTCCGCTAGCTGGGGAGGAGCGCTCTGCCCGCGCTGACAAAGGATGGGAGGATGCCTGCGCACCAGGGTGCCAGCCGCGCGCAGCCTGGCGGCCGCCTGAGCGACTTCACCCTCCACCGGTAAGTGATTGCAAAGATCATTCTGTCAGCCTCACTGTGAATCCGCACTCTCCATGGTTCGCCGTCCTGAGCGGCTTGTTCCTGACCCCGAGCGGGGTTTGGCACAGCACCAGCCCCGGAGCGTAGGCAGCAGGTGCCTTTGCCCAGTGGGTCGGCTGGAGAGCCGATACTCCCGGCTGGGGTTCCTGGCGGGTGCTACCACCCAAGCCCTAGGCACCGTGCTCGCCTAGTCGGCGCGCTCTGGTGAGCGGAGGCTGCTCCGCCGTCTGTCAGGGGTAACCTCTGGGCCCTTCGCGCCACCCTGTCCGCACGTTGCTTCTGTTGGGTCGCCAGCGCGCCACGCGCTGTTTACACCAGCGTGGTACTAGTCACCCAGCCGCACCCCTCGGAAAGCGCGGAATCGATGACAGCTACTTCACAGGCTCACGCGCTCCTTGTGTGGGCTTGAGGGGGACCGGCAGCGATTACCAAGGGAGAGCGCGGACCCTGGAAGACCGAGGGCAGCCTTTGTCTTGGGTTTAGCGCTCAAGCGCTCAAGCCTAAATCAGGCTCACCACAACTGTTGGGTCCAATTCTGGTTCCCTCCACCGCCCACCCGGGTGAAATGTCATTGTGTCCTGCAGCAGGCAGGACTGAGAGCTGGGACTTAAACGACGCCAGAAGGGTCCTACGCTCGCGGGTGAGTGTCGCAGTTATCCAGGTGCATAGCGAGCTTCTGGAGCTTCAGGAAGTGAAGTGGCCAGTCGAGGCAGAGACACCCAAGTTCTATCCCCAAGCGATGTGAGGGAAACGGGAAACTTAGGGAGATTCACTCTCGCGTCCCCCCCACTCCCTCCCGGTTTCTGAAGCGTTTATCTTGGGGATTATTTGTGGCAGGTGAATGGAGTCACAGGCATGTCCAATACGTACGTAATTAGAGAGCCCGGTGTTTCCCTGGCAATTCCTTTTGTTATTCAGTAGTTCCGGAAAAGGTTTGCTTGCTAAACATTTTCGAGATCAGTATCTTTTCTATTACAGAGCATGTGGTCTTAAAGAAAAAAGATTTCAAACCTGCTCAGGTATCTTAGTTCAGAGTTGTGTCGCGTATGAGTGCTATACAGTCAACTTATCAGTATCTACGGTTCCAGGCTTCCTGACTGTTGGACACACGTTTTATTGATAGATTTCTTCTGTTTGAGTCCAATTTTCAGATCCCAAGAAAGTGGTGTTATCTGTTGGAACATTTGTTTTTAATGTCAATTTATTTCCAAAAGAAATGTTTTGTGAAAAAGATGGAAAGAAGTGAAAGTTTGCTACTTTGGGGTTCAGTTACTTTTTGTTGAGTTTTTATCCAGTACGATCTAAAATATTTAACATTTTAAGAGCTATTTCATATTCATGAGTTTAGTGTATAATAAATAATCCCTGAACCTTAAAGGAGATTCTTGGTATACAAATTTGGTATTCCAGCATTAATACTAGGGTATAAGAAAGTAAAAATCATGGTTGTAATTCAAAGACTCATTTTATTCTAATTAAATGAGGCTTGTTGATTTTTTATATATATTTTTGTTTCCTTTAAAGATAGGTGATCCTAAGGAAGCTTTTCTAAGACAGAGGATCAAAGTAATTTTTCTTGATCAGTGATTGCTTTTTTGATAAACTTTGAGGTCTTTTCAGAACAGATGTGATAGAAGATTATTGGATAATAACTGTGGTGGAAATAAAAAAGGAACTGGGTGGGACAATACAGGATGGTTTTATTCAATATGAATGGTGGATCATCAGAGAGTGCTGCATCAGTTTTGATTTTGGAAAAGCTCATTGTAGCTTTTACATATTTGTCTCTCCTGGGAAGTGCATAAATAAATGTTTGATTATGTTATGCTATGTTGAGAGAGTGATGTTATGAGCAAAGAGAGCACCATTTTTATCCAGGACTTCTGGGGCTAGCAGCAACACTTTCCTGTGATTCAGAAATTTTTGTTTCACTGTTTGTTTCTTAACTTCTTGTCAGAAAAGGCTCTACTTGTTTCTCCATAAGTTTTATTTCATTCTAACTTTATTGTACTCGTCTCTTTATAGTAAAGCTATTTGAGGCTTTACATTAAGGCTCTTAGAGAACCTGTTGCTTATGTTGACTCCTTTCGTCAAATATTGAAATGGCAAAATCTCTTTTTGAAAATAGCCCAGTGAATGTAAGTTTGCTGACGTGCTCATGTGATGGAGTGTACCCAACATAAAAATATACCCTTATATAAAATATGTGTATAATTCCGATCAGATAGCTAGCAGTGATCAGGATGTACTGTGGTATTTGGCTCACGGTTTTTGGCAAATGATATTGCTTTCAAAAATGAGATGTTTTACCTTCTCTATATGGTAAATAAAAATGTACATTAAGGAGAACAGATTACATTTTATATCTGAAATCTATAATTTTGTTTTAAAAATATTTTATACAAAAAGGTAAAAAGTACTCCAGTACTTCACTACACGTGGACTAGAGTTTACATGAGGAAAGTCCTCAGAAAGCATAAGCATCTTATAGATAGATATGATTTGATATATTTGATAGGCAGTACAATAGTATTTTTAAAAACATATGGAGTAAAAAAATGTCCTTGAGCTAGAGATTATTCTCATAATGTTCTTTAATATATTTCACAAATACTTTGGCACAAGGACTCTTAACTAGGAAATATGAGGAAAAGGAGGAAGTTACATTATAGCACAAGAACAAAGCCATAGCACAATGCCCAGAGTAGGCAAAACCGATAGTCCAAGGTCGTAGAAAAATGTGTTATGTCAAGACACTGGAAAATTTCCATGAAAGATTATGTATGAGGAATAAGTTTGCACTATTTGGTAGTCTCTGGCTTGCACTGTTCCAGTTGTGTGATTTAACAGGTACTTTAGGACCTCTATGATACATTGAAACTTTCTTTACTTTCCTTGAGGCAAAATTATATCTTGAACTCAATCAGAAGGTTGTTTTACAGGCTTTTTCATGTTGTAATTCAAATTCTAGCTTAAGGATGCTTTATGGATCACAAAACATTGTAGTTTATACTTTTGTGTAGGTCTTTGATATGGAAATTGGTCAGTAAAAACCTTAGCTGAAAGGTTTTGGCATCTTAGTTTCTCAAATCACAAATTAAGCATGAAAGCCAACAGTTACAGGATTGTTGAAAATATTTAGGAGTGTGATGATATCTTATTTAGAGGGTTAAAATAATATTAATGGAATTTTAAAAAATAAAATGAAAGAAATTTTAAGACAAATTTTCTAGAAGTCACAATTATCCCTTTGCTTTATATTGGGAACTTTTTGCAACTTAATAGACTCATCTATGATAGTATTAATTCATTTTCTATTTGCTAGTGTCTAAATGATTAATACTGGGTAGGAAATATGTGTTCCTGTTTAGACTGTGTCATCTAGGAAAAGTTTCTGAGTCTCTTTAAACATTAGTTTTATTTTACATAAAATAAGGATGATAATATCTGCCTTACCTTTCTGGAAGGGAATAGTGCATAGCAGATGGGCTAATCTATGAAAATGATTTGGAAAATAAAGGAAGAACTTCCTGACAATTATGTATTAGTGAACTTAACTTTTTAACTTATAATTAGTTTTGGTTAAAGAAGTAAGTTGATAGAGGTGAATCTAGTTTGTGATTTCTATTTTAAATATCTGGTAATTTTAATTAGTGATATTCTTGCCAATTCATTTCTCATAATTTATTCATAAATATTGTGAAATAGATAGCTTATCTATATATTTTTTTGGCTTATATATATTTTTATTGAAATTTTGCTGGCAACAAATTCACTTATTTTTTGTGTCTGGAAATATTTCTCTGCGGCCATGATTTTAAAAGAATATTCACATCTAAGTATACAATTTTTATTTGGCAGTTATTATTTTCAACACTTGTTATTCTTTTGATTTCTGGCTTCCATCAAACTTGTCAGTCTTATTGTTGCTTCTTTGAAGTTAATGTGTCTTTGTTTCTGGCTGATTTTATGATTTTTTTCATTTGTCTTTATTTTCTTTAGTTTTACTCTGATGTTCCTGGGTGTAGTTTGCTTTTTATTTACCCTACTTAGAGTTTTCAGAGTTTCTTGAATTTGTGGATTGATATCTTTCATCAGGGGAAATTCGTTGGTGAATTCTTAACTATTATCTCTTCATATATAGCTCTACTAATATATAGCTCTATATCTACTTCATATATAGCTTTTCTTTTTCTGAGATCTCAATTACATGTTTAATACTGGTTTTACTATACCCAACATGCCTCTTATACTTGTTTCACTGTTTTATATTCTTTTTTCTCTGTGTGTTTGAATATTTTTTTGACCTTTCTTCAGTTTACTAACCACCTTCTACACTGTGCTTCTACATAATAAATGCTGTCAAGCTCATCCATGGATTATTACCATAATTGTTGTATTTCTTTGCTTTTTTAAAATATGCCTTTGGGTCATTTTTATACATCCCAATTTATCTGCTTTCTCCATTTTTTCCTTTATTGCTTTGACCATATTAATCAAGATTAATTTAAAGTTTTTGTCTGCTAATGTCAGTAACTGCATTGCTATGAGCATCTTTTTGGTATCTCTCTTTACTCCTGAATTTAGTCATTGTGTATAAGAATCATAGAGACTCTAGATGATTTATCCATCTCCACAGGGGTGTCAACATTTCCTCTGCTAGACAGATGCAATGGGCAGGTGGCCAATTGTAATCCAGTCAATGACTGAGCTGAGTTGAGTGTTGTTAGACTTCATCTCCTTCTGGGGTACCCAGCTGCCAAGACATAGGTATCTAAAGCCTCCTACTGGTGCATTCACAGGTCCTGAACACAAACCAGGGCAAGACTTCTGAGAATACTGCTCTTCTTTTCAGAGGCTTCCTTCTTAGTGTCTTACCTTCCAATTCTAAGTGCAACTTCAGGCTTTAGCAAATGTCGTGTGAGTAAAATCAGGTATGTGTCAGCTGGGTGCTCTACCTTTTATTTCTCATTGAGATCTTGGCCCCTCATGTCTCTAATTTTGTCTTTCCAGCTCCTTAATACTGCCAAAATCTCTGCTGGTTTCTCTGAGCATCAGTCCTGTGCTCAGGCAAAGCCCATGTTCTCAGTCTCTTACTGTGTTTCCAGATTGGCAGTTGCCCCTACCCTCATTCCAGGGTGTGTGTGTGGGGGAAACAACCTTAAAAGTCAACCTTTGATACTTCCTCCATCTGGAATCTCAAAGCCTCTAATCTTGACTTCTTCAGAAGCTCTCATAGTTTTGATTAGATTTTTTCCCCTTGTATCTGGATTTTCTAGTTGTTCTTATGGTAGTGTTGGTCTACTGTGGGTTATTTCACCAAACTGTCCACTGAAGTGGGTCATTATTTTTCACTGATTGCATATATAGATGTACAGGGATCCAATATCATTCCTTGTGATAAAACTGGAGTTAGTAGTCCCAGCCTACAGGTTCCTAGGCAGTACAACTAACTCTAAACCCATTTAAAAAAGTACTGTTGTAAAAATAGGTCAGATTCTACTAAGCAGTTACATTTTGTGCCATCTGCATTAAGATAGTTTGTTTATTATCCTTTTGAGGTAGATCTTAGCAACAGTGAAGGCCAATGATTCAAACAGCCAGTACATTCAAGTTCTTGATATCTAAACATTATAAATTGGCAAAACTTTTAATTCTTTTGGAAATGGTACACACACAGTAGCACAGACACACACATATGTATGTGTATGGAAAAGTAAGGTTCTTTTCTGTACACAGGAGCTCCATGATTCATGAATCATCCTAACTTACAAATAAATGCTACGTATATGGAGTGAAAATCTGGGAAGTTTGGAATCTCCCTCTTTTTAGAAACAACTGTCTTCTATTTTTCAAACTCTTGCTCTGAAAAGCAACTGATACAGACTGATTTCTTGTCATATGCATGTAATAGTGTTAACAAGCTAGTAGTATATTGATCCCTTTTCTTATTGGTATATGGATAAAACTCAGAATATATTTCTTGACCAATCCATAGAAGTATAGTTAATTCAGATCATACCTGAAGTGTATTGTTAGAGACATATGATCTGAATTAACTATACTTTTGTGACTTGGCCTAGAATTTTTGTTAAGTCTGCCTAGTTATGGATGGGTACTCAAGATGAACTATCATATATAATGTTATTTTTAAGTGATTATATATTCCAGATAACATGTTAGGAACCACTGATTTTTTGGGACACAATGAACTGGAAGTTGGAGAATACCTGGAATAGGTTTTCTGCTTGCCTTCCATTCACTGTCCTAAGGCGTATTAGGAGATTCATTGAAACTTGGTGGAAGTGATAAATTAGGTAGTATGGTGTTGCTGGCTCATTGTTTGGGGCTGACACTAATTGGTTCTCATAAGGCATATCACATGCTTTCTGGGTCTTGGGCTTCGTGTCTTCTCAGCCTCATGTCCGATTTGGACTATGGCTCTGGCAAACATTGTAGGCAGGCTTTCACTCAGTTGTGCTGACTTTCCCACCTCAAGCTGTGCTGCGTGTCTTTCACTTTCTGCCCTGTGACTTTACTGGCATGTCTTATTTCTCCCTCTGCCCTTGACCGAGGTCCATACAGCCTGGAAGTAGGGAGGAGCTAATCCCATCCAGGCAACCTCTCAATCCGTGGGAATAGGTGGGCAGTTCTGAGAGTTGCTCTGTGGCTACTCAGTAGGTCCAGGTGGGATGGAGCCGCAGCTGGCATGGTCGTGACCCAGCTCCACACACTTGTATTGGCTTTCACTCTCCCTGTTTCATTTTACCCAGTGCCTCACTCTCACTCCTGGGGTCACCTTCACTACTTGGACATAATTTCTTAGTTCAGAGTCTGCTTTTGAAAGGAATCTAACCTAAGATATATGGCTTTTCTTCTCTGGGTGGCGGGAAAGAAAAGAAAAGAAAAGAGAAGAGAAGAGAAGAGAAGAGAATCAAGACTAAAGCTATAAGCCACATACATTTATAATGAAAGAAAATTAATAAGGAAGAAACTAAAACAATTTATTTCTCAAAGGTATTTAATTTACAAATTTATCATCTTTTAGGTCACCAAATGAGGCCATTTAAATAATTCTTCTGGTAACTATGAGGTCATCTGCTGACATGTCATTAATTTCCCTTTCTTCCTTCTTTATTTTTTGTTGTCCTTCAGTATTTATTTGTTGATAGTCCAGTCTATGCCCAGTACTCAGCTAGGTCCTTGTAATAAAATGATGCATTAAAAATGTGGCATAATTCCTGCCTCTTTGAAGCTTTTTATTTCCATGAAATTAATTAATTAAGCACACAAACCAATGCATATATGCAAGAGTGAGTACAGTGAAGGACACATGCACACTAATGGGAAAGCCTATTACAAGGGAGTTTGACTTAGCCAAGAGAGGGCTGGGCAAGCCTGCTTGAGGAAGTGATGTTTGAGCTGACAGCTGGAGAAGAAAAAAGTTCATTAGGTAGGGAGAGAAGGGAAGAGCTTTCTAACAGGGGGACAAATGGAGTGTACTCAATGTCCTATTGTTGGGACAAGCCTGAAAGACTCCTAGACAGTCGGAGGGAGTGTGATGTGGACTGAGGAGATTTACTAAACATAAGAGGACTGTCACAAAATCTTTGGCACAATAAATGATGAAGTGTGTGTGTGTGTGTGGGCAGTAAAGAAGAATCTAGCAAATAAACAAGACCATCTATTAATAAAAAAAAGAAATATGTGAAGAGTCAAGGGAGAATGTTGTATAAAACATGCAGACTAACAAATATTGAGTTATGAACATTTGAAACAAATGAACTTTGTAGAAATTGATAATTTTAAGTTAGTGAATTTCTAAAGGAATAGAGTTGAAAGAAAAGGGAATGAAATAGGTATTCATTTATTACTCAATTTATTTCTCCTAGCTCATGATGATGACACCTTAAGAACTGCCTACAAGGCTTTTTAAGTTCTATATGTTTAAGTCGCTTTACCTAGTTATAAAATTTATTTAGTTTTACTAGTTATCTATTAATTTTTAGGGTGATAAAATCGTGGGTAGTTTTTTTTGTTTAAAAAAATGCAGTATTTCAACTAAAATTTTACTTGAGATTTATTTTAATAGTGTAATACTAAAAGGTCTCTATAGATGTTACTGAAGCATGGTACATAGCATGTAATCATTCAGTATTGAATGGGTTTTTATATTTAGGTTTTAATAAAGTTAAATTGCCCATATACTCACAAGTTTGGATTCTGGTTCTGCTAATTTCTCCCAAATTTGAAATTCGATCAATTAGAGACAAATTATTTTCCTTTTAGAGTATATTTCCTTTGATATTTCTTAGCAATTTTGCTTTAATAGAACCCAAAGTCATATTCCTGGCACAGTGTGAAATGACCCTTTAATATTTAGCATAATATATATAATAATTCCTGGAGCTACCTTTCCTTTTTAATGAAATAACTTGGTTTATTTAGGGCTTACTTTTAGACTTAATCTTTTATGAAATCTCTTAACTTCACAAGTATGTTTTCTTTTAAAAATCTTTAATAAATAAACAGATAAGTATTTATTCAGTAACTACCTCATAAAAAAAAGATTCTGTGCCATGAACAATCACAGAGAATTAGAAAGAAGTGGGGGAATTAATCTGACAGATTACTAAGATTTTGAATGACAAGTATAAAAGGCTGAGTCTGAGATTTTTTGATATGTTTCTTATGACATTCATGGTAAAGAAAATGAGTCCTAAGAAGAAAGAAGTGGTAACAGACACTATTTCTGTGGGCTTTTGTTATGAGGATGAACCCTAGTTGTCAATTTGAAGAAATTGTTAAAAATGATACAGAAGGTGTTAATTTTTTAAAATTATACATGACCCCAAATGCCCCAAATATTCATTGTATAAATAAAAAGAAGTATTTAAAAATGTTGATAGTGGTCATAGGACTATGATTAGCTTTATACTTTTATTTCCCAAACTGTTTTTAATGTGTGAATTATTTCCATAATAAAAATGTATATAAATACTTCTGAATGCAAAAATGAATATTGAGGCAAAACTTCAAACTGTTTTGATTTCCGTTAAATCTGATTATTTTTATTGTGGGTTTTAAAACGTTTTTCTGTGTGTAAATATATTGGTGATAAAAATTATATATAGAAAAAAATAATGTGAAAGCAATCCTCTGTTTCATGCTAAGTTAGGTAACACATCTAATGTGAATATTTCTTTGAAAAATTTTCCTCTCAGTGTAAGAGAGAACATGTGCTAATTACTGATTATTAATTATAAGAACCAACTTGTCCTAATAAACAAAACAAGAACAATTTCATGTTGCCAAATATTACATTTGTGTGGTTTATGATGAGGAAAGAATAGTCAGCAGTTTTTGACTCCCATTTTTTTCATGGCGGTAACAGTTTAATAGATCATGGAGTCTGAGCTCACATGCCCGTCAGTCCCTCTTGGGCTCCTATTCACTCAGCAGCCCTGAGTGTGACTTTGATGATGTGTATGGCACCACGTGGGTGCTGGGGGATCCATGCTTTAAGAGCCAGATATTTTTGTGTTGGATCTTCCTCCATGCCAGGAAGTTACTTAGAAAAATTTTTGTTGTATAAGGAAACATCATTTGAAAAATAAGTTAATTGCATAATTATTAGTTGTGAATCATGTACAGTATAAACATTCACTCTGATATCCAAGGATGTTTTTACCACATTATAGTAGGATAATAAGCACAATACAAAATAAAATGATAAAGGTGGACTTTTTCAATGTTTTATAGCTGTAAAACTAGGAGGTAAAATTATGTTTGTTATAAAAAATTAAAAAATATAGAAATATTCAGAATGAAAGTGAATGCTCCCCTTCAATTACCCTCAACTCAAAAATATTGACTTCCTTTCTGAGATGTATCTAAAAGGTAGATCATATGATCATACATTTCATATACATATTTATGTTCATATATTAGAATATAACATTTCAATGAATATGTATTGTGCTATGCCTTATCTTTTTACAGTCTTTCTTGGATATCTTTTTTATGTCAATACAGTCTACTTGCTGTACGGTGTTACATTTCTGGAGGTGTTCAGCTGTTTCAGCTATTTCACTTCTAAAAAACTCTTTGTGGGCACAAAAAGACATATTTACGGCAGTGCCACTTGTATTAATTTAAAAATTCTAAACAACCATTAATTAGGGTATTTTCATGCAACTGCATATTATACAGAAGTTAAAATGAGTGAACCAATATTCACATGTCAACATAAATTAATCTTTAAAATATAATTTAAGTTCATAGTGAGTGTATGCAGTGTTTGTTTTTCCATTTTGTGATATTTTACTTAGAATAATGGTTCTCCAGCGCCATCCAAATTGTGAAGTCATCCTTCTTCATGGCTCAGTAGTACTCCATCATATACATATGCCACATTTTGTTAATCTATTCATGAATGGATGGGTACTTGGGTTGATTCCACATCTTTGCAATTGTGAATTGTGCTGTAATAAACATTCAAGTGTAGGTGTCTTTTTGATAAAATGACTTCTTTTCCTTTGGGTAAATACCCAGGGATTGCTTGATCAAATAGTAGGTCCACTTTTAGTTCTTTGAGGAATCTCCATATTATTTTCCATAGAGGTTGTACTAATTTACAGTCCCACCAAACAGTGTATAAGCATTCCTTTCTCTCTGCATCCATTATTTTTGGACTTTTTAATAAAAGCCATTTTAACTGGGGTAAGGTGATATCTCATTGTGGTTTTACTTTGCATTTCCCTGATGATTAATGATGTTGAGCATTTTTTCATATGAGCATATATGTGTATAGAGGGAAGTGAAACTTAATGGAAATCAAGCAGGGTGGAAGGAGGGATAGGTGAAAACCTATCTAATGGGTACAATGAACACTATCTGAGTGACAGGCACACTTATAACCAAGACTCAATCATTATGAAAGTGATGCATGTAACCAAAAATATTTGTACCCCCATAATATTATACTTTGAAATAAAAAATGAAGCTATACCTTTAATGAGCAACAAATAGAAAAGTAGGACCCAAAATAATAATTTTGTTTGGTTTTATCTTCTAGTTCTTGCCATTGAGAGACTATTCAGAATATATACTACTTGATACTGAAAAAATATATGATTTGAGTGAAAAACATTACAAAGGATAGTTATAATGTATAAATGATACATTACTTTTACAAACTTCATAAACAAAAAGTAATTGTCTATATTAGTTGTAGGTACTTAAATATGTAGGAAAATTGTGAAAATGAGGTAGTGGTGTTTAGAGAGCTGTTTCTATTTTTAGCAGGTCTTTACAGATCTATCTTGACAGGCAGGTATTGTGATATTACATAAGTGTTTAAATATCTTCTTGATGTTTTATTTTTTTCCCTCCTTGTACTGTTGAGTATCTTTTCATATATATGAGGACTTCTCTTTTTACTTGAGTCTTCCCTTTTGCACAATATCTTTTAAATATTTTGTTATTTTCCCCCTCAGTTTGAATTTTTAAAATGGATTTTAAGAATTTTTATACATCCTGAGTACTTTTTGTCATTTATGTGCATTGAAATATTTTCTTGTATACTGCCATTTGTTTTTAAAGTTTGTTATAATGTCTTTTATGTGTAAAGATTTGGAAATTTTATTATTCTGAGTTTTATTCTTTTCCTTTGTAAATTTAGTATTTCTTGTTTGAGCCTTTTCTTACTTAGAGATTGTAAAGATCTTCACTTAGTTTCCTATTAAAGCTTTAACTATGTTTTGCATTAAGGTTCTTGGCCCAGTTGGAATTTATTTTTGCAGTTGTTTCTGAAATAAGGATCACTCTTCCCTTACCCCCAAATTCACAGCCAATTGCTTTAGTTTAATTTTTCCCATTGATTTGTAGGGCTAACTCTGTAATATTCAAGTCTTATATATTTACATCTGTTCTTGGTTCTCTGTTCTCTTCCATTGGTTTATTTGTCTAATCTCTTGCCAACTTAATACTTAATTTTTTAATCCTTTTAATGTCATGAGCCAACTTTATATCTGTTGGGATGAATTCTATCCCTCATTCTTGTTCTTTAAAATTGTCTTAGCTGTTCTCATAAACTTTGCCATATTATCTCACAGTTTGCTTGTTAAATTCCATGAAACATTCTATATGATAGACATTCTTTGGTTGCTTCTTTAGATCCATTCTCCATGGAGCTATATCCCCTGTGGCTTCTGACTTCTAGTTGGGTTTGGCCAATGGGAGACACCAGCAGGAGATTGTGGTGGGGAGAAGAAAAAGAAGGGGAAGGGTATTCATTCCTCTGGTCCCTCTCTGTCTCTCAGCAGGTGTGGCAGTGGATGTATACATTTCAAGATTCCAATTCCATCCGGATTTCTTTAACCCCATTCTCTCCTTTTCCCCCATCAGGCCTGAGAGGTGGTGGTGGTTATAGTAGGTATGATAGAGGGAAAAACTTCCTTCTTTTAACTCTTGACCACATTTCTGTCGTGGTCCGTTTGGATATGATATCTCTTTCCTCCAAAGTCTCTGACATATCTGTTTGAATTGGAAGTACATTAGTTTTACAGTTTCATTTAAGACAACTATCATTTTTATGATCAAACCTTTCTATCCATATATATGTTACATAACTCCATTTATCTGGCTCTTCTTTTATGTGCTTCAATGATATTACATTTTTTTCTATAAAGATCTTGCTTAGCTTTTTTGAGATTTAGTCCCAGGATTATTATTGTTTTTGTTGTAATTATAAATGAGATATTTAAAAAGATACATGTTCTGCATGTTTATTGGTGATGCAAATTGATTTTTACATGTTGATTTTTCATCCAGCAACCTTTTTAAGCTTTTATCTCTTGTAATATTTTTTTTGAAGTTCTATTGTATAGTCTAGATAGATAACCATGTTGGCTGTGTATAATAAAAAATAATCATCATTATCACTAAAATTTATCTATAACTCACTTTCTTGAAAGACGTACTTTAGATGGAGTAGTTTATTTAATATTCAGTTCAATCCTGTGATATACTGTTATTGTTGTACATATGTACTTTTTTTTAAAGAAAGGAGTTCCCAGAGGTTTGGTGGTTGTAGTAACTTGACTAAGGCAATGCAGCTTGTAACTGGTAGTTATTACTGTCTTCATTTTCCATGTAAGAAAACCTAAGCACAGAAATAACTAACCTGACTGAAACCACACAGCTGGTAACTGGCAGGGCCAGGGTTTGAGCTCATGCATTCACTTTGATTCTCTTAAAACCATGGCATACAATTTTGAAAGGTTCACATCTTCTTTTTTTCCCAATATTTATGCATCTAATTTATTTTTTCTGGAAATAGCATATTAGTAAGAACTCTTATACAAAGTCGTAGCAAAGGGATTGGTGTAGACACAGAGAAGAGCCACCCAAATTCTCCTTCAAGGGAGGACTTGCTGCCAGGTGGGGGAATGTGGGCAGTGGACAGCCTTTAGCTGTCAGCCCCTTCAGGGTCTGCCTCCACTGCAGAGAGCCACCTGGACCCAGGGTGCCTCCCTCCTGGAGCAGCCCCTTAACTCAGAGAGGGAGTTGACTGAGACTTCGCTGGCAAGTAGCACAGTTCAGCTTCTCCCTCTGTACAACCAGACCTCTTCTTTCTTTCTAAAGTGTTGATCTCTAATGTAAATATTTTGCACCATGATTCCTCACATCATCTGCTTGTAGAGACCCCAACCTGCAACAGGATTGAAAGCTGGTATCATGGTTTCTTCCTTGGTTTAAAGTAGCACTTTTAATATTTCACATAATTAATTTAAAGAAGTTTCTTTTTATTTTTAATGGGAGACTCATAATTGTTTTCTTATGAATTGATGTTGAAGTTTCACAAATATAACTTTTTGGCTTCTAATCTGTTCATGTGGTGAGTTTCTAATGATAAACAATCCTTCCGTATTTAAGATAAATCCTGGTTAGTCATTATATGCACATAGTGCTAAATTTTGTTTTAAATGTATTATTTAGAATTGTTGCAGCTGTATCTAGAAATGCAATCTCATATTTTTTTTTCCTGTGTTGTTCTTATCTAGCTTTGGTGTTAAGGTTATAAATCATTAGAGTGAATTTGGGAAAATTCCTCCCTTCTCCCCTTCTTCTATGGAAGAACCTGTATGATTAGAGTTATCTTTTTCTTGATGTTCAGCAATACTTGCCTGTAAAACTTTCTAGGATTTGTGCCTTTTAACTTACTAATTTAAGTTATTTAATTATTATAAGTTTCTTGATGTTTTCTAGTTTTGACTAATATTTTTATAACTTATGTTTTTCTAGAAAATTATCTCCTCCATTTTTTATTTCTTTTTAAATTATTCAACAATATATATATCTTTATGATAAAAGTCTCTACTCCATCTAAAATTATATTTTTTATTTCCAAAGATATTCTTTTCATTGATCAACCTTCTAGGATGTCTATTTTTTTAAGTATGTAAGAAAAATCAGTTTTTTAAAGAAAATTACTTCTCTGTATTTTTTTTGTTTCCTGTCTATTAATTTATTTTCCCTCTCTTTTTACTTTCTTTTTTCTAATTTCATGAGCTTAATCTTTTAATTTCTTTTTAAAAATTCTTTTTGTGTTGAATTCTTAGCTCATTAATAGTTTTACCTTTTCCAATATATACTTCTAAGGCTATGTCTTCACACTAAATGGTACTTTAGCTAAATTATAAAATTCTGTTATACAGATGATATTACTCTGGGTAAATGGTAATTGGTAAACTTGGTTAACTTAAGTAGTTTATCATTTAAGTAGATATCATTAAAGAAGGAAGTTAGTGAATAAGATCATCATGTTATAAAACATGTTGTAGTTGGATTAATGCTACTATTAACAACAGCATCCCAAGAAAATGAAATATGGTTTCTGGCTATTAGACCAAGTTCAGAATAGTTTATAAGATAGAAAATGCTACAGACTAATGTTTGTTATTTTAAGAATGGGTTTTTTCTCACTACTGATATTAAACATTGAACAACTAGATGTTAAAAAAATAAAAACATAAAAATGTAAAAGGGAGCTCCTAGGGTTATTTAGGTTTTCCATGTATTTTTATAGCAGTAGAATTTTTCTTTAAAATATTTGGAGAAAAATACAAAAATATATTCTGATAACTCAATCCATTTAAGAAAGGCATTTCTTACATTATTCCAGAAAACCTAACAAATCACAAAACTGAGAATTTTTGTTTTCTTCTGGAGATTACGAGTAAACATTTCTAGTGCAATAGGTGTATTTAATAGGAAAGTAACTCTGTTCCTCTGCACCCAGCTGTTAGAAAATGTTTGGAAGATGTGGACATTCACATCATAAGCACTCTGTTAACTCCAGTGGTGTGTATCATTGCACGTGTGAGGTGCTTCTGAGAGAGAGTACTCTATTCATGAAGTGATGTTTTGGGAGGAATTCATAACTTTTTCCATTTGCCACTGTTTTCAGCATTGTTGTCTGATGCATTTAAAACTTCTGAACAAACTTCAGCAGATCTGTCTGAGGTAAAACCCTTCAATCAAACTACTACTTCTGCTACACTTGAGAATGGATCTCTCAGCTGATTTCTCTATTGAGAAGGCATATGATGCTTAGTTAAGCTCATCTGAAGTCTTTACTCCTGATATATAAATCATGGAAGTGCATAGGCCATATTCTACATATAAAAACGTGAATATATAATTTAATCACTGCAACATAATATTCACATTATTTTTATGCTGCAATTTCAATGAGCTAGCTGTGGTATAAAATAATTAAAACATCCTCTAGAGCTTGATTTTTTATAGTGAGTTCTTTGCTGCAACAATGATTATTTTAAAAAATATCCTCCTAAATATGGACATTGCTATGACATGTGTGCTTACAGTTTAGTTACCACTTGCAAGTCCAGCTCTCTGGTAGACAAAGGCCACTAGGAAAATGACAGACTGATGTTCTCATTTAAACCGTCAGAACCTCTGGGAGTAAGGCCCAGAAACCTGGGTTTTTAGCAGTTCTAAAGGTGATTGTGATTCATACCAAAAGCTGAGAACCACAGATATAGATTTTTAAAATTAAAAATGGCATTATATCAGAGAGTGTCATATTTTAGTAGCCAATGTGAGCACGACCCCCAGGAACATCCCATGCAATCAGCATGGCGGGCAGGTATTGGGCACCTATTGCAGCAACAGTTGCCCCAACTTATTTCATTAATTGTTCTTGTGTAATCATTAACAAGAGCATCATAATGAAGATTTTGTGACCCAGTGGAGCCACTGGCTTTCCTCCCACCAGCTTTATCTGCAAGATCTTTTTCCAGCTCTATCCACTGGAAAAAGAAAACCTTTTTTTTTTTTTTCTTCAGATGTTTCAAAATATTTGACGCAGAAGGCGGCTACCTTATGATGTTTCCTAGGCAGGGTGGTCTCTTAGGCATCTGACTCCCTGTTGAGTGAAGAAGCGGAATTCTCAGTCTCCAGAAGATCCATAACAGGCATTCCTGCTATGTGACCATCGTATGTGTTCATACACAAACAAGAACAGGCTTTATTCCAACAGCATTTTATGAAGCTGTGGCTTAGTATGCATGTGCATCACTCAGAGAGCTGGTTAAGTGTAGATTTCTCAGCCCCACCCAAAGAGTTGGTTTGGGATGGGGTTCTGTATTTTAATAGCCTTTCTAGAAGATTCTGATCCAGGCAGTCCATGGATGTGCTTGGAGAAACGCTGCTGTAAATAGCCTCTGTCACTGTCCTCTCTGCTCTAGGCACTAAAAGTCCAATTGTCATTTTCATATATCAATTTATAGTGGTAGCTAAAAGGATTTTTTAACTCTGAATTTCATGGGAACAGAAATAATTAGTGGGGAATACCTGAACCCACAATTGGTAGTAGACCATATATAATATCTACAAATTAGTTAACGTAAGCAAATGCACATAAAATGAACCTAATGACGTGCATTGGTTCTGGTCTCAGTAGTTCACCCACATAAAGGATTAGTGAAGCACTTGGCTAACTGTGGCTAAACCAATATCCACTTTAATCCTGACTGTGCCCTTTCTTTCTCTTCTTATGTTTTATTAGCTAGTTCTCTTCTTTGTCCCGCTATGTTTTAAGTTCTACACTTGCATTTTAAAATAGGTGTTTCCTTATATCAATGCTTTATATTAATTATAAGAATTCTTATTCCTTTTGCCTGCAAATAAACTACCATTCTCCTATAACTGCAGCTGTTGTCACACTTCCTAATTTGCTAATATATGAATAAGTACAATGTAAATCTATAAGGAAGTTTCATGTCCCTCCATTATGGACATCACAAAATATTTGCAACAGCTACTGCAACTGACATTTATCCCAGAAGAGAAAAGTCTTTCTGCCTCTCCTCCTCCTCCTCCTCCTCCTCTCCTCCCCCCTCCTCTCTTACTCTCCCCTTTTCCCATCTTAGCACTCTGCCTCTGTTGTGTTTTTCTCTAATTTTTGTATACAGTCATGTAACTCTGAGCTTTGCCTGTATTTTACTACAACTGTAGGAAGCTATTTTTGGGAGGAGTAGTTGAGTATACTGAAAAGAATCCTTCACCATGATATTGTATTGTAGCATAAAAAATATTCCACGTGCCTTTCTGAAGCTGTCCTTTTAAACATGTACAATTTTAAAAGATAACTTACTAAGGCAGGACTTTGCCTTTAATGTATACACACTTTTGAAATGGATTTTGAAATTACATACATAACACTGTACTACAGTGACCATAGAGCACATACTTTAATTTCATTTACAGAAATGGATGCTAATAATGTTAATCATATATTCCTACTCAGTTAGCCCAAAACTATTCACGCAAATCCAGAGTCTGGAACACACTAAAACTCATTGGTAGATAATGCATTTGTAGCATTCTAAGGTTGATTTAATTTTCTGTTTTTCCCCTCAGTGGACACCAAATGGTTTTATCACCAAAAATGTAATTTAAGTATGACTAGGTTACAGAATTAAAAGATATAGTTAGTGAACAAGTAAACAAACTGGCTTATACAAAAAATGAATAGTATCTAAAAGTTTATGTGTGGTTATCTCTAAGACAGAGACATACATACTTTAAAAAATGTAATCCTACAAACACATGTGGAAAATTCTATTCTGTTTTAAAGTGGTTAACTCTTTATTATCTGAACTATTGAAGGAAAGCAGTGATGCACACCACCACAGAAAAATCTAGATGATCAACAATTGTGTTCATTAGTGCTGATGTCTGAGGGACAAGATTCCAGGGGGCACATGATTTGTGTGGATGAGAGTCGAGGCCATCCAGGGAGCTACAGGAAGCTCTGCCTCCATCCCTTGGACAAAAGTTTGTTGACACACAGATATCCAAAACTAACTGGATTGGAAACCAACCACATTTTACTACCCAGAAGTAGTCAGAAATTTTCTTTCATAAAGACAAAGTAATAACCAATACAACTGAGGTTCCATAGGCACTTTTGTTACTAGTTAAAACTTAAATAATGATCTGTAATTAATCAAAAGTTTGTCAGCTAAGACAGGTGAGGGAAATAACAGATACAAAATCACAAGGAATTTATATAACAATATTTAACATAGTTTAGGGAGCAGCAGAAACATAAAATTTGCTATCGCTAGAAACTCATCTACCAATAGTTTCATCTACAAATGGTTGCTCCTTTGTTTCAAGTTCTCATTTTGATATTTCATTTTATTTTCATTATGATCATCCGAGACTGCCTCATTTTTGTTCCAGTTGCTTTTCTGGAAAACTGTTTCTCTGTAATATATTATTGTTAAGATCATGTCTCACAAGTCCAAAAAAAATTACTGATTAGAATAGATAGATTCTTGTTGCATACCCAATTGCCATGGTCTCCAACAATCCAATAATTTCGAAGGTAAAAGGTCTGTTCTTGTTTCCATAAGAAAACAAATTTAGTGTACATAAAACACGCACATGTTCTATTCTGTTTCACACTTATATGTGGCAAAGTTTTACAGAAACAATAAATGGTACAAGAAAAGACATTTCCAGATGATGTAAAATACAATAATCATATAAATATATACTGGAATTGAGGAGAAATACAGGCAAAAACCAGGTATATTGAGTCAGGCCAATTTTTTTTCTCTTAAGAAGAACATGTGGGTATTTAAATATTTGACAAACAGTTTAAGCCAAACTATAAACTACTTCTTATCTTGGAGAGAGGATTCCAGGAGCCCCAAAACTATGACTAGCAAATTTCTCTGAGTAACTAGAAATAGAACAGTGGTTAATGTCAATGGCTAAAAAGGAGTCACAGGACCCCACTAGTAGAGAAGCCACCAAAGTTCATTCTGAGAGCTCCTGGACATAAGACTGTGGGAAAATAAAGGATAAAAGCAGAGTCAGGGCTATTCCAAAAGTAAAAGAGTTTAAGTGTTTCAGTTGTTCACTTCTGAACCAGCCAGTCTGCTGTAAACAAAACTGGCATTTGATGCAATTGTTCTTTATTTTATTATTTAACAAGTATATTATTATCAAGAGGTGTGTGTGTGCGTGTATTTCCTTACATACTCCACAGCACATACCACCTCATCTATTCTCCAGTTGAATAGAGAACAAAGGGGCCTTCTGGTGTTATCAGCGATGTATTAGTACAACTCAGCAAGCACGATAACAGGGTTCCTAATACAAAGAATGCTTTCTGCCAACTAGTCATCATTAAAACGTACAAAAATAATGAATATTTTCTTTTTGTAATATCAATATCCTGTAGTCTTTTGTTTAGATGTCATTATTTTTATGTTGCAGAAACATCTGGAAAAATAAGGAAATGTAGCAGCCTTATTTATAAAAGCAGGAAGGGAGTGACTAGACACCTTAAATCAATTATAAATTTGATTTTGTAACAACTCCTTCTAATAATCTTTAGTCAGTCAGAAAAAAGTTCTGGTATTTCTTTAAAATGATACATTTATATATAAAATCATTCCATTTGGATTACAGATGGGCTAAGTACAAATTCATGTAATCACTAAGCATGAGTAAAGCACTATAGGCTCTACTCAAGAGCCCTGAAATATCTGATTTCTTTCTGAAATGTAGAGATCACTTTTGAATTTGGCAAATCTTAAAAATACATTCACTTTGTGAGTTGCAATGGTAAATAAAGTAAGCACTGGAACCAAAATATTAAAAAAAAACATTATGTATATCACAAAGGACAATTTTTGTTTATTGTACATTTTTAATGTACAAATCTCATTTACTTCTGCATTTATATTTAACTTTGCACATACCTTTTACAACTACCCATATTCAATTTGCCACCTCTTGTTCTGATTTTCTTTATATTAATGTTTCCTTGATAGATTTCCCTTTTATCCTTAGAGTTAAGGTTTTAAAACTCTTTTTCAATCTCCAATTTTTTAAATACCTCTGTAACCTTTCCTTGAACAATTTTCCTTTTTTAAAGAAAAGATGATTCCCTCTTTCCTTTTAATCCTTTTACTCACCATTTGATGTAGTAGTTCAACCCATTTTAGTGTTTCTTTCAAATGTTTCCCTTACCATTGTCTTCTTTATCTTTTCTAGCCATTTTTCATTTTTATAATTCTTTAACCTCTAAACTCTCTGATCTATTCATCTCTTCACAGCTATTCCTCAGCATGGAACACAAAAATGTTCAATAAAGTCATTCAGTTAATGAAACCCAATAAAACTGAAGATGAATACCACAAAATTTAGAAAATATGAAAGGTAGTTTTTTATCTTTCAAAATTGGTAATTATGGAATTTTTAAAAAATGAAGTAGAGCTCACATCCAGTAAACAAGATCGCTTGCTATGCCTTAGTCACTTCCTGCTGCCAGTACAGTAACAGATTCTTGGAAGGCAATCTGATACTTTTTAAATGTATAAAATAAATGCACTTTTTAAAAAGGGAAATGCCTTAGCAATACCCATATGAGAAATAGCCAGACTCAAAAAAGTTGAGTTAGAGCAAAATGTAAATACTTAAGGAGAAAAGCTTGATTCAGGTTGGTTTTCACAACGCATTTCCATTCTGCTTTTTTCTTTCTGAATTCCAGCTTCCCTGAACATTATGCCTGTTTTAAATTTTATTTGGCATTGACAAGACTTTTCTTCTGTATTAACTAGAAATTGACATGTTTTGGCTAGTTTTTTTTTTTGTTTAGTAAGCAGAGAAAAATTATAAAGTAGCAGAAAATAAACATAAATGTAAATTGTGTTAAGAAAGATCAAGCTTCTACTTAATCTCTGAAAGACCAAATTCAACACATATGTAAAGGAAAGTAAATGATAATTATTATAATAACAGCAGTTAACAATGACTAAGCACTTATGTGTGAGGTCTTTTAAAACATTATTTTATTTAATACAGCAATGTCATTACTTGGATAGCATCATTCACATTTTACCATTGAGAAATTTGAGGATAAGAGAAATTAAACTGTTTGCTCGAGGTCAGTGAGCTATTGAAAGACTGAGCTAGATTTGAACTCATCTTTGTTGATTTCATAGTTTGTGCAAGGAATCATCACATCTTTTACTGTTATCATTAACTAGGGAATAACTTTAACAAGTAGATACTATTATGGTATATAGTATGGTCACTGCTAAAGAGTTCGGGATGGAAAATACTTTGCATATAATGTTAATCCCTCCTGCTTCTACCCTTCCCCCATCAGGAAGCCATCCCAGACCCCAGATGATCTCTCTCCCCTCCAAATGGCCCCCATTGCATATGCTTGTTTTGGACAAGTAGTTGCAAGCTTCTCTGTAAGTTTTTTATTATTATAATCATTTAGTTAATTTTTACAGGAAAAAAGGGATAATGCAATAAATAGAACTGTGAATATAAAATTAGAAAAATTGTGTTCAAGTCCTAAAAACACTTACTAGATCAACTGATCTTCTACAAAGAAAATTTAAGATTCTCTTAGTGCCAATTATTGAGAAACTTATCCAGATTTTATCTCTCCCTCTTCTACTTGCTTCTAGAAAATGGCAGAAATATCAGATTGCCACACAATCCCACACATAGGCAAGTGTTCAATTATGTTTTATTTAATTTATGCTTATTATTTAATTCTACCTGTCCTCCCTTCACAAAATAAATTTTTAAAAGTCTAATAGGATTAAGAAAGGCTAACTTCTTAAATACTAAAATGATATGTACTGACAAAATGAAAGTATACAATAACTTGTATTAAATGTCACGAGCACACTTTCTATTCACTTTAATTATGTCTAAATTGATATTTTTAATTTTGATTCTTTGAGTCTATTAAATTTTGTTTCCAGTTTACACTACTATCTCTAAATTATTATTTTTATTTCAGAATATTGCAGGGGTACAAATGTTTTGGTTACATGAATTGTTTTTGTACTGATTGAGTCAAAGTTATAACTGTGTGTATGACTCAGACAGTGTGCGTTGTACCCATTAGGTAAGAGTTCATCCATCTCCCCTCTCCCGTCTCCCTGCAGAATTTCTGTTGAATTTTACTTCCATCTGTGCACATGGGTGCTGATTAGTTAGTTCCAATTTAATAGTGGGTACATGTGGTGTTTGTTTTTCCATTCTTGCCATACTTGACATATAAGGATGGTCTCCAGTTCCACCCAGATTGTTGCAAAAGCTACTAATTCATTTTTTATGGCTGAATAGTACTCCATGGTATTCATATGGCACATTTTATTAATGTACTCATGAATTGATGGGCACTTCGGTTGATTGCACATCTTTGCAATTGTGGATTGTGCTGTAATAAACATTCTAGTGAAAGTGTCTTTTTGATAAAAATCACTTTTTTTCCTTTGGGTAAATACCCAGTAATGGGATTGCTGGATCAAATGGTAGGCTTACTTTTAGTTTTTTGAGGAATCTCCATACTATTTTACATAGAGTTTGCACTAGTTTGCAGTCCCACCAACAATGTACAAGTTTTCCTTTCTCTCTGCATCCACACCAGCATCTGTTGTTTTGTGATTTTTTACTAAAAGCCATTCTCACTGGGGTGAGGTGGTATCTCATTGTGGTTTTTTTTTTTTTTTTTTGAGACAGAGTCTCACTCTGTTGCCCGGGCTAGAGTGAGTGCCGTGGCGTCAGCCTAGCTCACAGCAACCTCAAACTCCTGGGCTTAAGCGATCCTATTGCCTCAGCCTCCCGAGTAGCTGGGACTACAGGCATGCGCCACGATGCCCGGCTAATTTTTTTTTGTATATATATATTTTAGTTGTCCATATAATTTCTTTCTATTTTTAGTAGAGACGGGGTCTCACTCTTGCTCAGGCTGGTCTTGAACTCCTGACCTCAAGCGATCCACCTGCCTCGGCCTCCCAGAGTGCTAGGATTACAGGCGTGAGCCACCGCGCCCGGCCTCATTGTGGTTTTAATTTGCATTTTGCTGATGATTAGTGACCTTGACCATTCTTCCATATGTTTATTGGTAATTAGTCTATCTTTTTTTTAAAAAAAGCTTCTGTCCATGTCTTTTGCCCATTTTTTAAAGGGGTTTGATTTTTCTTGGTGATTTGCTTGAGTTCTTTGTAGATTCTGGTTATTAGCCCTTTATTGGATGTATAGCATGAAAGTATTTTCTCCCATTCTGTAGGTTGTCTATTTGCTCTATAGATTGTTTACTCAGCTGTGCATAAGCTTTTTAATTTAATCAAGTCCCATTTATTTATTTTTGTTGTTGCTGTGATTGCCCTTGGGGTCTTCATCATAAATTCTTTGCCTAGGCTGATATCTAGAAGAGTTTTTCCAACATTTTCTTCTAGAATTCTTATAATTACATGTCTTAGATTTAAGTCTGTTATCCATCTTGAATTAATTTTTGTGAGTGGTGAGAGATATGGATCCTGTTTCAATCTTGTACATGTGGCTATCCAATTTTTCCAGAATCATTTATTGACTAGGGCTTCTTTTCCCCATTATATATTACTATCTACTTTTCAAAGATCAGTTGCTGTAGGTGGATGGTTTTATATCTGGGTTCTCTGTTCTGTTCCATTGATTTATGTCTCCATTTTTATACCAGTACCATACTGTTTTGGTTACTGTAGCCTTGTAGTATAGCTTAAAGTTGGGTAAAGTGATGCCTCCAGATTTGTTCCTTTTGCTTAAGGTTGCTTTGACTATTTAGGCTTTTTTCTAGTTCTAAATGAAGCATAGAATTATTTTTTTTCTAGATTTGCAAAAAATTACATTGGTATGTTGATGGGGATTGCATTGAATCTGTAAATCACTTTGGGTAGTATGGACATTTTAACAATGTTGATTCTGCCAATCCATGAACATGATATGTTTTTCCATTTATTTACATCGTCTGCAATTTCTTCCTCAGTGATCCTAGTTCTCTTTGTAGAGCTCTTTTCCCTCCTTGGTTAAATATATTCCTAGGTATTTTATTTTCTTTGTGGCTATTTTGAAAGATATTGAGTCTTTGATTCAGTTCTCAGCTTGACTGTTGTTGGTGTTTAGGAATGCTACTGATTTTTGTATATTGATTTTGTAGCCTGAGACTTTGCTGAATTTATCAATACCAGGAGTCCTCTTGTGGAATCTTTGGGGTTTTCTAGATATAAGATCATATGATCAGCAAAGAGTGATTGACCTCCTCTTTCCCCATTTGGATACCCTTAATTTCCTTCTCTTGCCTGGTTGCTCTGGATAGTACTTCCAGCACTATGTTGAATAGAAGTGGTGACAGTGGCATCCTTGTCTTGTTCCAGTTCTGAGTGGGAATGCTTTCAACTTTCCCCATGCAGTATGATGTTGGCTGTTGGTTTGTCATACATGGTTTTTATAATTTTTAGATATGTTCCAGCTATGCCTATTTTGTTAAAAGTTTTATCATAAAAGGGTGCTGAATTTTGTTGAATGCTTTTTCTGCATGTATTGAGATCATATAATGTTTGTTTTTTCTTCTGTTTATGTGGTGAATCACATTTATGCATTTATGTATGTTGAACCATCTTTGAGATAAAACCCACTTGGTCATGGTGGATTATTTTTTTGATATGCTGCTGGATTCAGTTTGCTAGAATGTTACTGAAGATTTTTGCATATATTTTCATAAGAGATATTGGTCTATAGTTTTCTTTTTTTCTTATGTCCTTTTCTGGCTTTGGTATCAGGGGACACTGGCTTTGTAGAATGAGTTGAGAAGGATTCTTTCCTTCTTGATGTTATTAAATAATTTCTGCAGTATACATAACAATTCTTTGTAGGTCTGATAACATTTGTCTGTGAAATCATCTGGTCTGGGATATTTTTTGTTAGAAGATTTTTTTATTGCTGCTTTAATTTCATTGCTTGTAATTGGTCTGTTCAGAAGTTCTATTTCTTTTTGACTGAGTCTTGGGAGGTTGCATGCTTCCAGGAATTTGTCCATTTCCTCAGTGTTTTTCAGCTTATGTGCATAGAGATTTTTATAGTATTCACAAATGTTATTTTGTACTTCTTTTGTATGAGTTGTAATATCTTCTTCTTCATTTGTGCTTGAGCTTATTTGGGTCCTTTCTTTTGTATTTCTGGTTAATCTAGCAAGAAGTGTGTCAATTTTTTTTATCTTTTAAAAGAACGAACTTTTTGTTTCAGTAATCTTCTGTATTATTTTTTTTGTATTCAATTTCATTTAGTTCTGCTCTGACCTTAATTATTTCTTTTCTTCCACTGGGTTTGGGTTTGGTTTGCTCTTCTTTTTCTAAGTTCTTGAGATGATTCATTAGATTGTTGATTTGTGATTTTTCTCTCCTTTTGATGTGGTTATTTAAGGCTATGAATTTTCCTCTTAGATTGCTTTTGCCAAATCCCACATATTTTGATAACTTATGTCCCCTTTGTCATTTAGTTTGAGGACTCTTTTGATTTCCACCCTAATTTCCTCCTTGAAGCAATAATTGTCCAGTAGTAGGTTGTTTAATTTCCTAGACTTTTTGTAGAATTGAGTGTTTCTGTTGCAGTTGATTTCTAATTTTATTCCACTATGGTCTGAGAAGATACATAGTATAATTTCTATTTTTTTTTAATTTCTTGAGACATGTTTTGTGTCCTAAGATGTGATTAATTTTAGAGAATGTTCCATGTGCTGATGAGAAAAAATGTATATTCAGTAGTTTTTGGGTAGAATGTTCTATAAATGTCTGTCAGGCCCGTTTGCTCTAGAGTCCCATTTAAGTCCAGTGTTTCTTTCTTTATTTTCTGCTTGGAAGATCTGTCTAGTTCTCTCAGTGGGGTGTTGGAGTCCCCAGCAATTATGATGTTGTTGTTTATCACTTTGTTTAGATCTAGTAGGGTTTACTTTTTGAATCTGAGTGCTCCTGGTGTTAGGTGCATATTCAGGATTGTTATGTTTTCTTGACAAATTGCTCCCTTTACCGTTATATAATTACCATCTTTGTCTTTCTTTACTTTTTTTGATTTGAAGTCTATGTTATCTGATATGAGAATGGCTCTGTTTTTTTTTTTTTAATTTCCATTTGCATGGAATATTAATTTCCATTCCTTCACCTTAAGTCTGAACAAGTCCTTGTGGGTTAGACATGTTTCCTAGAGGCAGCTGATACTTGGCTGGTATTTTGTTATCCATTCAGCTAGGCTATGCCTCTTGAGTGGGGAATTCAAGCCATTCATGTTTATTGAAAGAATTGATATGTGGGATGCATTTCTATTCATCCTGTTGGGTAGGACCTTATTTTATTCTATTTTATTTTTACCTGTTGAGCCATTATTTTATATGGGCTCTGAAATTTAGCTTTTGGATAATTTTATACTGTTGGGTTTCTTACTGTGCTGACTGATGTATAATTCTGATTTGAGTACTTCCTGCAGGGCAAGTATGGTCTTGCCAACTTCCCTCAATATTTGGTTGTCTGGAAAAGATAAGAAACTTAGTTTTGGAGGATACAAAATTCTAGGCTGGCCATTATTCTGCTTAAGAACTCTGAATATGGGTCTCCAATCCCTTCTGGCTTGTAAGGTCTCGCTCAGTTGAGCAGTCTGCTGTTAGCTGATGGGTTTTCCTTTGTAAGTTACCTGATGCTTTACATAGGAGTTCCTCCTTTGTTTTAACTTTGGCTCCTCTGATGACTGTGTTGTGGTGATTGCCTCTTTGCAATGAGTCTCTGAGGTGTTCATTGAGCTTCTTGTACCTGGATATCTAAATTTCTAGCAAGAACAGGAAAGTTTTCCTCAATTATTCCCTCCAACAGGTTTTCCTAGCCTTGTGTGTTTTCTTCTTCACCCTCAGGGATGCCTGTAATTCTTATGTTTGGGACTTTACATAATCCTATATTTCTTATAGGCTTTGTTCCTTCTTCTTAATTCTCTGTTATCTTTGACTGACTTGTTTAATTTGAAGTTGTTTCAAGCTCTGAGATTCTTTCTTCTGCCTGGTCTAGTCTATTCTGAAGACTTTTCATCATGTTCTGTATTTCCTTGAGTGAATTTTTCATTTCCAGAAGTTCTGTTTGATTTTTTCTTAATAATTCAATTTCTTTAGTGAATTTTTCATTCATTTCCTGAAATTTTTTTTGTGGTTTCTTTGTGTTGGTTTTTCATTTTCTCTTGTATTTTGTTGAGCTTATTTATAATACATACTTGGAATTCTTTATCCGTCATTTCAGTATTCTGATTTTGGTTGGTATCCATTGTTAGAGAGCTGGTGTTCTCTTTTGGGGGTGACCTTTTGCTCTGATTCTTCTTATTTCTGGAGTTCTTTAGCTGATTCCTTCTCATTTGGAGCAGCTGTTGCTTCTTATTTTTGGATTTTCTTTTGTGGAGATAGGGCTTTTTCCCCTTGCCTAACTCGCTCGGGTATATCTGTAGCATATGTTGGGTAAGAACATTTGAAGGGTGCTTTGATGGCTATCTAGATTCTGGATGGATGCCTTGGTTATAGATATCCTTGGTGTGGTGGTTTTCTCAGTTGCTAGTTGTTCATAGGCTACAGAAACAGTGAACTATGTGAGTGGGCAGATTCCCTGTCTCTCTTTGATGAGGGAGGATGGAGGTCTTTGAAATTCTTTCCCTTTCCCCAGCCCTGTGGTCTTTTTAACCATTTCAATTGTAATGGCATGCCCAGTTTAATCTCTGAGCCAGTATTTCGTACTTGTGGGTGAGAATCAACCATACCCTGTCTGAGTCAGTAAAAGCTGTAAAGGGCATGCAAATTGACCAAATTGTCAGTAGGTGGTGCTTGCTGGAAGGTACTAGCTGCAATGTTATTTTTGTGTCCTGTGGCTAACTCTAATCCCTCAGGAGAAGCATTCAAATGCCTCAAGTGGTGGGTGGCGCCCTGGAACTTTAGGTATGTCTTTATTCTCTGCCACAGCAGAGGTGGGTGGGGGAGTGGGGCTGGGTGGGTGTTCTTGACCTCAGACTTAACCAAAGCTAGCAAGGTATCTGTTTCAGCAAGGGTCAAAGGTCTGCTCCCAGTTTCTTGGCAAAGCCCCCAGGGAGGGGCTGACAGGGCACCACCCAACTAGAAAGTTTGTTTATGGAGGCAGGGTATCTGATATTCACAATCTGGCAGTCTAGGGTGGACCTTGCTCCTCTCCACCCTCCCCTGCTTGGCAGGTTTTCTCTTTGTGTCTGCCGGTAGGCACGAGCTCAGTGAGCTCCCTCGTGATTGTGATGCTGGCCAGGAGGTTCTCTGCCCAGGATCCTGGCCTGAGTTGAGAGCACTATCCTCTCATGGGAGAAGGGGTGCCCCATGAGCATGCTGCACATAGGACCCACACTGCGCTCTACCCCCTGATCTGCCCATGTGAGCTCCCTTGCCTTCCAAGAGACTAATTCACAAATCTCCCCTTTGTTCCCCCGAACAATGTGATTGAGACCTGGGGTTATGGGATCTTGCCTGCAGGCTTGTCTCTGGGTCCCTAAAGATCAATCCCTAACCATGCCAGGGAGAAGTGCGCTGGCCCTGAGTTTCCCACAAGGTGCCCAAGCAGATTCAATGTCTGTGTCTCCCGGTGTGCCCTACTCTGATGGAGTCGCCAGGCAGGTAGCACCAGGGAGGGCAGGCAGGCAGGGAGCTCACAGTCCGAGCACTCCTCAGGTGTGCTGCAGGACCCCGAGAGGAAAGGTTTTCTATCTACACTCTGTTGGAAGCCTCAGCGTGGTGTCTCAATTGTCTCTCTCTGCAGCCATGGAAGAGGGAGGGGAAGAGGAGAAAGAGTCTGAATGGAGGAAAGCTAGCACCCTGGTCAAGTCCGTGCCTCACTCCAGGAGGCCACCCACCCAGAAAGCTCATGCACTGGAGTCATGCAAATGACCTAGTACTCACCAACCCCTGTGGCTCCTGCAGTCTGGGCCAGAGTTGGGAGATGTCTGTGTGGGAACAGTAAGACGCAGCCTGAAGAGCTGGAGCCCCCAGGGGAGGTCCAAAGACTCACAGTGGATAGAGAAGCAATATCGCGCCTGCCATCCCGCTCAGGTCTGTGGAGATAGGAGGCTCCTCAAGGGGGCTGGGAGCCTGTTGCCCTGTCCACAAGAGGCTCCCAGTTCACTGGCAGCAGCAGCCTCTGTGCTCATGTGTGCAGAAAGTCTCCCTAGAAGCTCAGGAACCTGCTGACTATCAGAGATGCGAGGGGAGGGAGGGAGAAACAAACCGCTTCCCCTGCTTTTCTCACTGGACTCCAAGCCTCTTTGGGGTTGATCTCTGCTGATAGCTTGCTCCTTCCTGTTCTGCTCTGCAGCTTCTTCCCGTGGAGTCTCCTGAGGGTTCTGGCACCCTTCCCTAAGATCCACACCCAGTCTTTGTTTGTCTGTTTGTTCATTTTTTCTCTTTCATCTAAAACTTCTCCTTCTAACTGAGATACTTTGGCAGCTGGTGTCTCTGGTCAGCCATCTTTCCTCTCCTTTACTATCTCTAAACTAGTGTCCATGGATTACAAAAGCTTCTTAGTGACTACAGAACTCATAAATAACAATTTTCCTTAGTACCATTCTCCACTAAACAGCTGTTAAGTGTTTCAACTGATGTTTCGTTTTGGGGACTAAGATTAGGAATATGTTCTGATTGTTCTGAGAAAAAATGGCAGTGCAGTGGAAATCAAAGAACTAAATAATGAACCCATTTTGGGAAATGGTATAAGTTGCCTTTTATCAATATTACACATTAAAAGAAAATCAATAAAAAATAGCTAAGAACAGGCAAAGAAAATAAACATCAGATTCAACATGGCACAAGAGGTACAGCAAACCCGTTGGAAAAGTGGAATGATAGAGGAGAACATCTGGACCCTTTGCCTAAAAGACACACTTGCTTTTGGCAAAACAACAACAAAAACTTACCTGATTCTGTATAGTTCCTGCTTTTCAGGCCATTTATCAGCTGTGTAAGTTACCAGGGCAGTCCAATTCAGCAGCATATGGAGGGACACAGAAATAAATCTGGAATCTCTGACAGGGAAAAATGGTGGATTAAATAAAAAAATGGACATTTGAAAGCTTTTTTAGACTAGCATGTCACTAGCATATCACTTCTTTATTCAGCTTAGTTCAAAATCAGGCTGTTTCTCACTATTTTTTACATGTTCTTCATTTATGTATTTGACAGGTGTTGAACACCTACTATGTACCAGATGCAGTTCAATGAGCTCTGGAAACATATGTAAACAAAGATCCATTCCTTTCCAATACATACTCACTTGGAGGATAGTCCCACTTGTGAATGCCAGGACAGACTGAATTAAAAAAATCTAGTATGGAAATGGGAATGCTGGTATATGAATCTACAGAAATAGGGGATTTTTAAAAATTAAATAATTAAATTATTTTTGATTTATATTTATATTTTTTTCTTTTTCCTAAGGAAAATTACAGAGTGATAGTCCTGATTCATTTAGGCATTATGAAAATCCCTATAATGTATATGGTTCTTTGTAAATCTGCATTCATTCATTCATTCAATTTATAACCCTAGAGCCTGGTAGTAGGCCATCGATGAATGAAACTGTCTTTTAAAATGGTTTGGCAGCCTCTCTGAAATAAAAAGAATAAGCCTTTTTTGTGTGTTTTAGTGTTTAAGTATTTTTACATATAGGTTTGAGGATATAGTTTGTCAGGACTATTCATTACTGGGCTTGGTCCTACAGATACTAGGAGGCAAAGGATGAGGATCAGGTCTCCAGGCCCTTTTGGTCTAACCATTAGATGTATTCTTTAAAGACTGAATGCATGCAAACAATGAAACTTGGATGTATCTGCTCTTCAAGAAATAATGGATTGTAGAGAATTATAAATCATATTTGCTTTTTAAAAGTACAGGGATTTTGGTTTCCACTATGCCAGTGATGAATAACATTTGACTTCTGTACATTTATAGAATATAAAATTTTAGTTATCCCAATACTTCTTTTCTCTCTTTATTACTTGAGCTCAACTCCTAAGAGACTCATTTTCTATATCCTGATATATCTAGGGTATTATCTGTTTAGGTCTGCTTAGCTCATTTATTCAGAGCTAATGAGAACAAAGTTTTAGCTTTGATACCCAAAGGAATATGTGGTTATGGACTGCACATTTGCCATCTCAGCTCTTAGCCATAATGGTGAATTTGTCTTAGCAGCAATCAACCATTGCCCTGATAAAACTCATTTTATTGTTAAAAATGTACTTTATAAAGTTACATGATTTTATTTACTTATTTAATCTCTAATAAAGGCATGATGAATGATTTTATTGTGAGAATAATTAATACAGGTTTTAGTATATCTCTCATTAAGTTCTTTGATAGCTTCCAATATTTGCAATACATTGTCAGATTCTGGAATTTAGGAATACTCTAGTGTTGGCAAAAATGAGAAAAAATAAATAACTTGGAAAAATAGTAGCAGATAATAAAATAACAAAACTGTATTTAGTAGGAAAGCCAAGGCCTAACTATAATATTTTCAGTTGACAATTCACAGTAAAGTTGTAAGCAAAGTCAAATCTGCATGATATGTAGATTACAGAAACAATTCAAAGGTTCAATTGGTTATAGATTTAGTAAGTAGCATAATGCTTAGTATATGAACTGTTTAATTACTACTTTCCAAATGGAAAACTTAATTAATGAGCCCAGGAATTAATTGATTATGAAGAACCAAGCTTTTCAAATATAGATAGCAAAAAGACTTCTTTAGTTTACTCTTCAGTTTCTTTAATTTGTAATGTCTGGGTAGATTATTTCTGGATGGGCTCATTGCTTGTTATTTTTAGTCCTATTTTTGTATGTGTGTTGATGGATGAACAGAGAGGTTAGGTTTTGCCAGAATTAATAATTAAGTAGCAGAATAGGACAAAAAACTGTTCACAAGCTCCAAATTCATTTCTGAATGCTAGTCCTTTAAGGCTAGTTGCCTTTCTAGATCCTCAGTAAGCCTACATTTTATCACTTGGCTTCACTCACCCAAGTAAAGCAGGAGCCTGTTGGCCTAGAAAAATAAATATACAAATAATCAAATTTTATCACTGAAGGTAAAGTTTTCACTTACTTCAGTTTTTAAAGGTGCTGAGCAACAAACCACACACACACACACACACACACACACGCACACACACACACATTCTTGTTTTCCACAGGAAATATTGATCAATAAGCAGACTATTTAAATTCCCCTTCACTTGGATGGAGGTATAACTAAGTAAAAATTGTATATATTTAAGGTAGATAATATGATGTTTTGATATACGTATGCATTGCAAAATCATGGCCATAATCAAATAAATTAATAAAACCACCACATCATATAGTTACCATTTTTTTGAATGTGTGTAGTGAGAATACTTAGGGTCTACCCTCTTAGCAAATTTTAGCTGTATAATATATTATTATCAACTGTAGACACCATGCTGTATATTAGATCTCCAGGTTTTATTTATTTGATAATGGAAATTTTATACACTTTGACTAACCTCTCCCATTTCCCTCAACCTTCAACCCCTGATAACTATCTTTCTATTCTCTATTTCTGTGAGTTTGACTTTTTTAGATTACACATATAAGTGATATCATGCAGTATTTGTCTTTCTGTGTCTGGCTTATTTCACTTAGCCTAATGTCCTCCAGTTTCATCCATGTCACAAACTACAGAAATTCCTCTGTTTTAAGGCTAAATAATACTTACCTTGTGTATACACACATATACACCTACCGTGTTTTCTTTATCTATTCATCCATTGACAGTTATTTAGGTAGTTTCCATTTTGGAAATTACAAATAATACTGCAATGAACATAGGAGTTTAGATAGCTCATTGAGATAGTAATTTTATTTCCTTTGGATATATACCCAGAAGTAAAACTGATGGATCATATTATAGTTCTATTTTTAATTTTTTTGAGGAACCTGCATATTGTTTCCCACCAACAATGTATAAGGGTTTCTTTTCCCCATATCCTCACCAAAACTTATCTTTTGACTTTTTGGAGATAGCCATCCTAACAGGTGTGAGGTGATATCTCATTGTGGTTTTGATTTATTAACACATTTCTCTGATGATTAGTGACATTGAGCACCTTTTCATACACCTATTGGCAATTTGTATGTCTTCTTTGGAAAAATATCTATTCAGGTCCTTTTCCCATTTGCTAATCTGGTTATATGGGTTTTGCTATTGAATTTTATGATTTCTATATATTTTGGATATTAACCTTTTATTAGATATAGCGTTTGTGAATATTTTCTTTGTAGCTTGCCTTTTCATTTTGTTGATTGTTACTTTTGCTGAGCAGAAATATTTTAGTTTCATATAGTCCTACTTTTTATTTGCTGTTGTTCCCTCTGTTTTTGGTGTCAAATTTAAAAAATCATTGTCAAAACCAATGTAATAGAGATTTTCCCCTATGTTTTTTTCCCCAATTTTATGGTTTCAGGTCTTACATTTAAGTCTTTAATCCATTTTGAGTTGATTTTGTGTATGGTGTAAGGTCCAATTTCATTTTTGTGAATGTAGATATCCAGTTTTCCTACGACCATTTATTGAAGATAATATCCTTTCCCCATTGTGTATTTTTGGCACATTTGTACATGAGTAGTTGACCATGTATGTGTGGGTTTATTTCTGGGCTATCTGTTCTGTTCCATTGATTTATGTGTCTGTTTTTATGCCAGTATCATAATGTTTTGACTACTATAACTTTGTAATATAATTTGAAACCACCAGGATGATGACTCTAACTTTGTTCTTTGTGCTCAAGATTGCTGTAGCCATTCAGGGTCTTTGTGACTCCATAAAAATTTTAGGATTGTTTTTCTATTTCCATGAAGAATAGTGTTAGAATTTTGATAGGAATTGCATTGAATCTGTAGATCACTTGGGTAGTGTGGACATTTTGACAATATTAATTTTTCTGATTCATGCACACAGAATATCTTTCCATTTATTTGTGTCTTTTTCAATTGCTTTCATAAATATTTTATATTTTTCAGAGTGCACATTTTTTACCTCTTTGGTTTAATTTATTCCTGTTTTATTCTTTTTGATGCTATTTAAGTGGGATTGTTTTCTTAATTTCTTTTTTGGGTAGTTTGTTGCAGTATGGAAATGCAACTGATTTTCCTATGCTGATTTTGAATCCTTCAACATTACTTAACTTGTTTATGAATTTGAACAGTTTTTAGTGGCAATTTCAGTTTTCTATGTATAAGATGATGTAACTTGCAAACAGAGTGCTATGGTCTGAATGTTTTTGTCCTCTCAAAACTCATATGTTAAAATCACTCCAACATGATGGGATGAGAGGTGGGGCCTTTAAGAACTGATTAGATCATGGAGGCAGAACCATCATGAATGGGATTAGGTGCTCTCATATTGGGCACATATATATTTACAATTGTTTTAGCCTTTTGATAAATTTACCTCTTTATCCTTATATAATGACCTTCTTTATCACTTGTTACAGTTTTTCATTCAAAGTGTATCTTGTTTAAGTATAACTACCCCTGCTCTTTTTTAGTTTCCAATTGCATAAAATAGCTTTTTCTATAGCTTCACTTTCATTCCATATGTTTCTTTAAAGCTGAAGTGAGTCTCTTATTGGCAGCATTAGTCATTATCTGCTTTGTTTTTTAATCCATTATGCCACTCTTTGTCTTTTGATTTGTGAATTTGGTCTAAGTACATCTATAGTAATTATTTGCAGATAAAAACTTGCCATTTTATTCATTGTTTTATGGCTGTGTTGTATATCCTTTGTTGCTTTTATTCTCTCTTGCTGTCTTCCTTTCTGATTTGATTATCTCTAGTGATATGCTTTGATTCCTTTCTCTTTATCATTTGTGTATCTACTATGGTTCTTGTGAGGATTTCATAAAACATCTTATAGTTGTAACAGTCTATAAGTTATAAGAGTCTTATATTTTTAGGTGATAGCATAATTTCAATCACATACAAAAACCCTCTACTTTTACCCCCACTCCCATATTATGTTTTTGATGTCATGTTTTGATGTTTTTTTATATTGGAAGAAGATGCCATCTAGGACTTTGATAGCTAGAGAGGAGAAGTCAATGTTTGGCTTCAAAGTTTCAAATGACAGGCTGATTGTCTTGTTAGGGACTAATATTATACAACTACTGACCTTTAGTTTAAGTCAATGCTTATTCAACATGCCAAAAGTGTCTCTTTGTCTTCGATTTTTGATAATTTAATTACAACATGTCTTGATAAAGTCTTGGGTGGCTTGAGCCTATTTGGAAAGCTTTGAATTTCACTTATTTGGATACCCATAACTCTCCCCAGAATTGAGAAATTTTCAACCATTTTTTTTTTATTTAAATAGTCTACCTTTTTCTCTCTATCTTCTTCTTAAATTCCTATCATATTGATTTAGCTCTCTTGATTCTGTCCTATAATTATCATAAACATTCTTCATTCATTTTCATTCTTTTTTTCTTTTTCTTCTCCGACTGGCTATTTTCCAATGAACTGTCCTAGAGTACACAGATTCTTTATTCTGTTTGATCAAGTTTGTTGTTGACATTCTTAATTGCAATCTTCATTTCATTTATTGTATTCCTCATCTCCAGTATTTATGTTTGATTGCTTTCTATGATTTTTATCTTTTTATCAAACTACTTAAGTATTGGTTTTCTGATTTCATTATCTATTTGTGCTTTCTTGTTCCTTGCTGAACTTCCTTAAAACAATTTTTTTTTTTTTTTTTTTTTTTTTTTTTTGTTGAGACAGAGTCTCACTTTGTTGCCCAGGCTAGAGTGAGTGCCGTGGCGTCAGCTTAGCTCACAGCAACCTCAAACTCCTGGGCTCAAGCGATCCTACTGCCTCAGCCTCCCGAGTAGCTGGGACTACAGGCATGCGCCACTATGCCCGGCTAATTTTTTCTGTATAGATTTTTAGGTGTCCATATAATGTCTTTCTATTTTTAGTAGAGACGGGGTCTCGCTCAGGCTGGTCTCGAACTCCTGACCTTGAGCAATCCACCCGCCTCGGCCTCCCAGAGTGCTAGGATTACAGGCGTGAGCCACCGCGCCCGGCCTAAAACAATTATTTTGAATTGTTTTTCAGGCAACTTATAGATCCCCATTTCTTTGTTTTTTTTTTTTTTTGTATTTTGTATTCCTTGAAGTCTTATGTTGTTTTCTTTGCAAAGAAACAGTTATTTTCTCCAGTTTTTACTGGTTAACTTTGTGAGAGAAACACCTTCATCAGTCAGCCAGGCCAGGGATCCTGAGGCACTTAGATGTGTCCTATGAATGTGCCTACTCCACTCCTCTTGTTTCTTCCTTGAGGGGAGGGAGATTAAGATTCTATGTTTTTTATCTTTCTCTCTCCGTCCTTCCTTCCTCTCTCCCTCCCTCCTTCCTATCCTCCCTTTCCTCCCTTTCTTCCTCCCTTTCTTTTAGCTACAGGTAATTCCTATTGAGAGTTAGATTATTTTATTCTCACTATGTTGGATAAGATTTTCCAGAGCCATTAAAAAGCCAGCTAATATAAATACATTGCTAACTTGTAGGAGGGAAAATTTTTGTACAGAGTAGTCCTATTCACACACCCTTTCATGTGTGAGGATGAGACACATCCTTTAATACCACAATAATTGAATAACTTAGGGTTTGCATCCTGGCAGCAACTTTGGAAAGGTTGCCTCCCATACCTGCAAAAAAGGGTCATTGGAAAGAAGTCCTCATACTGATAACATTCACAATTTTTATCCTTAAAGTAAATTTATACTTAGCACAAATAAAATAAGCAACTCCTACTGTGAAAGAAAGTATTCTTTCAATAGATTGGTTACGGCTTCCAAGATGCTTTATTTTAGAATGTGAATATTTGCTTTAAAAGAAAAAAAAAACTTGTAATATAACGCTTGTTATGTGTTATAAAGTAAATGGATCAAAGAAACTGATTTGCATACAAATGATCGTAGGGACCTCTGAGTTCTTTGATGCTGGTAAATTTTTTTCCGAAGGATATTGCATATTCTGTACATAGCCCAAAAGGCAAAATCCTATCAGGTTAGTAGTTCCTTCCTTCCTTTTTTTTTGCTTTAACTAAATACTAATATTATTAATACTTTACCATTATAAAAACACTTTCTGATGTTTATGAAGCACTTTCACCTGACATAGGCTCTTCTTCAGGCATGTTGGCAATGTTCAGAATAGTCAATTTGGTTGTTTAGGCTCTCATCTATTAAGAAAATAGCAAATTTTCCCCTCTTTGATGGTCTGGTTAAAAAAATTTCCTCCTCACAGCTGTGAACTTTCTGCCTCAGCATTTTATATTCATGAGTTTGATACTAATGTTGTCTCTCAGTACAGTAAATGAGAGTTCATTAATTCCTATCAAATAAGTAAATGTGCTCTTTTCAAAACTACTTATTTTAGGTGAAAAAAAGAAAACGGTTTCTGCTGAAAATACTATATAGCTATACTAAGCTTGCCTGATTAATTATTGGAAAAAGAGATATAGTCATACCTCAGATATTGCAGGTTTGGTTGCAGACCACTGCAATAAAGTGAATAGTCCAATAAAGCAAACCACACAAATTTTTTGGCTTCCCAGTGCATATAAAAGTTATGTTTAGGCCAGCACGGTGGCTCACGCCTGTAATCCTAGCACTCTGGGAGGCCAAGGTGGGTGGATCACTCGAGGTCAGGAGTTTGAGACCAGCCTGAGCAAGAGCGAGACCCTGTCTCTACTAAAAATAGAAAGAAATTATCTGGCCAACTAAAATATATATAGAAAAAAATTAGCCGGGCATGGTGGCGCATGCCTGTAGTCCCAGCTACTCAGGAGGCTGAGGCAGTAGGATCGCTTAAGCCCAGGAGTTTGAGGTTGCTGTGAGCTAGGCTGACGCCACGGCACTCACTCTAGCCTGGCAACAAAGCAAGACTCTGTCTCAACAACAACAAAAAAAAGGGGAATCTGCATTTAATAAAAAAAAAAAGTTATGTTTATACTATTCTGTAGTCTATTAAGTGTATTATAGCATTATGTGTAAAAGAACAATGTACATACCTTAATTTAGAAGAGTATTTTATTGTTAAAAATGCCAATGATCCTTGGCGCCTTCAGCGAGTCATAATCTTTTTGCTAGGGTCTTACCTTGGTGTTGATGACTGCTGGCTGATCAGGGTGATGGTTGCTAAAGGTAGGAGTGGCTGCGGCAATTTTTTATAATAAGATAATAATGAAGTTTGCCCCATCAAATGAGTCTTTCACAAAAGATTTCTCTGTAGAATGTAATGTTTTTTGATAGCATTTTACCTACAGTAGAACATTCAGAATTAGAGTAAATCCCCTCAAACCTTGCCAGTACTTTATCAACTAAATTTATGTAATATTCTAATCTTTTGTTGTCATTTCAACGATGTTCACAGCATCTTCACCAGAAGTAGAGTTTATCTTAAGAAATCACTTTCTTTGCTCATTGATAAGAAGCAGCTCATCATTTGTTAAAGTTTTATCATCGGATTATAGCAATTTAGTCACCTCATCAGGCTCCATTTCTAATTCTATTTCTCTTGCTATTTCCAACACATCTTCAGTTATTTCTTCCACTGAAATCTTGAACCCTTCAAAGTCATCCATAAGGGTTGGAATCAATTTCTTTCAACTCCTGTTAATGTTGATATTTTGACCTCCTCCCAGAATTGTTAATGTTCTTAATGGCTTATAGAATGGTGAATCATTTTCAGAAGGTTTTCAATTTACTTTGACCAGGAATCACTATCTTTAGCAGCTATAGCCTTACAAAATATATTTCTTAAATATTAAGATTTGAAAGTAAAACTTACTCCTTGATCCATGGGCTGTAGAATGGATGTTGTGTTAGCAGACAGGAAAACAACATTAATCTCTTTGTACAACTCCACCAGATTTCTTGGGTGACCAGAGTAGTCTTGGGTCAATGAGTAGTAATATTTTGAAAATAATCTTTTTTTTTCTGAGCAGTATGTTTCAACAGTGGCTTAAAATACTCAGTAAACCATGCTGTAAACAGATGTGCTTCCATCCAGGCTTTGTTCTTCCATTTATAGCACACAGGCAGAATAGATTTAGCATATTTCTTAAGGGCCCTAGGAGTTTTGGAATGGTGAATGAGCATCAATTCAACTAAAAGTCACATCACTAATTGTAATAGCCCCTAATAAGACAGTCAGCCTGTCCCCTGAAGCTTTGAAGCCAGGCATTGACTTCTCCTTTCTAGCTATGAAAGTCCTAGATGGCATCTTTTTCCTATGTAAGGTTGGTGGTTCATCTACATTGAAAATCTGTTGTTTAGTGTAGCCAACTTCATCAATTTTATCCAGATCTTCTGAATAACTTGCTGCAGCTTCTCCATTAGCACTTGTTGCTTCATCTTGCACTAAGTTATGGAGACAGCTTTTTTCTTTCAACATTGTGAACCAACCTCTGCTAGCTTCCAAATTTTCTTCTGTAGCTTCCTCACCTCTCTCAGCCTTCAAAAATTGAAGAGAACTGTGACCATATTTTAAGTTAGGCTATAGCTTAAAGGAATGTTGTGACTGGTTTGATCTTCTATCTAGACCCCTAAAACTTTCTGATATCAACAATAAGGCTATTTCACCCTCTTATGACTGGTATGTTCCCTGGAGTAGCATTTTTAATTTCCCTTAAGAACTTTTCCATTACATTCCCAACTTGGCTAACTCTTTGGTGCAAGAGGCCTAGCTTTCAGTCTATCTCAACTTTGAACATGTCTTCCTCACTAAGCTTAATCATTTCTAGCTTTTGATTTAAAGTGAGAGATGCACAACTCTTCCTTTCACTCAAACCTTTAGAGGCCACTGTGGAGTTATTAACTGGCCTAATTTCAGTACTGTTGCGTCTCAGAAATAAGGAGGCCCAAGGAGAGGGACAGAGACAGGAGAATGGCCAGCTGGTGGAGCAGTCCGAACACAGCAACATTTACAGACTAAGTTTGCTGTCTTATACAAGTGCTATTCAGGGTACTCCCAAAGGATTATAATAGTAACATCAAAGATCAGCGATTGCAAATCACCATAACAGATATAATAATGAAATAGTTTGAAATATAGTGAGAATCACCAAAATGGCACACAGAGACATGAAGTGAGCACATGCTGTTGGAAATATGGTGCTGATAGACTTGCTGGATTCAGGGTTGCCAAAAACCTTTAATTTGTAAAAAATGCTATATCTGCAAAGTGCAATAAAGTGAAGTGCAATAAAATGAGGTGTGTCTCTGTGTGTGTGTATACACACATGTATGCACATGTATGTATACACACAATATATATAAATGCATATGTATTAAATATATACATATACACAATTTTATCATCTTATCTACATCTTTATTATGTGAAATCTGAAACACATAAAAGAGCAGAGCAGACACTGAAATGAATTCTCACATTTCTGTCGCTCAGCTTTGATGATGATCAACTCATGGCAACCTGTTTCTTCTTTTTTCCCTACTCAGTTTATTTTCCCAGATTATACTGAAGTAAATCCCAGACATTTAATATTCATAAATCTTTCAATATATATTTTTAAATACAAGGACTATTAAAAAACCATATCTACAAAACCACACTCCTACCTAAAAGTTAGCAGCAATGAAAGTGTATTTAATATAGGCAGCTTCTAAGCAACTAATTATGTTAAAGTGTTTCCTTCCTAAGTCATCTTGCAGAACTTTTCACCCAAAATTACAAACTTAGGATGTTGATTTGGCATTCAGACTATATCACAGATGCCCAGTTAATCAAGATGCAGTTAATGTGTGACATCAATTGCATTGAATCCTAGGTGCTGAAATCAGGGCTCTTCTTTTCTGTGCTTAAAGCCAGCCCTAAAGTAAATTTCAAAATGCAGTAAAGATGATCTTTTTTTCTGCATCCTGGTCCCAGGAATGCAGCTGTCTCATGCATGTTATCTCCCAGAATGCACAACAGGACACAGAACCAGCCTCATCCACGGCCCCACGGTGCTGCCGCCAGCATGCCACCAGCTTTCATCCCCAGTACAGTGTTCTGTTCTCTCAGAGCCCCATTTCCTGAGCTAAATTTTAGAAGAAAGGCAACCTGTACTAATTTACAACTAGAAGTGGAACTAGAAATACTCATTTTTGTAAACGTGACCATTTCATTATTATTTTTAATAATAGTCTTTGGCAGGTAAAGCAGGAATGGAGGGTTTGGAAGCTGGAGCAATAGTCATTTGTATGTCTGAGTAATATGTAAGCTCTGGGTGTTCTGAGAGTGAAGAGTGAGAAATAAAAAAGGCATCACTAAGGCATGTTCTAGTCTGTTATTCTGTCTTTTTCTTTGTCTGTTTACATACCTATCATTTTCCTTTGTCATAACCTCAATAGATATAGACAGAATAAGAGAAAGAACAAGTTGCAAAGGGAAAGACATAAGGTGGAAGAGAAGGACAGAGGTAAGAGGAAGATCCAGAAGGGAGACAAATGCTCTGTGGGACATTGAACTAGGTGGGATCCTGGAGTATTTCTAATGAACAAAAATATTGGGACTAGAATCACCCATGTAGTTATTAAAATAATTTCTTAATGATAGGAACATGGGAGTTCTTTTATTGTCTTCTCTATTATTGTATATATTTGAAATTTTATGTAATAAAGATGAAGATTGAGAAGATTGAAGGAAGTATTCAGAGAAGATTTTCTTTTCACCAGCATGCATAAAATTTGTCCTGAGAATTATAAATTATATATGTACATATATGTATTACACACACACCACTATACATAACATAAATGTAACAAAAAGAGAAACAACATGGTGTGAATTAAAGTATCCTTTCAAATGCGTTACAAAACAACCTGTTAAGACCACAAATTTAAAGAGAAAGAACAAAAGTACACTCCACTGGCATTTTAGTAGTCTCATATTAATACCTAAAATACATGCATATAAGCATGTAAAATATGAAAGGCTGAATAAACAAAATTAACATGCCAAAATCCAATTTTATACATTTATACATGAATAGTCTAGAATCAAAGGAGTGTGCTTTCATTCTTTTCTTCAAAATCTTGTGTTTTAACAGTTTGTTTCATGAAGCATTTGAAAAAATGCTTTAACTCACCCCATTTTCCTTTTCTTGCTTTCACAGGACCTTTTACAATCACCATTGTAATTAATTCCTGTAATTAATACTTATTTTTTGTGTAACTTATTTTGAATGAGCCACTTTTTACTTTTCTATTTCCTATTTCTTGGCCTCTAATAAAATCTCTAAGATTATAATAAAAGGTAGTGATAGTCATTTAGGAGAGAAAGTCTTTTTATTAATATTGTTATTTTAAATAAAATGGGATAAGAGAAATATTAATGAATCATGTAAAAAGGATTAATGAAATTACTTGAAAAATCTTTTCATCAGAAAGGTGCTAAGAGTTAAATATTTTGGGCTTTCAAGCAGCTTAATTTTCTACTGGCACACAGAAAAAAATGTAAAGCTTTAATTCAGGAATGAATGTGCTTTTGTGTATTTATAAGTAACATTCAAAACTACTTTTATAGAACAGGATCATCACTATATCTAGGGCTACCCCTGGCAAAACTGTGATTTATATTTTTCAATAAATATAGGTATGACATGAATGGTTGATAATGGCTTCATTTCCCAAAATGTGGTAAAAATCCAAGTGCTGTTGCATAACCCTTAAATAAGAGCTTTGTTGCCAAGTAGGATTGTGGTATTTTGCACACTGTATTCCTATCTTGTATCAGTTAATCTTGCATTTTTGGAGGCACCCTTAATGCCTCCATGCAGAGGAACAACAGTGTGCATGTTCCTCAGCATGTTCTTGTAGTCGTTTTAATACATCTTCAAATTTGGATGTTTCCATATATTTGTAAAGGGAATTCTAAGGATCTGCTTTATTTCTAAATGACAGACTTAATAATCCTAAAGTTTGCAACTTGTACAGTTTGAAACATATGGAGCTTTTATTTTGTGGTTAATGGTGGGGTTTATGCACTGTATCTGTATGTGCTTATGGCGTTCTTTGCAACAGTAGCAGCTTCAAGTGAGAAATCAAGTGATGGAGGGAAACACAAGACATTTCTTCCTAACCTGGTCCTTTAAACTGGGTTTGGTTGCCTGTGGTAGGGGAGTGAGACGGCAACCCAATATGCTGTTTTTTTTTGTAAAGACTTTGTGATCTCTCAGCAGACACAGCACTGCTGTGTTGTCCAGGTGACAACATAAGGTTTGTAGGTGAAAAGGCCATTTTTTTTTTTTTTAACTTTCTTTCACAGAACCTGAAGGCAATCATATGACATTAGAAGCAGAAGGTGAGAGTGCCCTTGGTATAGACTTGGCATTCTTACAAAGAGGATTTTGCTCTGGTCACCCGAGTGGAGAGAGAGCAAAAGAGGAAAATTGAACAGATGCTGTCTTGTAAACTGTAGCTGGCAGATTGGTTTGTGAGCAGAGTGAGACATCCCTATTTCCCTGTAAAGACTCCAAGAAACACTGGGGGACTCTCTGAAGTGGTAGAAATATTATATAAGTAGAAAGGGGCTCAGATCCCGAGTAATTTGGGCATTGATGTAAGCATGACCTTTTCCTCCTTCCTTCCTTCCTTTCCTTCCTTTCTCTTTCTTCTCTTTCTTTCTTTTTCTCTTTTCTTTTCATTTTTAAATCACATGCTGGTGAAACCTGGAACACATTGACTACTTTGTTGTATTTTAATTTAAATATATATTATTTTAATGCTTTGGCCAGAAGAGGGTTATAAATTATAAAAGAATCAGATGTCACAGTTTCCATAAGTAAAAGGTTGTCACAGAGGTCAAAGACAGTTTACTTTTGCCAAAGTACCTCTCTTAGTTTCTCATGATAACAAGGATTTCATTTGTTTCTGGCAGGTTTTTTTTTTAATTTTATTATTTTATTTATGTATTTTTTTAATTCAGGATATGATGTGGGTACACTTTTCAAAAGAAGACAGAATAATGGCCGGCAAACATATAAAAAATTGCTCAACATCTCTGGCAGGTTTTAATTTTCTATCAGGGATCGAATGACAGAACTTCATTTTGAGTGGAAAGTCCCTTCTCTAACAATGAGGCAAAGATGTAGAATGTTGAGGGAATCATTATGGGATATTTATACAATGCATCAATGTATACCTAGGTTGGCAATATATTTAAAATGTATTAGAGATCCTGCCAAAAAAATTCTTAGCTGGAAGTTTATTCTGTGGCAAGAATGTTTAAACTAGAGGTCTTTGTCATTTACTGTACCTCTACCTGGGTGTTACCATGTGAAATATATAAATTCACATTTAATTTGTTTAAAAATATTTCATTTGACTTGATACTACGTGCTTGTTCTTTGCTCTTGAGTTGTGGTATTATCTTTAGCATTTGACGGCACATATTATGTACCCATAATTATTAAAAATAAAAAAATAAATGCTGACACTGAAATAAATTTTATGTCTGATTTGGTGAATACATTTTTCCTTTAACTGTTTTAAGGTTTTAAAATATCTGCTTGTTTTTTATATACAGTTGTACAACTATATAACTAAATCTAAATCGTAAATCTAAAGGTCACTTTCTGTTGTTTTCAGGATCAAAAATAAATATTTGCAATGTTGTTAACATTTCAGTGTCTTTCAGAGCACACCAAATTCGTTGGGCTAATTTTTCCCTTTACCTCTCCAGATAATAGAAAATATGTCTTTTTTTAAAAAAATTTTGGTTTAACTCTAACTTCAGAATTTCTCCACAGATATTTGTGAAGTCTCCTAAAATATCTATGATCCACAGTTAGCCCTCTGCTCTTCTGAGTCTCTGTGCTGCCTCTGATGGTATATCCCAGGTTGTGTGGCACCCAGTTTTGTGTCTGTATCCTAAACATCTTTCCTGAGTCTCAGGTCTGATGCCTCGCTGTGTAGTAAACATGTTTCCTTGCATATCCCACAGATGACTCACTCTCAACGTGCCTCACGCTGGACTTGCTCCCCAGTCTGTTCTTGCTCCTGTCTTAAAGACTTACTGCACCAGCTTTCCAGCTGCAGAAGCTGGAAACTGCATAAGCTGGAAAGTCATTGTAGATTTCTTTGTTTCCCCAAATTCCTACATCAAATTGGAACCAAGTAGTAAAGATTGTTTCCTTTCATTGCTTTTTTCCCCCCCCTTATCCCACCAGACATCGCTTTACAATGAGCTACCATCAATTTCTTCCTAAATTACTGTCACGGCATTCAAAGGGGCTTCTCTGCCTCCAATATCATTCTCCCCAGTCCGCTTTGGACTTGGAGTGCAGTGGTAACTGAGCCTGTCACTCCTTGACTTAAAAGCCTTTCAGGATCATGTTCAAATCGCCAAGCATACAGTATTCTTTCTCCTTTGCCACCGCGCATTTCACCGATTACCCCAGCTATCTCACTCCATTCCTCTCCCTTGCCCCCTACACTTTAGCTACCGCTGTTACAAAAGGATTTATATTCCCTTTAAACATCATGATGCTTCATTCTCTCATCATTTGCACAAGTTGTGCTGTTCACTTTCCTCCATTCTTTAAGACTTATCTCAATAGTCACATCCAGAAGGAGGTTTTTGTTGTCTTTCTAGCTTCATTGAACTATGCTGTTACCTCTGTTTTCTCATGGGACTCTGCATGTATCAGGGGCTGTAGTACTATGACTTGCAATTGCTGGTTACTTGTTCATCTCCTTATTAGACTACTTGAAGTTAAGACTATATTTCTTATTACTATTTGTATTTCAAGTGCAAATATGGTATCTGGCATATAGTAGATATGCAATAAATATATTTTGATAATAGCTAACACATGCTAGTACCTATACATACCAGGGATTGTTATAAACCCTATACATGTATACACATTTAATCCTAACAGCAAGCCTATGGAGTAGCTGCTATTGTTAACCCTATTTAAATGATAAGAAAACTGAGGCATGATGAAGTTAAGGAAAATACTTAGGATAATAGCAAGCAAGCAGCAAATATGAGATTAGACTACAGGCAGTCTTTAGTTTGGCTCCAGTATCTATGCTCTTAATCTCTATCTATGAATAAGTAAACTTAGTGGTTTTATTGAAAAAGTATTAGTTACTTCAGAAAATTTACAGTTATCTTATTGCTAAATCTAGCTTTATAAATAAAACTATATAAACAGCACTTTGAATTTGTGAGAAAGGTATTGCTCCGGTCTATGTGGCAGCAAATACTAGCTTCTTCTAGTGACTTTGCTGTATCACCAATTTCTCTTCTAACTACCAACTCACCGGCCCTTGCCCATTTCTCTGGTGTGAGGTCCTTCCTCTCTGGTAGCAACAGTTTTGCTTGCAACTACCTACAGAGTCATGTGTTCTTTTGTTATTTTGATAATTACCTGTATCTCTCTAGACATCCAATTAATCCTTACTTTTTGAAATATCTTTGAGATAACAATTTTTCTTCCGTTAAAATTTAATTTCCTTTTGAATACGATGCTGACCACTAGCTGGATGCCTAGATAAGAAGATGATCTGGATCACGACATCCAGTCCTTTTGCATCTCATTGTCCTATAACTGGGACCATGGCTGTGCTGCTTTTACATTGTGTTTATTTCTGTTTGGAAACTTGCTGTTTCCGTTATTATGTCCTCAGAGGAGAGCTGCAATCCTAATAAAGGCAAGAATTAAAAATATAATAAGGATCTTGAAATAATATCAACCTTTATTTGCTGCCCGATGAGACAATACGATGGTGTAGGAGTTTAGAATGGAAAACAATATGAATATTTTACTATTAAGAAAAGTTTTGAAGCACTTCTTATAACTGAAAGTTTTGGAATAGACGTAAAAATGTAAAATAATGAACTGCAGCTTTGGTACTTGCCAGAGTCACTGTTCCATATGTTTTTAAATCTTAGAAATGTTATTTTGAATTTATTTTTGTTTTTCTTTTTATTTTTTCCTTTGCCACCAGGTGTCAATTATTTCGTGTATGGTAACTTTTGCCATATTATGTTACAAATTTTTGATAATGAAATATTTCTATCACATTTTTATATATTCTACGTTTTCTATTTTGGTCAGTAAGGTCTTATTTGTACATGTAATCTCTCAGCTTTTTAATATGAGTCTTCTTATTAATACATTGGTTTTGTAAGTAAGTTTCATTTTATTTTTTTAAATAAATGTGTTTAAATCATCTGAAATTAATGTTTGTATATGGCGTAAGAAAGGGTTCCAGTTTAACATTTTTAGATATGTAGCAAGTTATGCCAATACAATTTATATACAATCCATCCTTTTAAAAAATCTGTACTGGACTATAATATGGTGTTGTCACAAATATCTGTGTGATTATATATATAAATCCATATAATATGGATTTATTTATTTCCACTAATCTATTTGTCTACTCCAATTCCTGTGCTAGTAACTTATCAATGTGATTACTTATCTTATAATATCTTATAAGGCAAATGAATGTCTTCCTCTCCCAATATTCTTTTTTTTTTTTAGTACTGTTCTTGAATATTCTTGGGAATTTATTTTTTCATATGAACTTCCATATCATTTTATTCAATTAAAATTTATTGATATTTTAATTAGAATTGCAGTGAATTTATAATTTTTTTAAAAAATATGTTTTGGTTATATAAGTCATTGAAGAAAATAGAATGTATTCCTTTTTCATTATGTCTTTTTAAAAATATTTCTTTCTTTTTTTATTTCAATGAATTTAGGGGGTACAAGTGGTTTTTTGATACATAGATGAATTGTATAGTGGTGAAGTCTGGGCTTTTAGTGTATTCATCACTCGTGTAATTTTTCACCTCTTCCTTCTTCCCAACCTCTCCCCCTGAGTCTCCAATGTTTATTATGTTACTCTGTATGACTATGCATACCTATAGCTTAGCTCCCACTTATAAGTGAGAGCATGTGGTATTTAGTTTTCCGTTCTTGGGTTACTTCACTTAGGATGGTAGCCTCCAGTTTCATTCAATTTGCTGCAAAAGACATTATTTCTTTCTTTTTGATGGCTGAGTAGTATTTCATGGTATATATTTTCTTTATCTACTCATTGATTGATGGGAACTTAGGCTGATTCCATATCTTTGTAATTGTGAATTGTGCTGTGATAAACATATGAGTGCAGTGTCTTTTGGATATAATGACATTTTCCTTTGGGTAGATACACAGTAGTGGGATTGCTGGATTGAATGTAGATCTACTTTTATTTCTTTGAGGAATCTCCATACCGTTTTCCACAGAGGTTGTACTGATTTACATTCCCACTAACAGTATATAAGCATTGCCTTTTCACCGCATCCCTGCAAACATCTATTGTTTGTTGACTCTTTAGTAATGGCCATCCTGACAGGGGTAAGATGGTATCTTATTGTGGTTTTAATTTTCATTTCCCTGATGATTAGAGATATTGAGTATTTTTTCATATGTTTACTGGACATTTGTATCTCTTCTTTGGAAAAATGTCTATTCATGTCTTTTGCCCTTTTTTTTTTGCCCATTTTTTAATGAGGTTATTGTTTTTTTCTTGCTGATATGTTTGAGTTCCTTGTAGATTCTGGGTATTAGTCCTTTGCCGGATACATAGTTTACAAATAATTTTTCCCATTCTGTAAGTTGTCTATTTACTCTGTTGATTATTTCTTTTGCTGTGCAGAAGCTTTGTAGTGTAATAAGTTCCATTGTCTATTTTTGCATTTGCTTTTGAGGTCTTATTCATAAACTCTTTGTTTAGGCCAATGTCTAGAAGAGTTTTTCCTAGGTTTTCTTCTAGAATTTTTATGGCTTCCTGGCTTACATTTAAGTCTTTAATCCATCTCGAGTTAATTTTTGTCTATGGAGAGAGATAAGAATATAGTTTTTCAATTCTTCTGCATGTAGCCATTTAATTTTCCTAGCACCATTTATTGAATAGGGCTTCCTTTCCCCAGTATATGTTTTTTGTCTGCTTTGTTGAGGATCCATTGGTTGTAAGTATATGATTTTATTTCTGGGTTCTCTATTCTGTTCATTGATCTATGTGTCTGCTTTTATACCAGTACCATACTGTTTTGGTTACAATAGCTTTGTAGTATAATTTGAAGTCAGGTAATGTAATACCTCCTAATTTTTTCTTTTTGCTTTGGCTGCTTGGGCTCTTTTTTGCTTCCATATGAATTTTAGGATTTTTTTTTTTGTAATTCTGTGAAAAATGATGTTGGTATTTTGATAGACATTGCATTGAATGTGTAGACTACTCTGGGCAGTATGGTCATTTTAACAATATTCATTCTTCGAATCCATGCGCATGGGCTATTTTTTCATTTGTTTGTTTCATAAGAAATTTGATTTCTTTCATCGGTGTTTTGCAGTTCTCCTTGTAGGGATCATTCACCTCCTTGGTTAAGTATAGTCCTGTATTTTATTTTGTTGCAGCTCTTATAAATGGGATTGAGTTCTTGATTTGATTCTCAGCTTGGTTGTTACTGTTGTATAGAAATGCTACTGATTTGTGTACATTGATTTTATAACCTAAGACTTTACTGCATTCATTTATCAAATCTAGAAGTCTTTTGGAGGAGAATTTAGGGTTTGCTAGGTAGAAGATTATGTCACTGACAGACAGTTTGACTTTCTCTTTTCCAATTCGAATGACTTTTATTTTTTTCTATTGAAGAGAAGTGGTGAAAGTGGGCATCCTTGTCTTGTTCCAGTTTTTAGGGGGAATGCTTTCAACTTTTCCCCAATCAGTATGGTGTTGGCTGTGGGTTTCTCATAAATGCCTTTTATTATTTTGAGGCATGTTTATTCTATGCCTCGGTTATTGAGGGATTTATTATGATGCTGGATTTTATGGAATGCTTTTTTCACATCTATTGGTATGGCCATATGGTTTTTATTTTTAATTCTGTTTATGTGGTGAATCACATTTATTGATTTTTGTATACTGAACCATCTTTGCATCATTGGGATGAAACCCATTTGATTATGGCAGATTAACTTTTTGATATGCTGTTAGATTTGGTTTGCTAGGATTTTGTTGAGGATTTTGTATCTGTGTTCATCAGGGATATTGGTTTGTAGTTGTCTTTTTTATTGTGTCCTTTCCTGGCTTTAGTATCAGGGTGGTACTGGCTTTGTAGAATGTGTTAGGGAGGATGCCCTCCTTTTCTATCATTTTATTGTTTTTTTTTTTTTTTTTTTTTTTTAACTTAGATCCTATTACTTCCTGGTTAAATTTGTTTCTAAAGATTTCATATTTTTGTTGCTTTTGCAAATATTTTTTCTCATTTCCTTTTCAAATTACTTATTGCTAAAGAGAATAAATATTGATTTCTTCCAACTTCTTACATGCAGAACTTTATCAAGTTATCATGTTAAGGACAGAAATCGTTAAACTTAGACTATTTTGGGGTTTCAAAGTATAAAATCATACCGTCAGTTCATCATATACAGTTTCATATGTTCTTTTTCATGATATATACAGATAATTTTATTTTCTTCTCATATTTACTAGAATCTTTAAGTCCATGTTGAATCATATGGTGATTCTCTATGCAATTTCCAATTCTAACTGCAATTGCTTTAGCATTTCAATATGTGGGATAATATTAGCTGTTGATTTATAATGACAATAGTAATTGTTGTTATGCATCAGCAGTGTTTTTCTTTTTTTATTTTACTTAGAATTTCTTTTAGGAATATATGAAATGTGTCAAGTGCCTTTTCTACCTTAAATATTATGATTTTGTCTCTCTATTTATTGGTACAATTGATTATGTTATCACATTTCCTGAAATGGAATCATTCATATGCATATTTCTTTAATAATTCATATTCTCTGCACAGACCCTTCTTGGGCCATGGGGTATTAATCTTTTTTACACAGAGCTAAGTTCTATTTATTAATATTTTATTTAAGATTTTTCATTGACCTAATTAAAATTGGTATTTTATGGTTTTATCTTTATTCGGTTTTGGCATGAAACTTAAGCTGTCTCCCTACAATCAACTGAAGATTTTTCTGTGTACTTTTACATTGTTGAATATTTTATATAACTTTGAAAATATTAATATTTATTCTTTAAAGGCTAGAGGCTAGATTGCATTGGCTCTGAGTCTCTCTAATCCAGGTTCTTTTTCAAGTAGTAGATTTTTCATAACATTTCCAATCTCTTCATAAGTAATTGAAATATTCTAAATTTTCCACTTCTTAGGTCTAACTTGAAAATTCAGATTTTGCTATGAAGTATTTTATTTCCTGTCATTTTGAAGTTTACCACCCTTGTTTCACTTATACTTTTTTCATTCATTTAATGACTTTTATAACTGATTATGTCCTTTTTCTCAATATTAATTCTGTATAGTTTTTGCTATTCATCCATCCTCTCCATAATCAGTGGTTTATTTTCTTCATTGATATCTTCTTAGAAGTTTTGAACTTATTTATTCTTTCTAATTTTATATAATGTCTACTTTAGTTTTACCTTAATTTCATCTTCAGACTCTTTACATAATTTTTATTGAAATTATTTCTGTTTTTTATGAGTACTATGTTTATTTATGTACTTTTATCTTTAATAATAATGTCACTATGGACTGTATGTTTTCTTAAGTATAGCTCTTGTTATGTCCCATGTATTCTCAGACAGTATTTTTTTTATATATGCTTTTTGTATATTTTATACTTCAGTTTTGCTTTCCTCTTTGACCTAGGGTTTAGTTTAGGAATGTACTTATTATTTTGATATAGGTTAAGATTATTAAACATTTTCTAAATGTATAAGAATATAACTGGAATATCTAAACTATATGATCATTAAAAAATGTGCTTTGAGGCCAAGTATATGATTTATTTTTGTTGATGTTCCATGAATATACTAAGAAGTATAGATTTTCTAATTTAGAAATGTGAGGTTCTCAATATAGCTGTTAAATTAATTTTCTTGATTTTCAAAATTAAATTCTTCTATATCTCTATGATTACCATTTATAATGTATCCTGTTTTTATTATCAGTTTCTCCTTTCATTTCTACTAGTTTTTGCTTTACATATTTAGCACTATACTTAGGCATCTTCAAGTTTATGGGCATAATGTATATTCATAAGTTGTAATTGCATATCATTTTACTTTACCTATGTAGTTATTTAAACTTTAAGTTCCACCAGATCTGATAATATTATTGACATTCTTGCATTCTTTTTGTTTGCATTTATTCATGTTTGCTTTGCTAATCCTTTTATATTAAGTCATTCTTTCTCACTTTGATTTTAGTGAGTCTCTTAAATAGCCGATAGCTGAGTTTTGCTTTAACTCAGAAAGTTTCTGTCTTCAAATGGGAGAATTCAGTACATGACTAATATACACAATTTTATTTCTTTCATAGATAACAACTATTTTCCCTCAAAAGAAACTGTACTTCCTTAACAATTTCTCTCCCCTCCACACACACTCACCCTCCCCACACACCCTTAAAAGAAATTACTTCTTTTTCTACTTCTGCTAGGCTGAGACATTTCACTCTATATTACCTTCACGCACAACTCTTGAGTATTTTGAAGTTACTGTAATAATAGTTATGTGTTTCTTGTAAAGATTAAATGAAAAAGTGTTTAGAGCATTGCTTTTGATATGCAAGCAGTCAGTAAGTATTATTTTCCATAACTGTTACCATTAATTATATTATGTTCCACTTGGACTTATCTATTACTAAATGCATTACAAGTCACTGATCACCATTATTTACTCTCCCCCTTAATCTTGCCTGCCTTTGGGTCTTTTTTGCTCTTTTCAGTCCTTATTTCAGTTGAAGTATGTGGGTAATATAATATTCTCTCAGACTCTTTGCATATGCTAAAAAATTTTCCTTTAACACTAAAAGATGAATGACATTTTGTCTTGGTTCAAGATTCTTGAGTCGCAGTCCTTGAATTTTGGTGTTCTCTGGTTGGTTTTTCACTGAATTCTTGCGTCTGATGTTGCGAGCAAGAGATCACATGCAACTCTGATCATTTTTCCCTTGCATATGACTTATTCTTTGTATATGGAATGGTGTAACAGTTTTCTTTCTATATTTGGTGTTAAGGTATTTTATCAGTCTGTGTTATGATTTTCATCATCTTGTATCTTTTCTCCATTATTAAAATATTTCTTCTACTTGATTTTTCAATCTTATCACTCAGTTCATCTACTGAATCATTTACTTTGCAAATCCTAATTTTTAAAATTATTTTGTTTAATATTGTTTTCTCCAAAATGTCGTTTCTTTGTATTGGGCTTTTTATCTCCTCAGGTATTCTGTTTATGTTTTTGTTTAAGTCATCAGCTGTCTTCTCCAGTGGTTTTCTGTTCCCAGGATGTGGTTTTTGTTTTGACCTACCTTTCTCTCTTTTGGTCATTCAGCCCTTTTAGATATACCCTTATGTTATTTTAAAGTCATCTCTGATGGAGCAGCGCAAGTGGCAATTGTCTCACATGTATCAAATCCCCAGTGTTTACTAGATCACTTTCTGATGCTGGTCTGCAGGCTTTCACTTAAGCTGTAATTGAGAACACCTGCACTGGATCTCTATCCCAAGACTGCCAAAACCTCAATGATGTTTCTCTGTCCTGTGGCTTAGGAAAGGCAGAGAGACCAGAGCTGGGAATAGAGTGGTAGTAAGCCATGTCTGGTGGCCATCTCCCCAGAACTTATAGCTCCCAACCTATGAACACCGCTGCCCCCACACATGTCCCTAATCACATTTTAAGGACATGTCTATAGTTTTACCTAAGGAAGCTTTTGCTTCAGAGGGATTGCCAGTTCCAAGCACCTGGATTTCTTTTAAAGATCTAAATTCTTAAGTCTTTGTCTTGCTATAGTTATTGACAGATTTTCCATTTTCAGTCTTCTCTTTGTATGTGCTTATTCATATAATGTGCATGTATACCTGGGATGGTAAAGGCTATAAATTTGTAGGTTTGATGAAAGGAATGCATATTAGGGAAGCCAGTATTTGCTTATTGGTGGCACTCAGCTTGTGGGTGTAGACGGGGAAGTGAGAGACAGCCTCGTCCCTTTCCTTTCAGATCTGTCACTTTTGTGACTTCAGTCATCTTGCCCACTCTCTCTCATTGTTTGAGGAGCAGTGATTCCTTAGTGCTCTCACTTCTAGTGTTCTCCAAGGACTTTCTTCTCATTAGAAATTTTGAATAGTAATATTTGCCTTGGGAAATATCATCTGGTAGAGGATTCTGGACTTAATTCCCTAATGAATGAATTCTCACTGATTAGAACATTTTCATGAATACCAGACAAGTTAAATGGGATGCTTAACTCCATGAAGATAGAAATATTATTTTGATTTCCATCATTTCTCCGGCATCAAAAATAGTACCTGGCACATAGTAGATGCCAGTGAATATATGTTAAATAAAAAAAAAAAATGGATTCAGTAGTTCACAATTAGACACATGAATGTGTGAAAAACATATAATAGGGATTGTCCTGGCCTGCAGAAAGCATAAAGTTGTGTTTATACTGTCCCTCGTATAGTATCAGAAATGGCACATATTTTAACCTTAATATTTCTAGAGAAGTGTGGCATAAACTATTTGGGCTTAATGGCTTATTATATTGCTCATCATATATTAGTTTATTGTCAGTGATTACTTTTGAAATATGCATAAATTTTTGCATATTGCTTTGCTATTCTCATTCTAGAAAATAAATATGACCAGTGGGGCCCATAGAAGTCATTCACAAAGACTACCTCATCTGTATCTTTGCTGTCCTCTTCAAAATAAAGGATCTGTTTGATTATCTGAACTAAATTAATCTGAACTAACTAAATAAATAATCTGAACTAAAGAAGAATACTAATTCTTTAAAAAATGAGGTAAAGTATTAGGGATATGACTTTTTCACACTTTTCTTATATCAAGGAGCCTTATCAATGACAATTTTAAAGACATTTCTATATCACATGCATTTATTAAAATATAATTTTTTTTATTAAAATAACTTTTTTTTTGCCTTTTCGTGAAAGAAATAGTACATATAGCATAGTTAAAAGGTGAATTACCCAGGTGAAGTTGGCACTCTGGGGTGCTGCTTATCTTGTTTGCTGTGGATAGCCGGAGAGTGTGCAGTTACCCTCGGTAACCATGAGGGGCTGGTTCCGGGAACCCCACAGATACCAATATCCATGGTTGCTGAAGTTCCTTGTGTAAAATTGGCGTGCTATTTGCATATAACCTATGTACATCCTCCCGTATACTTTAAATTATTTCTAGACTACTTATAATACTTAATACAATTTAAAGGTGATACAAATATTTGTTATACTGTATTGCTTAGGAAATAATGGCAAAGAAAAAAGTCTGTATATGCTTTTTATAGACATAACCATCCATTCTTTTTTTTTAAACATTTTGATCCACAGTTGGTTGAATCCGCTGATGTGGAACCCACAGATACGGAGGGCCAATTGTAATTGTCTTTTGGAGTCTACACAATTCAGATATCTAGAATAAAACCTGAACTTATTTAACTCTGTACTTTATAATGCCAACCAGATTAGTTGAATATTATCAAGTCACACAAAGAACTGAAAACTACATAATTAATTTAAATAGAGATACGTGTTTGTTTTTATATGTAAATATATTACAAATGATATAGATTAAGATTCTGATATTAATTTTCAATTTCTCCTATAAAAGTACTTTTGTAGCTAAGTGAAATATAAGGCTATTCCTTTGTAATCTAGGTCCTGCAGGGTCAAGGGACCTTGTCTTTGTCCTACATTACACACATGTCATGCTGCTTCAAGGCATTTAATAATAGCTGCATAGAATCCACAGTCAGTGAAAGTACTCAAGGGTTATACTTTAGGCAGTCATCATTCAAATGTACTTCTATAGTTCAGCTATCCTTGTTTTTTATTGTGTGAAACTTGAGGTAATTCCTTCTGTATTCATCACATTCTTAAAATGCCTGCCACCTCTTTTGTTCTATAATATCTTCTCTCTCTTTGTAGGGTGGTATTACTCTTTGACATCTATGTCTGTGTCCTTCTACATAATAATCAATCATTTTCACTTAATTACTTCTAAATTATGTTGTGGCAGTATGAAGATTTTACAGTACCTTGCACTTCAGAAGGGAGAATCACTTCCAGTTCCAGTATGACACAAAACCACCCCCCCCCCACATTAACATCAAACACTTCCTCAGGCTGTGGATTTTACTTTTTGTCCATGATTTCAGGTTATAGTACACTGTCCTTTTCCAGAATACATGTGCAGTTGATAACAGCTAACATTTTTGGAAAAATTACCATGTGCAAGGACCTGTTGTAGAGACTTTACATCTATCAACTCATTTAATCCTTACACCAACTCTATGAAATAGATTTTATTATCTCCATTCTTTTTTTTTTTTTGAGACAGAGTCTCATTCTGTTGCCCAGGCGAGAGTGCCGTGGCATCAGCCTAGCTCACAGCAACCTCAAACTCCTGGGCTCAAGCAATCCAACTGCCTCAGCCTCCCAAGTAGCTGGGACTACAGGCATGTGCCACCATGCCCAGCTAATTTTTCTATATATATTTTTAGCTGTCCATATAATTTCTTTCTATTTTTTAGTAGAGACGGGAGTCTCGCTCTTGCTCAGGCTGGTCTCAAACTCCTGAGCTCAAACAATCCACCCGCCTTGGCCTCTCAGAGTGCTAGGATTACAGGCCTGAGCCACCACGCCTGGTCCTTATTATCTCCATTTTTATCGGTGATGAACTTGGGGTAGAGAGAAATTAAACAACTTGTCCAACTTGTACTTTTAGTAAAAAGAAGTACCAGGATTGAAATTCAAGCATTCAACCTCTCAAGTCTGCACTTGTAACCATTATACTATGCTGCCTCTCAAGACCAATTTTTACACCTGCAGTTAAAAGTAAAGTGCAATTGTGTCTTGTCGATGATAACTATATAGGTAAACTTAGAACACAGGATTGGGTTGGAATCACTGATTCTAGGGGAAAACAATCCCAAGTTGTGCAGATCTAAGTCTAGATGTGCTATCACCTGAGTGTTATGGCTGGTCACTACATCCCTGAAAAATGTTTTTAGCCAGAACAAAAGTGTCTCACCAGGAAGGTACATATAAACAGAGCGTCAAAACACAGTCCACTTAATTCAAATTGAGTATGATGAATATTTGGGCTGGTATCTCCCACCAGCTCACAGCCTGTACAGAGCACTGCTCCTTGGATCCACAGTTTATCCAGTAGTCACAGTCAACACTACCCAAGACTTGCCCACCTGCAACAGGCTCTTCTATTCCTCTATCCTATCCTATTCTATTCTATTCTACTTTGACTTACTTTTGAGGTAGAGACTGCTGGTTGTCTTTCAGCATTCACTTTCCCTTCTGTAATAAAAATGTTATTCAACCAAGACCGTAGTTTTCAGCCTCTCTCATTCTTAGGAGTGACCCTGTGACTAGGTTCCTTTCAGTGAGATGAAGGCAGATATGTATGGGCAATTTAGAGAGTCTCTTTTATTTTTTTTTTTTGAGACAGAGTCTCACTCTGTTGCCCAGCCTAGAGTGAGTGCCGTGGCGTCAGCCTAGCTCACAGCAACCTCAAACTCCTGAGCTCAAGCGATCCTCCTGTCTCAGCCTCCCGAGTAGTTGGGACTACAGGCATGCACCACCATGCCCGGCTAATTTTTTCTATATATATTTTTAGCTGTCCATTTAATTTCTTTCTATTTTTAGTAGAGATGGAGTCTCGCTCTTGCTCAGGCTGGTCTCGAACTCCTGAGCTCAAACGATCCGCCCACCTCGGCCTCCCAGAGTGCTAGGATTACAGGCGTGAGCCACCGCGCCCGGCCGAGAGTCTCTTAAAAAGGGGGCTAGACTTCTTTTTCATCCTCTTGCCTAGTTAGTGGATGTGATGTTACAACTGTAGGTCTTGCAGCCATCCTGGACATGAAGAGAGTCACCCTCCAAGAATGGCTGTAAAGTGAGCTGGAGGGAGCCTGGGTCTGAGTACAACTTTGAGGAGCTACTCTACCAGCTCATTTTCAGGCTCCTTTTAAATATGAGAGAAATAAACTTCTGTCTTGTTTAACCACTGTTTCTTTAGATTTTGTTGTATTATACAGCTGCACTGAACTGATATATTCTCTAAATAGAAGTTAAAAGTTTGAACTACTGAACAAAAGGACAATACCAAAGTCAGTAAACAGGTTAAAAGTTTGAACATGATATCCTTTAGAGTTAGTTGCTTATCTTGGAATAAAAATGTATTTAGTTATATTACTTTTCATAGAAAATAATATTTATCAGAAAAATGTCTTCAGAACATTATCCACTAGAAAGAAAGTACAATGATCAAGGCAATAACAGAATAACTCTTAGCATAAAAACATTTTTTCATAAAGAAGATTCTCTTCTGTTCTCTTACAGATTGGTATCTTTCACTTTTTAAGCAAAATCTGTTGTCATTGTTGCTTTAACAGATAAGTATAGGATTTGGATATTTAAAAATATTTTAGGCAGGCTTTTGTTATTGTGTCTTCTTACTCTTTTTCTTACTTTGTTTTTTTAACACTATGTTGGTATGAATATTTAAACAAACTTTTCTAACTTTCTACATTTTCCCATCTCCTATGCTCCTAAACCTTTAAAGGATTTGTTGCCCCCTAAAAATGAGTCAACTGAGATCTGAATAATAGGTAGTTAGTGAGCAGAAAGAAGTCTTTCACTGCTCTAAAAAGTAGTTGCTAGTGTGACCTATTCATGCTTACTTTTACCAAATTCCCCTCTGCAGAACATTGAAGTCATTGCTACCTTTTGCATGGCCTGCTAGGACTGGGAGGTTAGTTGCCCTGCGAGTGGGTAGAACTGACTTCCAGTTCTGATTCTGCCACTGATGAGTTGAATAATCTGAGTGATAATAATTACCAGTATTTTGTGAGCACTCACTATATATCAGAGTCTGATCACTTGCATAGATTAGCGCAGTTAGTCTACACAGCAATCCATTGAGATGAGTATTCTTATTATCACTTCTGGTTTGTAAATTAGGAATTTGAGACAGAGATTAAATAATTTGTTCAAGTTCTTATAGTTAGAAAGTAAAGGAACTAGATTTAAAATTCACTCTGCACCTCAAGTTATGTAACCATTATAATACCATATATAACCATTATAATACCATTTATTTATCTCCAAAAGAAGAATGATGCTTAGACAATCCCTTTTATATCTTATATTTCAAAGAAGATATAATTAACATAGTATGACCCATGGGGATCTCATATAATTAACAGTCTTCCAAAGCTCTGGCCAGATACCTTGTGAAAGAGGATTTCCTTAGGCCACTGGAAAGCCTTCAGCTGTCTAATAGAGGTCAGTGGCTGGCCTGCAGAAGCTCTAAATCATTCACAAAATGGACTATTAACTTAGACACTAGACAAATTTGTCTCCATATGTTTTCTTTCTTGCTTCAATCTGAAAATGACACATTGGTATCTCTACTTCCTTTCCTTATGATAATATAGTTAGCTGGATCCTAATGATATGGAACATAAGTCTGCATCTTGAAGTGATTTTTATCTTGCAGAATTAGGAAACTTTGATATAAACATTGCCCATTGGTGTATTAAGTTCTCACATGTCTGCCATGTTTCCACAATGGTTTGCTAACTATCGTATCAAGATGCTAATGAGTCTTTTGCATTGCCTCAACATTTTCCACAAGATGGTATTGTAATTGAAAGTTAAAGGTCTGTGGAATTCTTTTTTTTTTTTTTTTTTTTTTGTTAAATTAACCCAATACAGAAGAAAGCTAAGGTTGGTGTTGGCTGCTCTTATTGGCATTGTTCACGTGGTTTTAATGAGATCTGAAGTGTTTTATGGAGCATAGACAAGTTTAGTACTTCATGCATAAAATGTATCCTGGCCATCTCCCTTAGCATTCTGCTATAAGCCAGTAAACTGTAGCATAACTTTTTTTTCTGTTTTATTCATGTATCCTATTTGATATTTACTTGGCAAGTGACTTTTAAAATCATTCCTGAGAGTTGTTGAATTGTCACTATTATAGATAAGAGTTTTTAGTGAGAATAGTCAAAAGATATACATTTTTCTTACATTTTCTTGGTTGAACAAAGAGAAAAAAACCTGGGAGACTTCATTTTACTTAATATAGCAGAATAAAAGTCATTGCATGATAAACTTAGTGAACGTAGCTTCTGACATACAGAGGGATTTGATATATGTTAAATGTATGAATAAAGTAGTAGGAGATGGAAGAAATAAAAGGCAAGAGCCATGTTAATAAATTACTAACAAATATTCATTTAAAATTTTGCATGGCATAGAGACGGCATGGCATAAAAACTGTGTATTCCTAAAATGTGTTAAATTTTCTAGCATATTTCATTATTAATGTATTTCAGTTTGGTTGGATTTCCACAGGGTTAAAATATGGCTCACCTGAGTATATGCTTATGTAAGGATTGACTGGCAAAACTCCTCCTGCCAATGGTAAAGGTGATGTTTATAAGTGCAACAAAGGGAATTATGAAGAGTCAATGTCTTAACGAACAGTTGAGAAAACTTTTTAGGTAAAATAAACAGTGAAGCCTTTCACTCTGGCCCTTGGGTGGTATCAGAAGAGAGAAGCAATTCCAACTGACCTTCCTCTAGAGAAATGTGATGCACAACATTAATTTAACTGGTTCCAGCATTGTATGGATCTATCTTACTAGTAATTAAGATCAAAGATAAGTAACAAGTGTTGATGAGCACTCCATCTTGAAGTCTGAACTTGGGTAATTAAATATAGACAGAAAGTGTATTTTCTCTAGTCTTTACTGAAGTCATGTTGAAAGAAATGATCCATTTGGACACAAGCCAGAGAACACCATGGAGCGATTTGGGACGGAGAAAACAATCAGCAGAATGAGCTGAATAAGCATGAATGAAGGACCCTCTGTAGAAGCTGAGGGAGTTTAACTTTATCTTGGAAGCAGTGAAAGATTTTAAGCAAGGAAAGCATCAGGATCTGGTTTATTTATTGGAGCGCTCTCTCTCACATCTGGGTAGACATAGATTAAAAGGGATGCAGCTGAAGCTGGGAGGCTGTTTTCTTTTAGGCATATAATGAAGATTGGAGCTAGTGCAAATTAGTTGGGATATAGAAGTCATGGATTTGAGAATTATTCATGAGAAAAATCCGTTAGGGCTTGGTAATTGATTGAATGTGGGTGAGGAAGAAGGTTCAGACTGACTTTCAGGTTGCCGGTATGGGTGATTGGATAGATTTAATCTTCATTCACTGAGTTAGGAAATCTAGGGAGAAGGATATTTTGGGAAGATGATGCATTCAGTTATTGAGGGATTTTGTTTTCTTTTAAAGTGTGCATGATTTTGGAGAGAAATTCATTAAGCTTCAGTAACTATTTAAAACCAGTGATACTGTTACTTAGGGAGAAAGAAAGGAACAGAGATACAGGAAGGTGGAGCCCTGGCAGGGGCCATGCCCACTTCCCTGCTCTGCCTAGCATGTCTCATCCTGTCCTGTATTTCTGACATGTACCTGGGATGGGTGTCTTTAACCTGGAGAGGATTTAGACTGTGGCTTGGCCCTTTCTGAGCTTAGATATCAGAGGGCCATTATGGACAGACTCTGGAGTCTGTTTAGGGAGTCAGATGATTGAATGAGGGTCACTGAAAATCCACACATGGTTTTTTTAGAAATCTACAATTTGCTAGTATTTTTGACTTTTTCAGATGAAGACAAAGCATCCTTAATGCAGACAACTTTAGCATTGAGGGTGTAAGAACTCATCTTCAGAGAAATCCTGGCTTGTTCTACAGGGGATTTATTGTTCCAACGTATAGTCATGGAGCTTGAAGATCTGAAATGAGGCCACAGAGCTCATGCAGGGCTGACCCCATATTCCAACATAGCTACTTTTCTAGTGTAAAATATCTTCCTCTTTAACATACACCTACCTTGAGCTCAATATGAAAAAGAATATTAAAATATTTTGATATGTTGCTTTTTCTTTCACATAGAGAAGCACTGTGAGCAGTATGAGACTAAGAACTTCTATGGTTTTTATGTAAGTAACAGATGTTTTTCTCTGAAACCTAGATAGTTACTGTCAGTATAAAGACAATAATTTACAGGTGCTTTATTTGTTTTCAGTATCCAAAGGATGGTTGCTTGAGGGAAGTGCTTTATGTATAGTTCTAGCATAACATCCCACATGTGGCCTATTCAATGCCATGAAGCTTCTGGGATATCTGTATCCCGTACATTGAATTTACTATTTCTAGAAGTTTAATTGTGAGCTCATTGGAATTCTGGAAGATATGAGAGATGATTAACCTGTGTCTGGGGTAACAAGAAAATTAATACCATCCATCTTCTATTCTGGCAAAGGTAATGCCACAGATAAAAATAGACGTTTTGACTAGCACAGAGAGAAATGAATAATACACGATCATTATGAGTCTCCTTTGAAATTTGGGGATCAAAGGGAAGCAAAATGGAAAAGAAAATTAGTCCAAAATAAAAGATAACAGAGAGAATCATTGTTCAAAACATTAATTAGGGAGCCGTGAAGCTCATCTGCATCCCAGGAATAACTTTATGATATAAATAATCAGATTATTTAGTATCTTCATTATTTGATGCATATACATCGTTACAACCTGTTCTCTATGCAAATAAACACATCCTTTGTGAAACACGTGACTCCAATGAGTCTGTGAGTAGAATAATTCAATGGGATTGCAAATTCTTCATAAATTCTATCTAATCTGATTATGAAAAAATCTTCACACAAAAAAGATAATCATCAAGATTAATGTGACTTAAGATGATATTTGGAACCATAATTTTTTCTCTTAATTTCATAACAACTAGGAACTAACTCCACAGATTTCTTTTTAAATGTCGTATTGCTTCTCAGAACTTAAACACAGTTTGGATAGATGGTCAGTTGAAAGGTTTTTTACAGAATTGTTTAGTGAATAGCAACCTTTAAGAAAATGTATATTTTCTTAAAATATGCATAGCAGAGACATCAGTTAATTGTATATATCTCATTTTGGAACTGAACTCAACATGGTTAACTTTAGTTATTTTCTTAAGTCATAAAACTAAAGATGTTGCTGTAACTGAGCTTCATAGTTTTTTTTTTTTCCCTTTTCTTTTTCTGCCCAGGATTACTCTGGAGAATGACTGAGAGCTTATTTAAAAAAATCTTGGGTGTTATGATTAATAATTCTCATAATAAAAGCTCCGTATATGTCTACCTGCAATTCAGTATAAAGCACAGTTAACTAAAAATAATAACTGTTTTAAGAACACTCACCTGTTGGCATACTAAATAAATGATAAAGAGAAAACTGCTTTGTCTCTGGAAGCAAATGCAACATTTAGAATGCTTTTAGAATGGTTCCACTTTTTATTTTCCCTGGAATTCTTTAAGATGAATTCTAAGGCAGATCATTATAAAAAGGAAAGTGTTTTTAGTGGAAAGTTGGAGCACACAATCTTAGAACTAGGCTTTCTAAGTCTTCTAAATTGAGTCTGTTTCAGATTTTAATGTAGACCCACAAATCACTAAATAGAGAAGAAAAATCAATATTTATCCTCCACTGTCATTATTAGAAAAAATTCTAAACTGTGTGTGATAATTGTATTTGTATGTTTTTTCAATTATCTCATTTTATTTGTTCTTTAAGTTTCCTTATGAAACAACATTTTTGCTGTTTTATTTAATTATTTAAAATTAAGGAGCTATAAGTAGTACCTTTAAGCAGCTATATAATTTCTCCCAGAGCAAATTGTTACACACAGTAAACGATTAAACACCATAAAATAATAAATGTTATTCACTATTGGAAATAAATTTCAATTTTCTGTTGAATATAAATACATATTTTAATAAGCAGAGTGGTTTCAATAGTTTCTTGAATCAACATGTCCTTCATAAAAATAATTTTTTCTTCTACTAGTTCAATAAAACTCAAATTCCATTTTTCCTAGTGATTTGGAGAATGATTTAAAAGGAATAACATTTTATGTGTTTGTTTCTTTGAATAAAAAAAAAAAAACCTGATGTGTTGTGAAAGAGAATTCCTACATTACATGAGTTTGGTTTCACCCATCATTCTCCATAAGAGAGCTCAGGGCATCAGAAAAAGAACAAGTAATATAGTTGCTATTTCTGACATACCATTAAGTTATTAAATGAAATGCAGGGTTACTACTACCTGGCTTGCTCAGCAATTCCTCATACGTATCCAATTGTCTAGTTTAGGTTATTATTATTTTTTGTTTTCTTAATATCTTTGGATAAAATATATCATATTCTTTTGTACTTGAGTCAATGCCACAACTAGTTATTGTTTCATTCATATATTCTTGAACTGTGCTAAGCATAGAATATAGAAATAGAAGCAAACAGAAAGACATGAATCACCCCTGTCCTTAGGGCATTTATAATTATGTTAAGCATGTAAGTCATCCTTTATTGATTTGTAACAGTCATGATGCCACCACAGTCCCTTCTAAATAATGCTGCCTTGTTCTCAGCCCCCTGCCGGGGAATGCTGTGCTAGGCATTCTAGATCCAGAGGTGAGCATTTGACCAGGAGTATCCTGTCTGTGATTTTGCCAGCAACTTTCAAGGGATTCACAGGAAGGGTTCTGTCAATAAGGCTTCCTTATCATTGTCTCCCTCTGAAAGGTAGAGAGGAGGATATGGTAGACGTTTAGGGAAAAGTAGAGAGCCACAACACATACACACACACAGAGTACTGCTTATAAATTAACCACCACTTGGGAATTTCCTAGAATTATAGAGCTGAAAAGTATTACAAACTTTTTGGCCACATACACAAATGGCAAAATAGACTTTATTTAAAAATATCCAGGGCAAGTGATTCTACAATTATTTTAATCTTGTTTTTATGTTTACTTATTCTTGCAACTTAATTTTTCTTTTTGCCTGGCACTCTCTTTGCACAATATAGATTGTATTTGTCTATCAGCCTTTATTTATCTGTTGTTACTGATGTAAAGTTTTATGTAACCCTGGGCTACACCCTCCTTTTTCCCTAACAGTATTTCTTACCCTGTGTGATCATTTTATGAAGTTTTCAAATTTTAATTTCTTAAGTTTTTAATTTTGTAAGTTTTTTATTTTGTTACTTTGCTTTTTCTTAAACAACAGCATTTTTAATCATCTCATATACTTAGTTGAGGTGTTCTGGAGCTTGGGTAAGCAGAGAGCTGCAAGGAGTGCAAAGTGAGCCGATTTTTGAAGAAAATGATCATGCTCACAGATCAATATTTCCAGTAAGTGTGATTCAAAAATCAATAGATCCCACCAGTGATACCATTATTATCATTTATTGATTTATTTTTCTTGAAATCCAGAGGAAAAAATGGTAGATAGGCTATTCCCCACATATATTTGTTTTTAGTTCAATATAAGTATAATTTCTAAGTTAACATTTGCTGCTGTTGTCTCACATTCAATGCTAGGTTTTAATGAAATGTCCTGATCCCCTGTGAATTATGTGCAAATTATAATCATTATGGTGATTTTTTTCTTACTTGGAATTAAATATATCAGATTAAGGTTAGTGGTTTTTGAAAGGATGCTTGAGCTCAGTGCTCTAGATAGAAAGGCAAATTTTCTAGTTTTGTCACTCCAGCAATTCCTGTACATTGTTCTATATTTATTAGTGTATAGTTACTCCATCTGGCAGATATAAAAGACTCAGTGTAGCTACAAGACAACTTTAAGATTTGACATATTTAGTAGGCTCACGGGGCCAATAATGCAAATGAAGACACATGATTTGAAAGTATTTACAGCAGCACCATAGTTTTGAAGACTTAAACATTAAGCTCAAATATTCTTCCTGAAAGGTGACATATTAGGGGGGTGCAGCCATTTATAGTTTCTTTGTCTTGTTACATTGCATGAGTTACTTATATTTTTATAAATTTATATTTTTATAAGTTTATATTTTTATTTTGTTTACTTTTGTTATGCCTGCATTCCATCTCCTAACTATAATGCTAATTTAAGAGCACTGTTCCTCAAATTCATCTCTACCTTTAGCACTTAGGGGACCATCTCAATCCACAAGCAGAAAATTTTTGTTGTTGAATTTAATTTGTAATTGAGGTCTCCATTCCTTGGTGTGGCAAAAAGGAAATGGAATTGAATTCAGGCTTTCTCTTCCTTTTGCTCAGGGGGCCAGGGAGTGGGAGTTAAGAGTGACAAAGATCACGTGGGGTTGAGAAGACAGGAGCTTTGGTCTTTATTGGCCACATGTCCACCTATCAACTATTGACATATCCATTGTTTCATCTCAGCCTTGGAAGAGTAAACAAGTTGCTGCTGTTTGGTGCTTCATTCCTGTGCTCAAAGCTCCATCAGGTCCATTCTCTTTAATGCATCAGAGATAATTTGGCTACTCCCTTACTATGCTGGTCTGTAAGAAACTCTGTGAGGTTTTGTATCTAAATACTGGGGTTTTCCCAATCCCTGAGAAGCACAGGTTGGTTTTTCCCTATTTGCTAGATTTATAAACTCATCTGAGAGTCCTGTTTTCAGTGCAGGAAATCTGTATCTAGTTGGGCACAAAATGCAGAATGGGTAGTGGGCAAATCTAGCTTCTACTCCTCCTGTGTTCACCCAAATCTTTTAGATATTTTGTTCAAGCAAGAGTTCGTCCTATTTCTCCAGGCCTAATGGTTTAAAGTCTAAAAGTCAGAAGAAAATCATTACAGATTAGAGGGCTACAGTAAAAGAAAATAGCAAATATGTTTGTAACATCTCCAAATATTACCCTCCCTCAGCATTTAAAATGAAATACACAAGGAATAGATGTCATTGATGGTCATTAATTTATGGCATGTTGGTACCTAACTTTTAATCAATATCTTTTATTTAAGGGGCTAAATTAATATTTTCACTTTTTATTTCATTAAATATGGGCTCTCTTTTCCAGATGCGTGATAAATGGGCACAAAAGGACTAGTTGTTTTAACTTATAAACTTTGTGCATGTATACTAAATTACATTAGGACATTCACTTATCTTTTCATCATCCTGTTTGTTTATTTCAGGTTTAGAAGGAATATCTTTCTTTTTCTTACAGCAGACATAGATTGTAATCTAAGATCAAGGAATATTAGAAGAGGCCTGAGGAGGTAGCCCAAACCCAGGTGCTTACTAATGACTTCCTGAAACAAATAGTTTTATTGCAATGAGGAGAGAATGATTTGAAGTTGAATTTTGTGGGAGAAGTTGGTAAACATGAAATGGCAAAGAAATAGGGAGTAAGCTTAGTAACAGCAAAAACAAGCCTTGAGTTGTTTCTAACTTGAAGTGTGACCTTGGACTAGTCACTTTTTCATTCTGGAACTCAGTTCCAGAAATGAGGTTGGTTGCTTTTAGTAGATAACTTTTCAGGATTTTATAGAATTCCATAATTCTAGAGTATAACCAAATGGAAACAGGTTTACTATAATACAGAACTTTCACTACAGCATGCTGTATACACCTGTGTTCCAAGCCCACTCCCACCTCCCTGATGCTTCCTACTCTATTATTTCCCGGCCTGTTGGGCTTGCCGACAAAGGTGCATGCAGATCTTCTCTTTAATCCAGTCTTTGTTATAAGGCTGGTATGTCTGGGTAGTAGCTCCGTAAACCAGGCAGCTGAGGTCTGCCCCATCATCGGTAAAATCAAACAACTGACTGAGAATCACATGTGCTGGGGGGACAGTTGGGATTCATTCTCTTCAGATGTTCTTCATACATTTTACAGACACCTACCATGCACTCATTCACAGATTCATAGTCAGGGTAAGTTCTGCTTTCTGGCCTCCTGGTAGGCTGTACCAGAACAATGGTGTGAGATATCGTGTCAATTCTCTTGGCTGCAACTACCACCGACACCGCCGCCGCTGCACGAGCTTAACCACGTCACCGCCAACAGCCTATTGAGTTATTGTCTATCTTCCAAACTGAAGTGCACTTCATTTGAAGGTAGAGATTTTGTCTTTTTTTTGGGAGGGGGTCACTATTATTTCCCAGTGCCTAGTACAGTGTCTGGCACATGGCACACAATAAATTTGCAATGAATAAATTAAAGTGTGAATGGATGACTGCGTGGGTTCACTAGAATCAAAGCAAAGTGTTTTGGGGTTTAACTAGTAATGTTGGAAATTTAGACTGTATTGACATTCACAGAAACATTTGATGAAAACATTCAGCTTCATTAAACATCTGAAAATCTAAAAGCAACTGTTCTAAAAAATAAATAAAATTGAATAGTTGAGTGGTTTATTTACTATTAGTAAACTTAGCTTCCTTCTTCCCACAAAAAAAAAAAATGAGACAAAATAAACAAACAAAAAACAAACCCTATAGTCAAAGGCACAGCCTTGGTATGCATGGATGTTTATAAAAGCACAGTGTGTGAACATACTGGATATATCAATAATGTAAAATTTTGATGCAAATACTTAAGTTACCAGGAAGCATTCAGAGGTTATAGGATCAAAGTGTAATTTGGGGAAATAACTTATTTCTTATCTTGTGTCCTGCCACAACCTATTTCAAAATAAGATATTTCTGTCAGAGTAACTCAACACTTGAAATCCAAGCTAGGTAACTCAACAAATTTATAGATTGTACTTTCTGGGAAATTATCGTTAAAGAATTCTGAATCATAGCTGACCACTGATGTAGTGTTACATTCTGACTCTAGATAGTTTCAAAATGAGTGAAGACATGAAGGAGTGGAAGGGAGATACACCAGGGGCTACATGACTTCTCACTTAACTGCAAAATGCACTTGTAGTAAATGTAAAAGCTCTAAGCTTACTAGTTATAATACCCACTTTACACTAATGGCTTGATTTGCTTCTTTAGAATTTAATAGACTGTTGCTAGATGCCTCTTAGTTTGCATTTTCCCCCTGTAACTTGCAGTGTGCGCATGTATTATCTTCAGGGATATCTATACTTGTTTTTCTCCCTTTCGGTATAGCTAATCATGTAACATAGTTTCTGGCATCTCTTCTGCAATCTTCTACTTATCCTAATTGCAAGCTTTTCTACTATTCTATGGCTTGCAATCTTGTAATCTTTAAGGATTAATTCATAATTTGATTGTTTTCAAGAGTGTGTTTTAGAATGAAATAGCTTGCAGTAGTCTATTTGGAAGGGATTGAATAGAGTATCAGCTTGAGATCTTAAATGCCGGCAGTGAACAGGGATAGAGGAGCTTTTACTTAGATTCGTCAGTCACTCAAGGTGTTGATTATCCCAGTAATGCCCATAGGCTCTGTAACTTTTCTCTTTCCTAGTAGCAACTAAGAAAATAAAATGTCTCTTTACTTTGTCTCTCATGAAGTTTCACTTAAGATCCCAGCGCTGAAAAGTGTGTGTATGTGTGTGTGTTCACCTGTGTGTGTGTGTGTGTGTGTGTGTGTTGGTAGTAGGGATTGGAGGATTGGACATGCAGGTGCAGTGGTTGTGGTAGGGAGGGTGTGGTGGAGTAAGTCAAGCTCCATGAGCTGTATGATTGGTTAATATTACTCCTTCTAATATGGCACAAAAACACGTAAAAGGTCATGACTACAATTCTATGTAGGAATGAAGGATGGTAATTTCTTTAGCACCTACTTAGTGCCAGGCACAATGAAAGGTAGTCTGTATACACAATCTCATTTATTCTTTGTTTAACCTTGTGAGGTATCAAAGATGAGGAGGAGGAAACAAAGCTCCGAAAAGTTAAATTACTTATCTAAGCTGGCCCAATGCTTTAGCTGCTTTTCCTCTTGGTGCTTCTGCTAAGTGTTCTTCTTCCTCACCACAAATGCATTTTTCACTTCATGAAAAGGAAATGTGTATTCTTATGTGAAAGATCAAGTTTCTTAAGTGTATTGCACAAAAACAAATCATAAAGTTTGCTCACAAATCATAAAGCAGAGAGAGGCCTGGCTGAGTTCCATGGACCCCAGTATAAAGCAAAGGTGAGCTGAAAGTATGTAGATTCACACATTGGCGTGACTTATTCCAAACTAGGGGGAGAACATGAACCAATCTAAGGGGCAGAAACAAAATTACAGACCCCAGTGGCGGCCTATGGAAATAACAGTTTCCAACCACTCTGGAAAGATAAACATCCATTAGTGATTTTAAAGATCTCTTTTGGAAGCCTTATAATTGCAAACATGAAAATTTACCTGTAATTATGTCTAACTGAACTCCCTGACTCTGTAGATGGATTCTGTTCTTTCTCCAGGCTTTGATAGTGTGCTAATTAGAATATCCTTCATAATAGAACTCATGAACATTTTTTAGAAAAGTGTTATTAGGCTTTCTCTCAGCTTTTCTTTAACTGAAATTCTCAACCCTTAACACATTAACTGCCATATGAGTTGTGTTTAACTCATGCTAGTTTTGAGCCCGGGGCCTTGTGAAGCAAAAGCTGTGCAAAACCGTGCAGTTGGATCATGAAAGCCTTACTTGTTGATGTTCTTATTGTTAAAATTAATATTGACAATTAAATTCTAAAACTGTGGATTAAATTAATAGAAGTCAGTAAATTTTGTTTTTCTCTTTATGTTTAACTTTACACTTAAGCCTGACAGGTCAAAAAAAAAAAAAAAACACTTTACCCTTATGAACTATTTTTCAAGTTTTCACTTTACTTTTTATATTATTAATTTTCAAGTTTTATAATACTTTTTTTATTAGAAAAAACACAGAAGACAGTACAAAATAACAATTTTTTTATTAAATTAGAAAGAATCATTTTGTTTTCAAAATTTTTATTCTATTTTCATGATAAAACACCGTGTCCCCAAGGAAAATTTTCTTTTTTTTTAGTGTGCCAGTCAATGTGTTAAGAAGTCATGATTCCAGGGTTAGTAATGATTGAGTTTTCTCAAAAATGAGATTTGGAAATTTTAAATTTGTACTAAAATTTTAAACTACAAAATTATATAATAATTTTAATTTAAGACATGCTAAAGTTCAAATATGCCATTTGAAATTTTTTCTTGTAATCTTTTGGAACAATGGAATAATATACTTGTGTAGAAGTGTTTAATGAATCAGATACAAAAGATAGCCCATAAGAAGCCCAATTTTAGGGGGTCCTCTGAGAGTCTTTTCTTTGATACAAAATAGTTTACATATTTATGGAGTATATGTGAATATTTATTACATGCATAGACTGTGTAACTATCAAGTCAGTGTATTTGAGGTATCCATCACCTTGGATACATTTGTCATGTATATGTTTTGGGAACATTTTAAGTCCTCTCTTCTAGCTACTTTGGAATATACAACACATTGTTGCTAACTATAATCACTCTACTTTGTTACTGAATATTGGAGCTCATGTCTTCTATCTAATTGTATGTTTGTACCTACTAACCAACTTCTCTATATCCCTCTCCCACCCACACACACTTCCCACCCTCTGTTATCTATTATCCTGCTCTCTATCTCTATGAGATCAGCCTTTTTAACTTCCACATATGAGTGAGAACATACAATATCTGTCTTTCTGTGCCTGGCTTATTTCACTTAAATAATGACCTTCAGTTCTGTCCATCTTGCTGCAAAATGACATTGGTAGAAAAATAGACACAGACCAATGGAACAGAATAGAGAGTCCAGAGTAAATCCACATATTTATAGCCAACTGACTTTTGATTAAAGGCGCCAAGAACATGCTGGGGAAAGGACACCCTCTTCAATAAATGGTGCTGGGAAAATTGGAAATAGATATGCAAGAAGAATAAACACTGGATCTGTATCTCTCTCCATATACAAAAATCAACTCAAATGGATTAAAAACCCAACATTAAGACCCTAAACTATAAAACTACTAGAAAAAAGAAAACAAAAAACAGAGGAACTAGTTTAAGTCACTGGTCTAAGCAAAGATTTCATGGCTAAGACCTGAAAAGCACAGACAACTATAACATAAATAGACAAATGGGACTGTATAAAATAAAAAGCTTCTGCACAGCAAAGGAAACAATCAACAGAGTGAAGAGACAACCTGTTGAATGGGAGAAAATATTTTCAAACTATTCACCTAAAAAAGGACTATTATCCAGACTATACAAGGAACTCAAACAGCTCAACAATAAGAAAATAAATAATCCCATTAAAAAGTGGGAAAGAACATGAATAGACATTTCCCATAGAGTCTTTCATAAGCTCTTTAGAAAGAGCTTTGCAGCACTTAGTTGAAAGCATTGCCAGTCACAATTGTATAGGTGACTTAAGGCTGTCTTTGCCATCACCACTTTCCCAAAGAGCCATGTAAGTACCGAATGCCCCTTCAGTCAAACATGACATATTCCTGCTTGTATCAGTGGTATCTATCTCCTAATCCAAAGAATATACGTCCATACTCCTAGACTGACCTGTCCACGATCCCCTCTTCTGTTGTCCCCTCCACAATCCTAGCCCATCATTTGTCTTCTCTCTCAGAGCATCGTCTGTCTTTCCCCCTCCTTCATGGCTTTCCTCTGGCAATTAAGTTTTCTCTTTCATACTTCACTTTGACTCCTCTGTCAAAACCAATCAAGTTCATGACCACTGCCAACATTCAATCCTTCTATAAGAGAATGGAATTTCCATCCACTTTGGGACATTCTCATTCCTTTTGCCATCTATGATATTGAACTATTGACATCCTTCCTTTATTTTTCTGTCAGTTTTCTGTTTTGATACTTTATCTACTCATTCACTAAATATATGACTATATTAGATTTCTGACCTTGGCCTTCTTTATTGGCTCAGCATTTACTCCTTGGGTAATTTTGCACACTTCCAAGAATTAACTATCAGCTTTGGGCTCATGGTACCCTAATACACAAATCCAGTCCTATCTACTCTCCTGAGCTCCAAAGTGAATTCCCTTTCTATTGGAGAGGACTTTTCCACCTCTTTGTTCTGTAAAATTCAGGGTGATTAGATCTAAACCTGCCTTCTTGAGATAGCTTTACAATTAGTTTGTGTTTCTTGTGTTGATGGCTTCTTTTAACCTAGGCTAAAAAAAATAGGTAGGACTCCACTTTCTTTTCCTTATTTCTTAATTCTTGGCAATTATATATACAAAATATTTCTTCTCTTCATTGCTTTCACTTTCTATTGCCATTGCTATGGACTAACATATCTGGTTCTCCAATCCCTAATGCATTTCTCTTTTAGCATTTTCTCACATGGTCATGGTAGCTATTACTCCTCTATTAAAAACTTAAGTGTTTCCCATTTTCAACATATTAAATGCTTAATTATGTGTAATGGCATTTTAAGATCTGGTCTCAACTTAATTTACAGTATCTTTTTTTCATAACATCTTTCCAAAGATCCTATACTAGGCAACTTAAACAGGCTGTGTGTTTGTGCTTGTGTGATTTAACTTTTTCTTCTCTTCTCCCATCTACTCAGATCTTGCCTACCCTATAATTCTCAGGTCAAATACCATCTCCTTCTGGTCACCACTCTGAATCAGACTGGGCAAATGAGCAAATTCTCTCCCTTTTATCATTTTGCATGTAAGTATCTGATGCACTGCTGTACTTACTGCATTCTAACTAGTATGACTGTTAATTTCATACATGTTTTCCTTCACCAATTGTAAATATATTAGTTCAAGGAGTAGAAATTGTTCAAGAGACTGGGAAATCCCTAGAGAGGAGATTTGAGGGTCTTGAAGGAATAATATAATTTTGGAATTTCAGGTGATAGTGAGTCTGTCATGGATAGATCAGAAGGCTAGGCAAAGTTTTTAGAATCTATAGGTACCTTAAAAGCTCATTATAGGCCGGGCGCGGTGGCTCACGCCTGTAATCCTAGCACTCTGGGAGGCCGAGGCGGGTGGATTGCTCAAGGTCAGGAGTTCGAGACCAGCCTGAGTGAGACCCCGTCTCTACTAAAAATAGAAGGACATTATATGGACAACTAAAAAAAAATCTATATAGAAAAAATTAGCCGGGCATAGTGGCGCATGCCTGTAGTCCCAGCTACTCGGGAGGCTGAGGCAGTAGGATCGCTTAAGCCGAGGAGTCTGAGGTTGCTGTGAGCTAAGCTGACGCCATGGCACTCACTCTAGCCTGGGCAACAAAGTGAGACTCTGTCTCAACAAAAAAAAAAAAAAAAAAAAAAAAAAAAAAAAAGCTCATTATGGCCAGCAATAAACTTCCATAAGTATATACCAGTTGGCTCCAGTCAGCCAGGTGTGTAATTCCTTATGTGAGATATTGCTTCAGACAGAATATTTATGGAGAAGGAGAGCTAAGAGTGATCATTAAAGTAGACTCTTAGCAATAATGCTAATGATAATAATGATAATGATATTCCACAGTGGGGAAAGGAAGGAAGAAAAAGAAGAAAAACCACTTGGGATTAAATTAAGTGCCTGTTCTTCTAGAAGCGCCCTGTTCCTAGGAGAGTAGGTTCAGGTGTCTTAAGTTTTGACTTGTATTTCTGTCATTTACTGATTCTAGGATTATATTTATGTTTGTTTGATTCATACCGTTTTTTTCTACTCAACACATGCTAATAGAATTTTGCTAGATTTTTGGTGAATTATACTGAAAATTGAAATATTTCATTTTGAGTGAGACACAGTGGGGTTTATTTTTTTAAAATGTGATTTAATTTGTAGGAAAGAATCTATAGTCTTGCTTATTTTTGTTTCAGAAAATCTAATGCTATAAAAAGCAAAATCATCTGTTTTTGTATTAGTTCCACTTCTCTAGGTTCTCTTCCTCTATAAGAGTTCAATATTATATTGCTTAGAGTCATAGCCTAGTTGGAGCCCAAACAGCTGAACTATTGACCAACTTTAGAATATCATGGAAGATAGGTTGAAACAGGATTTGTGGTGTAGGTCATTTCAGTTGTAAGAAAAAAGGAAAACTCTCCTCTGTACATCTAAGTCATCTAAGTTCTTTGTAGAGTCAACTAGAATGCTTTGACTGAGCTTGTCAGATTTAATATAGTGGGCAAAAATTTAACTTCCTTAACCTTCAAAAAAGTGTGCATTACGTGCTTTTGATAACTTGATTCATTTTCTTTAAATGAATCAAATGCCCCATTTCAATATAAAGGCAATTTCTCAATTTCCATCTTATTATTTAAGGCCTGCTGATTTCTGATGCAGTGATTTCCTTCCATTACAATATTTCTAAGATTTCTATTTAACGTGTCAAAGTTGTCAGTGCTAGCTTTTTCCCCCTCCATTAAAACATAGATTTTAGCATAATAAATTATTGTGGATAGTTAAGGGATTAGATCTATGAGGCTATTTTTAGGAAAAGAACATAACTCTAATGGAATGAACATAATGCTACCTTTTTGCACAAAGCCTGGCACATAGTGGGCACTTGATAAATACTAGGATGAATGTGAGCTTAATGTGTGTTTTTTATGATAATTTTGAAAAGGTATTTGATTAGGAAGTACATTTCAGGAGGACTATGTTGTGAGATATAGTATGAGTACATATCTTAAGATATATTTTGTTTAAAATGTCACAACTTTTAAAGAAAATACACTTGAAGCATACTTTTTATACACCTGTATTTTGTTTAAACCTTTTTGTCCTGAAAGAATAATCTATCATTTTACTCTATAGAGTATACCTGAAAGGGAAGTGAATTATCTTCCATCTATCATTTAACTTCTTGTAACCAGAGCAGAGTACCTCACTTTGCTTCAATCTGTGTATTGTAAGATAAAATACAACCTTCTTTCTGGAGATACCCTCAGAAGAGCAATTCTTCCTAGTAACTAGAGTGCCATTGTCCATGGGAGCAATAATGTATAGCCCATAACCTTAGAGAGTTAACATCTTTGTATGAATCCTAAAAGAAAAGCCATTTTAAGCTCTAGTGGGAGTTAAATGTAGCTTTGTAGAAATCAACCCTGAAAGGGCTTTAGAGACACTGGCTCCTAATGTTTTAAAGATAAGTGTAAATCCATGCAAAGGTATTGCACCACATCTTATGTGAAGCAAAATATGAAAATTGCTTAAAATACACAAAAGGGAATTGTCCACATTCCAGGCTATAAGTGAAGTCATAATGGATTACTTCCAATGAGTACTTTGTGCTCAGACTTTGAAGAAGGTATCTGTTATGGAAAGATTTTAGGGACATAGGATTTTTTCTTGTAATCTGCATCTGTGAAGAGAAGTGCTGCATCAGGTTAATGAATTTGTTCAACATAGTCATTCTCTTTTTAGCAATATAAAAGAACTCTGGAAGGTCCTTTTATTTTTAATCTATTTTAATTTAGCATTTTGAATTATTTTTATGTACTTGTTCCATATCTGTATTTGTTATAAAAATATCATTTGGTAGTGGGCAGTGCGTAAAGAAAAAATGCATTTTTATTGATACATCCAAGTGCTTTTACTTATAAGAGCAAAAAGTTGTTCTTATGGTTGGGATCTTTTAAAACTTTATTTGGGTCTTATGTTTTTTATTCTGATCATTTGTAATTGTTAACATATTTTACTAGGTTAGATAGATGTAGATTGAGACTTAATTTGTGAAGATCATATTAGAATGCAAAATTTTAAGATTTCAAATTGAGGAGAGTCATAGTATTTTTATGATATTTAAGTAAGTATACTTTTGGTAAATTGAATCACATGGTTTTTACATTTGTTGGCTTTCCTCTCCCCCATCCTCCAACTTTTTAAATACTTTTTATTTTGGAATGGTTTTAAATTTAGATTTACAGAAAAGTTGCAAAGATAGTACAGTTCCTATATACCCCTCAGCCATAACTATAGTATATTTATCAAAACTAAGAAACCATTAATTCTTACTGTATTACTATTAATTAAACCCTAGACTTCATTCAGATTTTACTATTTTTTATACTGATTTCATTTTTTCTGTTCCACAATCCCATCCAGAATATTATGCTTTGTTTAGTCATGTCTCCTCAGTTTCCTCTAGTTTTTGCCAGTCTCTTGCTCCTTCCTTGTTTTTCACAACCTTAATGGTTTTGAGGAATACTGATCAGCTATTTGTAGTATGTTTCTCAATTTGTGTTTGTCTGATATTTTCCTCATGATTAGACTAGGAAGACTACTAAGAGGTGACTTGCCTTTCTCATAGCCTCACATAAGGGGTACATGCTATCAACATGACTTATCTCTGGTAAGCTTAATCTTGATCACCTGGACAGGGTAGTGTTCACCAGGTTTTCTACATTGTGAAGTTGCTTTTTCCAGCCCTTCCTACATTCTTTTATTTGGAAATAAGTCATTAAGTCCTGCCTACACACAAGGCTCCCTCTCTATTTTTAATGATTCAGGAAATATATGAAGAAATTTCCTTATTGTTCTCATTGAAGAGAATCTTAATAGTACCAATCATTTCTTGTGTCTTCTATATCTAATCTGCTGTGATAAACATGATATAGCAATAGTTTCTTTTAAAACTACAAGCCTATGAGATAGAGATTATTATTTTATTTTAAAGATGTGGAAAATGAGTCAGAAATTAAACAACTTGACCAAGGTCACACAGAGCAAGGGCATGAACCCAGATCTGTTGGGTGCTAGAGCACTAGCTTTTAACCATTGGGCTGTACTGCCTCCTTGATAGACATCCTAAACTTTCCCAAATTTGGTGGTGAGAAATTTTCATATATCTTTTGCCCTGTCTTACTGGTTTCATCTAAATTAAAAAGTACATGTTTGGGGCAAGTATTTTATATTAAAAAAATATGTACCTTGAAAATTCACCTTTTCTGGATACTGTATTTGTATTTCCATGACAACTGCTATGCATTCATTTATAAGGTAGATATGGAATCTGATGACAGAGTGACTATGTGCAAGCACATGAATATTAAATTAAAGAGTTTGAGCTCTTCTGGTTGTTAAAATTTCTTTGACCATCAATGGGATATTTATGCTTGGATTATAAAATGTCCACAACAATAAAAAGTATAGAAGAAATGTGACCCATCTTCACAAAGCCATGATCTGTGGTGTGAGCTAACGTGACTGTTTGATTGATGTGGTGACATTGATTTTGAGTCATGGAAAAAAAAAACTAATGCTATTAGTAATTGATTTTTAATTTAAGGTGAAATTGTTTTTTATTTGAGAAGTCCAAAATGATCTTTGAGATTATTATAGATAATCTAATAATACAGAAATAAGGCTGGAAATTTCTGCTTAAGGGATTTCTATTTTATTTTGAAATGCCAGGCAGATCTCTCTTCTTTAATTGATGATGATGATGATGATGATTGTGATGATGATGTGTGTGTGTGTGTGTGTGTGAGATAGTTGTTTTTGTTTTTAGATTCATTCATAGTCTTCCTACTTATACTTTCTTTCTCCTTTATTTTCTCATATGGGAAATATCTTTATCACGTGACATTTATACTTAAAAATTCTAGTGCCTCCATCACCATATGCAGTATTGATAGTCAAAGATACATGCACAAGTTGCTTAAATTTTGAAACCTATCCAATGGTTCTCATTAATCACAGCCATTGCCCTCTTGAATATTATACTCCCACAACATTAAATCTATTTTATTTTATTTTATTTTTTTTTTTTTTGTTGAGACAGAGTCTCACTTTGTTGCCCAGGCTAGAGTGAGTGCCATGGCGTCAGCTTAGCTCACAGCAACCTCAGACTCCTCGGCTTAAGCGATCCTACTGCCTCAGCCTCCCTAGTAGCTGGGACTACAGGCATGCGCCACTATGCCCGGCTAATTTTTTCTATATAGATTTTTAGTTGTCCATATAATTTCTTTCTATTTTTAGTAGAGACGGGGTCTCGCTCTTGCTCAGGCTGGTCTCGAACTCCTGACCTCGAGCGATCCACCCGCCTCGGCCTCCCAGAGTGCTAGGATTACAGGCGTGAGCCACCGCGCCCGGCCGGGTAAATCTATTTTAGACCAAATAAAATCTGTGGTTTTATTCTCCCATGACTTTTCACATACAATGCACACTGAAGGAGTTCAGAACACACCACCCTGAAATATGCCTCTTTGGCATAAGAATTATTTTGAACTAAGGACACTTGAAAAGCAGCAGATGCAAGAAGGGCATTCTAATCTCCTTTTTCTTCCTGAAAACAGGAGATCAAAAACTCTGATGTGAAAAATGCACTTCCTATACCAAAGAAAAGAAAAATTCTTCAGCAGAGAGTTACAGCTGAGAGAATTCTGTACCAACATTGTTAAATGTTAAATGTTTGTTAAAATGATTCTTATCTTCCTTTAGTCTCTTCCCATAGCTTAGTTACTTTTCCTCAATTGCCTCTCATGTTCAATCTAATATAAAAGTATTTAGGTTTTGCAAATTCTTTGGGTCTTTATTTCCTTATGAGGGCTGCCATATCACATAAAACTTACATAAATTTGTATGCTTTTCTCCTTTTAATCCATGTTATGTCAAATTAATTCTCAGACCCAGCCAGAGACCCTGGGAGGGTAGAGGTAAAATTTTGCATTCTCTATAATGTGAGTCAATTTGGAGAACCATATTCATTCTTTTAACCCAACTGAAGTTTAATGTCCTCTGTGTGATCACAGTGGAGTGTATTTAAGTTGTGACACCCTTACAAGATATTGCAATTATTTGTAGATATTTATACCTTCCCTACATGTTTGTAAATTTTTTGAGGCCAAGAATCATGAGATATTTTATTTGTTTCCACAGTATCTATGATGGTACTGTGCATGTTAAGTAGAAGTTCAATAAATATTAAATTGAAATGTATAATATGTGCAAAGGTTATATATAAATTGATATGTGAATCTTATAAAAATATTCTTTATTTGAGACGATTTCATAGAGGAGAATGAAAAAGGAAATGATTGTAAAGGAGAGGAAGAAAGAAATTTAGAAAACATTAGAAACCAGGTGGTTTTTGTAACATGGAAAAAAATATAGTCTAAGGTTTGAACAGAAATAGATTTTACTTGTAGTATCAACTCCAGTCAGTTGGTATGGCTGGAACTATGTATGAGAAGGATTGTGAGCCTATGGCAGGAGTCAGAAGAAAAGAGAGCTACAATTGATTTGTAATGCTTCTGTGGGAAGAGGATAAAGGATAGGAACTTCCTATCTGACTTGTATCTGACTGTATCTGGAGCAGTAGATCTCAGGCTATTTAATTGCTGAATATGTATTTATTGTTTGGGTTATAGCATAAACAAGATTTTTTTTAGGCTGTTCAATTTCCTGTATCCCATATTTTTATAATTGATCATGACAATCAGGTTGAGAATTTCTAGTCTTCAGCAGTGATTCTCAACCAGTGAGCCTAAGATTGCTGAAGGGCAGAGGAGCTAATGCATGGGGCCTTCATGCCTATAGGCACAACAACTATAGTCTTCAGTTTTTTAAAAAAGTCACTCGATTGTATGTACTAGTTTTTTAAAGTGTATATATGGTAGCTATCATAAGTTTTAATAAAAATGAAATTTATCTAAATAACTTATTAAATGTTTAGTAGCTTCTTGTTATAAAAGGCTTTCTTGGTCACTGAACACTAAGAAAGTGTATCACTATGCTAAAAGAAAAACCTTAGACAAATTAAATTTAGCAGAGTTTTTTTGAGCAAGGAATGATTCATGAATTGGTCAGCACTCAGAACCAGGAGAGTTTCAGAGAGCTCTACCTAGCAACATGGGCAGGCAGTATTGATAGACAGAAAAAGGAAGTGCCATATGGAAACAGCTTGATCGGTTACAGCTCAGACTTTGCCTTTTTTTGACATAGTTTGATGAGTTATCTGCCTTATATTGAGATAGTCAGATCAGTTGGCTAAACCTAGTCTGCTGTGATTGGCTGAGACTCAGCCATTTGTTAAAAGAATGCATTCTTAGTTAGGTTGTGGTTTGCTATGTAGGAATTCAAGATATGGAGGCAGCTTTAGCCCAAATTTAATTTAATTTAACAATTGCTACTATATAGGAAAGTGTGATTTTTTTTTAATGTTCAAATGGTTTCTTGTACTCAGAAACAATAAAAATCATTGGTTAGAAGAGGCAGAAGATACTTAGTGAACCAAAGATGATTTTTATGGTTAAAGAAAAGTGATGCATAAAGCAAATGATTGGTTGAAAGAAAGAAATAGTATATGGCATCCTGATTTTTATAAGACTAGTAGAAGAACTGTGCATAATGCTTTGTGACCACCTTTCATCACTAAGGAAGTTACAGACTTAAAAAAAATTCTTAGGTATTCTTTGGGGCAATGCATTTTAATGGCTGCTTAGAGAGTGGGTGCCTCTGTATAGTCACAAATCCTTTATTACTGGGCATTAAAGTTGGTTGAATTCTTTATGATTATGAGCAATGCTGGAATGAGCATTCTTATAAATAAATATTTGCATGCAACTCTGCTGATGTCCCTAAGAAAAATATTTGGAAATTAATTTACTAGACCAAAGTAAATGAACTATTTTATTTTTAAGGCTTTGAACACATTTTACCAGATTGCCTTCCAGAAAGTTTGTGCCATTCTGGACTCCCCAACAGAATAATATGTCCCTATCCTTGCCAACAGTGACTATTTAAAAAAAATTAAATAAAAAGATTAGTGGAAGATTTTAGGGAAGATAACAATGATATAGCAACTTGTAGGAAAGGCAGTTTTGCCAAAAGTGTTTTAAATGATTAAAAAATATATATAATCCTGAATTTATTATCATAAAAACATATATTGAAACAAAGTCAGTTATTAAGACTAATGAGAATTTATGGTTGCTGCTTTGCATTGATTTTAAGATGCACATATTTTACACATTTTAGCATTTCTCAAATTGATATGCAACTTGCTGTTGGTGGTAAATTATGATTGCTGTTGTCCAGGTGGTAGCTGAGACAGTTTGTATTGTCTTTACATGAGTAGACATAGTTGTTAATCCTGGTGGCATGACAGTATAACTGCAACTTGGAAGTTAGTAAACAAACCATGTGAAAACCACTTAGGAAGGAATACGATTCCTACATGTTACCCAGAAATTTTTATTAACATCTTCTGTTGAGATCAAGAAAGGATTAGCATCAAAATCTGTAGTATGGATATAAGGAGTTTGGAGATAATAGTAGAATCCTCTTTTAAGAGATGCTGCTTTACAAATTTGCTTGGTGTTGTAGAGGATAATTCTAAATGAAAAAAAAAAGTAAGTATCGATCACTTTCAATTATGAAGTGTTTCAGAGAAGTTAGACTCTGATTATGAAGAAGTTACTTAAATGATATTTTTGCATAATTTTTTCAAACAGTTGGTAAAAATATCTATATAAATAAATCTAAAAGAGCCTTTTAAATAAATATAGGAATTCTAAGTGTTAAAAAGTCACAGTATCAAAACAGATGTGTTTTTTTCTTCCTTTTGGCACATAAAATAATGGAACATTTGTAATTGAGGGCACATTAAATTCAATCAAATATGGAAAAAAATCCCTATTTACAGTTTGTAAACCAAAATTTATTGTGTTAATTTAGCAAAATCTATAAGATAGCATCAATAATATTTGTTGAATGAATTAATTATAAGTGTAAATAACATTAAAATTCCTGAGAGAATATAATACATCTGAAGCATCTCTGAGTCATTAAGGAAATACAGTCATGGGCCACACAATAATGTTTCAGTCAATAATGGACCCCATACTTGAAAGTGAAGATTATAATAACATTTTTACTGTACCTTTTGTATATTTAGATATGTTTAGATAAACAATCTTTTTGATCCATATGTTTGTCACTAATAGCCCTAGTCACTATTTCCTTTTCTTTTTTTATTTCATTTCTTGAAATTAATTCCAGTGGATTCTCTTTTCCAAGCCTTACTGAAAATACTCCTTTTAAAATCACAATTCTGAATTTTAGTGCACCTTTAAAGTACTCCAAGTACTTATAGCTTTTGTGGTAAAATGTTTTACTTCGTTTTTCTGACTCCTTTGCCCAGTAATATTGGCTACTCCTGAACTCCAGGGATACTCTAACCTCAACATTGAGTCTCTTACCTTGAGAATTGCAACCTAAGATTTCAACCATATGGATCGTGGATGTAATCTTTGCCTGTGACATTTCTGTTTTCTTCCTACACATTTGTTTAGACTCATAAGCTTCCCATAACAGCTTTAAGTTTAAATTGTATCTTTATGTTTCTGGGCCAGTATATATTAACAGTTGTAGAATTCACTCCGCTGCAAACTGTATTGTCATTTAGCTTATGGTGGAGGCTGTCCTGAGTGACAGGCAAGGAACCTAAGAGTAAAAACAATGACAGGTAGTCGTTGATGACTTGGCCTTAAAATGAGTTCATTTTCTATGATGATGAATTGTCTTTTCCTTCTTTGCACTCCCATGAAAACCCTGCCATATACTTGACTATTCATGACAATGGACTTTTTTAGAACCCTTGACCTGAGAAACAGCCTGTAATGTAGACTTTATTCATTTTATATCATATATACATATCATATCTACATACAGTGTTCTAGCACATATTTCCATGCTCTTTAAGGAGAATTATCATATCATTCATGGTATCAGGAAAACTGCATCACTTCTGTGTGCCCCTATATTTTTTCTAAAGAATGTATTATTCTGGGAAAATGTCTGGAATGAATGAGCCAATAATTATAAATTAATTGGCACTAAACATTGCTCAAATATGTTAATAGATTTTTAGGTAGTAGCTAGTTTCAAGAATGCTGAGAATTGATGAAAGAAAAAAAATATGATGCAGTTCATTGTATCCATTCAATTTTTTAACACAGTAATGCTCATACAGAGGGGGAAACACTTGACTTTTTAAAAAATGTAATTCTGTATACTGATTTCATGTGTAGGGTTGCCAGATAAAAGACAAGTTTCAAAAAAATCACACCACCTTTAGCTTATAACTAAAATTTCCTTTTATTTTTTGGGACTTGTTCACAAGTAGACTACCCTGCTAAATACTGAAAAAAAAGGTCTATAGCCATTTTGTTGCAGTGATTTCAGTTTATGGAGTATTTTCTGTATTCTTCCTATCACTTAAATTTTGATTTTTTGATTGGTATTTAATTATTTTATTTGCATATTTATTACTTACTCACTCCCAGAAGTGCTGTAGGAGTAAGGTGAGACCCAAGGTAGTCCAGATTGCTATTTTTTATTAGGCATTTTAAGAGGGGAGAGATATGATATTAATTATAATTAATTTTTATTTCATATAATCTGTGGCTTCAGTTTAGCCTTTTAAAAATACAATTAAGTGGAACAATACTAGGATATCCAACATAAAAAATACAATGAAATATCTTTTGTTTGTTTCTTTGTTTTAAGAAATGAAGTCTCACTACGTTTTCCAGGCTGGAGTGCAGTGGCCATTCACTGGCATAGTCATGGCACACTACAGCCTCAAATTTCTGGGCTCAAGCAATCCTCCCACCTCAGCCTTCCAAATAGCTGGGACTATAGGTGCGTGCCAATGCTCCCAGCCAAATATCTTTCATAGTAAATAACCAGTTTAATTTTTAGGCTCTTTGGTTATAATGAAAATAATAGCTCCTAGTGTCATGTCTTATTATAATTTTCTTTGTTCTAAAACTCTCATAATTCTTAAAATTTATAATCATAGATATGTTATTATTCATCATAGTCAGGTAATTTCTTATTATAAGAATATTTCTACACCTCCATCCACAGTAGTCAAAGTAGTTTGGTAAAATAAACACTTGCTGAAGAGCCTGACTTTTTATCTACTATTGTGTGATCAGTTCATGAAGGAAAACCACTACAAATGCACATATATTTTAGCTAAGTTTTCTGGGAGAAGCTTAGTTCTTTATAAGTTAAAAACCCAAACATATTTGGGTTATTTTGTGTCTAATTTTTCCATGTTGTATTTCGAAAAGATGTGCCAAATTTATATGACATTGAACTATTTGATACTTTTGTGTCAAAATAGAAAAATGGTTATGATGGATGAATACCTTTGTGATTTTGAAACAGTTCTCCTTCAACATAGGAGGTAAATTCCAGCAGCCCAGTAGGCATCTGGGAGGGGAAGAGACTAGCAATAAAGCATAACTGGAAGTCAGAGAGGAAGAACAGTCTGTTTCTGGTTTTGTGTCTTTCCAAGACTATAGAAGCTATTTAAACCTATTTAAAAGTTTTTATCCAAACCAGTTTTTCAGTTCCTTCAAGGTGATTGCTTCTTTTAGGAATGTAGCCAGGACCTGAATACTCCAATCCTTAGTAGGCTAATTGCCATGATACATTATAAAGGTGTGTGTGCACAGAGACACTAAAGGACATCCTATTCCTGTAGGATTTCTCTACTCTGGTGAACTCAGCCAGACCAACTATCTTTTCTTCTTCTTTTCCTTTTTTTCTTTCTTTCCCTCTCTTCCTTGCTTTGCTTGCTTGCTTGCTTGCTTGCTTTCTTTCTTTCTTTCTTTCTTTCTTTCTTTCTTTCTTCTTTCTGTCTTATTTAGATTAAGGATCAGAACAAAAACAAATTGAGTAGGCTCCTAAATGTCTTTTCATTTGGACCATATAACTGTTCAAAAACATTTAATCCTACCTCACATCTAAATTAAAATTGTGTGTTTTTTTCCTATTTGCTAAGTGATTTGAATAGTATCTTTATCTCCAATTCATTGCGAAAGTTGCTGTAATGGAATTCACCTCAAAAATGTCACAAATCAATCTTAATTGTTGAATCCAGTTATCTTTTTAAAATCGGTCATTCTCTTACTTAACAAGTAGCATTTGACATTTAATAATTCTATCTGAACCAAAAACACCTATTGATACTTCTGGTTGTAACACAATGGCCCCATGTTAATAAGTAGAATTTGCTAGACCTAATCAAAATTTAACATCTTACACATTTTTGAAAATCCCTCTGGCCTTGGTTTCTATGATGTCTCCTGCCCCCATCATCCTCACTCACTCCTGAATTTTCTCCTGTCTTCCTTCTACTGTTACGGTCTTATTTGGGGACATCTTTCAGTGTCTCTGTTGGTGCTCCTGGACTCCATTCTGGCTTTTCCTTATTGTATACAACCTCTATGTTTGATCTAACTGCCTGCAGTGCCTTCAATGAGTACACGAATACTGATGAGCTCCGGAGACTTTCCTGAGCTGCTGGCACTGCTTGCACTGCTGGAAATTCTCACTTGGATACTCAGAATGTCTCAAAGAGAATTCATCATGATGCCCTTGTTCCCCAGACCTTCCTCTCTTCCTTTCCCTATGTCTGTCTCTTCTCTTAGTGAATGGCACCATCTTTCCTCAGTTTCCCAGGCATCTTCCTTAAGGCAGGTTGGAAACTCACACATTTTGTGATGGAAAGGTCAGGCAATTCTTCTACAGTGGCTTACATATGTGCTATGAATGTGTCAGAGAAGGTGTGTTTAATATTGATGAGGGAAAAAAAGAATGACATACTGAAGCCAGAGAGTGGCCAAATGAAATTACTGAAGAAAGGAAGTGGGCTTGTTGGGAGATAGTTGAATATCCATTTGAATTTCTGTGTTCCTGATTTTAAGTAGAAATTACTAAGCTAGGTTAAGTAATTTTTTTACTCTAATATCAGAGGCTTATGTACAAACACAGGTAAGATTTGTATTCAGTAGGGATTGAGTCAGGATTGGTATTTTGCTTATTGAAAACTACCCTATCATGTGAATTTGGTGGAGCTATCATGTCCATACTTTTACCCCATTTATTTTATTAAAGGAAAAGCCTTGGAACTTGGAAGGGCAATGAGTTGACCCCCACTTACCTGTCACAGTGATGGATGCAGAGATGGGCACACAATGCAAGGAAGGTCAGAGTTATTTATAAAGGATAGATAGAGATACTGGATCTCTTTTCTTCTGAAGTCATTGGTTTTAAAGATTATTTAAGTCTGTTGTTATTAGGAAGTCATTGTTAACTGCCTAGGAATAATGATCATATGGAAGAAAATAAAACAAAGAGATGGATAGAGTTTGTTTATAATGGTTTAACCTCCGGATCTGGTTGTTCTGGACTCTCAGATTTCCAAATTATGAGAAACAAAAAAGTTTCCTTTATGTTCAAATGATTTAAATTATGGTCTTGCCACCTGCAACACAAAGCATTCTGACCAAAAGACTAGTAGAGTGTTTCTGAGGGAAAGAGGGGATTAGGGGTGTGTTTCAAGGGAGTGTTTATAATGAAGAACTATTTGGGAAGGGAAGCAAGACACTGGTGATGAATTTGAGAAAGCAGCATAGATTAATGTCTGGGAATGGTTTATGGGGTAGAAATGCTGCCCCTAGTTAAGGGCGGTTGATTGGTGGCAGTCTACGAGAAAACTTGTTGAAATTGAGGTATCAGAAATGGTGCAGTTATGGTAACAATAAGGTTGCGGGTGTGATCATGCCAGGGGGTGGCTGAGGTGAATAGAGCTGAGGAATTCAAGGAATTGAGGGGCCCAGATGTAAGACTACCAAGTTGAGGAAGGTTTTGAGCAGAATCAGTTGTGGGTGAATTAGAAATCTGGAGAGAATACTAGTGAAGAAAGTGAAGTGGTACAACTAGATGTTCTGAGTGTTGGTGAGGATAAGGATTATAGGAGGAAAGCGTCAAAATGATATGGAAGTGGTAGTTGGGAGCAAAGAAGATCCTTCTATGAGATATATGATGTGAGGGAGACGAAAAAACACCATGTAAATGAGATTCCGTTAATGAAAGAAAATGCGAGTCATATTCAGAGAAAAGATTGATTTATGGAAGAGTTTATAAGTTAGGTACTAGAGGCTCCTAGAGTAGAGTGAAAGGGTGAATGGAATGAAGCAGAAGCAAGACATTGGGCAAGATGAGGGATGTGTATGACTGGTATGGGGATAAGAACCTTGATAATAATTGAAAGTCAGAGAATCCTAAACTTATAGGAGTGTCTGAGGTTTGTAGAAGCAAGGTACATTTTGTGATTAGTTCAAATCATCTGTTAGAAGAAGATGGACAAATGGACTGGCTCTGCAGCCTGCAGTAATGTGAGTGTGATGTGCAGCCTGGATGGTAGACACTGGCGATCTCTTTGATAGGAGATGGCTGCACAGTGGTCTCAAGTCAACTGCTTCATGTTGCCCTAATGATAAAGTTATAAGTTTAGCATGGTAATCAGGTTCTTCAAGATCCAGACTTTTAGCCTTCTTTCTTGTCACTTCTCAGCATTGCATATTAAAGTCCAGCCCTACAGAACCACTTTCAATTCCCCTACATATTCTCTCTTGCCTCTGATCTGTATGCACGTTTTTCTTCTACTTGATAATGCCGTTTGCTCTCACTCCAGCCACCTCTGTTTTTGGCTAACACTGCTAGTTATCACTCTTGATTCAGCTTTGACATCACCCCCTCAGGAAAGCCTTTTACTTGCTAGCACTGGATTAATAGTCTCTGTCTCCAGGTGTTCCCACGTCTTTTATTCCTACCAGAGTACTTAATCCACTACAGAATCTATGACTTTTAATATACGCTCTTTGATGGAAGGTAGCATCACTTGTGTATCCAGCCTTTAAGAAGAGAGGCATGTGATAGTTATTCAATATATATTTGTGTCATGAATGAATTGAACAAATTAAAAACAGTCATGACACAATTAGGCTTCTGCTTGACTGTTTCAGCTGATTGATCTCACCACTCTATGTCATTCATCTATTTTTGCTACACAATAAATGATGCCTATGAAGATTATGTGCTCCAATAGATATAACAATATAACTGAAACATTGAGAAACATCTGAATCAAGATTTTTCCAGTGTATTCAGGTAGATTATAAACAACGTATTTTTTTCCCGTGTTTTTTGGCATAAATTGTTTTTTAGAAGACACTCCATTCACTCCTCTTTTCATTCTCCAAAGTATTGTGTAATGGCTCAATGATTCTTTTTGAAACCACGAGTTTTTTCTAATAGAATCAGGCAAATTTTCAGAGCTGCAAAATTACAACCAATATCACCATATCTAGGTAGAGTAGGCTCAGAATATATGTTCTAGTTTTACCCAGTGGTGTTCCCACTATCTATTCACTTAATATAAAGTGCCTAATAACATTAGAAAAAAATAATTTCAAGAAATTTGAAGTAGAAAATAGAAGTCTCAATTTATACCTTGAAGTGCCTCACATTTGTTCCTGAAATGTACCTGTATTTATGAAAACCATCCAGCCTTCTATTTTCTGGGCTAAGTTGACATGTGGAATAAATTTGGTTTCAATATTTGAGCATAAATCTATAATCCATCTGGAGTTTATTTTGGTTTATGTCACAAGGTAGGAATCAATGTTATTCTTTTTCCAAATGGTTAGCCAGTTGTTTCAACACCTTTTCTTGAATAATTCATTTCTTTCCACTAGTTTAAAATGCTACCTTTATGTTGTACTAACAAAGTTGGTTTAATTAGGTGTATATTGCTACTCTTTTTATGCAAGTCCATTGATCTTTCTATTCTTGTGCTGGACTATGTAATTTGTTATTGTTGTTAAGAGTTCAGCATTTGAAGACATATAGTCCTAGGTTCACATTTCACTTGTGCTTCATGCTATATTCATGACTGAGGAAATACCTCTCTAAACCTCAGCTTACTCATTACTAAAATGGAGATAACAATAAATTGAGGATAACAATAATATCTTTCTCATAGGATTATTGAGAGGATTAAGTAAGATCATTTATATAAAATAGTATCATTCATGACACATTTAATATTCAATAAGCCATAAATCTCATAATCTATTTCAATATGGAATGGGAAAGTCTTTCTTCATTAAATTCTGTATTATTTTTCAATACCTTTTTTTATTTAAATATTACAGGTATACAAATGTTTTTGGTTTCATGGATTGCTTTTGTTATGCTTGAGTCAGGGCTATAAGTGTGCCTATCACCCAGATAGTGTTCATTGTACATGTTGGGTAGGTTTTCATCCATTCCCACTTCCTCCTCTCCCCTGGTTGATTTCCACTGAGTTTTTCTTCCATCTGTGCACTTGTGTGCTCATCAGTTAGTTCCAATTTAATAGTGAGTACATGTGGTGTTTTTTTCCCGTTCATTAAATACTTCACTTAGGATAATGGTTTCCAGGTCCATCCAAATTGTTGCAAAGGTATTAATTCATCCCTTTTTTGGCTGAGTAGTACTCCATAGTATACATATACCACATTTGTTAATCCACTCATGAATTGATGGGCACTTGGGTTGATCCCACATCTTTGCAATTGTGAATTGTGCTGCAGTAAACATTCTAGCACAAATGTCTTTTTGATAAAATGACTTTTTTTTTTCTTTTGGGTAAATACCCAGTAGTGGAATTGTGGGATCAAATGGTAGGTCTATTCATATTTATTTATTAATTCTACTGTTGCCCTGTTTTTTTTCTAACATATTAATTCATGCACTTATCTTTTAGAATGCTTCATTATAATCTGTTTATTTATTTTCTCTGTATAACTTCTTTAATGATAGTTCAGTTATTTTTTCCTGTTAAAATATTTTAAATCTTGTATAAAGTTTGGGTAGGTTGGAAATTTTGGGCATCTCTTAATTTTTATATATTCTAACTTTTGGTTTCTCCGCACCCCTAAGGTATGTAGATCACATTTAACATTTCATACAAATTTTGGTTAACCATTTAAAATGTACTCTAATCTTCAGGTTAAATGGAAAACTGATCTATAGTGACAAAAACTATAAATGGGCCTAACTAATATACCATCAGCTGTGTGTACATGCATATGCATACACAGGTTTGGATTAATATGTATATAGTTTATTGGTGGACTTATTTTTATCCTTCCCAACTCATTGTTTAGTCTAAATCTTGAGTAAAAAAATAAAACACAGCAATTAGATGGTACGAATAAGAAATTGTTCCATTCGGCTATCTTACTCTGTCCCCTCTCTCAGTTTTCATAGCCAAGAGGCTATTTGTTTTTGACTGTTTCTTTCTTTGTTTTGTATAACAGATTGGGATAAGTCCACATTAGGTTTGGTAATATATGTTAGGGTTTCAAAGTCTTGCTAAAAAAGGAGATTAAAGAATAACTTTATCTGCTGCTACTCATATACATTTTACTTCAAAAATATATACTGAGCCATTGCTGTTAGAGCCTCAGGAAAACATATTCACATGTAATTCATAATCACACTGAGCAATATTTGGAAGATTTTTCAAGGTCAACTCTGACAGAGGCTGACATTATAGCGTTCAACGCAGGACTTATTTTAGTGTTTGGTTAATGGGCATATGTTTGATATGTAATATAATTTTGTGACTGCCAAGTCAAGTTGTAGTTTTACTAGTCAAGTTGATTTAGTGGCTTGGGAGAAAACTTTTAATAAAAATGTTCCCCTAATTTTTTGTACCTTGGACAAAGTCCTTCACATGCCTTATTTTGTTTAGTTTTCTTTTTGCTTTTAAAAAACTTTTTTGCTTATTAATTTGGAGCCTTCCTTTTCATGGTGGTTATCTTTAATTGGGAACAAATGTGAATGTACCACAACAATGTGGCCAATTTTCCATATATGATCTTTGTCATCCTGATTTAAAGGCACATGGATTCTTTCTTTTCCTCACTCATTCCACAAGTCCATATTGACTGCATCTAAGTGCTAGGAAATGTGCTGGTCTCTGGAAAAAAAAATAGTGAGCAAGAACAGAATTCCTGCTTTCAGGAGACTTATAGTCAAATACAGGAAATATAATTTGTTAAAATGTAAAAGTGCAATTGTCTTACATGCTGTAAGAAGTACACATTGTTATGTGAGCATATAATAAATGAGCTGGAGGGCAGAAAAGGATTGCTAGGGGCAATGGATCTCATACTGAGATTAAAAATTAGCTGGGAAATGCAGAGGAACATGTACAGAGACCCCGAGATGTGATGCAACAAAGTCTATAAAGAACTGAAGAGAAGTTCAATGTGGCTTAGATATAAAAGCCAGTAGGAGAGGAGTTTAAAAGAGGCTGGAGAGGGAAAAGTTATCTGCATTCTGCAGGGCCTTATATTATATGAAAAGATCTGTTTTCTATTCTAAGTGCAATGTGAGGTCAATGAAGTGCTTTAAACAGGTGATGTGATTTGATTGAATTTATTACATCACTTAAAAAATATTCATTGAGTGTCCACTATTTATCAGATATTGATCTAGCAGGAAATAAAACAAGTGAAAATTCCTGTCCTTTTGTTATTATGGATTACAGTATTTGATAGGTCAGAGAAGGTCTCAGAGAGGAAGTGTCTTGTAAGAAAGAATCTGAAGAAAGTGAGGACATCCAGGGAGGGAATGAATGATGCAAAAGCCTCATGAATGGAAACAGACCAGATGAAGCAATTGTTATCCTGACTTGTAATCCTCTGGAACTCAGAGGAGATTGAAAGATTCTCCCCTGCCCCTGCCATATTCATATAGTCTCTCTGTCTCTCATATAGTAATTCAATTTAAGGAATTAATACAAATAAAATTAGCTACAGAGATAGTATAGAGTGAGAGAAGCAGATTAAACTTTGCAGATGGGCACAATTTTATGGCTGGATAGTGAAAGATGAAGTGGCTCCTCAGATGGAATTTTAAAAAAGTATGTTGCTTGGCAGAATTCAAGGAAAAAGTGTGTATAAAAAGAAAGTAATGGTTTTATTATTAAATACTATTGAGAAGTAAAGATAAGAACTTCAACATATTATTTTGGGTTTAGTGACTTCAGGGTTACTAAATCCTGTTTTGGAAAAGTAACAGAAACCAAGTCCATTAGAATGGAATAAATAAGAAATGGAGTGGGAGAATATGCAACTTTTTCAAGACTTTTCAAAAATACGAAAAGAAGAAGAGATTAAATAATACCTGAAAGAGATTGTTGAATTGGGGTGTATATATGTGTGTGTGCGTGTGTGTGCATATATATATATATGTAGTGTGTTTGTGGGAATATACATATATATATTTAATGGGAGAGACTGTGGCATGTTCAGAAGCTGATGAGATTGATCCAATTGAGATGGAGATATTTACTATACAAATAAAAGAAGGAAAAATGCGTAATAATGTAATGGGTAACTTGACCTTGGCAAATACTGTGCATTTTTGTGGAGGCACAATCCAGAGGCAATGTCTCTCCAATAATCATCAGAGTTATATATTTTTTAATCACTTTAAATGTAGTTCTGTAATATCAACGAATCTCTTTAATGACATTGCTTCTTAAGGAAAGGGAAAATGCCTTTTTCTTTCTCTTAGTTTAGAATTCAACTTCAGTGATTCATTTCCCCAATCTCAATTCACCAAAGGTAAGTGAAATATACATATCACATATTTTTATAATGCATGGCGATTTATACATAGCTAAATTTTTGGAGCTAATTTTAAGCACCTGAGTGGAATTTAATCACCCATTAATCTCTTTCTCACTTCTCAGTTATTTATCAAGTTTCTGTCAAGGGACCAGGAAAAATTATCCAAGCATTGTTTAGAACAATCATCATTAATTAGTAACACTTATCCAGAGGAGTTTTTAACCTTTCCCCTCCCTCAAGGATTATTCTAATGTCAGAATAGAATAAAAAACACCTACAGTGATGCTTACTGTTCAGGCTCAACATTTCTCATAAGTCAATTAGCTCTGTGCTGGGAGCAGGGCATGGAGGGCTGCCCGCCAGTCTGTGCAGGGGCAGCACAATAGCAGCAGAAAAGGAACAAAGTTTCTAGGAAAATCATGCCCAATTCCTCTTTTATAAATTAAAATTTTTGACATAATGAACCATCCTTCTTTACTCTCCATTTCTTTCCTTGGATTCTTTGTTTGTATGTAGTTACCATATTTATATTAAGGCAAATTGGCCTTATCTCCTATTATAATTTTACAACTTTCAGAATAGTAACTCTGCTTAAAAGTAGACCCTGAAGCACACATTGAGCACCATGTAGAGAGTTAATAAATTCTGAATAAATGATGATATTTCAAATCAACACTAGGGTTCTTTACTTGCACAAAGAAATATGAACACTGGGGGATTTGGAAATGATCTCCTCACATCTAATATAACTCTCAAGGTGATTTTCCTTTTAATACATTTTTTTTTTCTGGCTGATCCATGTGAATTCCTCTGAGTAAGAAAATATACACATAAAGGAAACCTAAAACCAAAAACCAGGCCCAGACAGCTCAGATAATTTTGCAGGTGAGTTCTATAGCAAATGTGCAAAGAACATTTAATTTTACTCTTACAGAAACTCTTCCAGAGACCAAAAAATGAGGCACATTGCCTACCTAATTTTATAATAGTAGTGTCAATCTAAAATAACAACAGAGTGGCTCCCCAAGTAAATGAATTTATTTAAGAATAAACAGGGGATTATGATCCGGGATACACATACTGTGATGAATCACAGGTGCATCCTGAGAGGCTGGGCTAAGTGGAAACTTTTAAAGGCAAAAAGGAGAAGCCTGTGTAATCTGTTTTGAAACAAATGCCATTGGTCACAGGGGCTGCTGCAGGAGCTGATATTAACTCATTGGTGGAAACAGATGTTGCTAGGCAAGTGTTCTTGTGAGGACGTCTTATCTGAAATGCTGCAGTCTTGAGGAATTTTTCTCGGATAAGTCCTGTTATAGACAAATGTGCAGGACGAACAGGGTGTGCAGGGGGTGCAGAAATTTCTTGTGGGTTTTAGAAGGTCTTTGTGATAGTATAATACTTAGACATGTGTGCACGAGATCTCTCTTCCAGGAGCTCCTCACTCCACTTTGCTTTGGGTCTGATGTGAGTGACTTCAGCTTGGCAATGGCAACTTTCACAGTAGTATAATCTGTACATTAAAGTTACATAAGAATAGCACAGGAAAAGAATATTAAAGACATATTACTTTCAAGAACATAAACCCCAAATCACTAGAAAATGGTAATGAGTAAAAAAGACAGCTGTATCGTTGTAGACATGTCAACCACAACAGAGATTCTGACCTTCACCACACTCTCACTCCCAATCTTTTCTCCTAGTAAATGGCAGCTCCTTCTATCAAGTTCTTGAGGCTTCATATTGCCTCTTTCTTCAAACAACATTCAGAATTAGACCATGAGCATTATAACCATCCTAGTCACAGCAATTTGTTATATTTTCATTTTAAGAATATCAATGTGTGGTTCTTTTTCATATCTGTCTGAATAATTTTTGATATTTTAGTTATCAGTCAGGATTTGAGCAGGAAAATGGAAGCTACTCTACATATTTCAATAATACAGGTTTAATATTAATTAGGGGCTTACACTGTCATTGGAAGAGCTAGGTGACATCAGGAAAGCAGCAAAAGAAGATCAGAGGAATTCTGCTCTACAACAGAGATCTCAGCCTGGAAGTTCAAGGCATGGGCACAAAACCAGAGCATATGGGGATTTCTGAAGTGTCTGTAAATCCCATCCAGACTGACAGTGGGGGTTTATGAAACAGTTTGCAAGCCATCGCATCTGCCAAACCTGCCTTGTCTAATCCCCAAACCTGCTGAAACTAAAGACCTTCTCTTCACTCCCTCTTCCAGCTTTCATGAGTTTCTTTCATTGGCAAACTCAAACCTGGAACAATGGACGTGGAAGGAGACTTTGGGCAACACAGTTCCCAGACTCACATGGGAGTGGACATGGTGGTAGAGCTTGACCATCCAGCACAGTTTTCTTGTTGTTTATTCATACATTTGATTCCTCTTGTAAATTTTTTTAACCATATTAAAATATGTGTTCTATAATCTGTAGCTAATAGTACCAACATTTAAAGTCTTCTCAAATTTGAATATGCTACCCACCTTTTTGCTAGCTTGCAGGGCCTTGTTTTATCATATATTTTGTGATTTTTGTCTTAGACTCATGATCCTTGAAATATGATCTATGGGTCTGGTTTGATGAGTTATTATTCTCCCTGAGAGAATATATTTTATTTCTACCAGGCATTTTGGACTGTTATCAGTCTGAGACCACTTTGAATTATTAATAAATTACATCAGACATCTGACTTGATCCTTAGTGACAATTTGAGTTGGGCAAGACAGTTAATGGTATTGTGCAAGATTTCTAATGGGAAATCTGAAGTTAAATGAGGTCAAAAAACTTATTAATGCCATTTATCCAGGAAAAAATAGACCAGGGCTGAAATTGAATGTCTCACAAATGACCTGCATGACATACCATGTAGCTTTCATGATTTATTTGGTACTCCATTCTAAAAATAAGACAACATTTATTAATTCACTTGTTCGTTTATTTAGTATTTGTTCTGCACTTAGTGTATAATCCAGGTACTATTCTGACTGTATGGAGGAGTGAACAAACAGGCACGATTCCTACTTCCATGGAATTACAATCTCATAGTGGAGACACATGTTAAACAACACAATCTCCCAATTATTTTACACTTATAAGTGTGATTAGATACTACATGGTCATACAGTTGTTCCTAATTTGGTTGGAGAGAGGAGACAGTTAAGGAAGACTTCCCTGAGTCAGTGTCATTTAAGCTGAATTATGATAGATGATAAGTAATTTGTCAGGGGAAAAATACTCCAGGCATAAAGAAGAGAAATAACAAAGGTCTGAATCTGGGAAGAGCTTGTCTTAGTCCAGGAGCTAAATAATGTCAGATTGGCTGAATCAAGTGAGGGGAGAAATAGCTATTGAATGAGAATGAACAGGAGACTTCAGCAGGTACCACATTGCCCAGGGCCCTGTAGGCCGTGCTAAAGATTAGAGATGTCAATGTAAATACAAATAAATGAAGACTTACAAGCAGGGAGGAAAAGTGTTATTCCATCAGTTATTTATCTCTAGTCAATAATTTTTAAAATACAACTTAAGCATATGCAATGTTTATTTTCAACAAATATTAAGTGCTTGCTATTATCTAGATATGGTTCTTTAGCCACTTTGAATGAAATATATATTCTAAATTAGCAGAATTTCTTCAACAAAGAATCCAAAAAAGTGTCCATAACACTGTAATCTGATATATTTTGTAAATTCCTTTGAATGATTTTTATTTTATACTACTTTGCAGAATTTTAATTTGCTTTGAAATAGATAATGATAATGGTTCTCTGTTTTATTATTTTCAAAATTTCCAATTACTTACTAGGACATTACTTAATATACAGGTTTATCTTCAGTAGTTTTATCAAATTCTGAATAACATATTTCAAATTAATATTTAAAATTAAAACAAAATCACAGTCTTATCCTCTACATTATGAATGAGATTTGCAAAAGGGGCATGTTGATATATTTTGTTGTGGTTGTGTACAAAATAACTTATAGAGTATTAATAATTTATCAAGTGCAAAGCTATAAAATCATAATTAGAAATTTTCTACAATATTAACATTGGATTTAAGAACAATTGTGAACTCTATAACAATGGTAAAATTTACAAAATGGTGGTGGTGGTTCTTATATCTCAATTTTGACACTTACTAACTCTCCATGCCTCAGTTTCCATGAGTAGAAAGGAATCAATAACAATAAGTGCTTTTCATATTATGTGATAGATGATAGGGAGATTTTAATTTTCAATAAATGCTTTTATTAAGAAGTTGAGTGGCTTCATTCTAATCTTGGCAAGATTTTTTCATTTTATTGAGTATGAAAAAATAAAAATAATTAAAAATAATTTAAATGTTTAAGTATATATGTATATATTTGCATATATTAAATATGGTTTTGTGGTTTCCATTCACAACATACAGTAAAACTTCCTAAGTTCCCTCTTGTGCCCATTGCTTTCTGTGTTTTCCAAGTGTGTGTGTCTTTTCTGCCTTAATTTTTCTCTGTCCCTCAGTCTCTCATAGTCCTCTTGAGTCTCCGCTGTCTGCTGTCACTCACTAACACACACACACACACACACACACACACACGCACACACACGCACATGCATCTTGAAAGATACCCTCTTTCCTTTTTCTTAAAACTTCCCAAAGGCCTTTCATAAAATCAGCCTTTGGGAACTTTTACCTATCTCATTCACTCTTCTTCCTCCCTCCCCTTCTGCCAACACTTTTAACTTACTCTATTACACTAGGAAGGGGAAGTGAATACTCCTGTTATTTTCCTGTTATAGCCTTAGCATTACCAGATCTTTGTGGTTTCCATGGATGAGGGGCACAACATTTACTTGATTCACTCTAAAATTTAGCTCCCTCACAGTATACCCACTTATCCTTCCTTCTCCCATGGTGTTGGGAGTTTATAACTGTCACTGGGAGAAACACTGAGCATCAGGATCTACAGTGAATGGGGAGAACAGTGAATGGGGAGAACAGTGAATGGGGAGAACAGAGGGCTTTGCACAGTCTCAGCTGTATTTCCCACTGTTGGGGTCAGAGTCCAGAGCTGTTTGGATCCCCAGCATGAGGGAAGCATTTTGAGGAAGTGACTCCCTCCCCCAACTTCAGCCCATTACTTAAGCGTGTCCTTTCCCTGCAGAAAGACAAGTGGTGCTTCACAGACCTCGGTATTTCTTAATGTAATTGAGCACTAGATGTCCCTGTTTTAAATCCCAAATAAGTGCTGACATCCCCAAAGCCCAAAGTTCAAAAAAGTCCTTGGCAGTCACTGAGTTGTCCCCCCATGCTGAGTTCTTGAAATGAAAGGAGATTGGCTTCCCATTAATAACAGTGATCTCATCTCCACCAGGGATACAACTGGAAAAACAATTAATTAGTTTGGTTAAATATCCAAAGTGAACCAACACGGAGAGGTGTTGGGGGAAAATGGTGCAACACTCTCCCATGTTGGGGATTTAATCTTGGTAGACCAAGACATGTTTTCCTCCTAAGTTTGCACATAGTCATGCATTAAATATCAACAAGCACCTTCTGTCTACCAGACTCTGAGGATATGTTCATCTCTGGGGAGGTGAACAATATAAATAGGACTCTTTCTCTCCTGCAGCATTCTTCCCACACTAATGGAAAGGAATAGTCAACAAAAAGATTAATAAGTTGAAAACATAATATTAGGTTGTTATAAGAACGATGAAAGAAATAAATTAGAGTATGTAAAAAAGGCTTGGTGGTCAGGAAACCTTTACTATGGAAGTGATATGTGAACTGAGACCAAATCCTTGAAGGAGCCAGTACTTTGAAGAGTTAATGGAAAAACATTGCAAGTGGGAACAGCAACAGCAGAAGACCTAAGCTGCTAACCTCAGGATGATTAAGGAGGAGAATGATACAAAAGGATGTCAGAAAGATAACTGGAAAAGAAATCATTTAGAGCTGTGATTAAGAATTGGGATTTTATTCTGTGGAAAGCCCTTTGAATATTTAATCAAGCCCTTTGAAGATTTTAAGCAAGAGCCTAACATAATTTGCAATACTTTTATTTTCTTTAAGAGAGTGGGTCTCACTCTGTCACCCAGGCTGGAGTGCTGTGGCACAATCACAGCTCACTGCAACCCCAAACTCCTGGGCTGAAGCAATCCTATCTCCTCCTTCTCCCATGTAGCTAGGACTACAGGTATATACCACTACACCTGGCTAATTTTTTGTAGAGATGGGGTCTCACTGTGTTGCCCAGGGTGGTTTCAAGCTCCTGGCCTCAAGTGATCCTTCCCATCAGTTTCCCAAAGTGCTAGGATTATTTTTTTTTCTGCTTCATATTATTTATTTTTCTTTTTTTTCTTTCTTTTCTTTTTTTATTCCATCATATTACGGGGGTACAATGTTTAGGTTACATATATTGCCTTTGCCCCACCCAAGTAAGAACTTCAAGCACATCCATCTCCCAGACGGTATGCACCGCACCCATTAGATGTAAATATACCCATCCCCTCTTCCCCTCTAACCCCTGCCCGACACCCGATGAATGTTACTACTATATGTATACATAAGTGTTGATCAGTTAATACCAATTTGATGGTGAGTACATGTAGTACTTGTTTTTCCATTCTTGTGATACTTCACTTAGTAGAATGGGCTCCATTCCACCCAGGATAATACAAGAGATGCTAGCTCACCATTATTTTTTGTGGCTGAGTAGAACTCCATGGTATACACATACATTTTATTAATCCACTCAAAGTGCTAGGGTTAAATGCATGAGCCACTGTACCTGGCCTTGTAATAGATTTTTTTTTTTTTTTTGAGATTGCTAAATGGAGGATTCATTGAACTGTGTCAAGAATATATGATTTTGGAAAAATCACACAATCTCTGAGGGATACTTTCTTCATATGCAAAATGGAGATAATCATAGTATCTACCTTATGAGATTATGAAATGTATTCATTTCCTATGCCTGCTAGAAAAAAGTATCACAAACTGGGTAACTTTAACAATAGTATTATCTCACAGTCTTGGAGGCTCAAAGTCCAAGATCAAGGTGTTGGCAGTGCTATTTTTCCTGAGTGGGTGCTATGAAGGTGTTGTTCCAGGCCTCTCTCTTTGCTTCTGGTAGTTCCTTAGCTTGTGGCAGCATAATGCCAATTTTCCCATGGCATTCTCCCTGTGTGCCTCTCTGTGTGCCCAAATTTCCCATTTTTGTAAGGACACAGTCATTTTGGATTAGATCCCCGCTCCCCCCCCGCCCCCGAATTACATCTGCAATTTCCACATAAGGCTACATTTTCAGGTATGATGGGTTAGGACTTTAATATGTGACTTTTGGGGGGACACAATTCAACCAATAAATGAAGACTGCATGAAATTGTATACATACAGAATTTAATAATGTAGCTTTCAAATAGAAAACATTCTATTTCATCCCATCATTATTTATTCAGATCTTTGTGCTATTGGTATATCTGTAGGCTCTCTAAAGATATAGCTGCTCATCTTTGTGTTTCCTTTCACAGCTGATAGTGAGGAGCTTTTGCAAACCCCAGGTACTGAGTATTTGATAAATGCTTTGTAGTCCTACATAAACTGTTACACAATCAGATTCTGTAGGTCTAATAAAGTTGGTGTTTCTATGGGAATCTATGATTAATCAAAGTCACGTGTCTACACTAGTAAATCTTTGGAAAGACAGTGTGAGTGAAATTATCAAGCTGGTTTTTCTGACTTCAGCTGTGTATCGTGTTGGGTTAGTCAAGAGAAACATCTAATGTGAGGCCCCTGGAACACGTACGGTAAGTGAGCTTACCAAGCGGAATGGTTGCTAGAAAAAGTTTGCCAAATAGAGAGAGAAAAGGGATAGAGAGATAATTTACCATTTGCTCAAGTGAAGAATGATCCACAAATACCACAAAATTTAAGTAGTCTTAAAGGATATGCCACTGACAGATTTATCTTACAGTCTCTTACTTTGTCTAACACTGCTTCAAAACAAAACAATTTACTGAACCCAGTGGTCTCATTATTCTGGAGGTTTATAAGGTTAAAAATACATGGAGTTTTGAGAGCAGCAATAGCATTGAAGTGGGATATTACACACAATGATGTGTGTGTTTACAGCACCTATGAACACACAGAGACTGAAGCTTGTGATGACCCTGAATTAGAAGAGAAGATAAAAGTTTTTTTAATATATTTTTCTTCTTTTCAAGAAGAAAAGAATTTAACATTTCTTGCATATTATCTTCTTACAACTAGGTTAGTGATTCTTGCTCTGAGTTATACATTAGAATCACCTGAAGTATATAAAAATTATCAATGCTCAGCTCTTCTACAGCTTAAATCATCTCTGGGGGTGGCCCTCCCACAGCCAGGTTTGAGAACTACTGATAGACCAGATTGTTTCTCTGTGGAAGTCAGTTATGATAGTGATAGCTGTAGAATATGCAAAATACAGAAAGACAACTGAAAACGATTTCGCTTATTTACAAAGGGCTTAATGTCTTAAACCTGATGACTACTTTAGAGTGACCAAATCCATGTAAATTTCAGAAGTTTGTGTCCATGTACCTATTTCAGGAGAAATATAGAATTTAGCTTGAGGTAGGTATGTACACCTTTCTTAAGCGTGACATAGGTTCACCATTCCTGAGGACAACTGAAAGCTTAATAGTGCAGATTGCTAAAATGCCACCTGCCTAGTATTTGTTGCAGCCATGCATCTGAATTAATCATAACAGAACAACCAATGTTGATGGGCAGGTGATGCCCTGGGATGATATGAAATTGGGAGGAGTGTGATGAGCCTCTTCAGCATAGAAGAAAGACTAGGTTCAGTGAATTCAATTTAATACAGATATACTGTTTACTGCTAAATATTTTGCTGGAAAAATACCTAGGTTTCATCTTTATTATTATAAACATGGTGTCTATTATATAACAGATGCCCAGTAGGTTTTTGTCTGTTTTTTAAAAATGAATTAACCAATTGACATAAATGGTGGACAGACTTTCAGTAACCATATACTTGATTTTATAATCTCATTTGTGTTAGCACATAAATACTGGACTCAGGTCCCAAAAGTATTTGCCTCTATAATCCTGACATGAATTATAATATTTTTATCATTAATAAACTCTCAGACTAAAGATAACAATTCCCTAGAATAATCAAACCAGAACTACTAAAGTGAGCAATAAGAAGGATGAAAAATAAATTCAAGTATTCTTTGAATACATATTTATAATCAAAGGGATATACTTTATTTTGATGCTTCAAATGGAAATGTATTATAAAATGTCTGCATAAAATGATCAAAACATGAGCCTTGAAGTACATTTCTTTGATATTGTAATTCTTCACACATGGCAGAAACTCATTTTAATAGTTGCATTCAGTGGAAAGAACTCCAAGACCCAAAGGTAAAATGAACCACAAGCCCTAGAACAGAAAATGATCCCGGGTCTGAATCAAGAAGAGGATACCACACTCCTAATTAAGTGTGAAGCAGAAATCAGGACCCAGATATCTGAACTCTTAGTGAAATGGAGTTTCCTTCTCTGAATCCAGGTTGTTTTCTTTAAAAAAAAATAACAATATAAAAATTAAAAAATATATTTCTACAGTAAAAAGTAAAGAATTTTTATTTTTCTTTATTTCTCTTCAGAACCTGTCCATGTGCACCATTTTTATTAGTTTTATTTCTATATTTTATTAAATATTTAAAAATATTTTATACATTAAATATTTATATAGCATATATTATGTATTTTCATACACATATTTTATTTATCACTGTCCTATATTTTTCTAAAAATATTTACATTATTTTACAACTAGTTAATAGGTCACAATAAAATTTAGCCTAATTAAATGTAAAACAAATGTGTTAGAAAGAAAGAAAGGCATAAAATAAACTGACAATTTATCATAACACGTAATCTAATATTTTATATGATTTTGCCTCCAGGATAGCTCCAAGATTTTTAATAATGACAACAAAATGAAAATCTAACCTATAAAATGTATCATGTCCAATTCACGTAACCAAAACATTTGTACCCCCATAATATTCTAAAATAAAAAAAAAAGTCCTACAAAAAGAGATGTACTGTGTCCATAAAAAAGCAAGAAAAATCTTCCACTTTTTTTTTAAATACTATGGTAAAATTAAAAGGTATAAACAGAAACATGGATCAGCTTTGGGGTAGATATCCTTGTGTGTACATTCTAAATAGGCAACCTCTCATCTCTGCATTGTTGTTTCACTGAGTAACTACATTATAATTTGAAGAATTAATTCACAGTCTGATTGGTATTTGTAATGTTTCCAATTTTTGTATATATAATGTGAAGAACAGTTTATGTTTAGCTTTTCCTTCTTTTAGACTACTTCATAAGAATAAATTCCCAATGTTACGGGAAACTTTGATTCCTGAAATGCACTGTCAAATTACTGTCCACAGAGTTGTGATGATTACACTGCTATAATCAATTTATAAATATAGCAGCTTCCCCACAGCCTCACCATCTCAGAGTACTATTTTTTTTTAATAAAGTACTCTTTAATGGGTGACAGGGTATTTATATTTTTACAAAATAAAATTAAATAAAATACCAACCACGTTGACTGTAACAGTTTATATTCCTGGCTTTAAGTATGCCTTTTGGGCATAGCCGTTGAAATACTCTTTTAACTTATTTTATAGTACTTGGCCATGTTTTCAACTTATTCTTGGATGTATGTTTAAAAGTCTGTCATATAAACTAGGCCTTCAAAATTATCTTGATAGTATTTTTCATGATATTTTCTTAAAATGCTCAAAAATTCTGTCTATAGTCATGTCTACTTTTTTCCATTGGTAATGTTTTGCCTATTTTTCCCTTTTTTTGTTCTGATTATTCTTGTCTATTCAATTAGTTTGTTGAAAGGACCATTGCTTTTTATTTTAGTAGTTAACTTGCTTTTATCTTCATTATAATCTTTATATTTTTTCTTTTTTTCTAGCTTCTTGTGTTACAAGTTAGTTCACATTTTTCAGCCTTTTTGTTTTTACCTAATGCATTCAAGGCTATAAATTTTATTTTGAGCACCACTTTGGATATATGCTAAGGTTTTGGAAAATAGTGATATCGTTTCTGTTCTATTCTAAGTGGTTTGTAATTCTCTTTTATTTAACATCTGAGTTATAAAATTTTCATATTCTTAGAATTTTGACTCATTTTCATATGTCATTGTATTGTGATCAGTGATTAGATAAAGACTTTTATATAATATAATTTATAAATATAAACATATTTTTCTTTGAGTATGCCTTTGTAGTCTACTAGTCAAGTTTTATAAATATTCCTTTAATATTCGATTAGAAGATTTATTCTTTATTAGAGGCATAAAGCAATTAGATCAAGTTTGTTAATTATGTCATTCATAACCTCAATGCATATATAATAATAGAAATATATACAAGGCCTAATTTTATTTATTATTTATTTGTTCCGCCAAATGAATTAACGTAATGAATATACTAGACTGTATTTTTGCTGTAATTCACTACCACCCTCCTCTTGTCTGGAATTTTAGTTCTGACTTATTAATAAAAACATTTTGAAAATCAGTACTTGTTTAAATATTGCAATAGATTTTATTAATTAATTTGCTTCACTTTATTTTGCACCTTATTATTTCCTTCTGAATTTTTTACTTCTTGGTAGTATATAGGCTTATTTGGAAAATGTTGACTGGTCCGCTCTCCCAAGTTCTTAAATGTCTGAAAATGCCTTTATTCAGCCCACCTCTGTTGAATGAAAATTGGACTATTACAGATTTTTAGATCGAAATTCTTTTCCCACAGCATTTTCAAGGTATTATTTCATTCTTGTATTTAGTTTTGCAAATCATAAGACTGAAGTATTGTATTTTATTCATTTTTTGGTAATCTATCATTTTTCTTTGAATGCTTTTACATTTTTTTCTTATCTTCATTATTTTCAAGTTTCATTTTGAACTCATTATCATGTTCCTATTATTTTGTTTTAATCCTTTTCATTATACAATGAGCTTTTTCAATTGGAGAATTTCCCTTCCCCTCCTTCCCCACTCCAGGCTTTAGAAAATTCTCAGGCATTATTCCTCCAAATATAGATTAATTTACATTAATTCTCACTTACATTATCTCTTTTTCTCCCCTCTGGAACTCCCAAGAGAGAGATTTTATAGCTTCTGGATATATAATTCCTCATTACTTTCTTCAGCCACTTACTGAGTTTGTTTGTCTTTTAATAATTTATTTTTAGACCGGGCGCGGTGGCTCACGCCTGTAATCCTAGCACTCTGGGAGGCCGAGGCGGGTGGATCGCTCAAGGTCAGGAGTTCTAGACCAGCCTGAGCAAGAGCGAGACCCTGTCTCTACTAAAAAAAATAGAAAGAAATTATCTGGCCAACTAAAATATATATAGAAAAAATTAGCCGGGCATGGTGGCGCATGCCTGTAGTCCCAGCTACTCGGGAGGCTGAGGTGGTAGGATTGCTTAAGCCCAGGAGTTTGAGGTTGCTGTGAGCTAGGCTGACGCCACGGCACTCACTCTAGCCCGGGCAACAAAGCGAGACTCTGTCTCAAAAAAAAAAAAATTTATTTTTAATCATTTTTATTACTGTTAGATTTTTGTTACATTATGTCCTATACTTATTTCTGGTAAATAATATTTTCCTCCTTTCTCTGAGGATGTTAACTTATTTATTTCATTTTAATAAGTTAATATTCATTGATCGATTGATTCACTTTATTGTGTCTAAGCTTTGTAGTATATAAAATTTGTTTAGTCTTTTTGATGGTGTTGGTCTTTCTCAGGTTGTGGCTTTCCAAACAACATGTGGCCTGAGTCCACCAGATGAGGCTGCTCTTTGGTACTGACAAGGGTTGTTGGGCGTGAGGCACAGCTGTGGGGAATGAGGTGCCTGCAGGATGAGCCTATCCTGGGAAGCAGCTTCCTGGGATTCTTGCGTTGTCTGAAGCTTACTGCTGGGGCCGGGTGTCTCCTCCCTTTCCCTGGGATTACCTCTAGTGATTATCTTTTTCTTTTTTTAGGAGATTTTATATATATATATATATGTGTGTGTGTGTGTGTGTGTGTATATAATAGTTATAAACTTCTGCCTTTTCTAAAGGTTTGATGCAAGAGGGGAAGAATTCAACATATGCTCTTTTTTATATAAACCAAATAGTTAGATAAATCATACTTTATTATATAGTAAACCCTCTGTTTTATTGTATTTCTTAAGTTATAGAGGCTAATAATTTCTTCTAAGATTTTTATTTTGCATCTATATATAGGAAGATTGTTTAAAAAATTCTAATGCATTTTAGGATTAGTAATAACATTATCTCTTAAAATAACTTGAGAATTTTCCCCTCTAGCCCTTTATTTTGTAGTGATATACCTAAGATGAAAATTATTGATTTCCTAAACAATCAAAATAATTTTAAGAATCCGTTGGTGCTATGTGCTCTTATTGTGTCAGATTATTTTTTTTTTACATTTTTTCCCTTAACCTCCCTTAAAACTGAGTTATCAATTTATTGTTTTGTCAGTTTTGAAGTGTAGCCTTTTTGTTTCTAGGTTGATTTGATCCCCTTTGAGATTTTATGTGTTAGCACGCAGCTATGATATGTTGTGTCATCTGTGTGGAGAATTCTATTGGAAGGGTTAGTAAGGCAACACAGAAGTGGTTCCACTTAAGCCAGATCTTAAATTGTCAAAGTCATTGTGAATTGTAAAAGAGGCAAAAATAGGTTTTTTTTCTGCCAGCAATGTCTCAGATTCATTCTTAAAGAACTGAGAACTTAATCTTCCAAAATGTCAAAAAGACCATTTTATGCCCCACCTTCCACCTCCTTCAACACAAATGCCCAGCACACCAGGGTTTGTGGGATACAATCCGTCCAGTCATCTCGCCTACAACAACTACAGTCTGGGAGGGAACCCTGGCACCAACACCACATCATGGCATCCTCTGGTATTACGATTCCAAAACCCCAAAAGCCACCAGATAAGCCGCTGATGCCCTACATGAGGTATAGCAGAAAGGTCTGCGACCAAGTAAAGCCTTCTCACCCTGACCTAAAGTTGTGGGAGATTGGCAAAATTATTGGTGGCATGTGGCGAGATCTCACTGATGAAGAGAAACAAGAATATTTAACCGAATACAAAACAGAAAAGATAGAGTACAATGGATCTATGGAGGCCTATTGTAATTCCCCCTCGTACCTTGCTTACATAAATGCAAAAAGTCATTCAGAAGCTGCTTTAGCGGAAGAAAGTCGACAGAGGCAGTCTCGCATGGAGAAAGGAGAACCATACATGAGCATTCAGCCTGCTGAGGATCCAGATGATTATGATGATGGCTTTTCAGTGCAGCATACAGCCACTGCTCATTTGCAGAGAAACCACCACCTCACCAGTGAAATCCTTATTGAGAGGGTAGTGCCAGACCTTCCGTCAGTTGTCACAATAGCTAGAATGCAGGTCCTCAAATGACAGATCCAATCCTTAATGGTTCATCAGTGCAAACTAGAAGCTGAACTCTTCAAATAGATGAACGACATCAGGAAAAGAAGAGGAAATTCCCAGAAAGCACAGATTCATTTAACAATGAACTTAAAAGGTTGTGTGGTCTGAAGGTGGAAGTGGATATGGAGAAAATTGCAGCTGAGATTAGGCAGGCAGAGAAGCAGTCCTGCAAAAGGCAGGAGGAAAGGGAAAAGGAGGCAGCAGAGCAAGTGGAATGCAGTCAGAGCAGCACTGTTCCTGAGCAAGTGGCAAATAAAGCTGAGGAAAAGAAGGACCACGAGAACATTCCAATGGAGACAGAGGAGACACACCTTGAAGAAATGCCAGAAAGCCAACAGAATGGTGAAGAAGGCACGTCAACTCCTGAGGACAAGGAGCATGGGCAGGAGGGGATTGACAGTATGGCAGAGGAAGCAACCAGTGATAGCAACACCTGCTCAGAGGGCAACAGTGCCACAGTGAAGGAGCCACCAACAGACCCCATACCAGAAGATGAGAAAAAAGAATAGATGTTGCCTTGTTTTATGTGTTCTAAATACCTTTTTACATGAAAGAATATTTTTTTTTTTTTGGTTTTAATGGTGAAAAAAAATTTAAAAAAATGAAGGAGGCGGCAATAAATGTTTTGTTTTATCAATACTACCTGAAGCAATTTGTCTTTGCCATCATCCCGGTACCTAGAATGTAAGATTATATCTGTTTACACACTCTGTAAAACAAAATTTATAGTATTAAAGTGATCATTGTTTCCATGTGAGTTTCCTTTTGGCCAGAGGCTAAAATTTGGCATCAGTGGGGATGTACAAGATTTGACTAGGAGAAGTGCCAAGGAAGAAAGTCTGCCAGGGCAAACATTATATTTCATTACACATAAGCATCCTCACATCTTCTCAACCTCATGGCTTACACCACATTTTTTCTCTAATCATCTCATAAAATAAAAGGAAACATTGCGAGTTTGAATTTGGCAAATATATGTTCTGTGTTTGAAATGGTATTATGCCTTAGAACCATAGCAAGGATGATTTTTTATGCCATGTTAAGCAAAGAGCAAATTCAAATATGTTTTGCTAGGGAAATACATTTCAGAAATAAATAACTCACAGAAAAGAAGAACACACGCTTAATAAATATTTAATTTTATGTAATGACTGGCACATTGATGATCAATATATATGTTAAGCCATTATGCTAGTAATAATTGTTCATGGTAATGCATTTCTTGATTATTGTGGGTCTATTTAATGTCAGTAAGAAAGGACATCACTCAAGTCTTTTCAATGTTTCCCTTCCCAAATGAAAACCAAAACCAAAACCAAAACTACAACCAGGTAGAGAATAATGAATTAGCTCAATTTGAAAAGACGGAAGTAACATTGAGATACTCCTGGTTGATAGATTTGAAGAGCTTCATGGAGTCTTCTTCCTCATTTCTCCTTTACATTATATTTTCTTCCTTTCTTTGTTCTAGTCAATGTTGTTAAAATACTTTATCATCTTATTTCTCTAATGGATAATGGTATTGGTTATTAAGTAAATAAAAAACTCTAAACTGCAATTTATCATATTGTGATCAATTATTGTGATCAATTATTCAATTATTTATTTAATCAACCTGGGATGATTCTGGGATGAGAAATAAATTCTCAAAATATAATTAAAAATGCCACATAATTTATTAATATATGTGATGTTAGCTTTATTAATTAAGAAATCTTGAAGTGGAAAATTAAAAGAGTTACAATTTTCCCCTAGATTTATCTCATGGTTTACACAATGACATCAAAATAATACTGAAACTATTTGGCTTATACTATGAAATTTCAGGGTTTGTCTTTTATAATTTCCACATTCAAAGCAGCTTCTATCTTGGCTTTGGGAGGGAAAAAATTATAAAATCTGATAACAAATGAAGATATGTATGATGTAATAGTTCATCTGAATATCTACTCTTAAAAATTGTTGCCTTCTATTTTCTTTGACCATCTCTTCCCCCTCCTCATTTTAGTGCTATTTTCTCTCCATTGATGTTCTGAAACTTAATGACTTTAATCATGCAAATGACTCACCCAAAATCTGTCTTGGATCTGTTCTTTCTCTGTAGTTCCAAACTTAGTACTAAATCCCATCACCTGAATTTTACCCCTTTTCCTCTAACTTAGCATGGCACAAGCTGACATGATTGTCTTCCCTGGACCCACTACTAACTGTGATCTTGGGTAGATTATTTAAACAGTCTCAGTATCACCATCTATTATGAGGTTAAATGAGATAACACAAGTAATATGCTCAGTAATTGTTTGCTCTTGTGGATGACTTTTTCTCCCTGAGCCCCTCCCTCCAAATTTTCCATTTTTGTTTTCCATTTCTGTCAACAGAATATCCATGCAATCATCAAATTATTATTTTGCAGTTTGTGCTTTTCCTTGTTTCCCACATCAAATCCATGAACTCCCATCAATCTTTTTCCCTTTGATCCTAACTGTGCTCTAGGTTAAGATTTGATTGCTTGGGTCATTTTATAGCTGACTTTTACTGTTCTCCCTGTCCCCAGCTCTTTCTTCCCTAATTAGTTGTTACGCATTGCTAGGAAGACCTTCCTGAAATACAGTTCTGTTGTGTCCTTTCTCTAATTTTCAAGGGATTCCCCAATATCTACAAAGCTGCTTTAGATTTAGGACCCTCAATAACAGGGTGTCTAGGCATCTCCTTCTCCCTTTACTATTCTCTTTGCAATTTTTTCTCTCCCCTCATACTAACCTGCTCCAATTGCACATATACACCACACAGTTTCCTATCTTAGTCTTTGTTAATGCTCCTGCCTGCCTCAGGGCCTCAGAATGTCTTTCTTTTTGTGCCCACACAACCAAAATGAAACCCATATTTTAAAGGTACAGCTCAGAGCCTTCCTTTTCCCAGGGACCTCAAGTAATACAATCATTTCTTCAACTAAATCCCCACTTCGCCTGAATGTTTCACTACTTTTTGCTTTATGTTAGTTACTTGGCTTCTTTCCCCATTAGTCTTTAAGAGCCTTGATGGAAGAATCTGTATCATCTTCATCTTGTATCTATCCAAGTGGTGTAAATAAAACGTTTCAATTAGAACTTCATAATTAATTATTTGTTGAATAAATAAGTAGATATGTAATGATTTGATTTAATTAATTATTACTGAAGTGGCTCTCAAGAGAATTTAAGAAAAATTGTGAGGATAGATTATGATGTAGTAGATATTATGTAAAATGAGAACAGACTCCACATTTGTCACTCATTGCTTATAAAATGCTTTGAGACTCCAAGTGAATTCATTTTTATTGTTGTTTTGAATTTATGTTCAAAAGTACTAAGTCAGTTGCATCTTGTAAACTTTAGATTCAAATCAAAGATTTTAGAAGCATTCCTTGTTTCTTTTGCGAAATATTTTTTAAAATGTGACCTATTAAGCAACATAAATGCAATGGTATTTCCCACTCAGAAAAAATCACATCACAGGTGAAGAAAGATTTTAATTCTTGATAATTTGATTCATGGACAATATTTATTTCTGAGTAAATATATTGTGGAACTGGGATTTCCCTGATTTTAGTGCTATGCATATTCGATGATATTTTGACTGGAACTTTCCTGATTTTAGTGCTATACATATTCAATGATATTTTAAAAGTGGTTTAATCTTGACAACTTCTCTGAAAGATTCCTAACATTTTTAAACAAAGTAGGCTATGTGATTTTTTTTTTAAGGAGACAACACACTGTTCAGAATTAGCTGTTCTCAAGGCATTTTTATGAGATACAGAAAAGGTTATAATAGCCGATATACTTAGCATTTGTTGTCTAACAGATGAACTTATGAATACTCTATTTGACAATATTTTTTAAAATATACTTTTCAGTGATTCATTAAGTCAAAATATATTCTGCCCTTTAAAAGGGAACATTTCTGTCGATCCTCCAAATATGCTGTAATTTAAGCTTCTAATTAGTAGTTTTACCACACAGACTTTACATTAGGATCTTGCATAACATATGTATTGCACATCCATGGTTTTTCAATTCCCAAGACCTACAGTTAGCCTTGTGTGTGTATGTGTTTGTATATTTGGGTGTGTGTGTAATTCTTAAAAGTAGCTGGTAATTCCTCCTTAATTTCTGTGAAATAATCATTGAATATTCTAATTTTAATTACCATTGGTTTTTGTAATACTATTGGTAATAGTATAGCTTTTTCTTAAAGTTTACTTCATAAACATTTTATATTTAAAAAGGGTAAGAAACAGAGAAAAGGCCTAAAAGCAAATAACATTGAATTTTTGTCTCAGTGTTTTTACGTACCTACTCATTTATTAATTCACCCGCCCATATATTCAGCAAGCACTTACTGAACGTTATTTAGGTCCTAGAGAAGGAGTTAAGCTACTGAGATACCTCAGACACTGAAGCTATACCCCACCTCTAAGTTAGAATCAAGAGGGAGAAGGAGTCAACACAAAACAGAGAACTCATTTATTGAGTGCCTCCTTTGAACTAGGCTGGGCACGCCCTTTACATTCATGTTCTCACTTAAGTTTCATGAGAATATTAATAAGTATGTAGGTATTTTAAACAAAAATAAGGCTTCCAGAGCTTAAATTACTTACGCAAAAGCAACAGAACCCACACTGGAACACAGACAGGTCCAGCTTTCATTGCGCCATGGCCCATTGCCCTGAAGTCATTATGTTTCTTTGTGCTTTGTTCCTCTCCTGTGTTAAATGAAGGAGAGATTCTCAATCTTTCCTACCCAGAAAAATATGCTAGGGTAAGATGAGATCATGTAATTGAAAGTATTTTGGGTTCCTTTGAAGAGTGATGTCATAAAATTGTAAGATACCATCATGTAATAGTTGTAAATTTTATAAAGCCATTATCTTTCCCTCTAAGCAAGACACTTAAAATTCTGATAATATTAGCTTGTTCTCTGACAGCCCTTATAGTATAAACTGTATCAGAGTCCTTTGTAAAATGTGAAAGAAGAACATCATACTCATGGAATACAGAGGTTGATTACTGATACGTAACACCCATGTACTTTAAACAAAAAAACAAAAAGCTTTGTGATTAAATTTATAGTTTTTGGCTTTTTTGTTAATATTGTTACTAGTGAACTGGGCATAATGACGGGGGAAATGTGTTTAACTTTATGTGAAAGGATAAATCTTGTGTTTGGCACTATTAAGGTTAATATTTATTTGCTCTTTCACTAATCTCATAACAATTTCTGAATAAAATGCCAGCAGTAGCACTTTTTAGTTTTGTCTTTGAAAAATATAAAGCATCTCTTTAAAGATCCATGTTTGGTTTATTTACATATTACAGTAAATTTATTATAAAATCAAAAATTTCCTAGTCCTTGTATAGAAAACAGTATAGTATTTTTGATCTTTCCTGCTTTTAATCATACTGATTAAAGGAAAAAATAAATATAAAGCAATAAGAAATTATTCTTTTAAGCATGACATATTGTCATTAATATTTTCCATTTTTTGGACAGTTGTTTTTGTGAAATTCTGAAATTGGTCAGTATGGAACAATTTCTATATTTAAACATGTGCTTATCAATGCAAGAAATAGAGGAAGAAAATGCTTTCTACAAGATAATCATAGTATTCAATTAAGAATGCTTTCTTGTTGTCAGAAAGGTTTTCATCAATATAAAATTAACATTAACTTCTGCAAAATTTCTAAGCAGGTCAAAGAAATGGAAGAGAGAATATGACATATTCACACATCCTTTAAAAATAATCTGTGAGGATTCAAATTTTCAAGAGATGGTCTATTTTAACATCAATGCTTACTTATGATGTCATGGTTTCATTATTAGAAATGTTCATGGGCTCATCATTAAGGTGGGTAAACAAAGTCACTAAGCATAAGCAAATTTTCAAATTTTGTCAAAACAATTACTCTTTCTCAAAGCATATTTAAATTACTCGTAATATACTGCTCCCTACATACTGTGTAACCCAGCAGAAAATCAAAGATGGCAAGGATTGCCTAACTATAGTCTTGTCAAACCACATGACTGGAAACATCTCTAGGGATGCACTTTTTCTATATAATATAGTTTAAAAAAAGTTATCAAATACTTAAAGTGTCAAAAAATAGTCTATAGGTAAATTTTTTAGATAAAAAAAGCTTTTACTGTATTATTTTATCATAGGGAGGAAAGCAAAGCAAGTAACTTGGTATAATAGGTTACCTTGCATAGTTCTTCTTGGTACCAAGGGAATGTATAGAAATCATACCCATCAGTGAAGTACCTCAAGACAGGACCTAGAAAAGTGAGATACAAAGGAGTTTTGTTTGTGCTACCCTAAAGTCATCAACTATAAAAAGTTAAAAACACTCTTCTCTTCCCTCACATTGTACTTAAAATTACAAAAATGTTTTTCTTAGAACAATTTTTATACATATAAATAAAAGTATGGAGAACCAAAGATCCATAAATTGATGTCACTAAAGAAAACTAAGGGGGAAGTTTGGATTAACTGAATGTAAAGATCTGATTAAAATGCTAATTTAAAGTACACATAGTTTCCCACAACTCTCTTTCCCCAATAAATGCATCTTCAAAGAAAAGCTTCTGTCTGAGCCGGAACAATCTCACAGAATCATTAGGACAGCAACAAAAAATGGAGTAAATGTGTTCTATATTCCAAATAATTTACTGAGGGTTCTTCAAGCCTCATACCTTCAGTTTAAACTAATTTATGCTTTAAAAAGAAATTACAGAAAAATATTAAGATCTTTTCACCATTCTACATACTAATTTACAGGTCATGAGGATTTGATTATTATTATTTTTTTAATGACACAAGGAAGTTTTCTTTTTTAGGCTCCATTTAGAAAAAAATTAGTGCTACATTGGTTTATTATGTTCTATTTGGAACAATTTTGGACAAAAGAAAAAAGAGTTGGGTAACTCTGAAAAGAACAAATACAACATTTGGCTTTTACCACAAAAAAAAAAAAAGCAAAAAGGAAGTCACTTGAAAATCTAACACTATTCTTGTTTTTAAGCACTTGGTACTATAAAGCAAAACGTTTCTTTTATCATTATAACTTTGTGGTTTTCCTCTATAGAATAAACAAATTAGGAAGGTAATAGGGAAGGAAGCATTAATTAGACCATCTTTAAGTAGAGACAGTTGGTTAGTGTCATGATTTAAAAATCATTAAGGGATCAAGAAGTTTAATAAACAAAATGATAATTACGCTATTTACTTATACTATTATAAAAAGAAATATGGAAGATTCCTGTGCTTTATTAATGTTTCTGTAAGAGGTTCCATCATAAAATTGAACTGTAAAATTATTTTTAAATGTAATATATAGAGCAACAAAAAAATAATTTTTAGCAAACCTCAGGCAATTCTTGTTATAAATTACCCAAACGTTTTAAAACAAATCCCCCCAACTTGCATTTTGTCTAAATTAATAACTTTATATTATACAAATAAATTTCAAGTATGAAAAGTGCATTATTGCAATAATACCTCTTTGCAAGTCCAAAATTCTTGGTTTACAATAAAACTTGTAAAGCGTTTTTTTTTTGTTTTTTTTTTTAAAAAGGAGTAAAACCATCAGTGCCATCTCTTGCATTTCTTGCAGAAGTCCAACATCTTAAAATGTTGCTCAACAAGTTGCAGAGAAACATGTCTGGAAGCAACCTATAACTGAAAAGAAACTATTTGCGTTTTTACCATTTTACATTATTATTGTCTCCAATATTTTCTCCTTTCCAAATAGAAATTCACAATCCATAATTTTGCTCTTCAGTCAGGCATTCTTGCAGTCACCACTTTTGCATGTTTTCAAAATCATCATCTTCTTCAGTTGTTCTTTTCAAACTGCCTGTGGTTCCAGAATGAACAGATAATGACCTTTCTATCTGGAGTGGTGACATCATCTGTATTGTTAATTTTGCTAGGTAGATGGCTTCATATTCCTGAATTTGATGGACAAATCCAACATTAGGATTAATACAAAATCTTTTTTCTTGAGCATAAGCAAATGCATCTCTGTACTTCACTCGAAATGTTTCCATAAATGTATGCAGCACTTCTGGAGATCCCTGCATTTCCATGCACAAGAGCTTTTCCTCCAGTTTGTAAGCTCTCATCAATAAATTCTTTAGTTATAGGAGAAAAAAGTATTATATTTTCAACTGGATTATCTGAAATTCCAAGACTAAATATCTAAATAATTGTTGAAAGTTTGGTTTAACAAAGTTTGCTTCAATATTTTGTCGTATGCATGTTATATGGGTTAGTCCATGTTTCTGTAGTATAGGTAGCTTGCTTTTCGTAGCAGAAGAATATGGGCCTAAGAGCAATCCAGGTAAAATTTCCTACATCTCTCCTCCAGCTTCACGTTCTCCGTGGTCCCGGCCCGCTCGCTGGTGGGTGGGGTGGGAGGGTGGAAGGGTGTTATCTGGCTGGCCTGACCCTGGACACTCAGGCTGGCAATGGCAGCGAAAGGAAGCAGGGCCGGTTGGAGGAGGGGAGTGACAGCGGGCGGCGTGCTTACAACTCACATGTAGATGGGAGGGTCCCGGAGACCCCAGGGGCGGCGAAGGAGACAGTAGGGAAGTGGAGGGTTGGGAGTCTTATACCTGGCCGCCTATGCCACTGCCCTCTCCTCCTCAGAGTTCCTGTACCCTTCCTTCCGTGTATAGATAAATTGTGAAAAACATTTTTTTAAAACTACAGTAATAGCTCAACTATCTAGCATATAGGCAGGGACTATTGAATAGATAAAATTAGACCTTCATCCAACCATAAAAGATGCTCCAAAGTTCTTGTAGCAAAAGCCAATGTACTGTACTTCGATCATGACACATCCAGTTTGTCCCTCACTCAGAGATGATTCACGTTTCTTTGGTACATGATTTAAATAGAACCTCAAACCACAAATTATGAAGGATGCAGGAGAGCTTTAGTCATGTATATTAGATGAAACATAAGCCCTGAGGAAGCTGAGGAGAAAAAACATCCCTATAATCAACAAATGCATAAGCTGAAAAGCAATGGTAGGCTAGAGCTGTTTACTAGACAGGTGAAAAGTGCAAAGAAGCCATGAGCCCTGAGACCCAGACTCTAGTAAAACCATATAAGAAGTTTCCTCATCAGGGTCTCCAAAATCTCCAGACAAGGACAAATATATTCTCTGCATTCATAAGAAATTATAGAAATATATGCATAAGACATTTTAGAAATATTTTCATCCAAAATGGCTTAATTTTTTAAAAAAACTTTTGACACTAACAGCAAATCCATTTAACCAGAAAAATAAGTAGCAAATTTGACTAGAATTTGTTAATTAAGCTTATTTTATATCTTTGTAAGTATACATTATTCCATAAAGGCATAATTTCTTTTATTGTAGAAAATTCACTTGGTAACTCTTTTCTAGATTCAATTGTAATATTGCTACTATAAAAATGTCTTTCTTAACCATATTTTGTTAAAACCATAAAATGGGATAAATGGAAAATTTTTTTGTTACCTCTTACTTTTTAGTTGATATTTAACTTCATACCTACCCTCTAAGGAAAGATTAAACACATGAATAAATATAAATGTACTATTTAGTGATCAAAATGTAAAGCCAACAAGGGAGGTACTCTCATTGAGGACTCAGTTCTTTCCTTGTATAGTCATGCAAATAGAATTTTGCATAATATTTGGTATACAAGATCTAGAAAATGTCAGTATGAATAAGCCTAATCAATTGTTGATTCGATTGTTTAATGGATTTACATTTGTTTTTTCTCTGTAGACACTCCTTTCCTATTTCAATATTTACTTCACCACTAGAGTAGAGAGGAACAGGGTCCCAAAGGCCCAGGTTTTCTGAATTTGCTTTTGAATTAAACTCAAGAGTTATACACTCAATGAAAATAACTTTCAAGAAAAGGCTATGAAATCTCTAGTCTAAAAATTGAAAATTACCAGTGTTTACATGTTTTTTAAATAAATTGATTCCATGTGACTTTCTACTTAGAGCTTACAATAGGGATCTTTTAGTAGTATTCCAAAATCACCAAAGTATATTTGTTCAAAAATTTTAAAGTTGAGACAATGACTTCCCATCTACAGATAAATCAACAGTTTTAAAATTTCTTGAATATACCTTAGAATATGTCACATGACTCAATTGTTAATTGATTTTTTTCCAACTTTTTTTAGAACTTTGTTAATACAGATTCTAGGTTGTATTTTAGTCTTTTTAAGAATACATATTCTTAAGTTAATTCTGTCTTTTTAATGCTAATAAAAACCCCATGCCTGAAATTCATAATTTTCATATTGTGGTTGGTAACTTTAAAGCCTCTCTATAGATTGAGCAGAAAACATTGAGCTGCATTTTGGAGGTTTAAAAGCAAAAGAAGCCTTTTCTGAGCAGCCTTGTTTTTTAAAAAAAGAAAAAGAATTTACTAGAATAAAAAAGCAATATCAGAGTGTTTTGCAGTTAATAAGGAGAAGAATTATTTTGTAAATTTTTATTTCAGGCATGCTTATGTTTCCGAGTGTGTGTGTGTGTGTGTGTGTGTGTGTGTATGAAGTCCTGATATAAAATACATTCCTTAGTGTGAGTTATGGTTCAAATGGCTGAACCTCCCTGGTCTTTATAAATGCCTACAGATAGTGAAAAAGGAGACAAAAAGGAAACTATTATCAAAGAGAGAGAAGCAGCAACATAGAGCAACGTCAAACAAACAAGAAAAGCAAGATTCATAGAGTGGTCAAAAGTATCAAAAAGTGGCAGTAAGTGCTTCATGTTTAATTGAGATCTAAAACAAAGCTGTCAGATTTGACAAAACAGAAGTTTTTGGTGTCAGTGAAGAATGCAATTTTATAATAATTAGGTGTTAGAGGCAATAGCCAGATTTCTTAAAGAATTAGGGCCAATAGGGAAATGAATTCATGTCATCAGGTGTAAGTGATTTATTCCAGTATTTCAAAATAAAAGAGAAAATGAATAATAGCTAAAGAAATGGCATGATCAAGGAAAAATTTGTTCAAAATGGCAAAAAGTTGAGTCTATTTGAAAGAGGATTTGGAAATTTGAAGAACCAAACAATCAATAAAAGGAGCAGAGTTATATATTGCTGAAAGCCAAGGTGGATTTTACTGGCCTGCAGTTAACAGATAGACAATGTCCAGTGAAGGGGAAGAAGACTCAAATCAGAGAATGTGTTTTTTGGAATATATCAAATTAACTAACAGTTTTTAGGGGTCAGAGAAAAATTACACCCTTTAGATTTCAAAACTACAATTTGAAATGTGTTCCAAATAGGGCATATCAGTCATTTGGGTTATGTATAATCAAGTCTCATTATTTTCAGATTTTTTTTTTTTTTATTTAATTTTACAGAATCAAAGAGTCTAACAGTATATCTTGTTAGATACAGTATGTCCTCATAATGTATACATTATTTCTTGTACAATGATATGAAATAATATGGGAAATATTCATGATAAATTATTAAGTGAACAGTGCAAGTTAAAAACAATAGTTTCATATTTTTTTTCCCCACCCCCCCTTTCCCGAGTCAGCACCTTCAAGTGTTACCACTCCCCAAACGGTGCGCAATGCACTCATTGTGTAGGCATACCCCCATCCTCTCCCCCACCCCCCACCTCAGTCTGATGTCCAATTGGTGTCGTTTCCAGATTTGTATTTAGGTGATGATCAAGGAAACCAATTTTCTGGTGAGTACATGTGATGCTTGTTTTTCCATTCTTGGGATACTTCACTTAATATAATGGGTTCCAACTCTATTTTCAGATTTTATATTTGCAAATTTGACTACTTGCTAAAATTTGTTTGTAATTCCAAAATTAATACCGTTGGCACTTGTGTGGTCATTCACAGACATGGTAGAGTGGCAAAAAGTTTGTGTTTTCTGGTGTACACATTCCTGGCTGAGGTTGAACAAGATAATGCCTGCCTTCTTGTTTCAGCTTTCATGCTGTGAACAAGTGTGTTTTTTTGGCAGTCTATTTAATGCCATGTTTTTCACATTTTTGTGCTTTTTGTTGGCGAATTTGCTGTTTAAAATGGCCCCCAAGTGTAGCACTGAAGTGCTGTCTGCTGTTCCTAAGCACAAGAAGGCTGTGATTTGTCTTACAGAAAAAATACATATGTTAGGTAAGCTTTGTTCCGGCATGAGCTATAGTGCTGTTGGCTGTGAATTCAATGTTAATGTTAATGAATCAACAATATATATTATATAAGATGTATTTTAACAAAAACACACATAAAACAAGGTTATATATTGATTGATGGAAATGTTGCAACTGGATGCTTGTGGGAACTTAACCCAGTATTTCCCCTAGAAGCAATGGTTCAATATTTGCTAATTCAGTGTTCACAGTGACTTTATAGAGCGTAAACTACTGAGAACGGCAAGAATTGTGTCTTTGCTTGTGTTGCTCATTGTGATTTGTAATTAAAATGAGCTTAGCACTGAAATTTCAGAATGCTCAAAACATCAGGAAGATCCTACTCCTGAGGGCATTGCTTCCTACTTATCAGGGAACAATAAATACATAAAAATAGAACACAGACAGTTATGCAATGCTGCTTCCCCTCATGTAAAAACGTCAGTATATGGACTGGGGGAAAGGAGGCAAAAAGAACTTGTGAGTCTTCTTTATGCCAAATTTTGCATATAACTGGGCCTCTTCACTAATAGTTTCTGTAGCTTTATTGGAGAAAGAAGAGCAGAAAAGAAATTAACTTGATCTCAGAAGGTTCTGAATCCTCAGCACTTATAATCAAAGGAGAAAAATAAGAGGACTAAATATTAATATTAGTTTAGCTTCAATAATTTTCCTTAAAGGTATGTACTTTTGTAATGGATCAAATGCTTTAGAACTAATATGAAGTAAAAATACAATTTTCTAAAGAATAAGTAGAAAATTTTATATACTTTTGTTACATAGCACCATCAAGGATTTGGAATATGAGATACACGGAAATAGAGACTATCCCCGCAGTCCTTGTGTGTAAAGACAGAAAATAAGTTAGAGATAATAAAGAATATTTTCTTGGACATAATAAGTTGGATATAATGAAGAATATTTTCTTGGAAAGTTTACAATTGCAAATGAGGAGAGAGTGATTTGGGAGAGAGAAAGCACAGGCCCAGGGCAAAATTTTCAGGGAACATTCTTACCATGTAAGGCACATAAGGAGAAAGATGTAAAAGAAGAGAAAGCAGAACCAATTGTAGCAGGAAAAATGGAGAATAAAGTGCTACCAAAGTGTGGATACCTCAGCTTGATTTAAGCTGTAATAAACTTATTTGGTATGAAATCATTTTTTTTTTTTTTTTTGCTTTATCAGGTCCCAGCAAAGACTATCAGAATCTGTTTAACTCAATAACACTGCTGAGTAGAAATTCAGTTGCTGAAGTAAATGTGGATTCTGGTAAAGGCAATTTAACTGGAAACCTTCTTCATCTTATCTGCTGATACCAAAAATCTTCTTAAAAGTTTTGTATCTGTCTTTGATTTAGGATCTTATGGTTCCTCAAAATCACATCATTTTCATTGTATATTTCTGTGGATTTAAGAGATTAAGGAGAATTAGTTCTGATACCAGGGCATAACTTGAAAAAGCTTATCCCTAGTAAATCCGGGTTATAAAATTTCATCATCTTTATCTTTGACTGCTTCCCTTAGAAGTGCATTAAAGTAATGCATTTTGTGAAGTAAAATTGGACAAGTAGGCTAAAACCCTGCATTGGTCATTTATTCTATCATAGAAATGTCAATAAATTAATTTCACTGGATAAAATAAGGTAATAGATTAAAGGTTTTATGGTTGTTTTATGACCATATCTTGTTCAATAATGTTTGAAGTTTCTGGCAAAATAAATGGTAGAAAAGATACATATGCATTGTATTCTATCTTGGTAGGCATGACTATAAATAGTCATTGAATAGCAATTATACATCATGTATGTACATAAGTCTGTAAGACTTTAGAAAAAGATTTCAGAAGATTGTCACATTAAATATTTTTCCATTGTTTACCTAGATATTAATAACTTGTGCTTGTTAAACCATTCTGTAGCTTCCAGAAAGTTATTATTGTCCTTTGTAGTAATTTTAGGTAGGTGGCAACTCCAATGTGATTTTCCCAGAGGTTCTCTAGTTCATCGTAATTCAAAATGTCAAAATAGAACTCAATTGGTATAGATAATCCAGCAATAAATTATGTATAAGCATAAATTCTCATCTTAAAACATATTTCAGGAATAATTTACCATTTGATTTGAACTTCAATTTATAATATTCAGGGTGGCATCAAAATTATAAGAAACATTTGACTTTCTTGTAAATTAAAATATTTTAGATTGACTTTATAGAGACACATCTAGATTTTGTGTTATCATTTTCTTTTTTGGTAGTGATGGCAGTATTGGTATATCCTTCTTTCACCAAATTATTTACCTGATTTAATTTCCAAACATGAAGGAGACCTCTATTTTTCTATGGATTAAACTGACCTTGAAAGTAATATCTCAGGATCCACTCTTCTTTGCTGGGCTAATTACAGAAAAAAAAAGGGCGATTTTGGAGAGACAGGACCTACAATTTGGAGCCTAGTATGGAGAGAATCTGCTTAAAGGCATGAACGTCATCCATAGCCACCGAGCCTGCCTCATGAGTTCAGTCATGAGAGGTAAACAAAGCCAGGCTCTGATGGACATAAGAAGGGAGAAGAATAGAAAAGTCAAGCAGTTAGCCATGCAGACAAATTTTATTCGGTGGCAATATCCTTTACCCTAACTTGTAACTAGAGCCAAGTTCTGGGGATGGGGGTATTGAGAAAAAATGGCAGGGCCTTATACTCAAAGCAATTATGTCATTGTGCAGGTTAATAAGACAGCAATTCCAGAATAGTGAGCAAGACTGAGATCTGGTTATAAGTACCTTTGAACAGTAGGGATGATGTTTATGATGTAAAGAGAAATCCAGTTATGAGAGTTGTGCCCCAAAGTAAGAGTTGAGAGAGTAGACCTGCTGATATAATTTATTCATTTATTCAACAAATACAGGGATAATACTCAGTATCAAATACTGTGTTATGATTCTGAGTCCAAGAGTATTACTTTTTAGATGCTTAAAAACCTCTTATGTAATTCTAGGATTACTTCTAAAAGAGAGCTGAGCCTGTAAATGGGCTTCCAAGGGAAGTTTTGCACAGGTACGGATAACAAGGGCCTGGCAAAGGTTGATACTCACAGTGCTGAAAGAAATTCATGTTAGCAATTGAAGATTTGTAAAATGGGTGGTAATACCGTACAAATATACGTGTGTTTCTGTGTGTGTGCATATGTGGTTACATAGCTATTATTACATCTTACGCTGAAATTGAAGACACAGCTAGAGTTGTATGTATGTAAATTTTCTCAAACCTAAATATTCTTTGACCAGCCAAGCAAAGGATAATTTATTTTACTGTCACAATTCAATATAACATATGGAAACCATTTTTGATATGATACCACCCAAGGTATAGATTTTCAATTTAATGCGTTAAACATATTATTCATGGCTTAGAGGAATAACTACATGTAAAATACATTATTATCAAAGAAACTGTAAATCAGTTAGTGGCTGCATATAGGCCAAGGGTGAGTTTATGTTTTAGAAACAGTACTTCTAACCTTCAGGATAGGAGAGACAGGGATTTGTGTTTTTGATTAGTGGTTATCATTCTTTGCTTTTAATGTTTCTGTGCCTGATCATTGTCTTATATACTTCCTTGTCATCACATACGATGTTATATACTCTGACTTCATATATTATTTTGTCATTATGTGTATGTGTGTATATGATACAGCTTTATAAACACAAAAATACCTAAGTAGATCCAGCTAGAGTCCCAGGAATAATATTAATACTTAAGTATTGTGAGGAATCTTTGCTGTTTGATAGCAGTGGGCATAAATGTAGTATGATGATTCTTTAGATTAACCTTCAAAAATTAGAAATCATTTTTGTCTGGCATTCAAGTGAAGACAGTGATTAGAACCTAAAAATGATGAATGAAAATGATGTTGCTTGATTAAAATTAGGTTTCACTAAAATTAGTACTGACTTGCTCTTTGTGAATTAATCAAGCTTGCCATGTGAGTGGTTGCTTTCTTTTCTTTAGAATAGTTTGTATGCAAATGAAATAACATGATGGCTTATATCCAAAATTTCTCACTAGTCAATCATCCTATTAAACATTTTATAATATCTTTATATGAGTTAACTCAAGACATCTATTGATGATATGACTAGGGGTAATTCAGTCATTTTCATTACAATTATAGCATATAAGTTGCTCATAATTAGTCTTAAGGGCCTGAAAGTAGAATTGCTTATAGATTTAGGAACTTATTTTTTTTGTCAGGATTTATTACTTACCATTATGAGCCTGACTTATAACATTAGAGGTTTGGGGAAAAGTATATCATAGGAGAAGAAACACATTCTGCGGATAGTTTAATGTTGGTATTTATACGTAATTTGGGCTGAGAGCCAGGAGTAAAAGACAGGACAGTATGGTCTAAAGTCATGAATTTTGATTCCCAGCTCTTAGTTCTCCACTGCATATCAAAATGTCTACACTCATTTATAACGCTTTAATTCCGTTCTCCCACTTAGGATTGTGTGTGTCAAGTACTTCCAAGTGTCCTTTTCACACATCTCTGCTAAAATTAAAAGCTGACATGTTAACGTTTCCAAAATTTGAACAATTCATATGCTAGATTTGTTCTATTTTGATCCAGATTGCAGAAGTATGTCGAAGGGGAAATGGAGATTAAATCAGAAATCAAGCAGAAGGGAGTGGAGAGGAGGGGATGGGTAAAATCACACCTAATGGGTACAATGCACATTATCTGGGGGATAGGCACACTTATGACTTCGTCTCAAACGATACAAAATCAATTTATGGAACCAAAACATTTGTGCCCCTGTAATATTCTGTAATTAAAAAAAATCATGAAAACACACACACATAAAATAAAATAAAATAAAATGCTGTTCAGTAAAAATAAATAAATAAAGTTACTTTTTTACCCTCAAAAAAAAAAAATCTACCAAGAATCTAACAATTGGAGTTTCCAAATTTTAGCATGATATTAAAAAATAAATTGGTCATTTCTCCATCATGAAAAAAGAAGCCACATTATGCTATGTCAGGAATAGTGTGGGAGAGATTTCTGTGGGAGGTCCGATGGGGTGACCTGTACTATTCTTCCGCCTCAAAACATTTTACTATTTTTTCTCCTTTTTTAAAAAAATATTTTTATGCTTTTCTTTCCTCACCAGAACAACATAGAATTAGCGGTAGAGACAAAATTTAAACAGAATTTGACAACTGAAGAAAAGACGTCAGTTCATTTTGCACCTAAAGTCTTGGACTTTTATACCCATCCGGATCCTATTCACTCAGAGGGATTCTGCGAGTTTTAAGGACAAAGTAGGATTACTTGAGGATTTGTATTCTGTTTTTATATATCTATTGTTTCTAGATTTCTTTGCTCCTAGGTAGCAAGGCTTTTAGGAACAGAGTCATCTTGATATTCTGGGGATTAAGAAATTTCAATACTAAGTTTGTTTGAATTAACACTTCATTATTGTCTCCAAAACCAGTACACTGCACAATAAGCAAATATACATTTTAACTTTACCAAAAATAATAATAATAGTAACATGTATTAGTTCTTCATTGCAATGTAACAAATTACTTCCAAATTTAGCAACTTAATACAACTCAGGAGTGGCTGTTAAGGCCTCTGCTGCAACTGCAGTCAGGTTGTCAGCCTGGAAGTAGACAGTAGCATGGTGGTTACCTGAGGCTGGGAAATGTTGGGGGAGGAGGACATGAGAAGAGGTTGGTTAATGGGTGCAAAAATACAGTTAGATAGAAGGAATGAGTTTTAGTGTTTGATATGAAAGTGGGTGACTATAGTTAATAATAATTTATTGTATATTTCAAAAAGTGACAAGAGAATAATTCTAATGTTCCCAACATAAAGAAAAGATAAATGTTTAAGGTGATGGATATCCCAGTTACCCTGGTTTCATCATTACACTTTGTATATGTGCATCAAAATATTACTTGTACTCCATAAATATGTACAACTATGATATATCAATGAAAAGAAGATGTTAGCCATGGACTGAAACCATGTGGAGGCTTAATCGGGGCTGAGAGCTCCCTTTTCAAGAAAGACCACTTGTGGCTGCTGGTCCAAGGCCTCAGTTCCTAGTCCTGTGGCGTTTCCATGGTGCTGCTTATGACATGGTGGTTAACTTTCCCTGCAATGAGTGATTCAAAGAGAGAGCACACAAAGGAAACCACAAAGCTGCTGTTCATAACCTGTTACAACCAGCCTTTTCCACCTTCTCCTCTTCATCATTAAAAGCAATACCCCAAGTCTAGTCCACACTCAAGGTAGGGTACTCAGGCTTTGCCCCTTGAAGGGAGATGTATCAAAAAATTTGTGGACATTTTAAAACTGCATTCAGAATGGCAGCTTTTTAAAGTTAATATTCTATTACTTAAAAAATAAATGCCTTAGAATTACACCACATTTAAAACATTCTTTATAACCCTAATGTTAATGGTTGTCTATCCACCATTCTAAATGCACTCTAGCCCTATTTTATAGGACACTTAGGTAATGTCTTAGGTTTTGCTATTGTAAGTTACATATTGAACATCCTTTCATGCAAAGCCCTTTTCTATATTTCAGATTTTCTTAGAATAGGTTATTAGGGAAGAGGTACCCAAGTAAAAGTTTGTAAATGTTTTTCATGCTAGTGATACACAGGTAGATGGGTGATACACAGGTAGATGGTAGAAGTGGGGGTAGAGTTATTATAAAAATGAGAAGAGCATAAAATTAAATCTAGCACATGTGTGTGGAGAGTATCTAGTTCTCCATTTTGACTATAGGATAGTGTATATGGAAAGATGCTATAAAACAGAATGCTAGGAACGTCCTGAGGCAAGACTAAAATTTCCTGAACTGGAATAATAGTTTCTTTGTATGTTAGGTATGAGTGCTCTGGGTGCAAATAAATTTAAAAATTTAACAAGTGAACACATTAATCAAATTTAAACAGGTTTTAACGAGAATTTGCAAAGCTTTTAATATGTTAATGAAAATGACTATTCTCTAAAAGGAAACTATACTATGTAGGGTTTTCTTGACATATTTTACTAAGGAACAGTTTTTGAAAGCACAAGATTAGTATTTCATGAAACACACTTCGGAAAACAGTAGCAAGGATTTGATTACTACAGAATTTGAACTCAGTTTGATGGGCATGAAAATCACCCAGGAGACCATGCCTAAAACATTGGACTTAGAACACATAAATATCTATTGATTAAAGAATGAAGGAAATCTGTATTTTTCACTTGCTTCTCCAGTGAGTTTGTTATTGTGCTCATCATTCAAACTTTCAACTTCCTGGTGCCTTTTGAAGAAATGCTCGTCTTCAAAATTTGCTAATAACAGGGACAATTGTCACCATATATTTATATTTGCATGATAGCTTCTAGCTTCTCCCTTCACTCTTTTGGTGAATTCAGAATGAAGCTGTTGTCATTTGGTGTTTCTAAAACTTTATTATTGGTTCAACTCTACAACATCTCTTTTGAGGTCTTCCCTCAGATATCCTCACATACTTTATTATTCCTTCTGTGTTAATTGATACATAGTTTACATCTTCTATCAACTTCTGCCCTTGAAGTAGTGTAACACATTCATAACACTGAACAATCGTCATTCATCATTTGTAAAACTACCATCAAAATCTGAAAATCTATCCTTACTGTTTTTGATTAGTCTTAGACATTTGTTATAAATGAGGTCCTTCTCTCTCTCCCCTTTCTCTGTTTCTTTCTTTCTTATTCCCTTCCTCCCTCCTTTTATTTTTCTCTCCCCTTCCCTTTCTCTCTCCGTTTTTACTATTTGGCAGGCTCTGTAGAACTGCTGATAAAAACATTACTTATGAAAATTTGGGCAAAATACATCTTGCCAGCAAAAAGGACTTATCATTTCTGTCATCGCTACAAGTTTACCCTAGCAAGCCCTTTTTCTCTTTACAAAATTATTTTTCTTAGATCCAGTCTACCTGCCTTCTTGCTATACACAAAACACATATTTCTTTCATACACCTGAAGTCACCTTTATTTGTGATGTCTTTTTGAAATATTTCCCATAAATTAATTTCTGCATACACATAAAATATAAGAAACATTATCAAAATGAACAGTAAGGCAGAAGGAAATAAAAAGACACATGTTGATTTAAAATCTAAAATGCTAAAAATATCAAATGCTATTCTAAAAAAATAAAGGTGTTGACAGGTGGTATTCAAGTACATTTTTTTTTTACTAAAATGACAACTAAACAATTCACATTTATTCTTCTAAAGACAATGTAACAATAAAGTATATCTGCCTAATATATTGAATTAATTTGAAAGGCACTTATATAAAATTTCAATTCTTCTAGCTTATTCAATTATAGAGCCAATTTCTGGAGGATGTTTATAACAGGCACCAACTGTGGCCTTCTCATCATCTTGGCACACCAAGTCCATTTTTTTCTTCACTACCTGAATGCTAATTTCTTTAGGTACTGGCAAGCATCCCTTGAGCTCAAGAAACGTGGTTTGGGGATGAGTATAATTGATCCAAACCAGGCATGTTAAATTAAGCTCATTCTCCTGAGCCAGCAAGTAGTCTGGAGTGGAAATGGGACCCATTTTTGACCCTTCACCCTTTCTTCTTTCCACTTGGAACACTGATGTTTCAAAGTGCAGCAGCAACAGTCTTGTGACCCAGGCAACATGTAAGAGTACAAAAATCAACAAAATATTGATGGTGAAGGAGAAAGAGAAAAAGAGCCTGTATTTCTGAAAGCATCACTAAGCATCTGCACCATGCCTGGATTTCTACCTGTTTGTGTAAGAAAAACAAACCACTATTTGCTTAATTCACTGTAGACAGATTATTTTTCTTTTCTTTTCTGCTAAAATCATTTCTAATGGATTCACTTTTGATGTTATTTAAAAAAAATTATTTATCTTTTACATGAATGTAAGGGACTCTGAAAATTAATTATGTGTTTTTATGAATTTTATTTTCTACTCTTCTTTCAGATCTCAGTTGTTCTCTCTGATTATTTCAGTTCCTCTACTACTGTAGCAGGCATTTCTCCTTATTAGAGTTGTAATTTTAATTTTATTTATGTAATTTCTCAATTAATGTCTGGTTTTTTCCATTAGGTATCTGCCACCTCTAATGTTTTGAACATTGGAACACAAGCTATTTCATTATGTTTGCTCTGACTTATAAGTTTAACATAATAATGCAACAGATTCTTTCCCATATGTTCTTAGGAATGGTTTTGGTGTAGAGGTGATGTTCTTATTGTCAACAATTCTTCAACAACTTCATAGACTAGTTTTATATACCCTAAATTTAGTGCACAAAATGTGATAGTGCCCATTAGTGTGTGTCTAAAATTATGAAATACATATTTTTAAAGTTAAAACCAATTCTGAAAGGAATGGGGAGTTCTGGGCTCCTTATTTCTTTCTAACATTTTTTTCACTAGGACTTCGCTAGGATGAAGAGCAGAACAAATACATAAAAACATTTTGAGGCAGGGAAAGAAAATTGTCTAATATGACCCTAAAATATAATATTCAATGTCACTGCTGTTTTATTTTTGTTAAACAAATAGGCTTTATTTTTAATAACTGATACACAGGAATGAGAAAGTATAATTTTCAAAAAAGTTTTCAATATTTTTCAGAAAGTATAATTTCCGAAAAATATCTCATGCAAATACAAGATGATGGCTATTTTATTCAAATCTTGAATTAGGTATGGATAGATAAGATTATAAACCTGATTTCAAGTGCATTTGGGAAACAAGGGTTTAAATAGTTTATTTGGAAAGGCATTAAAAATGTTATCTTAAGATTGCTGGGTTAGGTACATACAAAGTGGGTTATTGCCTTATGAGGCAATAAAACCATAGCCTTTTGGAATATCTTCTCTACTGGACAGAAAGTAGCTGTACTGTAAGTTAACATGTAAATTCACAGTGTCTGGGCCAGGGCTGTAGTTAAATAGTACATGGCAAAGTCAAACACAGATACAAACATGTATCTCAGAGATACATGAGTAAGTCTTGAGTGGGTTTGTTAAATTATATCCTGGTGTAACATTTAAAGGACATATTACCCACTATTTTTTGGTCCTTTTTCTAAGTTTTAATTAAATTTCAAGAGGGTTAATCAAAGTCACTATACAGTTAATAACCTTTAAAAATGTATAGAGGTACTTAATTTTTAAATAACTACCTTCTAGGCTGGCAGCTCTTGCTTTCAATATCATTTTAGTGTTATGAAGGCATAGCCAGATACTACCCTTACTTTGTGTTAACATTTCACAAGTGAGATTGGGTTGAAATATTGAATGATCCATCTCTCAGAAGTTCATAAAATGAAAAACTGTATCAACATAAATGTTGGAATTTCAAGTTTTATATTATAATTGATTCTTCATTGTTATGATTTAAATGATATACATTTTTATGTCATATATTACTGCATTGAATAAAAATTCATTGGGACGTCATTGGTTTTGGACTAGAGATAAAAAATACATTTGAATTTTAAAACTGATTTTGAAAATGAGATAAGAAGCAACCAGTGAGTGCAGAAAGGTATCATTTTGCTTATTAATGAACCTTTTGTTTTTGAGCCATCTTATTGTTCTTTAGTCACTAATAGTAACAACTACATGACTAAATATTTAATTTTAATATTAGTCTTCTACATGACTAATGATGACCATATACTTCAAGACCACCATAATCTTCTCAATGAATGCCCAAACTGAGAAAGCTGCTAGGAGCACTCAGGTGCAGCTGTCTTTACAAAAATGCAAATCTCTTGTGAAACAAAGCTAAGTTTGTACTTCTCAAGAAAGAATTAAGTGGTAGAAAATTATGTAATGAAGTAATGGCTTTGGTAACCCAAATCAATACTGTGTACATAACCCTAAGTAGTCCAGGCTCCCGGAAATACTTTTTACATTAATAGCTACGTAAAATGGCTCAGGCCTAATTTTCTTGCAAGAATTCCCTACAGGTTGTCTGTCATCACTTCCTCTACCTAAGCCTGTCTGGCTCAATGCTTCACTTCCTGTGCCTACTCCCCTTTCCCTCGCCTCTTCCTTTATTCTCCATCCCCACTGATGAGACAATGTGAACTTAAGACTTCTCCTGAAGGTTTGAAGGTAATGCAGAAATGACAGCACAGAAAAGAGCAAAAACATCACTTAAATTTGAATATTCAACACTACAATTCTTAGACTTTTATGGCCCTTCCTCAATATACAAAAATAATTTTTTACTATCTATTTCCAGGAAGGTCTCTCCATTATCTCCAGAAACTTCTCTATGGTTCTACCCTTATTTGAATACCAAGTTCTTATTTCCTACTTTCTGTTCTCCCATCCCAAAAGTTACAATTTTATTTGCCTTATTATTCAGGGAAGTTTAGTACTTTGTTTAAATGTTTTTCATAAAGTTTTTGATTGTTCAGTGAGCTTTGCCTTTTTCAGTAAAACAAAACAAAACAAAAAAACAACCAAAAACTCTTTAAAATATATTCTTAAAGAAAAATATTTCAGATGAAATATTTAGAATACTTCCCCTTCACTAGCTAGCAAAAGCTAGGTAGGCATCTTTTTTTTTTTTTGAAAATAATCAGGTCATAGTTTTCTCTTCCTTTTATAAAATTATACCTCCACTAAAAACCCTTCTTAAAGCTCTTAGGGCAAAGGCAATTCCCCAGCCTATTCTGTGGAAGTTTTATCATCACATGTGCAAAAACAACAGGAGCACTATGAGTGAGCCATTCCTTCAGGTTTCAGTTTGGCTTCCCAGGCATGGTTGTGTCTTGGCGCTGAGAAATCTGCTCTTCCCTCTTGGATGGCAACTATTTTAATGGACCTCATAAATGGCTGAGGGCAGAATGTGCTCCTGGGTCAACAATAGCACATCAGTGATGGAATCTGGCAGTGTTTATTGCCGAAAATGTTGTAAGTCATTCATGGAGCACCACCTTTATTTATGTGAGTGTGATTTTTTAAAAATCACTTTTTTAAATAAATCATTTTTCCCTTCTAATAGACCATCCTCAATCCTTAATAATACTACCTGACACTTTCCCCCAAAACTTATATAGAATGTTTAGCTTTTGATGGATGGATAGATGAATGAATAAATACACAGATCCAATGTTTTTTTGTTTGTTTAACCACATTTCAAAACTTTACCTTTAGTTGAAATCTTATTTTATTCCAAGCCAAATCAATGAAAACTTACGTAAGAATATCAGCTAGCTGGATATAGGCAAGTGATACTTGTTCAAAAATTGTGTTCGGACATTGTCTGCTCTGACTGAATGAAGATAACAAGAAAATACAGGGTAATCATAAATGAATTATAATTTAGTAATAATATTTAGTCTGGGATGGCTAAATTTTCCTCAACAAAATAGAATTATTAGCAAGCAGTTGAAATATTGACAAATTGTAATCTTTAATAAATGAGAGTAAAGGTGCTTACTATACAGGTTTTCATTTATTTCTAATAGTTCTGATTCTACATTTGTATTTCAACTACATTTGTTTTCATGCTATTGATTAAGGTAAAAAATATCCTCAAATATTTTCCTGGAGTATTTTCCTCAGTAAATTTGGTAATTTGTAATCAGATGTGTTTAAAATTTAATAGTTAAAATATTCTTGGGATACAATAGTTATTGACATTTGTAGATGCAGACAAAGATGGAAATGCTATCATCTTTTTAGAGTCAGAAATTTTCCCTGAAGCAACAAAGACCTTTGAAGAGCCCTGCTTTCACATGGTTTTCTCAAGTAATGAGACACCTGTAGGCCATAGATAAGTCCTTTATTTTTCAAATTGGTAAAAACATGGAGTATAAGCTCTGTATTCTATCATGAGGTTGAGGATAATGAAAATTTAAATATTTTTCTTCATCAGTAATTAATCTAATCCAAGAAATGACTTTGCTTTATTAATAGAAAAATTAGCTAAACTTAATCATTCTTTTGTTAGCAATTGGGTTCCAACTAATTAAATTTTCACATAATTATTTTTTCAATCTGCTGCCATTCCTTGTAAAGCATATTATTCTTTTTCCTTATTAGCACACATACCCTTTCACCTTAAATTGGGAGATTTAATGAAGTACTAATTAGACTTTCAGATTCAAAATAATGTTTAACAATATTATTTTCCAAGACATTTAGAATAAAGGGCTGTAACTGCACATTGTTTTTTCTTCAGCTACCTGACAGTTTCTCCTAAATGACATTTTCATTTCTATACAAATGAGTCAACTGCCAGCATTAATGCTCATGGTGTTTTCTTGGATAAAGGTCAAAAGTAAAGAAATGGCTAAACCATAAAGGGGAATATGTTCATGAGTTCAAATGTTACTGTCATTGCAAACATATTTTTTTATTTTTACAAAGACTTCCAGTGCAATTTAGGTTTGTTCTATCCTTAAGCAACATTTTCTATATCATTGTTTCCAAGCAAAATTGAGCTCCAGTGTCCTCATCGATTATATAGGCATTATATGGAACCAACTTCAGGACAGAGATAATAATATTTTTTCCTACATTGCATGTTAACCAGATAGTAAGCTGCTAGGCATTTGTGTAACAAATTATCATAAGTAGTAGTTTAAAACAATATCCATTTATTATCTCACTTCTCCTAATACCACCATGTCTTTCTGTATTTTAGAGCCTGTACTAAGTACCTCATTAGCATTAGCTCATTAAATCTCTTAACAACTCTGTAAGTTATTAGGACTGTCTTAAAGATGAAAAACCTAAACAGTGATGGTCATTGAAAGTGATTCCATCAGCAACTGAGTATTTCTCCAATTGCGTTTCTTTTCCCAACTTACCTCAAAGTCGAAAGTAAAGAAAGTCTCCAAGGATGAAGAATAAAGTATTAGGTTGTTGCAAAAGTAATTGCAGTTTTAGGATTATTGAAATTTGCCGTTCAATATTGGAATACATTCTTAAATAAATGTGGTTATGTTATACATCATTTTAATGTTGCATTTCTCACTTTATGCTTTTTTGCTAATGACTTACTACTTGCTGTTTATTTGATATTTATTTTAGACTGTGGAAATGATGTTAGACAAAAAGCAAATTCGAGCGTTTTTCTTATTCAAGTTGAAAATGGGTCATAAAGCAGCAGAGACAAGTGGCAACATCAATGCATTTGGCCCAGGAACTGCTAAGAACAGTGGTGGTTCAAGAAGTTTTGCAAAGGAGAAGAGACCCTTGAAGATGAGGAGCACAGTGGCGGCCACCAGAAGTTGACAATGACCAATTGAGAGCAATCACTGAAGCTGATCCTCTTACAGCTATAGGAGATGTTGCCCAAGAGTTCAACGTCTACCATTCTACAGTTGTTCGGCATTTGAAGCAAATTGGAATGATAAAATGTGAAGCCAATTGGAAAGGTAAAACAGCTCGATAAGTGGGCGCCTCATGAACTGACTGAAAATCAAAAAAAAATCGTCCTTTGGAAGTGTAGTCTTCTTGTCTGCAACAACAACGAACCATTTCTCGATTGGATTGTGACATGTGATGAAAAGTGGATTTTATATGACAACCAGGGATGATAAGCTCAGTGGTTGGACCAAGGAGAAGCTCCAAAGCATTTTCCAAAGCCAAACTTACATCAAGAGAGGGCCATGGTCACTGTTTGGTAGTCTGCTGCTGGTCTGATCCACTATAGCTTTCTGAATCCAGAAGAAACCATTCCATCTGAGAAGTATGCTCAGCAAATCGTTGAGATGCACCGAAAACTGCAATGCCTGCAGCTGGCATTGGTCAACAGAAAGGGCCCAGTTCTTCTCCATGTCGACGCCTGACTGCATGTCGCACAGTCAACACTTCAAAAGTTGAACAAATTGGGCTATGAAGTTTTGCCTCATCCGCCACATTCACCTGACCTCTTGCCAACCGACTACCACTTCTTCAAGCATCTCGACAACTTTTTGCAGGGAAAATGCTTCCACAACCAGCAGGATGCAGAAAATGCTTTCCAAGAGTTTGTCAAATCTCTAAGCACAGATTTTTATGCCACAGGAATAAACAAACTTATTTCTCTGCAAATATGTGTTGATTGTAATGGTTCCTATTTTGACTAATAAAGATGTGTTTTAGCCTAGTTATAATGATTTAAATTTCATGGTCTGAAACCGCAATTACTTTTGCACCAGCCTAATAGAAACTGTCATTGTGGTGATGAAGTATTCCCTCTTGGCCATTCTGGTTTATTAATGATGTCACTTTAATTTAGCTAAATACCACTGTCTTTTTTCCCTCGCTCAAATGCCCAAGAGTAACCTTTCATGAAAAATGTCTCAGGGCATCAATCATTATCTATGCAGAAAAAGAATAACAATTTTAAGTATTTCAGACAAACATACAGAATCTGTTTAAAAAGTTTTGGAAGGGTTGGAGGAAGAAGGAAGTTGATGCATCCCTGCTATTAATAACTGTCACAAACTCCTCTTATTGTCTTGGGTTAAAAAGAGAGAGTGGTGAAACCAGAGACCAAGAGCAATTCTGCTTTTGGGACTTTCTGCTGTCCTAAGTCACTGGCTAACTCTCTCACAAGACGTACAGAGAAATGAACAATAGGGTGCTAAATCTGCCATAAGGAGTCACTCAAGATTGCTTAAAGCCCTATTAAGTCTCAATATTTCTGTTAATGGATTAATTTTTAATATACACATCACATTTTTTCTTATTATGTATGTCACCATTCCTTTAGTTGTTTCGCTATACTTTTAATTTAGTTTTAATTCACACATTTTTAATGTAACAGAATGTCATGAAATTATGATAACCAATGAATATTATTCTCAAGCTTAGTCATACATTTTATGTGAATATTCTATTGAGAATATATTTACTAGCACTGATAATATAACGTGCAATTTCTTATTAGAATTAAGATTATGTACATTTTACTTGAGGATTCAAACACCAAAACCCTAAATTACATTTTAATAAATAAGATTTTTATTGTTCATCATTTATATTAATATATTAAAATTTTGAAATGTAATTTCATTCATACAGCAGAATAAAACATAACATTTTGAGAATATAATTTAGTTGGCTCAAAGGACATCTCATATATGATATATACCTTTTAATATTTTTTGAAATTAGCTTCGAGTTTAAATATTTTCAAAATATTCATAATGTAATTTTATTAACATATACTTGTGTTATTGATACTCTTTTTTGTTGCCTATAGTTAATGTGTTATGTAGAAGTTTTCAAGTAAAAGGCCAAAGAAAAGTAATTAAAGGCAATAATAAAAATTTATCTGAGTTAGGAAATGAATTACTTATGATAGTAATTTTTATGTGAAATAAAAACACATATAAAATAAGCACACATATATATCATATATGCAGGCTTGTCATTTACCCATTTGCTTTCAGTTGCATTTTTGTGCTTTGCTGTTCAAACTACCTTTCAAAATATTGATATAAAAATATGTATATACAGTCAGCCCTCCATAGCTGTGGATTCTTAAGCATTTGTGATTCAACCAATCTTTGATAGAATTTCTGTAAATGTAGAACCCAGGAATATGGAGTGCTGACTTAAGAGATTTGAGCATCCATGGGTTTTGCTATCATCCAGAGTCCTGGAACCAGTCCCCCATGGGTACTGAGGGCCAACTGTGTATGTGTGTGTGTGTGTGTGTGTGTGAGTATATATAATACATATATGTGTATGTTTTTTTTTCTGAGTCATAAATGAGACATGGAGTATGAAATGAGATGTTGAAGCAAACACATGTGTCTCTGGGATTATAGGCATGAGCCACCTGCCTAGCCTGATCCAGTCTCTTCATTTGGCCTTTGACTTTTGCCAAACCACATTTGATGTTCTTTTTATTTTATTTTTTATTTTTAATTGAAAAATAATCTTTGCATATATTTATGGATTACAATGTAATTTTGATATATTTATACATTGTAGAAAGATTAAATCAAACTAATTAACATATTCACCTCACTTATTTGTTATTATTTTGTGGGTAAGAATGCTTGAAATCTATTCCTTTAGCAACTTTGAATTATGCAATACCTAATTATTAATTGTGATCACCATATTGTGCCATAGATCACTGAAACTTATTTCTTCTGTCTAACTGGAACTTTGTACCTATTGACCAATCTGTGCCTTTTTGCCATTCCTTCCATGTCCCTAGCCTGTGGTGACCACTATACTTTTCTCTGCTTCTATGGGTTTGACTTCTTTTAGATTCCACATATAAATGAGGTCATGCATCATTTGTCTTTCTGTGTATGGCTTATTTCACTTAGCATAATGTCCTCCAGTTTCATCCATGTTGTCATAAATGACAGGCTTTCCTTCCTTTTAAAGGCTGTATAGTATTCCACATATATGTGAAATACACAGTGCATACACACACACGCATTTTATTTATTTGCTATTCATTGATGGATATCTAAGTGTCTTAACTATTTGAATAATGAATAGCTTAGCTTCCTTGTCTTAGCCATTCAAATAATACTGAAATGAACATGAGAGCATGGATTCCTCCTACCTTTCTGACTGCATCTCTGTTAAATTTGCTGGCTCCTACTTCTTAGCTCCTAAATACTAAGGTCCTTACCTTTCAGTACTGGACTTACCACTCATTTCTTAGCTTTATTCATCCAATTTCATAACATTAAACACTATCTATATGCCCAGGAATGCTAATATTTATACCTCCAGAAGACTCAAATCTTCAAAGCTCTTGTCCATACCTACAACTATCTTCTTGACTTCCCCAGTTGAATAACAAATAGGTATTTCAAATTCAAAATGCCCCAAACTGAACTCTTGACCTTTCTCCTATATCTATTTATCTTCTATTTTTTTTTTCCATTTCAGTTAATGGAATTTCCATTCATTGAATTGCTCTTGCTAGAAACTAAGAAATTGTCTTTGATATATCTCTCTCCATCATCTTCCCTGTGAAACCTGCCGTGAAGATCTGTGAATTCTACTTCTAAAGTATTCTTCAGCTTTAAGACATCAATTTCTCTTTATCTTTGTAGATGCTGATAGATGATCCAACCTTTCTCACACTTAGGAAAATTTCATAGTTTTCTTATCAATTATTCTATTTACACTCTTGCCTCTTTCCAATCAATACCCCATACAGTAATCAGAGTGATTCTTCAGGTTTTTTTAAAATACTCTTTTATTTATAACTGAAAATTGAAATAGCATAGCAGAACTTTCTTTTTCACTATTCAAGAAGAATAATTTTCAACAAATGTAGAAAATATTTACTTATATGTAATTTGCCTAACCAAGATGTTTATTCAAATAACTCATTTCAGAGCCAATAAAGTCTAATTATTTATCCCTTTTCATTGTGTTTTTTTAATACTTTTTTTTTCTTTTGGTAGTTGGGTTTCTTTTCATAATTAATTCTAAATTACACATGCTTTTCAGGAAATCTAAATTTTCTTCTAAAGGACACTCAGTAAAATTAATTAAGAGATTTTTCATATCAGTAAAATATTCCAATTATACAAATTCATGTTAAATGAAAAGGGTTGATTGTAAGAGAAAAGACAATGATTCAAGGAACAGAAAAGGCAATATGTAACACTATGTTTATACAATAGGGACAATTAAAAGCATTGATATGATGATAATTTTTTTCTCATTTTGTTTTGCTTTTTGATCATTCCTTATTCTCCACAAATCTATATCTTTTTGCTTTGCATGGGAGAATTTTCAGAAATTTGTGTCCTATGGCACCCTACAGTGTCAGAGACTGTCTAGCCTCTAGTCAATCTATCCAATCCAATCCTTCCTTAGTATACAGCTAGCCTATATGTCCCAGACTTGCAGTTAAATGTGACTGAGTTCTACCCAGCAGACAGTGAGAATAGTCTAGCTCTCGGCTATATAGACCTTCTTGCGTGATGTTTATGCTGCTCCTGAAGTTTGATACAATTGAGATGAGCATGGAGATCTTGCCAGCCACATTTTCAAGGCAGCAGAGCTGTACATTGGAAGAGAATTATTCTCGAATTTGGAGGAGAGTCATCTCATCAGGAAGCACATTTTGTCTTTGACTTGAGCAGAGTAACTAATAACTTAAGCCTCTGAGAGTTTTGGCTCTTTATCTGTCAAAAGAGCATTATCTTAACTAATGTTAATGCAATAAAATGGCAAACAGATTCTGTTGCTTTTTCAATTAAAGCTTAGAATATAAGGCAGCTTTTAAATGCCCAAGTTTCATTACCCAGAGCTCTCACTCATTTTCCTCTGCTAAAACTCTTCTCTGACACCGCCTGTAAAGACTCTTGTCTTCTCTCTCTTGCTTGATCATTTGTCCCCCTTAAGAGGGATGGCAGTCATCCCCAGACTGAAGTTATTTATACAGGCAAATCCAAGTGAGGAAGCAAAGGCCACTGCATCTACTTGGGAAATATCTTTAGACAATATCTAAGAAGACTCAGGAAAATGTTAAGTTAAACTTCTGCAGTTTGTCCATGAATGTTCAGCTGTAGGTTAAACCCCCTCGTAGATGCTTAGGTCTGGGCATTAAGTAAAGCTCACACTTCCCAGGTCGCAGTGGGAGAAGGGAAGGCAGGAAGAAAGAACCCAGCTCCAGGTGTCAGAAGAAAGAATCTTTTATGGATGTAATTTAAATCCCATTAGTCTCCCCCATAAAACCCATCAAATACCTTTCCATCACACTTAAGTCAGATTCCATGGTCTTGACGTGACCCACCATGCTGGGCTCCTGCCTGCCTCTCCAGCCTCTTCTCCAGCTTCCTTTATTTTGTTCTGGCCATGCTGATGAGTTCATATCCTTTAAGACACAGAGCTCTCTGACATCAGGGATTCACATACACAGTCGCTCTGCCTAGAAAGTTCCTCCCTGAAACCTTTGCTTGGAACCTCCTATCTTCAAGCTGCTTAAATATTCTTTTTTCAGTCAGGTTTTATCTGTTCCGTCACAGTTAAAATTGGTTTCTTCTTAATGTTTTCTCAATAAAATATGCTTTCCGTTTATGGAAGCTATCACAATTTGTATTTGGAAACTGACTTTTGTTGTGATTTGTTTAATATTGCCTGTTTTTTTCCCATCTGGATTCATTCCCACTGCCTGTAACACAGTAGGCCGCCAAGAGATACTTGTCAAATGGATAAATGAATGATTTTAAAATGGAAAATTGAAGTCTATTAAATTTATTGGTCACAATTGTCTAGATATTTCTAAATTGGCAATGCTGTAACCAGTGTGATCCCGTTATACAGATGTATTTGGAAGTAACATTTTTATACATTCTAACACACAAATAATGACTTGGCGTATATTACTGCTCTTCAGTTTTCTTAAAAATGGCTTCCATTTCTTATTCCTCTCCTTCAAAAAAATCAAGGAGGAGACCTTTCTATCTTTAAATGTTTATACAATAAATACTTAGAACAGTGCCTGAGTATAGTAAATTCTCAATAAATGTCAGCTATTACTATTATATCTTTATTTTTTATTTAGTGTATATGGTGCATTTTAGTGATAAATCATCACAAATTTTAATTGGTGTTATTTATATATCATAATTTTGAACTGTTTTTCTCTACTGTGGTTTACAGAGTTTTTTTACTTGTTATTCATTTATACTCTTACCTTGAGCAGTTATTATATGTAATTATTACATATATTGACTAAATCCCAATTAAATATGTAAATATCCTATAGTTACTTATATAAAATAAATTTACCTTAATTGTTAATAACAAGTATTTTTAAAAACAATGAGGCCCCAATTCAAAGTTAGTTTCATGACCTTTGAAAATTAACTATTCTTCCTTCTTTATTTGAAACAAAGATGAGTGTAGAAAGTCAATAGACAGAAGTTTTTCCTTCTTTTACCTTTTTAACTCTTAGTTTGAGGTCACACATAACAAAGTACTATGTTTTATAAATTTTAGAAATAGAAGTTTCTTTTAATTTTTGTTTCAATGAACAATTTGTCTGGGGCAACTCTAGCCCATTCCATAGAAAAACAGCAAATGGTATAAAACTTTAGCTTGGTTTGTACATTATGAAATAAAAAATATATTTTTCACTTTTACTTCTTGCCAAAGTAAGTGGGAACAAGGGTGTCATGTTGCCTTTAGTCTTCAGAAGTAGAAGTCTAAAAATACAGAATAGAATAGAATAGGTCATTTACAGTTTTAAATATTGAACCTAATTTGACGTTTAATATTATTAAAGCTGAACCTATTATTAATGGTCATTGCTAATGAAGTTTGAATTTAGTTATATTATACTCTACTCAGTAAGCATTACTGTGAAATATATCATTCTGAACAATTTTATCAAACTGTATAGTTTACAGTTTTACTTTTGTATGGCTACCTTACAATTTATTTTTCACTACCTTTTTAGTTTTGTAGAGTTATCTTGTTAAGTGATTTCAAGAACAATTGGAGAATTTTTGTGTTTGCCTTTTTTTTAAGTAGAGAATTCTGGCTCACCATTGAATAGTAAGAGCAGAGGCATCACAGAAGCAGTTCAGATTCCTAGCAAGTACTTCAAGAAAACAAACAAATAAGAATCATTTCTTCATACTATCAGCAAATCCACAATGGGCAGAGCAGATAGGCTAGAATTCATGTGATGCCTCACTTAGGACAATTTTGGTTATTTTTAAATTAAATGGGAGACTTAAGACCTTTACTCTTATTATATAATCAATTGAAGAAGGTGGACGTGCCTGTTTGTTTCATGAGAGTTTATTTCCCTGCAGAACAATCTAGAGTAGGGACTTTGCTCCTGGAGATTCCAGGGTTCAAGCCTAGGCCGTGTGACTCTGGGCCACTTACCCTACCTGAGACTTATTTTAGTTTTTCAAACAAAGATGACAATAGTGCCCATATCCCTGAGTTTTATAAATAGTCAATAAAATAATGAAGTAAAGATCTTTGCACAATATGGGGACATACTGACTGCTCAAATATAAATATAAAAAACAAATAAATAAAAATAAATATAAGCTGTCATTACTAAGTGGCAAGATGTAGCCAGTTTTTATACATAGATTGTTTTACTTCCTGTCAAGCACTAACAACACAATTAATTCTTAGGAAACAGTTTTCTATACAGGATTAAGAATAAAGTGTATATACAGGATTAAAACAGGTATATGGGATTTTAAATCATTAAATCAAAGAAAGGAATACAGTAAAAAACGCCAAATAAAACTTAAAACATTTCCTTAAAGGAAATCGTCACTGCTTTTGGATCAGTTTAGTTTAAAAATAATTGAATACTATTTTATTTAACTTTGTTTATACTAAAAGAAATTAGGCTCCTTGATTGTACAGAGACATCAAAATACTGAAATGGCAAGAGAGAATTCCATGTTGTGAATGTAAAATTAAATATTTAATGCTCCCATTTAAGTTTACAAGGACTTGAGGAAATTACCTTCTGATGAAACTGAATGAGGCTGGAAGTGTCACTGCAGAGAAGATCCCCAGTACTCTGCTCTGAACTGTCTCTTGACACTTTCAACATTACCTTTGACATTCTTTTCACAGACTCAGCCATTACCAGCTTTCTGATGCTTGTCACAAGATGCATTTTCAAGATTCTAGAATTTCTGAATCAGACACGCTTCTTGCATATTTCATTAGGCGCAAAGTTTTTAACACAGGATGGTTAGATATAACTGGGTCATTGCTACTGAACAGTGAATGACACATTTAATGTCATTTTTCACTGGCAAAATCTGCTCTGTACTTACAGGAAAATGTGACTCACACAATGTGAAAAGCTCATCTTATTTTCCCTTTGGCTGGCTGTCTCACAGAGCAAAAAGTAAAACTGTGATTTTAAAAAATGGGTTCCTTTGTGGTAGTACATGTCTAAAGTCTAAAAGAAAACATTACTAATCCCAAACCATTTTTGTAAGTGAAAAACAGTTTTTTTGATTTGACTATTTTATGTTGATTTCTAATATTTGTTCTACTTTTTTTTTTGTTCTCTCCTTTCCTCCCTCTATCCTTCACTCTCTCTTTTTCCTGAATATCTAGAAAAACTGCTTCATTTTTTCTAATTAGGGCTTTATTCTAGGCATTAAAATATGGGGCTTTCATAACTATTGTCCAGATTAAAGGAGGGGGGAGGAAAAAGCAAAAAAACAAAAATCAGTAACTCAATCCATTTCTTTGTTGTGTACGTGTGTGCACACATACCTTTGCATGTGTTTCACTGTTTTGGTCTAATGGTGGATGGGTACAGGGTAAAAAGAACTAAGAGAATAAAAATTACATTGACTACATATTGTCCAACTACAGTTACTGTAAGTTGACAGAGGAAATTCAAAAAAAGAAATGTGCAATTTAGTTTTCAGTAGATTGAAGAATGCTTTTGTGTTTTGCAAAATGTCATAAGCAAACACTTGGAAGTATTTGGAAACTATGATTACTGTCATGTAGGTGCAGCAGAGAAAATGAACAGGGCACAAGGCAGAAGGTGTCATGGCAAAGCATGGACTTTAGTCAAACCAAATTGGATTAAATCCTGGTTTGCATACTAGCTATGTGCTTTGGATAGGTTTCTTAAACAAGCTAAGCTTTGATTTTCTCACATATATAATGGAGAAAATAACAAACATCTGCTTGATAAGGGTTTTTGGAAAATTAACTTCTTATGTATTCTAGTCTTTTAAAAATACAAATCAGGTTATACTACTCTTCTGCTTTATTTATTTCCTTAACAAATTACTCTATGAGCCCTTTCTGCCTCTGCAGCCATATTTCACTCACCTTTACCCTTTATGCTCTATGATATAGCCATGTGGAACCTATTTAGTTAATACAATCTGCTGCATTCTTTCACATTTGGGTTTTGGCATAGATTGTGTCCTCTGCCTGGAACTCTCCTTCGACCATACCCTAGCTTAGATAACTCCTATTCATCCTTCAAACCCTCCAAATGTAATGACATGTCTTTGGGCAGGCTTCCCGATCAAGGTCACGCCCCCAAGCTATTGGCTCCCATACTGAAACTTGTTCTTTTGTAACCCTCATAACACATAGAATTGTTTGTTGCATGTTTCTCTTCCCTATGAGTTGCAAACTCCAGTACAACTGATCTATGTTTTTGTTTTGTTCTCCACTATATCTCTAGAACCTAACATAGTCTCTGACTGTGAATGTTCAATAAATATTTATCTGAGTAGAAATGTAAAGCACTTAGTTCAGTGAATGAAATAATCCTCAGTTATATTTTTCTTTACTTCCTTAATATTTGGGAATTACCTTATATATTATATTTATAATAAAACATATTAAAGCCTTCTACATTATACTAAGGAATTTGGACATTAAATTCAAACTAATTTTTCCACAAACAAAATTCTGAATGTCTATTCTCAAATTTGTTCCTTCCCTATTCTTTTCCATTGAGATGGCACCACTATCCATCTAGTTGCTCAAACCAAGTGTTATTCTTAATTATCTTAATTATCTCTTCCTCTTGCTTCTCATATGCAATCCATTAACAAATGCTCTTGATGCTACCTCTTAATCCACCATTATTCTCCTTTTCCAGAGCACTCACATGCCTTGACTGGTCTACTATAATACAATAGCCTCCCAACTCTTGTCATACTAAAAAATTCATTTTCTCAAAGCAGTCTTTTAAAACATGAATCAGATTTCATACTGAGAAATCTTTGATGTCTTCTCACAATTCTAAGATAAAATCAAAATGCTTTTTCTTGGCTTATGAGGCCAATATGAGTTGGTTTCAGTAACCTTATTCCTCCCACCATGCTTTCCTTTGGCTCACTCTTTTTAGCCAACTGACCTGCTTTCTTTCTGTTCCAATCTCTTTGTGCCTGTGGCCTTCACGCTGGTGTTCACTCTACTGGGAATGCTCTCCGCCCAGATGCTCAATTATCATCCTAGTAGGAAACTCTTCCAAACATTCACCTAAGTAAACCTCCCGATGCTCTCTAGGACATCATTTTATTTTCTTCTCTTCCTAGCACTTATGCTTTCTGAAATGATCTGTTTTGGTTGCTTGCTTATTTTTTTCTTTACCCTTATTAGGATAAAAGGTCTGTTAAAGCAGGGATGTTTCTGGCTTATTTACTTTTATAAACTCAATGCTTCAGTTGTGGAAGACATACAACTTTTGAAGAATAAATTATTAAATAAATATATACTTCTTTGTTTTTTTTTTTTTTTTAGACAAGGTCTCACTCTGTTGTCAGGCTGGAGTGCAGTGGCGCAATCAAATCACTGCAGCCTCCAGCTCCTGGGCTCAAGTGATCATCCCTGCTCAGCCCCCTAAGTAGCTGGGACTGCAGGCACTCACCATGCCTGGCTATTTAAAAAAAATTTTTTTTAGAGATGGGTTCTCACTATGTTGCCAAAGCTGGTCTTGAACTCCTGGCTTTAAGATATCCTCCTGCCCCAGCCTTCTAAAATGCTGGGATTACAGGTGTCAGCCACTGTGCCCAGCCAATATATATACCATTTTTGTAGAAAGGTAATTGGAGGAGCAATTTAGTTTATACACATTTGTTGAGTATCTGTGTGTCTGACAATAGGCCATGGTAGAAAAAGGAAACATGAACAAAGAAATATTTTATAAAACTTTGCCTTGAAAGATAGATAAAATTGAACTAGTTCTGCAAGACTTATGTACACAGGAAACAGGTACAAGATATATTTAGAAATGGTGAGTCATGATCTGAGCATAACTCAGAACACAACATGTTCGAGGGTGGAGAGATAAAGGGCGCCTTATTTTCTTAGTTATTTTAATCAGATTAAGAATGATGCCATCTTTGATAGTTCTTTTGGAAAGTATCTAAAAATGATATTTAATGTTTATAGTGATATCTCACAGAAATATTGTCAGTAAATAATATGACAGACACTAGGAATCCAAATATAACAAGATGAATGTGTCATTACAGAGGGAGAGCCAGATACACAATAAATAACACAATATGATAAATGCAGTGTTACAGACATGCACACTATACATACGATCATAGAGAAGGTATGTTTGTCTGAATGCAGAGTCACCCAAAAAGGACTCTTATAGAAACTGGTAACTGCATCTGAAAGGAAAAATAACCAACCACAACTAAAGATTGCAAGGCGGTCCCAGGCAAAAACCACAAGAGAGCAAAGGCACGTAGTTGCAAAAGTATAATCTCTTCACGGGAGCTTTTGACAGTTTGTTTCTGCTGGAGCACACAGTTTGGGGGACTGTGTGATGGTGGGGGGAGGACTGAAGACATACGCAGGTACAAGGGAACAGAGGATCATCTGTGCCATAAGATTATTGGTAAGACATTGGGAAGCCACTGAAATGTAAAACAGAAATTAAGATGGTCGTATCTACATTATAGAAGTTTCATTTTGATATTAGTGTAGTAGAGGAATTTATGGGAAGCAAAGTAGGCAAATAGAGTTCAATGCCAGTTAGAAGTTTATTGTATAAGCTGTGTGAAAGGAAATGTTGAAAGTCTGACATCTAGGAGTGGCAGTGGGGATATACAAAATGGAAATATTTGAGAAGTAAACTAGGCAAATTTCACAGTTGTTTACTTTTGAGACAGTTTATTTAAGCTCATTAAATTGTCTCAATGTTCTCTTGCTATGTGTGGGTTATAGGATTTGGAACATATGAATGATCTAAGCACAGATGAGTCAGTAACCTCAATAGGATTGCTAAAGTACAGAAACATTTTACTGCTGAGATCTAGGATATTTTCTAATCACTTTCTCATTTTATTTGAATCTATTGCTCATATCCTTATAGTAAAGGTTTCAGGAAATGTATTTCTATCTGCCTAGATTTTTAGCCTTTTGATTTTGTGCCTCCCTCTTTTGCTTATGGTATATCTTATGAGATGGGATGAAATGATATATCATAGCTCACTGCAACCTCAAATTCCTGGGCACCAGTGATCCACCTGACTCAGCCTCCTGAGTAGCTGGGACTACAGGCACATGCCACCATGCCCGGCTAATTTTTCTGTTTTTTGTAGAGACGGGGTCTTGCTGTGCTGCTCAGTCTGGTCTCGAATTCCTGACCTCAACGATCCTTCCATCTTGGGCTCCCAAAGTGCTAGGATTATAGGCATGAGCTACCCAGTTGATACTTCTATTCTTAATAATTTACTGATGGGAAAAATGAAATTAAAAGAATGTTATTTAGCTTAGCCTTCTGAGGTGTTTACTATTGAAAATATGGCTCAGTTATATGTTTCTTATGCTCCTAACTGTCCTCAATAGACCACTGTATTAATTTATCTTCTTCCTGAGTATTTCCCCCAAATCCCATATGCCTGTGAAAATATTCTTTTAGGGAAATATTATTTTTTAATATAGCATATTTAGTGAATATGGGGCACATGTCTAGTATCTATGGAAAAGATCTCTTGTGTAAGAGCTAATTAAAAACCAGTAATATTATTTTTTCTCACTAAAAACAAAAAATGTCTCAGAAAGTAGAATTTCTTTCTAAACAAATATATGTGGCATTTAAATTTTATTCCTATGCTATTTTCCATATCTAACATTGGTAAGTGCTTTGGTTTGGGTTATAATTTGACAGAACAGATACAACAGATCACATTGTAAGCCAGAAATGGAAAATTCATAATGTTTTATAATACCAGTAAAAGATAGATTTAGCTTTTTACAGGCTATTTTGGCATTTTATTTATTCTTTCATTTGAGGGGAAATCTCACTGAAATATGTCTTTTTGGGTTCATTATGTTGTTTACTGGCTGTGATGAATATTCTCAGGTTACTTTAAATCTAGTGTATACATTCAGGGCTATGCTGGTTTAGGTCTCTAAAACTTGAGGATCAAATGGGTGCTTGTAAAGACTGATTCATTTACAATCATGTGGAGAAGGCCTTGTGCATTCACACATCATCAATGTGAGCATCAAATAAGATTTCTTCTCATGTCCAGACACACATAGTTTCCTACCAGGCAGATCTATATACTTGAATATGATTCAACTTCACCCATTTGCCTGTCAATTCCTTCTTCATAATATTGGTGAATATTAACTAGAACAGTAGCTTTCTACAACAGTTCTCCATCAATTATCCTCTTTTTTCCCCACTCATTCTCTTCTTCTTTTTTTTAAATTATAGTTCACTTAAACCAAGGAAAACGTACTACAACCCAGTTAATACTTGCTCTTATTTTGATGTGAAATAAGCTCTTTGATTTAAAAAGAAAAAGTGGAAAAAATTTACAATGAAAATGTTGCTGAAAACTTAAATTATAGTGAATTTATTGCTAGAGAAGATTTTATATAATTTTTGGAAAAATAATATTGTGCTTTATAATTGATTTTATATTTTTTTTTTTTTTTTTTTTTTTTTTTTTTTTTTTTTTTGTTGAGACAGAGTCTCACTTTGTTGCCCAGGCTAGAGTGAGTGCCGTGGCGTCAGCTTAGCTCACAGCAACCTCAGACTCCTCGGCTTAAGCGATCCTACTGCCTCAGCCTCCCGAGTAGCTGGGACTACAGGCATGCGCCACTATGCCCGGCTAATTTTTTCTATATAGATTTTTAGTTGTCCATATAATGTCTTTCTATTTTTTTTAGTAGAGACGGGGTCTCGCTCAGGCTGGTCTCGAACTCCTGACCTTGAGCAATCCACCCGCCTCGGCCTCCCAGAGTGCTAGGATTACAGGCGTGAGCCACCGCGCCCAGCCTGATTTTATATTTTAAAACAATGATTTATAAGCTTAAAAAACTCAGTAATTTTTAATTTTAATTGTATGTTGCAAATTATTCACATCACACAAAAATATTGCAGAGAAATAGTCAAGCATATCTGGAGACATTATGAATGTATCTGTTTTTTATTTTATGTAATTTATTTTTTTATTTCAGCATATTACAAGGGTACAAATGTTTAGGTTACATATATTGCCTTTGGCCCACCCCAGTCAGCGCTTCAAGTATGTCCATCCCCCAGATGATGCGTACCACACCCATTAGGTGTGAATATACCTATCCCCTCCTACTCCCTCTCACCTGCCTGACACCCAATGAATGTTACTACTATATGTGCACTTAAGTGTTAATCAGCTAATACCAATTTGAGGGTGAGTACATGTGATGCTTGTTTTTCTATTCCTGTGATACTTCACTTAGTGGAATGGGCTCCACCTCTATTCAGGATAATACAAGAGGTGCTAGATCATCATTGTTTTTTGTGTCTGAATAGAACTCCATGGTATATACCACATTTTATTATTAATCCACTCACGGATTGATGGGCACTTGGGTTGTTTCCACATCTTTGAAATTGTGAATTGTGCTGCTATAAACATTCTAGTGCAGAGGTCTTCTTTGTAAAATGCCTTTTTTCCTTTGTGGAGATGCCCAGTAATGGGATTGCTGCATCAAATGGTAGTTCTACTTGTAGCTCTTTGAGGTATCTCCATATTACTTTCCATAGAAGTTGTACTAGTTTGCAGTCACACCTGCAGTGTATGAGTGTTCCTATCTCTCTGCATCCATACCAACATTTATTGTTTTGGGACTTTTGGATAAAGGCCATTCTCCCTGGAGTTAAGTGATATCTCATTGTGGTTTTGATTTGCATTTCCCTGATGATTAGAGAAGTTGAGCCTTTTTTCATGTTTCTTGGCCATTAGTCTGTCTTTTTTTTGAAAAGTTTGTGTTCATGTCCTTTGCCCACTTTTTAATGGGGTTGTTTGATTTTTTTCTTGCTGATTTTCCTGAGGTCTATATAGATTCTAGTTATTAGCCCTTTATCAGATGTGTAGCATGCGAACATTTTCTCTCATTCTGTAGGTTGTCTGTTTGCTCTCATGATAGTTTCCTTGGCTGTGCAGAAGCTTTTTAATTTGATCAGGTCCCATTTATTTATTTTTGTTGTTGCTTTGATTGCCTTTGGGGTCTTCCTCATAATGGTGAAGGGTACAATTCAACAAGAAGACATAACAATTCTAAATATTTACGTACCTAACTCAGATGTACCCAGATTTATAAAGCAAATCCTACTTGATCTAAACAAAATGATATATAATAGCACCGTAATAGTCGGGGACTTCAACACTCCTCTGACAGAACAGGATAGATCCTCCAAACAGAAAATAAAGAGAGAAACAATGGACTTAAACAGAACTCTAGAACAAATGGGCCTGACTGATATTTATGGAACATTCTACCAAAAAAGCACTGAATATACCTTCTTCTCATCAGCTCATGGAACATTCTCTAAGATTGATCACATCCTGGGCCACAAAACATGTCTCAACAAATTAAAAAAAAATAGAAATTATACTATACATCATCTCAGACCATAGTGGAATATAATTAGAAATCAACTCCAACAGAAACTCTCATCTCTACACAAAGTCATGGACACTAAAAAACCTTCTGCTGAACAATTATTGTATTAAGGAGGAAATTAAGATTGAAATCAAAAGATTCTTAGAACTAAATTATAAAGGGTACACAAGTCATGAAAATCTGTGGGACACAGCTAAAGCAGTCCTGAAAGGAAAATTTTTAACCATAAATGCCTACATCCAAAAGACAGAAAGATCACAAATCAATAATCTAATGAATCATCTCAAAGAACTGGAAAAGGATGAGCAAACCAACCCCAAACCAAGCAGAAGAAAAGAAATAACAAAGATCAGAGTAGAACTAAATGAAATTGATAACAAAAAAATTATACAGAAGATTAATAAAACAAAAAGTTGGTTCTTTGAAAAAATAAACAAAATTGACAATTATTTTGCTAGATTAATGAGAAGCAGAAAAGTAAGGATGCTAATAAGCTCCATCAGGAATGAAAAGGAGAAATTACAACTGATACCACGGAAATACAAAATATCATCTACGAATACTATAAAGACCTCTATGCACATAAACTTGAAAATGTGAAGGAAATGGACAAATTCTTAGGGACACATAGCCTCCCTAGGCTCAATCAGGAAGAAATAGAATTCCTGAACAGACCAATATCAAGTAACAAAATTGAAGCAGCAGTAAAAACCTTCCTAAAAAGAAAAGTCCCAGACCCGATGGTTTCACACCCAAATTTTAGCAGGCCTACTAAGAAGAACTGCCTATCCTACAGAAATTATTCTACACTGAGAAGGAAGGAATTCCCCCCAACACATTTTATGAAGCCAATGTCACCCTGATACAAAACCAGGAAAGGATGCAACAAAAAAAGAAAGCTACAGACCAATTCCCTTATGAATATAGATATAAAAATTTTCAACAAAATCCTAGCAAACTGCATTCAGGTGCTTATCAAAAAAATAATCCATCATGACCAAGTGGGGTTCATCTCAGAGATGCAGGGATGGTTCAACATATGCAATACATCTGTTTTTTAGAAAACAGTGTGGAAAATACATATGCGAACCTCAGAGACTATAAGATTTTTTAATTTAAAAACTAAGCAAATATGCATTTGGACAAATAACCGTCATTGTACACTAAAAGGTACAACCAGACCATCAAGTCAAATGATAGCAGTAAATTGAATAGTAATTTATAATTAAAAAATTATAAATACCAGTAATTGAACACCATGATCTAACCTAAGGCATCATGAATGATATTTTTATCCATCAAAGCACTCATCAATGCATTGATTGCTGGAAAACTGCAGCATTTCAACCATATTTATGTTGAATTTTCAGGATCAATTGATATCTTTGTTTTTGGCACAGGTTTAGAGATTCAATACATTCCAGTAATAAACTAGTTTTAGTTATTATTACCAGATTTTAGTAGTCTCTAATAACTCACTTAACATATACCATGTGTGAAACTTAAAGTCTGTAAAATTTCAATAAAAATTCAAAAAAAGATTCGTAATTTTAGATTAATTCTGATGAGGTAACCAACGATCTAGGGGCCATATTTGAAGTGTCACTGGCATACATTTGTAGAACTTTATTGTTGGTCTGGATAATCTTTCAGGTATGTTTTAGTTCTGGAATTACCTCATTTTATAAATTATGAAAATGAGATCATGAGGGGTTGAATTCTAGATCCCAAGCACAGGCCAGAATGAGGGTAGAGATTATAATCCAGAGTCCCTTATAATGTACAATAGGAGAATGACTTTTTTCTTTCCATTTGTAAGGGAGATTATTGGGATAAAAAGATGTTAGGGATCTTGAAGTATATATCTTACTTAGTTTTCCTATATTTTACCCTATACCTTTTAAAAAATATCTCTAATATCCAAATACATTATACTTTTCATTAATATAAAAAAGTCCATTTTCACTTTTTAATTCTTCATTGTTTTCTTTATAGTAGCATAAGAATACTGAGACTTTACATTTAGAATTATATTTGGAAAATCATTTTTTTATTCTTTATTCAATAAACATATGAGTGCTTGGTACACACACAAAAAAACAATTCACCAGGTATTGTAGGGAGAATACAAAGATTAGTAAAGAACAAATTATGCCCTCAAAGAACTTAGAGTTAATGTGTAACTATAACAAAAATACTTTTACTTTTCATACTAACCAAAGTTTACAAGGGTGTACAATGGTGAATTAGAGATTAGTATGATATCTCTTATTTTAGAATTCTGAAATATTAAATTTTTGAATTTTTTCTTTGATATCAAATGGTTAAAACCATGCTTTTCTCCCTTCTTTTGAAAATCCATTAAGTGCATCATAGTACTTGACCTTAGCATTTTGATATTAGAACTATCCTGCTAAATTTTATTGTAGAATGACAACATATAATTAAGTGATGTAGACTGTGAGTATGAAAAGTTAATTAACTGCAAGATTTTGACAGACACGAGGTAATTAAACATTGAAATGAAAATAGTTTTTTAAAAAATTTAATTACATTTTATTTCATACTATGATGCTAAGATATGTGAAGGGGATGTTTTCTATCAGCTAGGTTTGTTCGGTCACCGTGGTCGTTCATTCTCACACTGTGCTCCCAGTGAAGGCGTAATGCACTTCCCACCTGCAGTGCCCTTAATCTGTTTCTGAAAGTAATTTTAGAAATTAGAATACTGCTGTGGCATTAAAGTTTAATACTTTGTTGGCAATATAGGCAGAAACAGCTAAAAAATTCACACAATTGAAACTAAAATTATGCTTCTTACCCTTTTCTCTTTTCACAAAGGAAGAAGTGGACTTGTGTGTGATGTGGTAATGAAGAGAAACAATTTAATTTATGACTCACTATAATGCACTATGAAAGTTATACCTTATTGTGTCTCTACCTCAGTTTCCTGATATTTTTAATTTGGTGATGATTCCTAACCCATTTGTGAGATGGCCAGCTCATCCTTGCTAATCATGAACCATAGTCATCAGGACCTTTAAAATGGGTTTTAGTCTAGCGCGTGCTAAAAGCCTTAGACAACTAAAGCCACTTACTAAGAACTGTCAACCATAGAAATGAAATTCCTCAGGGTAAGTGAACAAAAGCCAGTTGTTTTTTGGAGACAGCTTGTTTATTACAAGACTCTGGAGATTATCTGACAAACATTGGACAAATGGCCTGAATATTACAGATCTTTGTAGGATTCTACTTGAAAGGTGATGGATGATTTCTGACAGTATTTGTTCACTTAGGCAACTCATTCTTAAACGTTTATTACCTTACTATAATTATTAGCACCAAAGATGAAATAATAAGCAGACAAGGTAACTGCCCTCATAGAGCATCCATCAGATTGCCAATGCTTAGGCGACCAGGAGCCACCTTGGTACATGAAGTGAATTCCATTTACCCTGTTGAGCAAATAGAACCTAAATTTTCTCAGAAATTAAATTTTGTCTAGAAAATTTCATAAGGAATACTTCTTCCCAAATATGCCTACTGGAAGATAAAGGTCGTTGCCATAGCAGCTATATGTCCCCAGTATGGGCTAGTGTTCTGAGTAATTTCTTGAGGAGAAAAGTAGCTTTTAATATGCCTACCTTGAATCTGCCTCTGACAAATTTATTAAATGTTTCATGTTTTAAAATTTTATAATTTATTTTTTTATTATATTTTATGCTTTTTCAGGGAAAGGAATCTAGTATTACTACGGAAGTGACCCCAGCTGCTTCAAGAATAACTGAAATGGTTTTAGTTCCTTCTTGTAATTTCCAGGATTATGTTATGTAACTTGCCACCTGAAACATTTGAACAAATAGAAACCACTTTATTCTGCTCTGTCCAAAAGGGCTCGATTAATATTTGCTGAATGATGTAAACAAGTAGGTCATAGGTAGCTAATTCCTTACTTTGCTGGTATTGGCTACATGGATGATTGACTCTTCCATGAGAACTCATGATAGCAGGATTTCCATGATAATATTTACTTTGAAGCTGAATATAATTAATTATTCAGCCACTGGCTTTAAAAGTTAAATTTCACTAAATTTATATAAGTAAATGACAAATCCTAAGGTAAAAGTAAAGCAATTATGAATCAAAAGGAGTGTGTTTTAAAATATAGTCCACAAATTACTGGTTATAGGAATTAGGTACTATTAGAGAAACATATGAATAAATATAATCCTATACTTAGCAATTCACAAATTAAGATAATCTTTATAGAAATTCTGTTATGTTTTTAGTAATAACTATGCTATATCAGTTTTCTCCCTGACATTTACTTAATGGGGTAAAATTGTTCGTGAGAGTTTTCTCATCATTGGCTTGTTTTTATTTAGGTTTATTAAATTTTTATTTTTAATGTTTTACCATTGGACTGTGTTCTATTACCAGTTTCTCCAAATAAATTAATGTTCCCAAAGCAATTGCTAGGTCATAATTATAACGATAAGAATAGTGAGTGCAGAGAGAAAGGAACACTTATACACTGTTGATGGAACTGAAAATTACTACAACCTCTATGGAAAACAGTATGGAGATTCCTCAAAGAACTAAAAGCAGACATACCATTCAATCTAGCAGTTCCACTACTGGGTATTTACCCAAAGGAAAAGAAGTAATTTTATCAAAAAGACCCCTGCAGCCCAATTCACAGTTACAAAGATGTGGAATCAACCCAAGCGCCCATCAATTCATGAGTGGATTAATAAAATGTGGCATATGTACACCATGGAGTACTACTCAGCCATAAAAAGATGAATTTATACCTTTTGTAACAATCTGGATGGAAGTGGAGACCATTCTCCTAACTGAAGTATTGCAAGAATAGAAAAATAAACACCACATGTACTCACTATTAAATTGGAACTAACCAATGAGCACACATGTACACAGAGGGAAGTAAACTCAGTGGAAATCAACTAGGGGGAGAGGGAGGAGGGGAGGGGAATAAACCAACCTAATGGGGACTATGAACAGTATTTGGGTAATGGGCACACCTATAGCCAGGACTTAAGCATTACAAAAATGATCCATGTAACCTAAAACATTTGTACCCCCTTAATATTTTGAAATTTAAAAAAGAAAAAAATGATAAGAATAGAAACACAATGTTACAACATATATGATATGCTAAATATTCATTCTTAACAGGATTTGAGTAAAAATATGGAATGTGAATATATATCTATCAGCAAATGTGATTATAGTGATTTCAAAGAAACCTATTTAAAACTGGGTCAAATAAGAAGTATAATAAGGGCTACCAGAAAAGTAGACTATGTTGGATTCTGACGCTCCATTTGCCTCAATTTTTAACATATAATCTATTACAAAACTTTGCCAAATAGTGATTTTCAGAACAAGTGCAAAATCATATTTCCTAATACAAACTTGATTAATTCTATAATTGTATGCAGACTTTAGAATCATCACTCTAAGCTGCATTTTTCAAAGCAAAAAGAGGAATAAATAATACTATTTCCAAGAAGTTTGTAGAAACAATTACAGAGATAATTACAAATATTATACTTAAAGACAAAGCAGAATAAGTTATTGGCAACATTTCTTTATTAAATAACAATGCTCAATGCCACACTAAATTAATGACATACGTTATGGAAAAGCAATTACTTTCTAATATGTATTCTAACAGGTACTTAATTTTATAGCTGGATTAATCAATTAATGTGCAGAGTATGAATCCACTCTTGGCATTAGTGCAAACACAGCATGAGGGTGAAGTATACAATGGTGATTTGCCCTAGCTATATGAAAATTAAGAAAGGACATATTTATTTTAATTAAAAGGATTTTGCACTGAATTTCAATTCACACTCTGCATCTTGATTACATTGCATATCAAAGGAAATAGTGAAACTTATTATTACGATCTAGTCACTACCAACCAATGTCATTCTTTTCATTACACAAAGAGGACCTATACAACTCTGCTTATCTATCCTGAGGTTGGCTGATCATTGAGGGGAAAGACAATTTCCCAAGTGTTTGAAAGGAAAACAATTGCTTATTGATACTAAAAACACAAAAAATATCAATAGTTCTATGATTTCAAGGGACATGGGCAAGTAACTATCTCAATAATGATCCCCTGTCCTAAGAAGCCTGAACCTACTGAAGAATGAAGGAGAAAGATTTTTTATCATGCAGATATGGGGTCAGGATTTCATATGAAGATGAAAGTCAGCAGTCAAAAATTTGATACTCTCCTGATACTTTTCTAAAATTCTTGTTCTGAAAAAATATTTTTTATATATAGCTAGACATACGTAAAAACCACAGCTAAATATAGCAAAAGCAAGGAGAAATAATTTCCAGGGCTGTTGGCAGTCAAAATCATATTTGGATTCCATATACTGCCCTTTCTCCTAAAATAAAAACTTTCAGCCTTCTAGTTTTAAATGTGCCTTGCTTACTGACTTTGCATCTGAGGGAGTGCTAGAAACGGCCCTCAACGAGAAATTCTGAGAAAACACCCAGAATTTCTGAGCCCCTGCTCAATCTGAATATTCTAAAGGCCTTCACAGTATCAGAAATAATTGCCACTTACAGTAATTTATATTGGGAGATTAAATTTGTAATTTGAGAATTAAAGAGTAAAAAAAGATGTGGGAACTGACATTCAAAACAAGCTTTCACCATGAATCCTGAATAGACCTACGTTGGTTAAAATAGTTATAAGAAAAATACTCCTATCATTATATGAAACAGTTGTGATAGTAATTTTTAAATGCTAGGTTTTATTTGTTGTTGCTAAACATTGCACTGATTTCTTTTCATTTACCTACAGTTGAAGTCTGCATTATTAAGTGCTCGTGCAAGTCCTAAGTAGCAAGTATTGCAGCTGCCAGGTGCTCTTGCCAGGCTTCCATAGACTTAGCTATTGAGGGGACAACAAGCCCACATGATTGAGGCTCTTTATTACTCACAGCACAGCAGATAGCAGTTTGAGCTTCATGTTCACATCAGTTCTTCCCCCAGGCCCTGCGGGAGTGCTGCAGAGGGCCCAGGTAAATAGTATACCAATCGTGGGTCTGTGTCATGGCTGAGGAACTCTTGGAAATCCCTGACTTATAAGGGGACTTCAAACAAACTTGCTCCTTCTCCACTTCGAAAAGAGACACCATTTATATTATCCTAGCTAGGAAACCAATCTACCCTCTGATCCAGAGGGAGACACTTTCTATATCTCCCTAGAATATCTCCAGGAGAGGACGGAGACCTAGCTTTGTTTCTCTGATACATAAGCAAATCTGCTTCCTGCCCTGGAGCAGCTTTGCAAACATCCTTGAAGAAAGCTGTTGATGCCTTTTGCTTAGAAAATGAACAGCAATGCCTAATCCGTGGAGAACATTTCCCAGCACAGACGTGTATGTAGTGCCCCTCAATGGTGTGCAGGTGCTTAGAGTTGAGGAAGATCAGATTAAATGCATTTGCATATAAAAAATGATTGCTTCAGTCATAGTTGCAGGCAATTGATACCATCTTATCATATTATTTTTAATAAAAACTTTATATATATAATATCGATTTACAAACATGGAAATTACTTTGATGCATGAAGACATCCTTGGTAGCCTAAAGCCTTTGGAAATTCTCCTCTCTAGCACTGGGATTTAGTCACATACCTTCAAGGTCCTGTCCATGGGTAACATATTTGAGGATATCCCTTATTTTATGAAGAAACTGATAACATCTAATTAATTAAATGGTATGATATAAGAATTAACTCTTCAGAGACTTTTAATTTAGCCAAAAACTTAAGAGTCCATAAATAGCCCAACATTGCCCTGAGGCTTTTACTTATGTGAGCCATCATCACTAAGAAAGTACAAAAAGACAGATCTGAGCAAATTTTAGTTTTTAAGTGGAAGTAGGAAAGCTTTTCCTCTTCACCTCAGATCACACTGTTTCCTCTTTTAGGAAGGATGTGACAGTAGGGGTGGATAACACAAAGGGCTGTCTCCCAAACAGGGCCCAAGAGATTGAACTGGCCCACAGAGTGTGTCACTGCTTGAATGAAAGTAGGTGGCAGGAAGTTAGGAATGAGAAAAGTATCAGTTCTCAAAATTTCACAAAACTGGGTCATATAGAGCATGGCTAAATGATATAAATTCATTTGGGATGACATGTTTTTTTAAAGGGAGAGCCAGAGACCAGTGTAATAATCAATAGAGGCAATTTCCTATCCTTAAGGAGACCCTGAATTCAGCACCTTGTTCATCTTGGTGGTGTGGGCTTCAGGATTACTGCATGTTTTCAAAGATTATTGAAACCAGAAATCAGCATTTATTCCATTAAACCCTCAATGATATCTTAGACTGTGGCAAAGAATTTTAGATATTGGCTTGAAATTTTTGTGTGTGTGTGTGTAAATAGTTTTAATCTGTTCTACAATATAGAAGGAAATTTAGTGTTTATTTTTTCTGAAAATAAGTGCTTAGTTTCATAAATCATCTGGATGTATTCTTATCTCACTGGAAAAAAACAAAGTTTAATTTTGAACCCTCCAGAGTTCGCAGCAAAGATTTGAGTTAATAGCTCTTCCTTTAGGTGAACTGAGTCTGAGATGATATGGAAATAAACATGAACTGTAACTGCTGAAATACATTGTATTTCAATAATCCTTATGTCTCTAAGTACTTAATGTTTTTTCTGAAGTACAAATGACTCTATAATAAAACCTGTTGTGCCAGTACATGGTAACATATTAGATAAAACTTCTTTGCCATGTGCAGAACTCAAGATTGGTTAACTGTGAAAAGAAATTTTCCTAATGAAGTTATTAGATGTAGTATTAATAACTGTGATACTTTTGTCATTTAAATAAAAGCTACATTCAATTAGAAAAACCCATTCACTCAGATGCCTTCTATGTGCCACTATATTTATCATCAAATATCAGTACTAGAGCCTTAGCCTGAACTAATGTAGTATGCTAACACAAAATAAAGCAAATGCAAACAGAAATATGCCTCATAGTAGAGGTTTACTGGTATTTTTCTTCATTCTCAACGCCTATCCTAAGTCTCTAAATATAATTCTTAAAAGAGTTTTATGAGGACAATAAAATGATTTGTTTAGAATGATCTACTTTATACTATTTAGTACAATTTTTAAGTTTTGTTTTGCTTTTCTATTTTTTTAATTGAAAATTATGGTAAAATATACAGAATGTGAAATTTATCATTTTAACCCTTTTTAAGTGTATAGTTCAGTGGCATTAAGTACATTCAGTTAGTTGTACTATTAATACTATCACCACTGGTCATCCACAGAACTCTTTTCATCTTGCTATACCAATATTTTTATGTAACACACTGTATATAGGTTTTGGTAATAGTATCCAATTCATACATCACCAGGATTTGGGATAACTCAGGCATTGTGACTAGACTAAGGGGACAAGTCTGATGAGGCTTGGTTCTCTCCTATGTATCTCAAATGGTCAGGTCAACATTGGAATTCCATCATTGCTTCAGGGGCCATCTGCCAAAGGCATTCATGTTTGATTATGTCCTGCTGTAAGCATATTATTCTGTACTGAGTTTTTATCAACTAATTTCTGTGGAAAGGTTTGTTTTCTGTCAGTAAGCTAGCCACACTTCTGGCTGCTATTTAGCATTAGTATAACACTTTTTATTCAGCACAATCTGTGTCCTTCAGTGCAGATTGTATCCTTTTGTGTATGTAATAATGGAAGTGTAACTCTTTACCTATAGTGCTATAAAGAATTACTTTCTTTTCAGTGTGGAAGCTAACAGTGGATTCTCATTCACCAAATAGGTAATATGGGCAAGGCTGAAATTAGGTGTGTGGTAAAAGCATATAGAAAATATTCGTTGGAGATATTATTTTCTCAGTTTATTTCAAATCAAATCTTATAAGTTTACACCTACAACCAATGCAGTGTGAGAAAAAATAGAAACTTTAAATGGAAAACTCAAGAATGGTTTAGGAAAAAAAAAGGTAAAATCTGAGAGATTTGCCACAAGTCACACACAAATTTGTTTCTAGGGAGACGATTGTGTTGCTGAGCAAACCAGCTTTATACTTTAGTGACTCTCTGCCCCAGACCTACTCAACAAATATCTCTATCTAAACCTCAGTTTACTTTTTATTTATTTCTGATGGTTTCTCATTATTCTCAAAAAAGGGGCCAGATTTCATACTTGACTTACAAAATTCTACTTCTACAAAGGAACCTCTTCCTGGAGTACTCCCGTTCTTCCTGCTTTCCGCCTCCTTCTCTCTCCTTCAACTGGCTAATAACCCGTCATTTGCTTTCCTACCTCTGCTTAAATGTCACTTTCTCATGGTTTCTTTCTTTCCTTCCTTCCTTCCTTCTTTCTTTCTTTCTTTCTTTCCTTCTTTCTTTCTAACCTCTCATCTAGACTTGATTAAATCCCTCTGGTTATATGTTCCCATAAAACCCTGACCTTTATTTCTCATGAATTTCATTGCACTTTATTTAAATCAGGGTTATGATTGGCTTCCGTCTCTGCTATATTTTATATTCATTATATGCCATGACAGCAGCTACCTGCTTATCTTGTCAATGCTGCATCACCCAGCACTAGGCCTGGCATATGGCATCAGCCTGGGATATTTTTGTCTCCAAAAGTTAAAGAAGCACATGTAAATGAAACAATAAAAATGCTGAAAGAAAACAGGATTTTTTTTTTATAGCCATGAGAATTAGAAACTTCTATAGAGCAACAAATCCCATTAACAAAGCCAAAAGGCAAATGACAAACTGGGGAAAAGGTTTTCTACTCATCATAAATGGTTAGAAAGAAATAGACCAACTACTCAGTGGATCTAAAAGTAAAGTATTTAAACAAATAGTTCTTAAATACCACTTTTTATACATAGCATTGGGAAAGTTCTAAGGTTGATGATACATCCATTTGCTAAGACTGCGAGGAAACAGGCTGTCATGTATCTTCATGATACGAGTATATATTCAAACATTCCGTAAAGAGGATAACTTTAGAATAAATTTTAAAATTGTAAATTGACTTAGTAATTTTACCTTCGAGAATTTAACATAGGGACAAATTACACAATTAAAAAAAAGACATATGCATGAAATTATATATCTTAACATTTTTTAAGACCAAGAGATTAGATTAAATTAAATACTCATTAATAAGGCACTGGTTAAATAAATTATGATGCACACCTACAATGAAATACTGTATATTAGAGATAAAGAAACTCTTTGTGTTTTAAAATGGAAAGGCTTCCATGATTTGTTACTTAAAAATGTTTGAAAATTATATGTAAATTATAATATGTTATTTTAGGTATTAAAGCAAGGTAATTATATATTCATATCTGATTATTTTGCATACAGCATCTCTAGAAGAATATACAGAAATAATAAATGTGATTATGTAGAGTGAATGGAGGAGGACTAGATGGATAGGAACAGGGATTTGAGGTTTTTGTTAATGTATGTTGTTTCCTAACATTTTAATTTTTGAATCTTAAAGTCATATTACCTGTTAAAATTCAATAATCAAACAATTAGAGAAAGGAAAATGTTAAAAGTTTACAAAATATAAAATGTGAGGAAAGTATAAGAAGCAGGACTTGTTTATGCCAAGCAGAGAGAAGTTAAAGCTAAATTGGCAACGGTTTTTAAGTTTAAATGCTTCAGCTCAAAAATGAGGGATTTAGACATTGATCTCTTGGTCACTTCAAAGTCTGAGACTCTTATCATTTGACATGAAGGGTTTTTACAAGAAGTGTTATACCCAGATATTTTCTATCTCTGTTAAGAATAGCATGAAACAATGGGAGCTTAAATTTTTAAGGAAAAATATAAAGTTAGATTTGGGAGAATTTCAAATAATCTATTTCTGATAACAACAGTCTTGACTTGCACATACTGGGCATTATTATGCAGTTGACTTTGGGAGAATCCTCTTTGTTTAATTTAAAATTAACTTATTTAATTTTAAATGAAATTTGTGACTGTTATAAACCCCTAGTAGTATAAAAGTATATAAAGTTAAGAAAAGTGACTTCAACTTCTTCAGTTCTACACTCAAAAAATAATTATGGTACTGCAATGGTTTTTCTTGCACATACATCAGAAATTTTTATAAATGTATATTTAAAAATGTATACATACTATATGTTATATATAGGCATATAGGCAGAAAGAATGAAGAAAGAAAGATATTCTTTGCAAAAGAAATGAACTTTTATATACTTTTCTGCAAGTTGCTTTTTTGACTTGCAAGTATGGCTTATTTAATTTCCCTGATACATATACATCTACCTCAGAAAATACATTCTGTACTATTCTTGCTTTTTGATCTTAAAGTTGTCTATTTTATTTTTGAAAATATTCTATAGGAGTATTAAGAGAATAAAAAGGCTATATATTTATTAGTCAAATTTATTGATTATATTTTTAATCTTCTTTAAATTATTCTATCTTTATTCACCTCTCTTATCTTCAGCAGGTTCTCATGGCACAAAGAGCTCTGGGGAAGCAGAGAGATCTAGAGGGAGCCTGATTAGGTGTATACGTCTTTATGAAAAACTTATTAGTGTTTTGTAGCTATTAATCATTTCATTATCAATGTAATGTTTATCTGTAGATTTCATTCTTTAGTTCATTTTAATAAATTTCAGAGAAAAAAATACCTTTTACCTGAAGTCCTAATTATACAGCATGTATTGTCTACTGTAGGTTGTATGCATGATTGAGTCCCAAGAGAAAAAGCTGATGCTGGAAAATGATTTAGTTTTGTTTACTTTCAGGGAATTTGTAATGCAAGACTAAAAATAGAATTTCAAGAAACTGTGGCATAGTCCTTAGCTAAAAAACATTAACCTGATGCTGAAGTTAAAAATAACATTAGTTCACAAATCGTGTTGTAGCAATGTAAAAAGAAGTTCACAAATCTAAGGAAGAATAATCTATTATATTTATAGAAAATGTTTGAGTTAGGCCTATGTTGTCATTTTCTAAGCAGCACTTAGCACATCTATTTGATGGTACTAAAAATACAATCACCTTCCCAAAGAAACATCATAATTTAGGACTATTCATTATAGAAAAGTCATCAAAAAACTGTCTTGGAAATAAGTAACTTGGAATGTGATTTTATTGGGGTTTTTATTTTGTAAGATTTTATAATTATCTTATGATGCCTATTTTGTGTTCTCAAATTGGAGTCCTTTCATTTATCTATTTTCCTACCATGGAATTAGTTGTAGTTCTTGCACACAGATTATATAACTTATACTTATTAAGTCTTAGTTAGTAAATGCCAAATATATACAGACACACATATATAAGGTAGATATATAGGTATGATTTGTGTATGCATACATATGTGATTGTGTTGCTGTGCATACTTGTATATACATGCATATATGATATGCACATAAGTATATACAAAAGAGATCCAAAAAGGATACAAAAGAGATACATAAGACCATGAGAACCTTCAAAAGGAAAATTGTACCTAATTTGGGAGCTAAAATTGAAAGGTAAGTAGGAATTAATTAGCCAAAGGAAAAAAACTAATGTATTCTAGACAGAGGAAGTGTCTGAGCAAATGTTTGGAGGGAATATCTTGGTGGGTGTGAGGAGCTAAGAAAGGCACAGGTGGCTAATGTGGGAGTGGTGATGGGGACCCATCCTTGTGGGAGCTTGCAGGCTGCCCATATGAAGACTTTGCTTTTATGTTAAGAGCAATGGGACTTCAGTAAAATGGGATTTTAAGTAAGGAAATGAGATGGTGAGTATTTTACTTTGAGAATATTTCTCTGGCTGCTGAATTCAAAACAAGTTTTAGGAAAGTAAGTGGTGTCTAGAATGGAAACAAGTAGACTAGTGAGAAAGCTATTGCATGGTTCAGGTGAGAGATGGCTGGTTGGACTAGAGCAGTGGGTATAGAGATGGTAAGTGGACACGACAGTTCTAATGGCATTTGTCCCTTAAACACTAAATTCTGTCTACATTGGTCTAAATTTTATTATTTAATTAGTTATGAAATGGTAATATTTAGAGTGGCATGCAAGAGATTTATTAACATAACTTGTCCCTAAGGGTGAATTTAGGATGCCTGAACTCATATATTGATTGCTGTCTTAATGTAAATAAAATGTTAGTTATCTGCTTAAAGATGATATACCACTGTCTTTTATGCTGCATAACTCCTCCCTTTATGAAAAATAAAGGAGCAACATGCCAGTCATCATATTTTAATAAAATTAAAGCCTTGGAATAGTTTACTGTTATCAGTTCTATAATTTTCAATCAATGCAACTCTGAATTATAATTTAAAAATTATTTGATGGACATTAAATGGTCACCTAGAATACTATTAGATCACAATTTCATAGGATTGATCTTTTTGAAAGGTTAGTTGCACTAATGTATCTTCCATTTGAGGCAAGAGTATTTTACAAACACTTATGTAAAAGTTCAAGTGACAAAAAATTCTTCATCTTTTCTTCAAATTTAGCACATGCTGGATTTATCTAATAAATCTGTATTTATTACATATAATAAAATTCTTACCTGAGCAGAATCCATAATTCAATATAAATTCTTAACTTAAAAAATGTATAACTATATGCCTAATCATACAATTTTTGACAAGTAAACATTGAAAAAATTCCACTTATCTTTTTAATTCGGTGTTCTTACTACTAAAGGATGTGACCTTTATTAAAGTTCTGTGACTTCAATCAAGAAACATTTAATTGGTATCTACAAAGTATAAACATAAGTCATTGTTGAAGATTCAGTGGTAAATGAAGCCAAATGGCCAACATCAGGAGTTTTACCATCTTGTATGGAGTTATTTTTTCCCAGCATATCATTGCCATGAACAGCCAGTATTTAAATTCTCTTCCCTCTGGAATCTGGACATTATTAAAATATTCTTAGATGAAGTAAAAAACTTTCTTCTCAGTATTTTTCCTGACCTGTTTAGTATTATTATAGGTTATAGACCATTTAATTGTTTTTATGCAAATCAAAATTTTCTTTTGAGAAAAGGAAAGGACTTAGAAATGTTGCCAGATGGAGAGTAATTAACTACAAATGAGAAGACATATTAACAGAATCTTATAAAAAGGGTATTGTCATATTAGCCTATAAGAAAGAATGAATGTGTCAAGTTTTTTCTTTAAAGTGCCCTGTACAGCGCGCATGTGTGTGTATTTGTGTTTTAATTCTAGGTAATTAATCTTTTGAATTGACTTTTATGACATTGCCTAACATTAATTAGGAAAATTATATTTTTCAATAGTTTCTGTAACACTTTGGGGACATATTGTGACTTTGAAACTATTCAATATTATTAAATTAGTGTATTATTTACTAATCTATATGAACCTGCTGCTTTTTTTCTTTATTTTCTCAAGTCTTATATAACTTACCATAAGAGTATGGCTATGAGAAATTGACACCAAATGAAGTTATAATACATAACTTGTGACACGTGGTGCTTATTAATTTTTAATGATTGTAGCTTAGATTTAATGAAAGTTTACTATGTACAGAACCCTGTGCTAAGTGATTTTCTTAAAACATTTTTTTTACGGAATTCTATAAAGCAGAGGCTATACCTTTCTCGTTACCCTATCACCAGCTTCTCTGCTCCCTGGGTCATGCACCTGCAGCTCAGTGGCTGAGGAACCACTTCTGAAGAAAAAAGACCCTCAGCAGCAGCATAGTCTCTTCCCGAAACTGTACTGCCAGCCAGCCAGCATGCAATTACAGTGCAAAGTTTTTCAGTTCACAGGAGAAATGCTTCTCTGTTTTTGTAATTTTCCTTTACTCTAGACCTATAGCATGGTTTTCTTCTTATAACATTATAATTATTTTTTCCCCTAGATCCCTATTTCTTTAATTTTTATAGTAAAATGTACCATCATTATTGAAACAGGTCGTCAAAATTTTATTATTAGACATAAAGCTGCTTTTTTTTTTTTCTTAGGGACCAGGTCTCGCTCTGTCACTCAGGTTGGAGTGTAGTGGTGTGATAATAGCTCACTGAAGCCTCAAACTCCTGGGCTTGAGTACCTCCTGCCTCAGCCTCCTGAGTACCTGGGACTACAGGTGCATGCCACAATGCCCAATGCCCAATGCTAATTTGTTAAGTTTTTTTTGTAGAGATGAGGTCTTGCTATGTTGCTCAGGCTGGTTTTCAACTCCTGGCCTCAGGAAATCCTTCCACTTTGGCCTCCCAAAGTGCTGGAATTACAAGCGTGAACCACTGTGCCCCTGGCCAAAGCTTCATTTTAAAAGGGAAAACCCTAACCCCTCCAAATATGGCATAGTAATTAACATTATAGTGATATTTAAATATTCATATACAAAATAGCACCATTAGTACTTAGTTTATTGTGGGAGGCAAAGAGCACAGAGTACTATTGCTTGAACTCCTTGGGTCTGATGGGAAGTACATGACTAATTATAATTATTTCTCTGTTACCTCATTAATTAAAATTATTGAGCCAAAAGTGAAGAAACCTCACTCACATTATACCCGTCTTGTATTCTTTTCTACCACCAGGATGGCTTTCCTACATTTCTCCAGAGAATCTAGAGCTTTACTGGACCCATAGTTTCGCTCCAGGGCTTCCTCCTTCCCTGTATCTACCCCTCAGCCAGGTCTCTATTTAAGTATCTCCTCTTGTCCACAGGCTTTTCTGTGAACCCTGCCTATGTCAGGGGTGGGGGTGGGGGGTTCGGCATCTCTAAACTAAAGTTACTTTGTACAAAGTCTTGACCCTTTACTAGCAAGACTATCCACAATAGCTAAAACCTTTAGGCAGGCTCAAGGTTACAAGCAAGATGATGCAACTTTATTATAGTGGACTTATTTGAATTTTGGCACATGTACTGTTTTTGGACTGTGAATGCAGTTGAGTTCAAGGATGTATTTTCAGAAAACTGAGGGCTTATTTGTGAAAGTATCACTGTACATCAGTACTCTGTTCTAGCTCATAGTAGAGTGTTCTGTGATATTCTCCCCAGGGCAGACTGTTATACCAGAGGGACTGTGATGATGGAATTACTGTTCCTCTCCCCGCAATGTGGGTGCAGTGCTTATTTCTGATCTGAGGGGTGCAAGATTGCACTTTTAGCCACATTCTCTCTCCCTCCCCCATATTTCTCTCTGTTTCTCTCTCTCTCTCTCTCTCTCTTTCTCTGTCTTCTCTCTCTCACACACAGAAATACCCATGCATATTAGCTTGGCATTTTACCTGAAATTATGAAGATTGTTACTCTTAGTTTCCGTGAGTTTGAGACCATCCGTTCTTCTTCTTAAATAAGGCAGTTACTAGGTTTTAACATTACATTGCAGCTTCCTTTTGTTTAATTCACATCTGATGAGTCTATGTTCTCCATTAAAAAACCCACCCTGTTAGAGGGAAAAGAACTTGTCCTTAATTTTACCTTAAAACCAGAAAGTTTTTTGGTATTGAGTCTCTGAAACCTTGTACGACATTGACTTCCTTCCACAATAATTTCCTTTGGCAGTGCAATTTACAAGCCACAGTAATTGCACTACATGGGAATTCGAAGACTCTAGGTTCTATGTTCATTTCTACCCCTTACTTACTGTGTGATTGTGGAAAATAACTTTACTTTTTTAAGTCTGAGTTTTATTATCTACAAAATGATCTCTCTTTTAGCCACGGGCAGTTACTTGTGTGAAATAGTGCGTGTGAAATTATTCATTGATTGAATCATTTGATCAGGATTTATGAGCTGCTTCTATGTGCAGGTATTGTTCCAGACACCAGACATACAGCATGAAAGAAGACAAAGGTCCTACTCTCTCTAGTTTCACTGCAATACACTTGAAACTCTTAAGTGCTATACGAAGGGAAGTATCAGAAAAAACTAACTCAATTACATATTATCATATGTATATTTATGCAGTCCACTTAATTAAGTAGTTGTTTCCATGGTGATAAGTATGCCTATTTCTGTTATATCCTTTGCAAAATATATATAGAAAGGTACCAAGATATGTATCAAAGAGAAGTTAAGAAAAAAATAAAGAAAAATCCAAGAATCAAGTTAAGCAGTCAGGAGGACTTATGGCCAGCCACAAAGTAAGTTAACGTTTCAGAAACTCAGTGCCTTTTCTGAAAATCCTGTCATTTTGTATCATAGAAGGCTGTAAAGTTAAAGTCATTATTAGTGGATCTAATGAAGATATTTCTATGAGGCAGCTGTGTGAGAAAATAAAATTAGCAACATAAAAATTGACCATCTCTTTGATTTCTATCCTTTTCAGAAAGGCTATATCTTGAATTCCCAAATTCTTATGGTAGGAATATATTAATTCTGGTGAATAATTTGATTCTTTGATTTCATGATCCTGTACTCCTGTGCCTGTTTTGATACTAGGGAGTTAATTACTTTAGACCGGTTAAATATTAGGATTGCTAAGAGGGTTGCCATTACCTGAAGTCATTTAAAAATGGGAAGATTACTTTTTTCCCTTGTGCTATGCATCAGTCTGAACAGAAAAAATAATCTGTAGCAAATATACCGAGACCTTCAGGTAGTGCTGAATAATACTAAACATTTGAGGCTATTTTGTTTCTATGTCTGTGATGTGGCAAGCACCAATGACTGTATTATGGTTAACACTTCACATCACATACTCTTTTTATTAGTTAAGACCAGGTATAAAATGATTATGTCCTTCTCATCCAACCGTTGGCCTTGTTGTCCCAATGAACATAGTTAGTCAGGTTGCCTTAGTGATTTTAGAGGTTTGAGGTAAATGAGGTGTTATAAGGGATTTTCAGGTCGTACTAATACCCGTCTGTATTAAAAGTATTTTGAAACTTGGTCCTCAGTTTCTTTATTTTTTATCAGCAGATTGGTATTTAAAATAATTTTTTACCTGTATGTTCCAGAAAATGTGTATTCTCTTTTTTGGTGATTGGCTTGAAAAGGATTGATGGATAATTTTAGGAATATTGCTAGGTTATTGAGCCTCAAGTGAAAACAATTTAGAAAAGATTATGTGGGTATTAATAGTCATGGTTCTCCAGAGAAACAGAACCAATAGAATGTGTATGTGTGTGTGTGTGTGTCTGTTTGTCTGTCTGTCTATCTATGGACAGAGAGAGAGCGAGAGAGAAAGAGAGAGAGCGAGAGAGAGATATTTCAAGGAATTAGCTCATACGATTATGGGGGTTGTCAGGTCCAGAATCCACAGGGCAGGCTAAGGGGCTGGAAGCTCTGGCAGGAGTCAGTGTTGCAGTCTTGAGTCCGGAGGCAGTCTGGAGGCAAAACTTCTTTCTCTTCTCAGGACCCCAGTCTTTTTTCCTACGACCTCAACTGATTGGATGAGCCCACTCACATTATGTAGGGTAATCTGCTTTACTCAAAGTCTCCTGATTTTGATACCTTCAGGTAGTGCTGAATGATGCTAAACATTTGTCAATCACATCTAACAAAGTACCTTCACAGCAGCAATTGACTGGTATTTGACCAAGCCTAGCTAAGCTGTCACATTAAATTAACCATCATAGTGGAGTCTTATTGAAAATGGATTCTGGTGGGGCGCGGTGGCTCACACCTGTAATCCTAGCACTCTGGGAGGCCGAGGCGGGTGGATCGCTCAAGGTCAGGAGTTCGAGACCAGCCTGAGCAAGAGCGAGACCCCGTCTCTACTAAAAATAGAAAGAAATTATCGGGAAAACTAAAATATATATAGAAAAAATTAGCCGGGCATGGTGGTGCATGCCTGTAGTCCCAGCTACTCGAGAGGCTGAGGCGGTAGGATCGCTTAAGCCCAGGAGTTTGAGGTTGCTGTGAGCTAGGCTGACGCCACGGCACTCACTCTAGCCTGGGCAACAAAGTGAGACTCTGTCTAAAAAAAAAAAAAAAGAAAAAAGAAAATGGATTCTACTATAGAATCCATATTGCCTTGGGGAAAATAAATGGTACAATAAATAGTATTGAGAAGACATAAAGTATACCATTTGAACTACTAATATGAGCACCTATGGGAAAATAGGGGCTCTGTCCATCTAGATTTATATCTCTAAGGCTTAAACTTTCTTAGTTTTTATACACATAAATGAAGTGTGGAGAATTTTGTAATAAAAACATCATAATGCAAAGATATTAATTTTTAGCCACTATATCAAGTGATCCACACTTGTTCTCTTATTTCATTTGCAGAAATTTAAAGTAGACACTAACATTATCTCTACAATAAAGATGAGAAAATTATTGCTCAAAATAGGTTGAGATTTGTTCAAGGTGACAGAGATAGTGAAAAGGAGAACTGTGATAATTCTAGCAGGTGTTAAGGATTTTCTGCTGTTATCACAGTTTACAACATATCCAAAGTGGGAGTCTCTACAGTTTTTGTCTTTACATGCACTGTCTGTGTCTTATAACCAATTTTTAGGAAGAAAATTCCCTTACCCTAAATTACTTAGTGATAAGTTTTATTTTTAAAATTTATTATTCTTTAAGAGTGTAGTTATGTAGTCCCAGATACTTGGGGGGCTGAGATGGAAGGACTACTTGAGCCCAAGAGTTTAAGTCCATTAGTCCAGCCTCAGCAACATGATGAGACTTTGTCTCTTAAAAAAAAAAAAAAAAAGTACTTAAATTCCTGTTAGTCTTTGGATTCTAGTAATTTGCCTTTGCCTTCTTTCCTTAATAAGCTTTGGGAAAAAATAATGTGCTGTACCTTTTCCTTTTAATGGTGTAATAGTATAACTTTGATTTCTAATTTTTTTTTAACTATTAGTTGAGAAATAATAATTCCTAGAACGTTCTAATCACTTAATTCACTTGATATTACACATATAATAAGCATCGTGATAATTTATGGGCATTGAGAAATACACTTTAAAAGCAAGTGGATAGACATAGATATACAAATATATATTTTATATCATTATTCTGGTATATTATTAATGTTGCTTCATTATAAAGCCATTTTCCTAAGAGTAAACTATAGTGATGGAAACACTCAAATTCATAAACAATCACATATTCTTTTTATTATTTGTGGTGATGGAAATTTACAAACTTTTCAGTATTTACATCAGAAAGGAACTATTGAAGTAAATAGTAAAAGAACAAATGTTTACGATAAAAACAAGAGTACTATGAAGTGCAAATATATACATAAGAATTTTTTTTTCCCCTGGGAGTCTATACTTAACCATTCACTTAATTACTGGATTTATTGAATGAAAACATAAACATTTAAAGACACTGGTTACTATAAAATGTATAAAAATAAACTTTTTTTTTCCAATTCAGGGTCTCTATAACCAACAATAATTAGTTATGTTAATTTTCAATTAATTTCATCAGATTTTCTTTGACACCTTCATTAACATACATAGGAGCCACCATAATTACCCAGGAACATTTGTGGCCTGTGCACATGAATAAGTTTTTCACGCCAACTGGCACATCCTAATGGCTCCCCAGCATTCTGGATCACATTTCCTCTCACCTCCACAGGGATTTGTTCCATCAGTTTTGAACAAATTTTTTCCTGCCATTTAACTAACTTTGACATGTCCTTCAAAATTTATTTTAAGTGTAATTTCTTCTAATCAGACTTAAATGACTCTCCCCTGCTGTATTCCCCTAGCACCACTGGGAATCCTTCTTTCCCCACAACCAAAAAATACCTCACTATGGTCAAGGATTGACTGGACAACACTACCAAACTCTTTTCTTTTTGAGAGAAGGAACCATAAATAAGTTAATGGTTATAAAACACTAGGTGCCTGGCATGGTCACAAACATTGTCTCTTTTGATCTTCACAACCTTAGTGATTGTGAAAGATCATGCTACCCTTGCTGCAGGCTCGATCTACACTTGTGGATAATATTGAGAATAATGATAATAATACCCTTGGTAGGCCTGAGAGTATATGACCTAACAAAAACAAACAAACAAAAAAACCAAAAACAAACTCCAAGATCAGTTTATCATAAACTCTAAAGCTATTTTTATCAAAGGCAATTAATTCCTGTTAAGCTTCATAAGGAAGTATACTTTAGCAAAATATGCTAAAGCTTTTTGTGGTCATCAGGAAGTAATTCAATCCATGATGCTCTTAGAATGGCACACTAAATTTTTTTTCAAAATGTGCGTACCATTTCCATCAAAATATGAAAATTTAAATTTTCACACTAAGAGCTGGCTCATATTCGTAGAACCTAAAGTGCCATCCTTTCATTTTTCCCTTTTTGTGATTTTCCTGGACATCTGCCTTCATGGGAAGATAACTGAGAATTTTGGCTTTCGAAATACACCTGAGTCCAATTAAACAGGTTGGAAATACAGAAAGCAGTATGAGTAAGAAAAACCGGCCAGAAAGTGACACGAGTTGCTGTGGTTAAATGAAGGGTAAATGGGTATTTTGTGGAGGTGATAGATTTTTAATTTGCCAAGTGGTTTTAAATCACTTGGCTGTATTCTCTGGCTAAAAATGATGTATAGTGTGTTAGATGAGTGAGCCACTCTCTCAAGTGAAGTTGGTAAGTGGGAAAAAGGTTGGCTATCTGAACCAAGTTACCCACGGTTCAGCAACACAGAAGCAACGTCCAGCAGTCTGAGTGGTCATGGTTTTGTATAACTTTTATCTTTTCAATAAATATTTTCTTTTAAATGTGTTGAAAGCCCGTTGCTTCTCTAACTATTAAGTGTTACATACATTAAAAAACATAACTTATATTTCTCTTTTTGAGGTTTATAAATTGCCAGTATCCCACAAGAACACAATTTAAAATTAAGAACAACTTTAGAAACTGGTTATTTTCTTGGTAATCCATGGACTGTCTTTTAAAAACACTCAGCATTTTAATGTAAGATTTTTTTTTTTTGATAACTTGATAATATAAGTGAGGAAATGATGAAAAGCCTTTAACTGGCTTCACATTCCATTTGGACTGTGATGGAATTTTATTAGACTGAACAAGTTCACCTACCATGCCTATATATTTGTCATCTTGTGCATGAAATAAAGGTGACAGAGGAAAGCATGAAGAGACAAAAGGAGCCCTTCAAAGGCAAGAATCCTGATTAAGCTGATAAAACTCTATCTCCAGGCTGATTTTTAAAATTTATTTTTATTTTTTAAATAAATTTTATTGTGTATATTGAGGTTTATAGCATGATATGAGATAAATATCAATAGTAAAATTATTATTACAGTAAAGTAGAGTAACATAGAGACTACAAAGATTTACAAGAACAGCTAAAAATTCTCTACCTCTGTATATTTGAGTTATTTGTATAATACATACAACATACAAAATATATGTTAATCAACTATTGGTAAGACTTTTGGTCAATAGTAGGTTATTGGTAGTTAAGTTTGAGGGGAGTCAAAAGTTATACGTGGATTTTTGACTGTCCATGGAATTGGCACCCCTAATCCTACATTGTTCATGGGTCAACTGTATTTTATATATAAACTACATATATATCTTATATGTACATATAAGATATATATATATTTCACATATAAGTGAGATCATACAATATCGTTTTCTCTATCTGGCTTATTTCACTTATCATAATGTCCTCCAGTTCCATCCATGGTGTAGCAAATGGGAAGATCTCCTTTTTTAAGGCTGAATAAAATTCCATTGTGTATCTATACCACATTTTATCTATTCATCCGTCAATGGACATTTAGGTTGTTTCTGTATCTTGCCTACAATGAATAGTGTGTGCTTCAATGAACATCAGAGTGCAGATACTTTACAAGGTGGTGATTTTGTCTCCTTTTGGCATGTACCCAAAAGGAGGATTGCTGGGTTATATAGTAGTTCTAGTTTTAATTTCCTTAGGAATTTCCATGGTATTTTCCATCAATACTCCCAAGAACAATGTACTAGGGTCCCTTTTCTCCCTACTTTCACCAACATTTGTTATCATAGTGGTTTTAATTTGCATATTTGCATTTCTCTGATGATTAGTGATATTGAGCACTTTTTAATATATTGTTGGCATTTTATGCCTTCTTTGGAAAGTCTGTTCAGATTCCTTGCCCATTTTTTAATTGGGCTATCTGCTTTTCTGCTATTGAGTTGTAGATATTCTTTATAAATTCTGGATATAACCCCTTATTAGATATGTGATTTGCAAATATTTTTATCAGTTTATAGGTTGCCTTTTCATTTTGTTGATTGTTTCCTTTGCTGTGCAAAAGCTTTTTAGTTTGATGTAATCCTATTTATTTATTTTTGCTTTTGTAGCCTGGGCTTTTGATGGTATCCAAAGGATCATTGCCAAAGCCAATGTCACGGAGCACTTCTCCTATGTTCTCTCCTAGGAATTTTATGTTTCCATGCCTTACATTTAGGTCTGATATCAAGTTTGAGTTTATTTTTGTTTATCGTGTAAAATAGGGAGCTAATTATATACTTTTGCATATGCAAATCCAGTTTTTCCCAGCAATATTTATTGCAGAGAATATCCTTTCCTCACTGTGTCCTCTTGGTGCTGTTGTCAAAAATTAGTTGACCATGTATGTTTGAATTTATTTCCAGGCTCTTTATTCTGTCCCATTGGTCTATGTGCCTGTTTTTTTTTTTATGTCAGTAACACACTGTTTGATTACTATGGCTTTGAAATATAATTTGAGATCAAGAAATGTAATGTCTCTAATTTTGTTTTTCTTTTTCACTGTTGCTTTGGCTATTTAGGCCTGTGGTTCCATGTGGATTTTAGGATTTTCTTCTATGTTGTGAAGAATGCCATTGGAATTTTGATAACAATTGCATTAAATCTGTATATTTCTGTGGGTATCATGGACATTTTAACAATATTAATTCTTGCCATTCATGAACACAAAATATCCTTTATTTATTTGTCTCTTCCATTTCTTTCATCAATGTTTTACAGTTTACAATGTATAAATCTTAACATTCTCAGTTAAATCTATTCCTTGGTATTTTTTGATGAAATCATAAATTGGATTTTTTTAAATTTCTTTTTTAGGTAGATCATTATTTTTGCATAGGAATGCTAATAATTTTTGTGTGTTGATTCTGTATCCTGGCAAACTTTACTACATTCTTTTATTAGTTCTAATAGTTTTTTTGTGGAATCATTGGGTTTTTCTACATGTAGGATTATGTTACCTGCAAATAGAATTTTACTTCTTCTTTTCCAACTTTAATGTCTTCCGTTTCTTTTTCTTGTCTGATTGCTCTTGCTAGTAGTTCCAGTACTATGTTGAATAGAAGTTGTGAGAGTGGGCATTTCTGACTTGTATCAGATTTTAGTGGAAAAACTTTCAGTTGTTCTTCATTGGTGATTATATTAGGTGTGAGATTTTCATGAGGTCTTTGTAATGTTGAGGAACTTTCCTTCTATATCTAAACCATTAGGAGTTTTTATCAAGAAAGAATGCTGAACTTCATCAAATACAAGGTCTTTTTTAAAACTTCAGAATTTTGATGTAAGATTTTTTTGATAACTTGCTTATATATGTGAGGAAATAAGAAGAAGCCTGTAACTAGTTTCACACTTCATTTGGACTGTGATGAAATTTTATTAGGCTGAACAAGCTCCCTCAACATGGCTATATATTTATCATCTTGTGCATGAAATAGGGATGTGAGACAAAAAGGCATGAAGAAACAAAAGGAGCACTTCAAAGGCAAGAATACTGATTAGGGTGACAGAATTTTATCCTCAGGTTGATTTTTGATAGGCATAAAATTGAAGAGTCATTAAAACGCTATTTTCTTACATCTCCATAATGGCACACACTTGAAAAATTATTTTAAAATTATATTTTAACTTGTACAACTCACCTATTTTAGTCATCAAATTATAAACATTGACCATTTATTCTTTGTGTACATGACTTATTCATATAATCTCTGAATGTGGCTAAAATTTATCAGGAATTCTCTTTACTTGCTGGGTTTGAATGTTTATTTATGTCTTAATACATTTCATAATCTTCATAAAATTATCTTATCATCTTTTTAATATATGCAGTATCTGTAGTTATAGCAATTTGTCAATCCTGACATTGTTAACTTGTCTTCTCTCTATTTTTTCTGAACAATCTGGTGAGAGATTTACCTATATTATTGATATTTTTCAAAGTACCACCTTTGGATTCATGGATTTTCTTGAGTTTTTAAATATATTTTCTATTTCATTGATTTCTCCTTTATTATTTCCTTTATTCTGCTTACTTCAGTTTTAATTTGCCCTTGTTTTTCTCATTTCTTAAGGAAGAAGCTGAAGTCTTTGATTGAGATTTTTCCCCCCATTTTCTAATGCAGGTATTTAGTGTTGTAAAATTTTTGCTAAGAACTGCTTTAGCAGTATTCTCCCAAATTTTGTTATATTTTGTTTTAATTTTCTTTCAGTTGAACATATCTTCTAATTTTCCTTTTTACTTCTTCTTTGACTCATAGGTTATTTAGGAATATATTATTTGGTTTCCAAATGCTTGTGATTTCCAGATTTCTTTGTACTATTGATTTTTAATTTAATTTTATCATAGTCTGAGGATATACTTTGTATTATGGTTAATATTTTATTTTGAAATTGATTTTGTAACCCAGAATATGGAATATTTTGGTAATATTCCATGTTCTCTTGAAAAAAATATAGTTTGGTATTATTTAGTGGAATATCCTATAAATGTCAATTAGATGAAGTTGGTCAATACTGTTCTTTAAGTCTCCACTAATTTTCTGATTGTTTGTTCCATCATTTATTCAAAGAAAGTATTAAAATCTTCAAATGTAACTCTTAATTTGTATGTTTATCCTTCCAGTTATTTAAGTTTTGCTTCATGCATTTTGAAACTTTCAATGTGTCCTATCTTTTATATTTTTATTTTCTCTTTTTTCTTGACATTTTTTTGGTTGATTGATTTTTTCTTTTCCAGCATTTTCTTCTAATAGCTTGAAAGTTATATACCATGTACTATTTTTTTCAGCATTTACTATAAACCTTTAATATGCAAACTTTAGACTCAAATATTAATCTGGATCTTCAGGATTTCAACTTTTCTTCCAAATACTGCAGGAAAATTTTAATCACTTTGTCTCCAATTACTTTGTCTTTCACTTGTATGCTATTTTGGGTTTGTATTTTAGTTTAAAATTGGTTTTTAATTTCCATAAAATTATTATGACAATTTTATAAAAAAACTTTTTTTCAAATATCTCCATATATAATTGTTTGATTGCTTTTTATTTCTTCCTGTATCTAGGATCTTCTCTGTAGTGTAATTTTACTTTTTGCTTAAAGTGCATTCTATACAATTTTGATTGAGTAATTCTGCTGATGGAAAAATCTGTCAGTCCTTTTCCGCAATTTCCTTAATTTAGTCTCATTAATGTATGATATTTTCACTGAGTATATGACTCCAAATTGACCTTTATTTTATTGCAGTGCATAGAAAATAGTGCTCTACCATTTTCCAGCCTCTGCTCTTGTTCTTGAGAAGTTAGGTGTCAGTAAAATCCTTGCTCCTTTAAAGATGATTATTTTTTCCTGTCTAGGTGTATTTGAATTATATTCCTTTTATTGTGTGTTCTGCTCTTTCTTCATAACTTTGGCAAACATTGTTTGCTTCTTATTTAGCCTTATTTGAATTTTCTGGACTCTTGTATTAGATAATTTGGTGTTTCATCTGTTCTGGAAAACTCTCAGACATTATCTCTTTACATTTCATCTCTGCTTTATTGTCTGTCTTAGTTTCTTCTGGAACCTCTGTTTTATATTGTTTTGGATATCTTTTGCTGAGCCCTGGTCATCTCCTCTTTCCATAAAAAAAGGCACAGATAGCAGATCGAAGGGAGGGAGGAGAGTGACTTTGGGCATTTACTGCCATAGCTCCCTTATCGCCAGGCTGATCATCAGTTCCTAAAGGTCCTGGCTCCTTTCAGGCAGCCCTTCTCTCATGGCTGTCCTTTCTGGGTTCTATCACCCTCCCCTTCCTGTACTTTCTGGGCCTCGGGTGGACATGCTCCCCATAGTCATTAATACTAACCTTGGGATACTAAAGTATAACATGTTGTTTCTTTTCACCACGGGCAAAAATATATATGTAGTCATTCTTAACTCACCAGTTTGAATGTACTTATGTTTCCTAATCAGACTCAGACATCTATGGATATGTAGAAAATATAGAGGGATTCTCAGTGTGTCCTCCATGACACTCAACCTGCCTTTCATACGTGGTGCCTTCATGTCAATCTGTGTTACATTCTCTATAATTTCTTTAAGTTCAGAACTTATTTGTATAGTTTTTCTAATGATGGGTTTTGCATTTTTAAATTCTAGAGATTCGATTGTGTTCTTTATCAAATCTGTTCGGTAATGTATTATTCTCTGTGGTTTTTATTTATATTTTGCCTTCTTGTTTTGTCTTTAAAGATACAAAACATACTTTGTTTATGTGCTGCCTGATAATTCCTATATCCAAAGTTTTCATGGGTCTGATCTGCTGACAGTTGTTTTGGTTGGCTCTTTTTTTACCTTTCACTTCTCTTAGTGTTCTGGTTTGTTATGTTTTTTTTACAGTGAGATCATATTTTTCTGAGTTTCATTTATGGCAATTTTCTGAGGCTTGAAATGGACATGGCTTCCTCTAAAGGTTGTGTCTTCTCCTGCCAGGTCCCTAAGTGAACAGTGTGTTAAAGATCACTATAAATAAAAACCATTTGAGGGATGGCTCATGATTATTACTCTTTCTTAGCAGCAAGGCATGTGTATCTAATTAATCTTCATACTGTGTTTATAGCCATTTGGTGGCCTAGATTTATAGAGTGGATTTCTTCTGGAAGAAGACTCCTGGCTCTTATCTTTTAAGTTACACAAGCCTATGAAGACATAAACTAAAGTCTGCAAGGTCTAACAATTACCCTAAAGATGAAAGTTATCATCAATGCTTTATTCTTGGTTTGGACCTTCACTTAGGTTTTGTCTTGATGATGATGGTGATGATTGTTTTAACATCACATGGATAAATTAAAAAATATGCTTTCCTAAATTTTATACAACATTGGTAAGTGGTTTCAGTTAGATGATCACTTAGTGTACCTTGTCAGCAAAAGTGCAGGAATCAAAAACTATCATGTTATTCTTATCTTTTTGTCAATTTTTATCAAGTATGTTTTTTGTAAAAAGCATAGAGTTGATTTTACTTTTATTGAACCTGAGATTTCATGTCTTTTAATTGTGTGATCTGTCTTCTGTTATCTTATTACATGCTTTCTGATTTTTAAAATTGTTTACTTGACTTAATCTTCTAAAGTTTCATGGAGAAGTTATGTTGTAAGCTGAATTGTGATGAAAGTGTACCTGTCAGCTGGAGTTTGTAATGAGTGAAGGAGAGAGAGCCCTAGCTGTCAGTGTTAGAATTCAGATGTTCATCCTGTATCATGGTGTGTTTCTTATTTTTAAGGTAGTATATAAAAATTATATACAGAGGTTTTTTATGATAATGAATATTTAATGGATCTTTAAATGTAAAACATTTTCTAATTTCAATATTCACATCAGAAATCTAAGGTCAGATTATAATAGTGCAATTTTAATATATAGTAGTCATGTACTACATAATGATCTTCAGTCAGCAGTGTATTGCATATTCAAGGGGGATCCCATAAAATTATAATACCATATTTTTACTCTACCTTTTCTATGTTTAGATATGTTTATGTACACAAATACTTACCATTGTGTTACAATTGCCTGCAGTACTCAGTACAGTAACATGATGTACAGATTTGTAACCGAGGAGCAACCAGGAGTGGGGAACCTGTGACCTTGGGGCCACATGCGGCCTTCTGGATCCTTGAGTGCGGCCTTTTGACTGAATCCAAATTTTACAGAATAAAGGGATTTATTGTGTGAAGTTTGGATTCAGTCAAGGGGCCGCACCTGGGGATCTGGAGGGATACATGTGGCCTTGAGGCTGTAGGTTCCGTGCTAGCAAGACAAGGAAATTGCCTAACGATGCATTTCGCAGAACATATCTCCATCATTAAGCAATACATGATTGTATGTTTCTTATAAAAATATGGAATTTTAAAAGTAATAAAGTCTTTAGAATTCATCCATACTTAGGGTAGCTAATAAAATTTATAATTTGTACTACCTAACAACAATAAAAATAATAGAGGTTGTCTTAAGCATAATATTGAGAAAGATGGTAAAACTAGGTAGGTTCTGGCTCAGTAGGAAAGGTGTCTTGAAGGATAACTAGTGTTTTTACAAGACATTTTGCAGGTCAAAACACTGAATGCTACATACTTACCCACAATGATTAAATCTGGTGTGCTCACGATATAGATGAAGAATGAGTTCTGGAGAAGAGACATAATTTACTGGAGTCAGGCATCTTTTAAGTGGCAGACGTAGGTTTGAGATCCAATGCTGACTCTAAATTCAATTGTATTTACACTATACTGTATTTCCTGCTAGCTTACATTCTTTATATCCCTAATAATTTCCCCCAGAAATGTTTTATAAGTATTTTATTTATAGCTCCTCCACACCAATATCACAAACTTTTCTGCACACCTTTGTAAGTATCACCTGGACTAATGCACAAACCCGTACTGAGACCATGCTGTAATGACCTGCAACAAAAGGAAGCCCTGTTGATTGCCTGAAGTGAGCAAAGTCTGTAACCACTATAAACTTTTCACATCATTTCCCACATTTAAAAAAAATACATTGTTCAGAGTAAAGCACAATAACAAAATCCTAATGAATTGATTCGTTTTTGAATGCTTCCTAATCTGTGACTTTTACCCATATTGTCTATCAAAAAGGAGAGAAACATTTATTCTATTCAAAGAACAAATGGAAACAAATTAAATGTATAATGATTTTTTTTTTTTTTTTTTTTTTTTTTTTTGAGACAGAGTCTCACTCTGTTGCCCAGGCTAGAGTGAGTGCCGTGGCGTCAGCCTAGCTCACAGCAACCTCAAACTCCTGAGCTCAAGCGATCCTCCTGTCTCAGCCTCCCGAGTAGCTGGGACTACAGGCATGTGCCACCATGCCCGGCTAATTTTTTGTATATATATATTTTTAGCTGTCCATATAATTTCTTTCTATTTTTAGTAGAGATGGGGTCTCGCTCTTGCTCAGGCTGGTCTCGAACTCCTGAGCTCAAACGATCCGCCCACCTCGGCCTCCCAGAGTGCTAGGATTACAGGCGTGAGCCACCACGCCCGGCCTATAATGATTTTTTACATAAAAATTTTATGGTAAAGAAAAACATCTATGACAGTTTGTGCAAGTATTTAACAGCGATACAATAAATATTTGTACTACTGCATATAATTTCTAATTCCCAACAGTTTCAAGTTAATAATTTTTTAGCATTAAGCACATGTGTAGTATTTAATCCTTACATTAGCCCTATGAAGTTAATTACTTTATTATCTCTGTTTTGTATAAGAGCAAACTGAGCCTTGAAGGGATTAAGTCATTTGCCGATTGTCACACAAGTCAGTCTGTCTGATTGCAGAGCCTATGTTCTTAACCACAATGCTGTGTTGCAATCAGGCACACTAACACTTGGTATAAATAAGCACAAATATTTCCAGAAATGTACATGTAACATTCCTGAGTACCATGATGATTAGTGAGATGCAGGTCTGGGAGGAAAGTGATTCTCAGAAGCAGAAATGTTTACAGAGAAGTCATTGAAACTGGGCAGTGAAGGAAAAGGAAGAACAGAGCGTGGGGATGGGGAAGCACATTCCTGGTGGGGGATGGCTGCGAACAAATGTGAGAATAGGAATAGCAAATACGGAAATAAATAGGTCAGGATGGCTGGAGAGAAGATGCATGTGGGACAGTCAGGTGAGATAACTGGAATTAGAGCCTTCTTTCACTTTTTGCATTCCACATATTTGGTTCAAATTTCCTTTATAAAATGCGAGTACAAAATATATAGTCAATATCTGTAAAAATGAATTTGTCCTCATCAAAACTGCACTTATATTTCTTGGTCATAAAGTGCAGCACTTATTTGATTAGGTGTTGAAATATAGTAGGAACATAGTCTTTTCTAGCTAATTAAAACACTGACTTATTTCTAAGCATACCACTGATTACACATAAGTTTAAAAAAATACAAGAACTTGTCATTTCTGTTGGATTTCAAATATAGCTCCAAGTACATGGAAATACTTTCCCTGTGTGCTGCTGATGAATTTAGCCAAGTGAAAGTAGAAGCAATAACTAAGAATAGGAATGACTAAAACATACTTCTGAAGAATCAATAACAGCATTGGAAAACCATTTCTGGAATTGCCATTGAAGTTGTTGTTGTTACTGTTTTTCAACATTTGTTTTGGGTTGAATTGTAACCCTCTCCAAAAAAAAAAGAAAGAAAGAAAGAACGAAAAAGATATGTAGTGGTTATAATTCCCAGTACCGCAGAATGTGGCTTTATTTGGAAATGGATCACTGCAGATGGAAGGAGGTAAGCTGAAGCCATACTGGAGTTGGGTGGACTCCTAATCCTGTGTGACTGGTGTCCCTATGAGAGGAGGTGGGCGAGGGAAGTGACACACACACAAGGAGAGCACCATGCCAGGGTGAAGACAGAGACTGGAGTTATGCAGCTGCAAGCCAAGAAATGCCAAAGATTACTGACAAACCAGAAGCTAGAAAGAGGCAAGGAATGATCCTCCTACAGGTTTCAGTGGGAATGTGGCCCAGCTGACACCTTGATTTCAAGCTTCTAGAAATGTGAAACAAGATGCTTCTGTTATTTTAACCCACCCAGTTTGTGGTATTTTGTAATCATAGCCCTAGGAAACTAATACAGTGTGCAAAGGAATAAATAAGATGTATGGAACAGTTTTTCAACATAGAGCAATATGCATTATTTTCACAAACTATGAAGTCTCCTTTAATTTTTTAAGGAGAAATATTTTGTTTTATCCTGAATAATGTTATACCCAGAAGTTGTCTTTTATAAATATTAATATAATTATCTTAATATCAATTTAAAGAACTATTATTTTCCAATGTGCTCATTTTAGATGTATTGAAAATATAAATATAAATTAAATACATAAGATAATATGTAAATATTTACTGTAATATTTTAACATTGTGCATTATATTCTAGTTCTGAAGATTTTCCATCTATGAATAAATTTACATTTGGGTATGCATAAGGGAAATAAAAAGCAGCTTATAAGAGTGAGAAAAGCAGCAAAATTAGAGGGAAATAAACTGAAATTCAAAATAGCTGAATTCTAGTTTCAGCATCATTATTTAGATAAAACATCTTTGAGTCATTTAATCTCTGAACAAATCTCAGTTATTTCCTATATAAAACTGGTATAATACTGAGTTACCTTGAAGAGCAAATTAGAATATGTCTCTTTAGCCAACAGAGTTTTGTATTAGGCTATTGAATATGAAATGTTCTATTTCCTTAAGGACTAAGTTTGAAGGTTGATATTTCTGACATTTCACTTTGACACTTTTTGTTTTTTCCTTTGTATTGTGAAGGTACATATTCATTCTTTCAAATGCACATTTTGGCTTGTGATTATTTTTCACATTTTTTTTAAGAGCAATTTTTCTGAAACCATGGATACGTCAAAAATTCGTGTTATTTTTGAATGTGAGATCCATGATGGAACCAATGCAGAGCAGACAGCTCAAAATATCATGGAAGTGTTTGAGAAGGATGTGGCTAATGAGCACACAGTAGGTAGATGGTTTGAGAAGTGCTATTCTGGTGATTTTAATTTTGAAAGTGAGCCATATGGGTGACCTGAGACCAAGTTGGATAATTATGAGCTAAAAGCTTTAGTGGAAGTGAATCCAACTCAACCTATGTGTGAATTAGCAGCAAGGTTTGATGTTACTATTCCAACAAATAGGCAAGGTAAAGAAGCTGGATGGATGGGTACTGCATGAATTAAATGAAAGTCAGAAGAGAATTACTCTCAAACCTTGCCTTTCTTTGCTGTCACGACATAAAGGTGAACCATTTCTACGCTATGTTGTTATGTGTGATGAAAAATAGATTCTTTTTGACAATTGCAAGCATTTAGCACAATGGTTGGATAAAGACGAAGTGCCAAAACACAGTCCAAAATCAAATATTCATCAAGAAAAGCTAATGGTGTCTATTTGGTGGTCCAGCACTGGTATTACCCAGTACAGCATCATGACACCTGGTCAATTGATTACAGTGGATGTCTACTGCAACCAGTTGCATGAAATGATGAGGATGCTTGTGATTAAGCAGCTGAAATTGGTCAATGGAAACAGGCTAATCCTCTTGGGAGACCATATGTTGCACAAACAACGCTGTTCTAACTAGAGAGGCTAGACTTGGAAACTGTCATCCACTGTATTCACCAGACCTTGCAGCAACTGACTCCCACTTCTTCCAGGCTTTGGACCACTTCTTGCAAGGAAAAATATTCAATTCTTAATAAGCTGTGGAAAATGCCTTTTGTGATTTCATGGCCACTCGCTCTCCAGGCTTCTTCGCTTCTGGCATAAACAAACTACCATTAAAATGACAAACCTGTGTTGATAGTTTAGGTGCATACTTTGAATAATTGTACTGCTTGTTTGAGACTGAACTTTTGGTTAAAAATTGGACATTTCATGTTTAATGACCTAATATGTCATAGGTACTCAGAACTGGCCTATAAACAGCTATATGCACATAGTTGGGAGGACTTCTGAATTGCGATGGGATGTATGTGACATTCTTTGCCTCCTATAAAATAACAAGAATTTGAGTTTTCTCTTCCTCATTTCTCTATGGACACTACTCCTCCCCCATTTTCCTACTGAAGCCAGAGCTAATTTTCTTTAGTTAATTAAACACTAGTTTGGGACTAGGTACCAGACATAAGATCTAATGACAAACATGAAGCCATCACTGTCTTCAAGAACTTCAATGAAAGTTTGGCTTGAGTAAATTTCATTTGATATTCTTGTTAAAAATGTAGAATTGGAGGCCTCATCACTAGCAATTAAGTTCATTAGGATTCAGAAGAACCCAGATTCTGCATTTCAATAAGGGCCCCAGGTAATTCTGTAACATAGTCTGGAAAGCACCTTCAGGAAGAAAACCTCTGGTCTTAAAGATCGAAAGCTGATTGAAATAGTCCATTAAGTCTTTTGATAGCTTTTTATTACCAGAATAGACAACTCCTCCCCAAATTATGATTTATTACCTCTAACATATGCTACTTTGAATTACAACTGAAGGATGAAAGTCCTTTTGAGGGAGAAAGTAAGAAGAAAAGAAAGGGATTAATAGACACTAAGATTGTTTTATGTGAAGAAACCACTTAAATAGAAATTCCTAAATCCACAGCCCCAGAAAAAACTGTTGGAAAACTGTGTGTAGATAACTGAGGCTAAAGAACATATATTTTTCTACATGAAAATCTTTCTTTGAAACTGGAAAAATCCAATGATGTTATTAGCTCTTTAGTAAAATTAGTGGAATTTTAATGAGTACTGGTATTCTTGAAATGTTGAGTAAACTTAATTCCATACAAATGAAGAAATATTTTTTTTTTTATTTTTGACACATTGACTCTCACACTAGAAAATTTTTTTTCCTTGAGGCCACAGTGTTTTATTATGAAAATAGAATAATAAACCAAAATGATCCTTTCTAATTTAATGAAAAAATTTATTATTTTTTATTGTTTTCTGTGTGTGAGTAATATGCAACTTGAAAAATAGTTCACATGGCTCCCAAGGTAGAGACGTGTGAGTTATATATGCTGTAAGAGGCCCTGGAGTCAAAACTTGTGTGGGTTAAATACAACTTGTATATCAGTTAATGTGTTAAAAAAGATTGTCCAAATTATTTATAATGAACTGGCATGAGATTTCTAACAAGTACAACAGAATACGGTGAAATTGGAAAGACCCAATTCTATCTGCTACCTTAATTCCTCCTTTGCTATGTAACATATTTCTAGATTTTGGGGATTAGGAAGTGAACATTTCCGGGAGACGATTATTTGCCTAGCAAATATATTTTATTTAAGAAAATTTGGGCTTTTCCAAAAATGAATGCATTTCAAGAAAGGAACAATTCTCTTTTCATGTCTGGTTGGAATAGCTTAAATTAGAATAGAGAATAAGCTATACTCTTGTTCACTCCTGGTCAGTTCACTCCTCAAAAAGAACCAAGGTCAAAGTATTTCCAGAGTAGAGCCAAGTTCAAAGAGGACCAAGCTCAAGGTCACCAGAGCAGGGGGAGGTCAGAGCAGTCACAGCTGCAACTTATTTTTCCCAGTTAGACTTTGCTCCTCTTTTAAAGAAATATATTTTCTTTACGTGAAGGAAGATCTGACATTCCTTGTTATATGCAACTACCCATTTGCAAACACACAAGTCTCAAATAGGGGTTTACATGCAGTGCCTTTTGGTTATACTCCCTATGGTTAGTGAAAGCACTTGAACCTTGGGAAAGACTTGAAACCAATGTTTTGCATTTGCAAAGCACACAAAAGTTGAGGCATTTCCAAAGTTTTTAGAAAATCAAGCTAGTAACAAACAAATCACTTGAAATTCATTATTATCTCTCCATTTAAAATTGAATAAAATTTATTATATTTGACCTCTGTGACAGATTCTAAATAAGAATTAATCTCTGTCATTAACTTGTAATGGAATTTTACTCTCTAATTGTGCGCAAATAAAACCAACAGTTGCTCATTTTTTACTGTTTTTGGCAGTAACTGTTCCATCGCATTGTTTTATGAGACAATAATACGGTGTCTAAATAGAAAAATTCAGGGCACAAAAACTTTATCCTATTGAATAACAAAGAGATTTTCATCAATAAATCAGGAAATCAAATTACTTTTCATGTGGGCCAGCCCTGAGTGAGACACTTATGACTGTAATACAAGCCATGATTAATGATGTTTGAATGTTGAAAGCTTGATATAAATTTATTAAATATACAGAAATCCATAAGATAATCCACACCTCAGACAAGTGTTTTGAATTTTTTTTACATCACCCATCCATCTACTGCACTTGAGAATCTTCTGGTTTCTCATTAAGAATGTCCCAAACTATGTAAACTCATGGTATTCTTAACCAAAAACATGAATTTTTACTACTGACCCAAATCTGAAAATAGCTGTTTTTACCAAAGGAGTCCTTGAAGCTGTTGCTAAGGAACCAGCTTTGGAAAACAAAGACAAAATATAATACAAATCTATTGGCTAAAAGGAGAAAAGCCATGGAAAGCAGCCATTTCTCAGGAAAGCTGATCTGTAGTGATAAATTTTTTCAGGTCTAGTCCATTCCCTGGTTGTTGTGGCATATAGATATCTTCTAACTCTACTCTCTGAACTGTGTAGTCTATTTTCTGATACTTTCTGAAATGTTACCTATTGGATTAATAAGAATTCACTTTTCAAATGCAGAGATCTTAGAGAGGGTTTAGAGTTCTTGGGCCATACTGAACATATTCTATGCATAATCCTTGCCTACAGGAAATTAAATATCATGTTAGGAGATAACACGTGTGTGTATATATATTTTCATATATATGTGTGTGTATATATATGTGTGTGTGTATATATATATAAGAGACAATTACATTTAGTGTCTTAGTCCATATTATTATTATGGATGGTGTGAAGGCAGAAAAAGCAATTCATTTGCTAGAATCTTCTAGAATTACATACAGAAACTAATCTTTTCTTGTGTCATTCACATTATTCACAGTGGCACAGTGGCCAGTTAGCCAGTATTTTTTAAAGGGCTTGACATATGTTCAGCAACAGCTTGGTAAATAGCATTTTTGTTATAATGACAAATTCTGTTTCTCTTTGAGGACTTTAATGCTGTAGGAACTCCAGCTTCAGTCAATGGCTTACATAGAAGCAATATAGAAGCAACTCTGCTCACCTACAGATTTCTACATTCATTTTTTAAAATTGAATTGTTCAGCAATAATAACTTTTGAATCTCTACTTGCCTACACAAAAATTAAATCCATCTAAGATGGTCTGTCTTCTGAAAGCCTCTCCAGGAGGAGCTATCACTAACACGCTCCTAAGGAGCCTCAAAACAAGGTGATAGTATCGTTACCTCTTTAGTTCCTTAGACCTCAGGAGAGCCCAAGGCAAGCTGAGCAGTGCTGATGACTGACTCCTGCTACCCTTCTCCTCTGGCACTAGCACTCTGCACTGTTCTGCCCATAGTAATTCATTTGGTGTGTGGCCATCCCCATTCCTCAATTTTCCCAAGTACAAGGAGGATACAACTGCAGATTTTTGGTAAGCGTTTTCTAAAAGTTTAGGTATAATTAGTATACTTAGAAAAAAGAAACACAGTGCAATGATAATGTGTAGCTGTAGTACAGTTGGTTCCCACAGAAAACATAGACCTTCCATCTATGGAGTCTGTTTTAAAGGTGCTTGTGGCCTACCCTCATTTAGTAAGTGCCCCAAACCCACCACTGCTGCAAGTCCTCCAAGAATATCTATATCTCCAAGTGTAGGGTCTACTTCTTGGAAGTCTATTTCTTCCAGTCATCAGGGTCTGGCCTTGATTTCTTGCTCCTACTTCTTGTCACAGGATCTAATTCTTCTTTGGCTCACTGACACTTTAAACCCTTTATCCCTCCTATAAAAATGTGTTATTGTATTGTGTCTCTTACAGGAAAATCACATCTGCTTATTTTTCCAAAAAATGTATTAATATGTTAATAGTTTGGCTGGCCTTAAATAATACCACATTTAAAACAATAATTTTATGGTGCTGATTGGTCTTACCTGAGCCCAGATCATTTATTTAAAAAAAAGTCTTCCAACAAATATCTTTCTAAAGATCTAAAGTCTTAGGGGTCTCAGCTTAGGTTTTTCAGAGTAACTTCTTAATAGACACACACAAGTGAAGAAGCAATAGTCATTATTAAACTAATAGAGAACTACGAAAAACTTCTCCGAAAGAAATATTTAAGTTATTCAGATTAATGCTTTCTCCAGGAATGATTCGGGAGTTGATTCTTTTTATATTTAGATAATAAAGAGCCTTCTCAAGTTACTTTTTCACATCTATAGAAGATACTCAGCCCATAAAGCCAACCAAAAGTGCAGCAGAAACTGGTAACAATTTAAAAATGAGAGCTCCTCTAGAGGTTCTGCCCCTCAAGGTTAGTAAGTAACCAACCATACAACAAACAAAACCATAAAGTAGTCTTTTACACTTTTTTTGTTGTGCTTATTAATTTAGCTGTTATCACGTTATCAGGGGTGTAGACTTTTCTGATCTCTTTAGCCAGGAATAATATCTTCTTTCTTAGACATTGTGTATAGCACTTTGACCCTCTCTTGTGTCTCTGGCTTTTTTAAAAATTTGGGTAACTTTGTTTTGATACTATACTGTAAACTCTGTGAGGACAAAGATCATTTTTATCTCTGTGACCCTCTCCACACCACTGTGTCCTGCACTTGGTAAATACACCACCATTTTTGATAAACACAGATGTATTTTTGTATAACTTTTTTAAGGGTAAGGGTCTTACATTATGGATGATAATTTAATTTGTATGGCTGCTATAGGAAAAATAGTCATAGACTCTTAAAGATACCTCTAATGCTCACGATCACTGATATAGAAGGACTGAGGCAGTGTTGTCATATGTGTAAAAAGTTAGAGTCAGATGTTGAGTAAGTTACTTCACTCCCTGTACAGTTTTCTCATCCATGAAATGAGGTTGCTAATGGGACCTTCCTAAGAGTGTCTTGTGAAGATTAGCTGAAATTAATTTATGTAAAGCTTTTAGAATAGTGTCTGACACATGGTTCGTACTCAGGAAAGGCTAGCTATTATTATTAACATTGCCTTGGCAATCTGAAAGATCAATATCTATTTAAGTGAATTCAAAGGAGAACTAAACATGCTAGAAATGTACAATATTTAGCCAACCCTAGCGAAAATTTACAGTTTTGTTGTATGTATACTGCCAAACCCAAGCAGCTCATAATGTAAGTTGACACAGGCTCAGTTTGTATTTGGGGGGGAGGGGGGCTTTGGTTATCCAGGATTAAAAAAAATAATAAAGGTTGCAATTGCAAAAGAAAAAAAAAAAAGAGATCATGCCAGGGATCAGTAAAAGAATAGATGAAAAATAATTTAATAAAAGAAAATTCCTTACTTGGTCAGTAAGTCCTGTAATAAACATCAAACACCCTCACTCCTCCCTGAAGCTCACTGGCTCTGCTTGCAGCCACTGAGGTAATTTGAACCTAAACAGTATTAGTTGGCTTTGTTATTATGATTTGAGAAACACCTGGAAGAAAGGAGCACCCAACCAGTAAAGAATAACTGTGAATTTCTGAAATTACCACTAGCAATGAATGTGCTTTTGGGTCCTTTACTCTGTGCTCACTTCACATCAACTTCCTCAAAAGCATGATAAATCTGTCCTAGTAGTGCTTCTTACCAACTCTTTAGCATTTGTATGTTGTTGTTGTTGTTTTCGTGGCTTAAAGATTTTAGTTCTGTCATAATAAGGGAAAATATACCCCAGAAATCTGGAAGTAGTACAAATGATTAGATGCAATATTGGAAGTTACCCTTTCATCATTAATAGTGTACTTTATTAAAATGTAATTCCCAAAATTAAGATATTAAATTTCTTTTTTGTTGTGACATGTTTTACCAGGAACACATATTCTGATCTATTCTGAAAAAGCAAAAAGAGCTATTATTATTAAATATTGACCCAATGAACCTAATCCACAGCTTTGGCTGAAAAATCTGAAACTTATTTCCCATTAATAATGTGAAAAAATGTTGATAGCTGAACTTTCCTTGCTGCTATTAAAAAATAATCACTCTGTTGATGTTGCATGAAATATATTACCATGTATTTTATCATAAAGTTTTGTCTGTCATGTTCTATTATCACACCATCATGGAAATATATTAACATAATTATTTTACTCAGATTAGTCCTCCTTCTGACAGATTCTGGAGTTTCAGTCTAGTAAGTAACAAGGCTGTCTATTAAGAAGAAAAAAAATATGTTAAGGGAAGCCCTCACAGTTTAAAGTTAGAAAATGTATCAGAATTAATATAAAGTAGAGGTCAATGCCAAAAATTACAGTAATAATTGAGCAAATAATGAGAGGTGTGAAATTTGAATTGAATGGAAAGACAAAATTAAAATAGCAGTATCTTTGACTAAGATGACACTTGTCATGGAGTTTAAATTTCAAAATACAGTTTCTTTTTTCCTTTAGATATGAACAAATTGTTTTGACAATGTTTCTTTCATTCCTTCCGGGCCTAACAAAATATTAATATGAGTCTTTCTATTAATTCTCTTTTCCAGATATATATATGTATGTGTGTGTATATATATATATATATATATATGTATATGAGCAACTGGTAAGGTGATGTGTCCAAAGTCTGCATTTGTGTTCCCAAATTGTGGATTGACATACATACATATATATATGTGTGTATGTGCATATATATATATGTTTTATATTTAGTTTCACAAAACTGCATTCTCCATACCCTTCTTCTCTTCCATACCATATATATTACTTTCTTTGGTGATTATACCCAGGAAGATAAATAACTTCAATAGTCCAGTAGTTGGAGCTGGTTGATTGCACAGGCTTGGGAGCCATCTGCCAAATCTCACCTTCACAGTCTGGGTGCGTGTGCGGGGAACCAGCCACGGAACAGCTTTGGGGGATGGGGGTCGGGGGTGGTTAAAGGGGTGAGACAGGTGGACCATTGCGGGCTGTGGAAGGCACATTGAGAGGGGTTCTGCAGCTGAGGTGTCCCAAGCACTTCCTGATGGAGTTCCTGAAGTGTAGGGTAAGTTCTAGGAGGCCTGATTGCTTTCAGCACCCGGTCTTCTCCCAGATCGTAGCCTCTCCCAGCTACTCAGCCAGATGAGCCCCTCGGTATTCTGTGTGGGGCGAGAGAGACGTGGGCCTCTTGAGCAATGTCCCACGTATCTGGGAAGGTGTTCACTATGCTCTGACTTTCCCTCATGGGAGGAGTTTCAGCTCAAGGGGTCTCTCTTGGCATTTAGCTGTGTCACTTTGGGGAAGAGGTCATGCAGGTAAAGTGAAACTGTCATTCTTAACCTCTTCAGTGCATCTATTTTTAATTTTTTTTTTTTTTTTTTTGTAACTTCAACTGTGTGCTGAAACTTCTCTGCTGGACTCCCGGATTCCTACAAAGGCATCTTATCGTATGCTGTCGTCCAAAACGGTGCGCTGAAGGGAGAAGGTGGTAGGAAGCTCCTGTTCTGCCAGGGAAGGCCAGTAATTCCTCTAGAACAAATCTCTAAAGACATGATAGAGTCTCATCTCTCGGGAATAGTGTTCTATTGAGAATAGCAAGAAAAACCAGATTCTCACTTGAAGAACATGCAACCCGCTATGCAAGGGCTCCACACACAAAACAAGAACCTATGAAAGCTGCGGAGAACCAGTCTTAGAAGGGCTAGTTATACTTGAGTTTATCTTATTTAATTTCAAAATGGAAAAGAATTGTTTCAGGAAAAAATAGATATTGTGTTTTCCAACTTTATGTTTAGAAACAGTTTTGATTTATTTTATCAGTAGAAAAAAATTCAAAACGTGCAATAGGGGGAAGAAAGAGAGTCAAATAAAATATTGAAAACAATGGAAAATATCATTTTAGTTTATAATGAGATAAAATAGTTTTATGGCCCAAAGATGTGTAGGAACATAAACATATATTACATATTGATTCCTGTAATGTTTAGTTTTTTATAGGCAGATATAACATTTCTAATCTATTTTATTATTATAGGTACAATTAATGCATTGATGTTTTTAATTGTCAATATCTTGAGAAAATTTTGAGAAAAAGAGTTCAACTTTGAATTGCTATATGTCCCAGAGACTGCTGAATGATAATGACCTTGTTTTACTGCAAATATAATAAATTCATTTTATGTTTTTCTGATCTTTGATTCAATAGTATTTGAACAAGTGCTACAGAAATATTCCTATGTATAATAAGTCATCAAGATCTTAAGATGAAACTATAGAAATAGATTAAAGTCACATATTTATCTTCAGTCATTGTGACTCTCTTACCAATGTGCTTATTATATGTAATTGGCCCATCTGATTCAAAATATTTTAGTATCACTCTATTTCCTTTTGACCTTATTGTAACCACTATCTGCCACCACACCTTCTGAAAAATAGCCTGAGTGGCTTACCAACCACTAAACTCTCTCAAAAATCTCCCCCATTAAAGCAAATGAATACTAAAATGAAGCCCCACCCAAGCTGATATTTACTTAATAACTATGCTTTCATCTGGTTTTCCTTAAGAAATTACCATAATTTATTTTCTAATCTTCACTCACTTGACACTGTATTACTTCATATAAAATTATGTATCTATCACATTATATATGAACATAAAGAAACAGTATTTATTCATCTCAACAGTATTTTATATATTTACATTAGTGATTATGCATTTAAATATGTATACCGTATGTAGTCATATGTGTGCATTCATGTATATGGGTGTAAAAATCGATACAATCATTTCAGTGATAGAGAACTTTTTTCTTGAATTTCCTTTAAAATAACTTTGACACTATATTGAATATGTATCATGACCTTTTAAATGTTCATTATTTGTAGTTTCTCTTTATATACTTAAAAATAGATTCAGTCTTTCTTCTCCTAAAAGTTCTAAAGTCATTATTCTAAGCTAGAGCTTAAGTATAAAAATGATTCTAGGCATAGTGATACATGCCTATAGTCCTAGCTGCTCTGCAGGCTGATGTGGGAGGGTCCCTTGAGCCCGGGAGTTCACAGTTGCAGTGAAGTCTGATCATACCACTGCACTCCAGCCTGGGTGACAGAGTAAGACCCTGTCTCTAAAATTAAATTAAATTAAAATAAAAAAAATTTTTTTACTTTGGGTCTTTAAAACAGTCTAGATGCCTAGAGTGGACCCCTAAATATTCTGATTTGTTGGGACTAAGAAAAGCTAAAGTATTTACATTTTTAACAAGCAATCCCAGTAATTCTTATGCCAATGTTTCTTGAACCACATTTTTGAGTATTCTTTTCTAGATAACAACTAGTTGTTCAGTATCAAATGCAAGTATGCATTAAATACTTATCTGTGTTGGTGACTTTAAAAAAATTTAAGCAGTTCCTTCACACAATTGTTGGCTGGCTCTCATTTTAAGACACTTTCAAAATTTTTAAAAATGTAGTATTCTATATTTCCGTATATAATGTACTTCATTGCTATGGGTTGTGTTTCCAAATGGAAGAACTCTATAGTTCTAACTGAAACACAGTTCTGCTGGAGTATTTCTGATTTACCTGCAGCTGAGGGGACTCCACAGGAAAGAAAAGGAGACACAGGTGTACTAATAACCAACCAGGAGGACTCTGTCCTTTTATTTGAATAAGAGGATCTTGAAGACAATGATCAAAGCAAATGCTTGAAAGGACATCAGAAAATGTAGAGGAAGTATCAAGGGTATCCATTATCCTGCCTACACTTGACAGATGTTATCTAGATGTAGGTCAACTTGCTCCACACTTGACTCTCTTGGGGAAATAATTGCTCAATTAAACTTGGGGAAATTCATTTTTTTTCTAAGACTGAGTTTCAGCCAGATTCCATAATTCTTGCATTTGTGCCTTAAATCTATCTTTTTTCCCAATTAATAACATATGCCTGTGCTAAAAGAAGCTGAAAGAGTTAAAAAAAAAAATAGACACAAGAGTAATTCTCTCTTTTACCACAGTACACAGTTTCTGCTGCCTCTCCTTAGAGGCAAACGCTCTTAGGCATTTCTATTTTTTAATGTGTATTTTCAGAGTATATTGCATATTGTGGTGTGCATGAGGCTGGTAAGGAGAAATATAAATAAAATCGGGTCAGGAGATTCCCCTGATTTCAAATTAGCAGGAGGCATGCACTAAAGAATGACTGAGTAGCCTAAACGTGTTAATGTCACTAAGCAGCATATTTACCGACAGAAAATAACTTAGATACCAGAGAAATATAATATATTCTTCAAGTAAGCATGTATTCTCTCAGGAAAAATAAATGATTTTTTTTTTTTCTAGCAAGTACTGCTTTCAGCAGCCAACAGAAATTTAAATGTGAATGCATTTTAGCATAATGAAAATTACCTGAGTCTTAAGATAACCCTAGAGATTGCAGAAACACTGGCAGCTAATCAATTGTTCTGGCAGAGTAAAATCAATGAGTACTTTGTTGTAGAAAGGTGTTTGGAAAACAATTTGGAAGTAAATGGAGAATTTGCTTTCTTTGACCCATTCATGAAATTTCTATGTACTATGTAACTAAAAGGCTTGAGAAAGATAAAAGATACATATATAATGGCCCACTAAGGTCAAAAGTTATAACTGATTACTGAATAAGAATGATTTTGAAGACAAAACTTGAATTGAATACCTTCTACTTATGAGATATTATGCTAGGGTTAATAAATAACTTCGGGTGTCAGGCAGGTGGAGGGGATGGGTGTATTCACACCTAATGGGTGCTGTGCACACTGTCTGGAGGATTGGCATGCATGTAGCTCTGACTCAGCAGTGCAAAGGCAATATATGTAACCTAAACTTTTGTACCCCTGTAATATTCTGAAATAAAACAAACAAATAAAATAAATAAATAACTTTGACGAATTTTCACATATATGTGAAAAGTATATCTTTAATACAGTATCTATTTAGAAAGTGAGACAATATTAAGTGTACTATGTAAATCAGATTCTCCTCAGATATAAGCTACTCTGTGTTTTTTGCAAAGTGTGGTAGGTCACCCAGGTTAATGAGAGGACCACTAGCAGCTAGCAGGTGGATGGGTGATGCGCACTGCTGGGATGAACCAGATGCTCTGTTAGCACTTGTCAAGGATTTTACTGCTCATTTGGACTGTGCTTTTACTAGCCCTTACAAACAGGCGAGGTAATTTATTTTAGGTCAAGTTATCAATAAGTGATTAGTCTTTGGGCATTAGAATTCATGTAGGTTACAAATATATCATTTCTCTTTAGGCAAAATTTCATTCTCTGTTGCAAGTCTGCATTTTTTTTTGTGCTTATATTTTAATGTGATGAGACTTTTCTTTAAATAAATTCTATCATGGTTTTGAATCCAGTAAAATGATACCTATCTTCCTTGTTCAAGTTCACAACCGATTGAGAGGCAGAGAGGAATCACGATGATGATCAAAATGTCGGTTTCATTGTTGATAAAAGCTAGATTTTAAATCCACAGCAATCATGGGCTTGTCCGCCAACCTTGGACTAGGTAGATTTTCCCACCCAGTCATTGGAGCAGCTGGGGAAACCACAACCTTCCCCTGCAAGGGCAGATCCTTTACTGCATGGATGAGAGCACTCTAGAATGTGTGCATTCTGCCAAGATCTGCTTAGAGAGAGACAGAACCCTGAAGAAACTGAGGCATATTTTCTCTGTTCCTTCTCCTAAACGTACCAGTTAGATAATTTATTCCTCTTCCTCCCTAGTGAGTTGATTTCAGATCCGGGGCAACTATAGTACAAATTGTGCCTAAAATACTTTATTCTGTCAGAAAGCAAGGAAGCTTAAGGACTAACGGGATCATGTCCAAAAAGAAAAAGAAAGAAAACTCAGCTTGAAGATGTTCTTAATGAACAAATTTATGACATATTGAACATGAACATACAAATAATATCTAGAATGGATTATGAATTGATTATAGTATGTACTATAAAAATTCATGAACCTTAATAAAAACATACATAAATATGCACATACATATGTACATATAAAATATGAAAGTGAGAAAGGAGAAAAATACTTTTGTTATGAAAAATGCACTAGATTATAAAGACACATGGGATAATAAAATTGGAAATTCAACATTTATAACTATTTAAGGCAAAGTCATCGGTAAAGGCTAAACCCATTATATCAATGGTCACTGGGGGAACAGGATATTTAAATGTGGCAAAGAAATCCAGCCAGATTGCAAAGGGGAAAATGTGCACTTATAACAGCCAGAATTGGCAGTCACCATCTTAATCAAATGACTGCATTTATACTTGATTATCACTAATGATAGGGCAACGTGATTTATTTTTTATTTTTTAATATGATGTAATGTGAAAAAAATCACCTATAATGTATTTCCACTAACAATGTTAACCATAATCTAATAAAGCATCTATACCTAATTATACAAAATATAGAAGAAGGAGGAAAATTTAAATAATCTCATGTGTTAAAAGTCAGACTAATTTGAATGGGGGGCATTCTATAAGAAAATAAGACAGGACTCTTTTAAAAAAGAATTGATTGTTTAAAAAAATTGGAGTGACTTCTCGTTTAAAACAGCCTAAATGCCATCCCAATGAAAGGAAGAAAGAGGAAGGAAGGAAGGGTGGAGAGGGGAAAGGAAGGATTATTTTATCATTCTATTTCTTTACAACAATTTGTCTGTCTCTCTTGAAGTGTGAAGCATTTGTATTTCTAGCCCACAGGCAACAACAGGTTTTATTTTGTTCCATTAGCTGTTGTGTGAAGAATTTCTTACTGTTAGAAGTCAGTACTTTTCAAGTAGTAATTCAAAAGTCTCTATTTATACATAGGATTTATAAGTGAATATTCTCTTGTAATTTTTCTGGTGAGGACTAGTGAGTCAATGCATTCCTGTAAAATGCATTTGCTTTTTTTTAATAGAAATTTACATGGCATATATCACATGTATTCAATACACAAACTTCATGTAAGAAATTATATTTTTATGTAAAGCTAGTTAATTCACTGAAGACCACTCAGGAGTTATGCTAATTAAAATAGTGACTGTTTTATAGCTTGTCCACAAGCTACTCAAAGTAGCAGGCTCAGGAAACACATTTGCAAACAGGGCCATCAGCAGTGGAATTTTAAAAAGGTTTGCTATTCGCTTTGATAATTCCTTGTAAGAGTTTCCAGCTTCAGCTCTTAGGGTAGTCACAAATAGCTTCCTATTTCTGTTTACTTATAATCATACAAAAGAGGCAAGTATAAATTCTTATTCGTAAAATATGATATTAATTTGTTTTTCTCAATCACTTCTTTAAAACTTGATTCCTTGAAGTATAGTACAATGCCATTATAAAAACTGTTCTCTCAAGTTTTAAAACAAATTAGGTGTACAATTAAAGGATTGTATTTCCAAATGACAAACGTAATTTGCTCTGACAGGAGGAAATTTTTCTCATAGTCAAACGTTCATGTTCTTCTATTGTTTATGGCAAATTAAATAGAAAACTTCTCATTTCTTACCTGCATATACTTTATTTAGCTTCCTTCCATCTGCTCTGCAAATGCTTTTATAAAACTGTATCCCATGGCAACCCCAAATGGCATTTTAGCTCCATGTCTCCCAACTGAGCTCATCTCTCCCAGGGAAACCACCTTAGCACCTCAAGTAAAGCTTTTTTCATTAATATGGAGTGGGGTTAGTTTGGTAGAATCCCCTCCACAATTTCCATTATAGGATATAGATGTTACGTATACATTCCTTTATACTGCTGAGAAAATACTTTGATTTTCACATGGTTCATGAAATCATGTTTAAATCCCAAAGAAGAGAATGAGTCAGGTTATTTTACAAAATTGCTGCCCTCCTGTCTGCAGACAAAGAAATGGCAGATAATTATTTTCATCAATGTAAAAGATGTCTTCTATTCTAGAAAGTTATTTGAAATAAAAGCTTGTACAGTTTAGAATTTTAGTGGGAAGAGAAATATTCAAGTGTTTTTACTTCATATTTATAACACACAACTACATCAATCAACTTATTAATTTATGCTGAGGGAATTGTGATGTACAGTGAACCAAAATCAGCAGACCTGGGATCTGTCCCCAAGGGTGCCACTGATGGCCATGACTTTTAGAGAAGCCTCAATTTTCCAGTTCAGAAAATGGGTGGAATTTCCCAGAGTGTTGTGAAGATAATATGAGATTCTTATAAAAACTCTTTGTTGATGACAAAGCACTATTTAATGCAGGGTTTATGATTATGCTCTCTAACTTGGCATTTTATTATTGTGAGTGTCGTCTATACACAAGGAAAACATGATGACATTGTAGCTTTAAGTACATTTATTCAAAACAATGGAATGAAATGCTAAATGAAATCATGGTTACTGTTTGGAATCTTGAGGAGTGAGAAAGGAACAATACGCTGCTTTCTGCATAATTTGTTTTCTCTATAGAAACCAAAGGACTGGACTCCATAATATTCAGTATCTGAATTTAAAATTGCTTTTCCACCTTTTAAGGTACATCAACATTTTAATAACCATTTAAAAAGCATAATTATTTTGAAAAAATGTGGTAAAATTCTATTATGATAAACCACTATGAAGAAACTGTTATAAAATCCATATGTTCTTATGTCTATTTTTAAAATATTTTATTCCATTTCTCCTTCCAGATGTTATCATTGTTTCTTAAATTTAGAATAATGCTTATAAAAGTAATGTATGATTTTTTCCATTCTAAGGGATTTTATTCAAACCATTATTTTAATTTATTGCACATATTTTTGCAAAATGTGAGTCATAAATTACAAATACATTTAATAAAAATTCAGAACATAGGATTTACTTTTTAAAAGTAAATGTAATGGTTTTAGAACAATTTTCATAGTAGAAATTTATTTAAAACAACGTTATTAAAAAACATTCAGCACTTCATTATACTCACTGATATGGAAAAAAGAACATATAAACTGAGACAATACTTGCTGCTGAGTTGATGTATGTAGTAAAATTGTATAATCTGCTAATTCAAAAAAAATTTAATATAAGTAGTCGAAAATACTTATCAATGCACTATCAATGACCAATTCTCTTTAACTTAATCATCCCTTTTGATAATTTATTCTAGGTTTGCAATATGAAGGAGGGTCTCAATTTTTTTATTTTTTCTTAACTATAACCATACAAAATAGGAAAATACAAATTCTTACTAGTAAAATACTATGTTAATTCAATTTTTGTAATCAGTTCTTCAAATTATATGTTTAAAGAGTACTATCAAGCCATAAAACTGTTTTAACCATTTTTAAAATAAATTTACAATTATGAGATTATATTTCTAAATGACAAATTTCATTTGAGGTGATGAAAGTTCCTTCTTCTCTCATCTTAGTCATTATTCTATAATGGAAAGAGAAAAACAAAAGAAACCCCACAATTACAGATAGACTAATATTTTGCTTAGACGACACCTTCAGCTTCTTTGTGCCACTGTTTCTCTTAGGAGAAATATTTAAAAATCAAGATCTGCACTATTTTTCTTCCCTTTTCTTGACTTCACTCCTTTATAAACAATTGGGTTCAAAAGCCATTAGGTGGGACAAGCAAGGTAGGTGCTTGTATGGGAGTGGGATGGGGGAATTTGAGCTGTGGGACAACTGAACAGGTGTTAAATGGAGTTCAAGAGGGGTAAAGTGGGGGCCCACATATTGGAGTGCTGGCCTAGTAGGAGGTATTGGAGTCTAAATGAGGTGACTAGGAAGGCTACATGAAGGGAGGAATCCAACAGGGGATTTTGGAATCCCATAGAGCAACAAGGCCACAAGGGCAAGTGGATCTTAGGAGGCTGCACATGTTATTTCATGTTTGCACAGGAATATTTTCAGTATAGAGTGGGATTTCTGGGTCAGTGGGTAATCCATTGATAATTTTGTAGATTCACACCAGAAATTTCTATGTGTATAAACATCGTTTTCCTACAGCTTTGCCAAAGTGTGTTCTCAATATTTTTAAATGTTTGCCAACCTGATAGATGAGAAATGGTATCTCAAAGTATTATTAAATTGTATTTTTAAAAATTATGAATACATGCGCATTTTTTCATATATTCAAGGGTCATTTGTATACCTTTTGTTGTAAATTCTCTGTTCATATATTTGGCCATTTATATGGGGTTTTGGTTTCTTTTCTTCTTAATTAGTAAGAACATTGTCAATGTTAATTTTTCTGAGAGCTTGTAATTTATCTTTGAATTTGTGTATGGTATATTTTGCTATTTTGAAAATATGTGAATTTTAAAAATGTAGGTGATTATATCTGCATTTTCCTTTATTGCTGCTGGATTTTGTGTCATTGTTAGGAAATTTTACCTCCAGATTACAAGGAATTATTAGTAATTCATGTTTTCTTTTTGTGCATGTATTTTCTCTTTTTTAGATTTGGATGTCTGTTATTCTTAAAGTAATTCTGGTCTGTAGTGTTAGATATAGATCCAATTTTATTGATATCCAAATAGCTACACATTTATCCATACAGTTTTATTTAAAAAATCTATTTTTTTTTCAGAATTATATTGATGGGTCTAATTCTTGAATTTCTACTCTATGTCTATTCATGGGCAGGCACTATACTATTTCAATTTCAGAGGCTTTTCGGTATGTTTTACTGTTTGCTAGGGCGAAACCTCCCTGATTTCTTTACTTTCTTAGGGTGTGCTCACTATTCTCCATTGTAGATTTTTCCACTTGTACTTGAGTATCAACCTCTCTGAATTTAGAAGGAGGAAAAAAAAAACTCCTAGCATTTTCAGAGGATAATTTAACATGTATGTATTATCTCGGATAAAAATTATTGTTATGTGTTTACTTTGTATCTTTCTTAAGTATTTTAATGCTTCTTTTCTTGATAAATTTATTCCTAAACATTTGATCTTTTGGTTGTTGTTGCTTCTATAATAATTGAGGCATTCCATTTCCATTATGTTTTTTATTCTATCTAGAAACATGGAAGTGATTGATTTTGAAAGTCAATTTTATATTTTTCTGTCTTACTAAATTTGTTGTTTTGATATTTGGTTTAGCATTGTTTTAGCTCTTCCATATTCCATGCAAATCATTCTATCATCTACAAATAGATATAATTTACCTCTTTCTTTTCAATGCTTACCTATCTAATTGTTTTATCTGATTACTTTGGATGATAAATCAAATAGTCATGAGCATAATGAGAACCACTGCCTTGTTCTTATTCCCTTTGATATGGATAGGCTGAGAAGTTTCCAAATTTTTATGTTTTGTTTCTGTTTTGATTAAAAATTTTGTCTTTAAATTGTTTCTCTCTTCTTACATTTACTATAAGCATTTAAGAGAAGCCAAGCCACACCTTCAACACTTTGCTTAGAAATATCTTCAGTTAAATATCAACTAAATGGCAATTTCATCACTCACAAGTTTTACCTTCCACAAAACACTAGGACAGAAAAACAATTCAGCCAAATTCTTTGCCATTTTATAACAAGGATCACCTTTCCTCCGGTTTTCCCTAACATCCTCCTCATTTTTTTCTGAGACTTTCTTAGAATGACATTTATCATCCATATTTCTACCAACATTCTTTTCAGAATTGCTCAAGTATTCTCTAAGGTTGAAGCCTTCTCTACAGATGTCCTCTGCTCCTTCTAAGCTGTCACCAGAATCACCCTTAACAATTCATAGACATGTAGGTTTTCACTACCATGCACCTTAAAACTCTTCCAGCCTCTACCCGTTAACCAGTTCCAAAGCCACTTCCACATTTTCAGGTATTTGTTACAGAATCACCCACTTCTCAGTGCCAGTTTTTCTGTTTTTGTCCACTTGGGCTGCTATAACTAAATACTATAAACTGAATGATTTATAAAGAACAGAAATTTATTTCTCACAGTTCTGGAGGCTGGGAAGTTTAATATTAAGCACTAGCACATTCAGTATCTGGTGAGGACCTGATTTACGGTTCATAGATGGCTCCTTCTGCTATATCCTCACATGATGAAAGACATAAGGCAGCACTCTGGAGCCTCTTTTACAAGGACACTAATCCCAGAGCCCTCATGATCTAATCACTTCCCAAAGGTCTCACTCCCTAATGCCTCACGTTGGTGATTCTCTTTCAAAGCATGAATTTTGGAAGGACACAAGCATTCAGACCATAGTACCATCAACTAAGGTGTTGCCTGGAATGAAAAGATGAAGACTGGGACCATAATTAATTCATTGACACCAGTGATGACTGAGAAGTGACCTTGTTCAAACTCTTTATAACATTAACTCAGGAAATATGGGAGTATACCAGATCCAACACAAATGGTAGTTTCTAATAAGGTTGCTATGTACTTAGTTGAGTTCTCTGTACCAGGTGGTTGTAATTGTCTTTTTGTAAATTATAATTTATAATATGTAGCATTACCAGAGAATAAGAGTAAAGTGTAAAAACTAAAGGGCCACCAAAGCTGCTGGCTTCCCTGAGCTGAAATGTTTCACATCCTTAAGGTGCCACACCCGCCATCCATAGCTACCTAGCCTCATCTCTCAGACACATGTGCATCCAGGAGTGATGGTGTGTATCAGAAGCTATGCATGGGATTCACAGATCTCTTAATGTACGTTCTGGGTTGCCTGTTACAGATTTTTTCTTAACTTGAAGTTGGTCCCGGATGAAGTATATTTTGTCTCATGTGCTTGATTGTTATACTGAACCTAAAGTGCACAGTGGGAGACATAATGACTTTTGGGTGATATATACATTATTATGTTAAGTATTTATTAATTGATTTCTATTTGTGATGGTTTTATCAAAAATGGATGTTGAATGACAAAAATATTTTCAGTACTTATAAAGATGATCATAAGAATTTTCTCCATAAGTATGTTTATGGATGATGAATTTTGTTAATGAACTTCCTAATATTGAATGATCATCATATTCCTGGAATAAACTCCTCCCCCCCCCATTGTAATGAGTTTTTACATTTTTTAATGTATTGTTGAATTCTATTTGATAGTATTTCACTTATGATTTTTCCATGGATAGATATATGTCAGATTAATGTGTAGTTTTCTTTTTTAGTGTAATTTTATCAAGTTTAAGCATCTATTATAGTTACTCCATAAAAATAATTGAGAAATGATTCTTTATGTATTAGCAGGAACAATTTACTATTGGTATTATTAAATTCTTGAACATTTTATTGATTTCATTTGTTAAAAAATGTGGGACTGTTTTTTTTTGTGTGTGCGTGGTATTTATTTTAAAACTTCCTCTATTCCTTCTTTCCTTCCTTTCTTTTTCTTTTGAAATTGGCCCATTTAAGCTATGGTCAATTTTTGTAAAATGTAGTTTTCTATGAAATTACTCACTTCAGCTAGAGCTTCAAATTTATTTGCATTAACTTGTGCAAAGAGCCTTAGGATTTTCTAAACATTTCAAAGTTTATTCCCCTGTTGTTACTTTTCGGTTGGTATTATTATAATTTGTTTCTTCTATTCATTAGTTTAGTTCATGGTTTTGATGTTTTTATTATTTTTTTTCACAAAGCATACTTTATTATTACTCTTCCTTAAAATTCTTAACCTCAATTTTTTCATTGTCTTCATTTTTTCTTCCTTTTGTTTTCTTTTAGTTTACTTCAAGTTTTACATTTAATATTTGACTCATTTATTTTTATTTTTTATTTATACTGACATTTGTATTTAAAGATATGAATTTCCTTTGATTATTGCTTTTACTATAGTCCTATAGCTTCTGACATCCTAAGTTATTATCATTATTTTTTGAGATATTTCAATTTTTTAAATTTTAATGTATTATGGATATATATAGTTGTAAATATTTTTAGGGTACATGTGATGTTTTGATATAGGCATACAGTGTGAATTAATCAAATTGGGGTATTTGGAGTATCCATAACCTCAGGCATTTATCATTTGTTTGTGTTAGGAATATTCCATTTTCTTGTGAATTATTCCTTCAAATCTAGAATTACACATATAAGATTTTTAACATTTTGGGGAGAAAGGGACTTTAAAAAATTTGCCATTAACTTGAAGTTTCATTGGATTTTGACTAGAGAATATTGTGTGTATTATTTCTACTATATAAAACTGACTAAGGGTTTTTTAAGACCTAGTATATACTCAATTCTTATTGATCAGAAGGTATATCTTTTATTTTGGTGTTACAAAACCCCTTATTGATTATGTTATTTAGGTTATTTTTATCCACATATATATATTTATATGTTTTTCCCACTTGTGCCTTGGTCTGAGAGTCTTGTATTAACATTTTTCTGTCAATTTCCTCTTGCATCAACTTGAGTTTGTGATTTTGAAAGGTAGTTATGATGTTACTTTATTCAGGTACTTATACCTTTATTGTGATTTTGGCTTTTAGCATTATAAAATGTACTTTGTTACCCGTTTTAGTGTCTTTGGACCTGCATTTTCTTTATCATATCAGAACTGAAAGCTACTGCATTTGTCTAGAATTTAATTTGATTTGTGCTTGCTGTAATACCTTTGTACATATTTATATTTTGCTTTTCTGAATCAATTTTGTTTAGCTATGGCTCCTGTATTCAGAAGATAATTGAATTTTATTTTTAAAAATAAAGTAAATTAAAATTTTTGAAATTTATTTAAGTGTCTGATATATTTGGTGTCAGCTCTGTCTTATCATAAGCTTAATGGGTGTACTGTGTTATTTATTACTATTTTGTTCGTTAGATTTTTTTCCTTACTCTGCTGTTTTGTATTTCTTTTATTATATAGCAAGGTCTGCATCTTTGCTCTAGCAATTATATTTTTTACAGTGTTTTGTAATGTTGTTATAATCCAATGTAAAAATACTTGCTACATTGCTGTCACTACTTTTCCTTATTTTCTATCATGTGACTTGTTAGCTTTAGTATTAGTTATTAAATAATATCCATTATTTATTTCCTCCCATGCAGCAATTAGCCTTCTCTTCATATTTTTAAGTTGTTTCTATTTTGTCCAAATTCAAAACCTTTCCTTACTGCTTTCCACAAATTATCCAATCAAATTTTTTGTCTTATATTCACAAATAAATATATACAATGCTCATTTCTAGTTATTTTCTCAAAATTTCTCTAATCATGTTTTCAGTAGTTGAATCATACTCTATGTCAGGAAAGGCTCACATGTACAGTATCCCCTGAGTTCTTGCAAGTTTAATATTGTTTTCCTAGGCTTTCATGCTTAAACACAATTTACATGTTTGTAGAATCATACCTTACACTGACTTTATTTATATTTTTATATTTATATGATATTTATACAAATAATATTTTTATTTATAAATATAAATATATTTCTATATTATTTCTCCAATTTTTAAACTTTTTTACTTCCTATGTTTCTGTCAAGAAGTCTATGATCAAGGCCGGGCGCGGTGGCTCACGCCTGTAATCCTAGCACTCTGGGAGGCCGAGGCGGGTGGATCGCTCAAGGTCAGGAGTTCGAGACCAGCCTGACCAAGAGCAAGACCCCGTCTCTACTAAAAATAGAAACAAATTATCTGGCCAACTAAAAAATATATATAGAAAAAAAAATTAGCTGGGCATGGTGGTGCATGCCTGTAGTCCCAGCTACTCGGGAGCCTGAGGCAGTAGGATCGCTTAAGCCCAGGAGTTTGAGGTTGCTGTGAGCTAGGCTGACGCCATGGCACTCACTCTAGCCCGGGCAACAAAGAAAGACTCTGTCTCAAAAAAAAAAAAAAAAAAAGAAAGAAAGAAAAAAGAAGTCTATGATCAATCTTGTCTTTTAGTGAATCTTTTTTTTTTTTTTTTTTTGCGGTTGCTCTGTGCCTAGATTTTTTTTTTCCTTTTTCTTAAAAATCTAATAATTGTATAAAGATATGTCCTGGAGTTGACTATTTTCTCAAGTACAGGTTGACATTTTCAATATAAAAAGAATTTCTTTTATTTCTGGAATATTTTCCTGAAGTATATTTAAAAATATTACTTCTATTCTATTGTTTAGCTTTTCTTCTTTAGTGACTTCAATGTGTTTTGGATTACTTGGCCCTGTTTATTGCTTTGCTTAAACTTTTTTTTCTATACTTACACTTATGAACGCTAGTTGCTGTTTCCTGTTCTGTCATTGCTTGGACCCCACTTCATTGATCTCAATTCTGTACATTTAATCTACTTTTGAATAGACTTAGAGCTATCAGTGCTGATTTCAAATATTTATTTACATGTTCACTTACATGTTATTGAAGGTTTTTGTAATGACTGTCTCACAATTATGCTGTAGGATATGGGCAATTTTATTTTATATCCCCGTTGATTTCTGTTTATTGGAGGAAGCATAAAGAGATTTAGATTTAGGTCACTGAAATTTTGTTATGGAAATCAGAAATCTATAAATCAATTATTTATGACAGATTCAATGCTTATATACATGAAGATTAAATTTTCTATACTACAGGTTGATACATTATACAGTATTTTTACAGACAAGCTGATTCTAATGATTTTAATTTGGAAAAGTTATATTACATTTGGCAAATAATATTGTAAACATTAAATATATTCTGAGAATTATTTTTGAAGTATTTGGTAAATTACTACTGTAAATATTTTACAGTACTTCAATAAATGTCATGATAGATTTAAAGAATAGCTTAATGTTTTTTAGTTCCTGATAGGTTGGTTTCTCATAAATACATGTTATTATTAGGTTGAGTCCATATTAATTGGCAGTGTCTCATAACTTCTATAGCTTCCACTTACTATGCATAGTGTGTCCATGGTCCAGCAATTTCGGCAACACCTAGCATCTTATTACAAATGCAGAATTTACAGCCCAATTCAGATCTAATGAAGCAGAATCTTTATTTTAAAATGTCCCTAGATAACATGTATGCTGATTAAAGCAGAATAAGCATTGACCTAAAATAACAAGAAAGTATTTCTTTTTAGTATTGTAAAATATAATATTAAAACAGAAATTATTCTTTTTTAAAAGATACATTGCTTTGGCATATTGATATGCATTTTCATTTTGTATAAAAGATGGACTAAAATGGTATTCATAGTCAATTAAGTCATCTTATTTCTGGTATTTTCTACGTGGCATGAGTTGGCATCAATATCAAGTGATCCAGCCATTCTTGCTTTTTCCTGAGGCATTTAATGGATACACGCTGGTACATGTGCATACAAACACACACACACACAAACACACTGCATTGTTCAGTACAGTAGCTACTGGCTGCATGTGGCTACTAAGTACTTGTATTAAGAACTTGAGAATTTTTAATTTGATTTAATTTTAACTACTTACATTTAAATTTACATATGTCTATTGAGAACTCGGAATGTGGCTAGTGCATCTGAGAAACTAAACTTTTAATTTGATTGAATTTTAATTACTTAAATTTAAATTTACATGTGGCCAGCTAAGAATGATTTTTGTTTTTAAAAGATTGTAAACACAGACACAAAACATATACAAGCACACACTTGTACAAATACACACACAGACACACACACAAAGAAAAATATGCAGTGCAACAGAAACTACTGTGGTCTGTACAGCCTGAAATATTTATTACCTGGCCCTTTGCAGAAAATGTTTGCAGACTCCTGCCCTAAAATGTTAACTTTATTTAGTACAGCATGCATAATTAGGAAATCAATTTAAAAGCAGATATTTTGGAAAATGCACTACTTTTTAGCATTCTAAAATTTATTTATTGTGATATATTAATATTAAAAATTATTTAAAAATTTGCATGACAGTTTTGAGTTTTTAGTGACATGAAGGTATCAATTTAACTTTCTCCTTGTAATGTTTTAATGTTTGTGGATGATATGGTATCATTATTATCTGAAGTTTAATGAAGCCAAGATAAGTTATATAGATTTTAATCCCCAAAAAACAAAATCAGTAATGTCCAAATAAGTTTTTGCTCTCATATTAAGTATTCATGATCAGAGACTGGATGGAAAAATTAAAAATTTAGAATTCCTTGGAATTTCCTTTTAAGTACCTTCTATTGAAATTTATTATGTTTTCTGTGTATATCTGTGGGAGCTATGACATCTTCCAAGCCCTGAAATAATTTTTTCCTAGATTCTGAATTTTAGCAATCTATACAAAATTATATCTCATTGTGTTATCTTTTGGAAAATTTCCTCAGAAGTGTTTATATAAAATATTTAAAAGTTTTAATTATCAGATTCACAATAATTATAATTTGTTATACCAAACTTACATCATGAGCTATACCTAAAATAAATTGTGTAACATTTAGCATTTTTTTTTCAAAATTATTTGACTCGTTGTTTCTGCAATAAATCTATTCAGTTTTGTATATAATTTCCTAAGTGATGTGTAATATTACTTGATGCCAATGTTTGCAGCCTGAATAAATATTCTTTCACAATATTATCAAGTTTTACTATGGTCTCTGCCAAATGCAGAAAATTTCCATTATCACTTTCATAAACTTTCTTGGATGATCTTCTGAACACATTTGCCTTGCCAAAACCAAAATTATGTATATCATATGTTCAACAACAGAATGTCATCTCTTCTTTTCATTTAATCTCTGTTCTTCAACAAAAATAGTGATTGATTTTTCCAAATTAGATTTTAATTTTAAATACCTAACATTGTGATTTCTGTCCACTTCACTTTATTCACGTTTACTCACTGCTCATGATTGACTATTGTCCATTCTCAAATATTGGTTGATGTTTTTCAACCTTGAATAAATTCAGATTAAATACAAGATCCTGTGCCTGAAGTAATTGGAGTATATGATTTTTTTCATTTGGAAAAAAAAATCAGAATATAATAAATACCCCCAAACTTCCTTCTTTCTCTCTTTTGTTAAGTTAAACTTTCTTGTATAAGATCAGTAATATTAGCAAGAGTGGCTCATTGCTGAATATTTAAAAACATGTACAAATTCTGGGATCATAAGGAAACACATTTAGTTTGATGGATTCTTGGGAAATTTTTTCTCTATTGGATTTTCTTAAAAGTCAGTAGTCGTTTACATTGAGGTAGGAGATAATTTCATGTCCTGTCCATCAGTGGTGATTTGTGCTATGTTCTACTGGAACTAATAGCTCTGAGGCCTTTTCCTCTGCCTTCACTTTTAGTTATTTAATCTGCATTCTCCAAAATTTTTTCAATGTTCCAAAAATTTTATTTGTGTATATGTGTATACAATTTCTCATTTTTTGTTTTTCGTATATTAATATTTGTTATAATAAAATAAGCTTGTTTCAATAATTGTCTTCTGACAATTCTATTGTAAATTTTATTGTATTTCCAATACTTAGGAAAAATAACAAAATATAACATAATATGATGGAATACAATGCATGTACTGGGGAAAACTAGTAAATTTTAACACAACATTTAATGTTGTACTGACCAAATTTCCACACTAAATATTGACAATTCCTGTGATATAATGAGTGGATCATTATATAGTAATCTCTAATTTAAGCCTATATTAATACTTATTTTTGGATCATTAGTGGATAATTAATAATAGTATTTACACAATGATTTGCATCATACTGAAAACATCTTTTACTTAAATAGAAAACTCAGAAAACTTTTTGTTACAGTAAACAAAAAATAGACAATGTGGATTGCAATAAAATTATATTAAATATAGCTAGTGCATTAATACCAATGAGAGATGTTTTTATTTTTATGGATATGTATATATCTGTGTGTGTGTACATACATACAACAACAGATTAGATAGGTTGATCATTTGATTTATCAATAGATAGAAAGAACAGTTTGAAACTCAGCTACTTATTCAGAAGAACAGATGATAATATATATTATTAAATCAACACTGATTTTTGATTATCAAATCTTGAGTTTATCAAACTTGTTCTTCCTTTGTAAGCCCAAGTGGAATGATGTATATTGGCCCTACTTTAATGGAATACTTTATCCCTTTTACTAGCAGTTTGTCATAATAAATATAAAAGTTACCTATTTTTGGATTAAATAGTTATATTAAAAATATAAAAATAAAAAATGTTTAAAATGAGTGGAGCACCCTTAGATGTGTTGTGCTCCATCCAGATATTCAAAGCTGTCCAGCGTTTTTGGGGAAACAATTTCACTTTTTATTTACATTCTTGCACTTTCCAAAAGAATCTGCAGAAAATTTCTTGGGAAATTGGGCTGAAAGATAAATCTCATGTCTACTTATTATGTACCATTCTTTGCTTAAATTTTAACATTCCCCCTACTCCTGCCTGAATAATTAGTTTCTGGGATAAATTTATCTCTACAATTCTCTATTAACTTAGTTCTTTCTCAGGATTCTCCTCAGTCATTCATACAGGGAGATTTTTGACACCTATGTCGCCAAATCTCCAAATGTATAAGAACACTGGTGTTGACCGCAGTTTAGTCACAAACACCGTCCTTTCCCCAGATACATAGCTCCTTATGTAAGCATCTTCTTTTTCTCTTTCTCCCTCTCTCCCTCGCGCCTTCCTTTTATTTCTCCTTTCTTTCCTGTGTTGTCTGTCATGCCATAATTACACAAGAGGAAGTTAATGTGGGACAGCTACATCTATAGAGAGAAAGCATCAAGTTTATTAAGCTTTCAAAAGGCCAACTGAAGAACCTAAAATGATGAAGCAGTAGAATATGTAATCCTAGTATTTCTCACCCAACCAATGACAATATCAGGTTTGCACAGTTTGTTGTCTCTGTTTTCATTATGCTAATAAATCCATTGATATTTCACAATATTTTGCATTTGGAACTCAGATTTTAATATCTAAATTTCACTTAAATTATATGATCTGTAAAAATGATATCCTTTGAAACATAGAAAATTTTCAAGTTATTCAATCGAATTTAAGCAAAACTGAAGGTGGTTAAAGTTGGATAATAGTGGCTTAATTGGCCTGAGCCAAAGAAGGATATTATTCTTTAATTTGCAAAAGAACCCATTTGCAATTGTTTAATGGGTATTTGATTGCTAATATTCTATTTATTTGGGTCATTTGAAAATGAACAATTTATTAAAAAATTATTTAGCCAAAGTAAAAATAATGATGACTTATTTCTAAAATTGCATGCTAATCATTTAAAAATTAATGGAAATTTCACAGCTGTATGCAATGTATTCTTTTCTTGTGGAAGTATCTTTTGTTCTTGTTTTTGTTGTTTCTCTAACTGGTTTATCTGATTTTTAATTTGTTGCATATAGCTTGAATTTAGTTTTTCCTCCCCATATGGTTACAGTGTGTTCCCGATGTTAACAGTTGACTTTTATAAATCAACTTATTAAGTCTATAGGCAAGCTCATTTTAACTAATTATTATACAATCTCTGCTTTACCTCCATGCATATTGATTCTCTAAACAGATATCACTGATATAAAAATGTCATATTTTCTTTGCCACTACAAAGCTACTGTATATGTTCCTTTTAAAAAATGATCAATTGTATCCTTTATTAGTTCAGTTTGTTAAAATACCCCGTTGTAATTGTTCTACATGTGAAAAAGAATAGGAAGAGATTCTAAGATATTGATGCTAGCTCATTGCACAGACAACTGGTATTCTTAGCCCTTTCAACTAAACAGGAAATTCAATATTGCAGCCATGTATGCCTTTTATTGGAGTGGATCCTAAAACAAATAAAAGGTAGAATAGTGAATTTTTAATATACATAGAGATAATAGAAGTAGTGAAGAACATGGCTTGTGAATATTTCCTTTTGATATGCTCCTTAAAATATGTAAGGATCCCAAAGTGAAGCTGTTGCTTAGCTTCACACGAATGTTCTTTTGCTTATCCTTTGAGCACTTCATCTTTTTACTCATCCTCATTATATTAAAAACATTCCATCAAATTCAGACCATATCTTTATGAAACAACTGCATCACATTGAAGCCAGATATTTTAGTTTGATTTTTTGGGTTTGTCCTTTGTCTTTGGAGCTGTCCCTGAGTGTCCTGTATTGTTCAGCAGCACACACATGGCACACACAGCCCTTCTTATCTTACACCAGAAGAGATCCTCTTTCAATTCTTTAGAAAATAAAACTTCAGTTGACTCCTTCTTAATTTATTGAAGAATGTTGATATTTTAGAACCACATAGAAATCGGTATAAATTCTTTTCTATGATTTGAATATTGGCAGAAATGAAATTAGAAACACTTCATGTTATATTTTAAAGACTATCTACAACACTTTGTGCAATATTTGTGTGGTCCTTCCATTATACAAATCATTGTTTTCTTATGAGTATGTTTTTAAACTCAGCCACTAAGTTTATTTATTTTAATTTTCTTTTTCAGGAAATGTACCAAGGAAGAATTCTGAGAGAATACACTCAGTTATCCTGCTGTGATTAAACAAGACACTGCCATATTTTGTAAGTTCATCTATTTTTATCTTAGATAAAAAGGACTTTCTGCCACAGAGAACTACTTCTTTCATCTGGAATTAGAGTTCAATTTTGTTTTAATGGAAGACTTAATTGATTTTATTTTTTTAAAACTTTGTTTTACCTTAATTTTATTCAGTTTCAATGAATAATGAAAAGGCATTTCTTTTTTAGATTAACTGTTTCTTTGTATCTATTAGCCAATAATTTTAATGACTTGTGATAAGAACCTTATCAGTTGGTGAGCGAGTTTAAACAGTCAGTGCTGTCAGTAATACCAACTTGGCCTGGGCAAATATATTGGTAATTATAATGTCCTCTGTTTCAGTGACCAAATCCATTTGATTTTATCTGTAGAAACTGCTCATGTGGCCTCATGAAGGTAGCAAAATTCTGACCATCTTTATGACACAGAGTGAGTTTATCGTATTACTAATGTATGGATTTTACACTGAAGGATTATGATATTCATCATGATGAGATATGCACTGTGTGACTCTGATGCATTAGACTCTAACACTCATTTATTTCACATGACACAAAGCAAAGGCTACTATGTGGAGAGTCATGAATGACATTAAATCAAATGTTTCCTGAATCTTCAAATTTACAACCCTTCTGATTATCTCAAATTTGAGATTTTGCTATTTCACAGTTTCTGAAACATATTGCAAAGCAAATAGATTTCCCCTCTTTTACACTTTGCCTTTTGATATTGAGATAAAATAGTCCCTTTGCCCCTAATTAGTTTTCTATGACAGACCCAGTAGATTGAAAGAATGTGATGCCTGTCATTTATTTTGACATTTGCAATAACTTTTTTTTGCTTTTCATTCAGGCAGACTATTCCCACTAAACAAGAGAAAAAATTATGCTGTAGTCCCTCATGATAAATGGATTGGAGAGATCAATGAGATGAAAAGATATATCTAAATATCTGATTTCAGTGGCACGATAATCATTCCAAGGGCTCATCATCGGGGTATTTTTGTTACCCTAGTATTTTTGAACAACTTAAGTACTGAGGATGGTAACAGAAAGAGCACACTTAAAGCTTAGATTTTCTAAACATATCCAGTAATTTAGAAGGCATAAATCAGTTCAAAAAGATCTTGAAATTAATGGAGAGTTGCATAAAGAAGGGAAATTTTTTAAAGACAAATATGAACATATGTCATGGAGAAAAATTAGGATTATGTAGAAGATTTACAAAAAAAATTCATCTTAAATTTAAACTATAGCTGAATGGTTTCATTTTTTTTTTCAAGTGCTCTCCATTCAAATTATTATTTTTTCCAAAGAAACCATGAAATTTTTCTCCTAAAAAACTACATTTAGTAAAAAAAAACTTTCTACTTTTTATTAAATAATGATTTATCTACCCATGTATGCATATGTTTCTTAAACTCTAATAAGCTTTTTTGATTGTAGAATAGCACCAACATTAAAATGATTTTATACAATTTTACATTAATAGGAAGCATTTGTTGAATGTTTCCCTGTATCAAGCCTTGTGTGTGAAAATGGCATAGAAATATGGTGTTACATTTGACCTGTGTAGTTTGTAAGTGGTGAACATACATTTTCTATTAGGATTTCACAACAGTCTCCTGTTTCCTCTTTACTACATTCAGGCTCTACTGTCTAAGAAACCCAAGTTGGGTACCACGGAGGTGTTATTAGAGTTTAGATTAGTAAAATCCAAGAAAGATTTTTAGGAGTCAGGAATAAATGCTTTCATGGCTTTCAATCTTTTGATTACTCTGAGCACTTGTAGTCAAGTAAACTAGAGAAGAACCTGGAATATGTGTAAAAAGTACAAGGAAAAATAAAAATTGTGATTAAAAATTTCCAGTAACAGCATCTCTGATAAAAATAATTAGGGAAATAGAATAATTCCATTTGAAAAAGAAAACATAATGAGATAACTAAATATTATTCTTCAGGTACTGGATATGCAGAGATTTTATAGAAAAGGTGGCCAATTCTTTATTTTGTAGTGATTATTAAAAAAAAAAACAAATTATAATAAACCTGAACTGTTATCTGTGTAGATTTCCAGGCTGGGAGAGTCTTTAAACCCCAGAATATCTGAAGATAGAAACTTGAAAATCCCTTCTTTTGAAAGACCTTTATAGAAAAACAGATCTACTCTTAAATGTACTATTTTGGGGGGGGGGGGGAAGTGCTGATGAATCCAACATGAAATCTTCCAAACCTCGGATGATATGATCATAAATTAGTAACTGTTTTACATTCTGTAAGTGCTTTATTAACTTCATTGTTTCAATCAACATTGGCTTTGCTGTTTTGAAACCATACAGAAGAGGAAGTAACCTGTTTAGCAGGAGCTCAGCAGTGGTCCTAGATGAATAATTGTTCAGTTCCTAATGGAAAATTAGTATAGTTTTCTCTACAGGTTTAAGGAATGATCAAAATAGACTTGCTCTGGGAAATACACTAATTTCATCTAAACAAATGTTTTAATGAGCATTAACAAAAGTGAGAGCTATCCTTTTGCTGTCCATTATTGTCATTCCCTTAAGAGAGGATTATACTTCATAAGCTAATGCCCATCATTATTTTTTTCTAGTATTTTAGACAATAAATAACTTTATCTTAGAAATAACTCTATCTTCTGGCTTATAATGCCCATTTTTTAATAGACTTCCTTTTTCCAGAAAAATAATAGAGATAAAATCAAAATTATATTTTTAAGTTTTTTTTTTAAATTTAATAAAATGTCGTATATGTATACCATGGAGTACTACTCAGCTATAAGAAACAATGGTGATATAGCACCTCTTGTATTTTCCTGGATAGAGTTGGAATCCATTCTACTAAGTGAAGTATCCCAAGAATGGAAAAATAAGCACCACATGTACTCCACATCAAATTGGTTTCACTGATCATCAAGTAAGAGCACATTTAAGAATAACATTAATCGGGTGTTGGGCAGATGTGGTGGGGGAGGGGATGGGTGTATACATACATGAGTGCGATGGGCACCGTCTAGGGGATGGACACACTTGAAGCTCTGATTCGGAGGGTGGGGCAAGGGCAATATACGTAACCTAAACTTTTGTACCCCTATAATATGCTGAAATAAAAAAAAAACTGAAAAAAATAAAATATATATTATAAAAAAAAGAAATTCAATCAAATGAATATATATGCCAAGGACTATGTGGAATAAAAAAAGGGTGGAGGGCAAAATATTATCACTGCTTCTATATTGCTACAATCTCATTGTGGAGGAAAATCATTTATATAAAAGTTAAATGTAGGATCAAAGTCAGTAAAAAATTGCAGAATATATTAAAACTCCCTCATGTCCCACAACAACTTAAGTCTATCTTTTGTATGTCATGCGTATATTCAAACAGGTGTATTAAAAAATCATTGATTAATTACTAAAGTGCTGCAATTATTCAGAGAATCAGTGTAATTAAATTTTGAACATGAAATATAGGTAAAACTTAGATGGATAGTAAGGGAGTATTACTATAGATGGAATAAAATGAGAACAGCAGGCTTCAGTTAGGAATTTACTTAATATATGATATATATCAGCTTTAAAGGTATTGAAGAGAGAGTTTTATAAAATTAATAGTGAAAAAAAAAGCTAAGGAAATAAGGTTGGCCTAAACCATAAAGAGTCTTAATTCCACTCTGGCAGCCTATACTTTATTCAGTGCGAGGGACAGTCACAAGAGATATTTCCACAAAATGCTATCTTATCAATTCCTGAATAATTGACATAGAGGATAAAGGCAAAAGAAATCAAAGACTATGCCAAATTTCTGACTCTGAACAACTGGAAAAATATGTGATGGATGGAAATATAAAAATTAAGAGGATGAAGAGGGTGGAAGGGGCAACTTGTATGAATGATGAGATTTTCCAATTTTTGAAACATTCTGAATTTATTTTGCGAGGGTTCCCTTATCTCAACTCATATTTTTATATCAAACCCATTCTTTTTGTTTTTTATATTATTGACATTTTGATAGTCTATTTCATAGCTATGGACATTTTGTAGCAAGAAAATGGATTTCATTCTTTATTTCATTTACAAATACAATTCTTACTTCCTTAAAGGACAGAGAGACACTTACACAGAAAGAGGTAACTATGATTTGGTGGCCTAGATGCCTTAGTTTTTGATTTGTTCATTTACTAATGGCATATATTTATGATGTGGCCAAAAATAACTTAGACATTCTCTGAGGAAGATAAAAGGATGCTTGCCCTGAAATTTTAAACATTTATTTAGCTAGTTAAGCAACATTTACAAAAATATACATAGAGTAGAACAGACAGAATAGATATCTATGGAGAGAAGTTCATGTAAAAGAATGAAAAATAACTTAATCCTTCTCTAAGTGTCAGTGAAGAATAATTTAGAATAAAAATATTTGTTAGTAGTGGTTATGAAGATCAGTGATATTTGTGCATGTGCACACTTTTGGGGCCCCAGAAGGTAGTTGTAATAGACTAGAATTAATAGCAACAATTTCAGCAATAGAGCTTAGCATCTTATAATTTATTTTAGATCTATTTTACCATTATATCTTTTCCATATGTCACTATGTTGTTTAAATGTTGTTAAATATCATCTAATCCGAAAGTCATTTGTGGTGATTGACAAGAAAATGCATATTGTAAGCTGAAACCCACTGATATGTGACAAATGGCACTAACTAAGCAAAGTACACAATTGGACAGAGGATTGTTTATACCAAAATAAAACAAACAAATGTGTAGGAGAAAGCTGTAGCATTTCAGTATATAGCTTTGAGTTTATTAGATTGATCTTGTCTAAAAGAAAAGATAGCAGTTCATCAAGAGAAGCACTTTTCTCCCTCTTGTGCTATGAAGATGCTGATACCTTTGAGCAACATAATGGCCTGTATTCTCAATAGCCACCTTGTAAACGATGGCAAAGATCTTCTGAATATGGTTGTTTCTTGTGTCAGCCTTTGACAGACACCTTGAACGAAATTTAAATGAAATTACTCCAAGAAACAAAGTGATTATGACAGCTTTCTGATTATCTGGAGACATAGGGAAAAAGTCTGAAGAGTCTCGAGGAATAAATGGTTGGCAGCTTATTCCTTTGATAATTATCTTGAATATCAACTGTCTCCAGCAGGCTTAAGATGGGAGTTTTATGGCAGACAACTCATAAATGAGGTTTTAATGAGGATGTGAAAGGCAAGAATTTTTCATTCATGACTGAAAGAGCACCTCTATGCTATAGATATCTGCTATGTTGAAAACACAGACATTTCATTGTGAAAGATGAAGGCTGTGATTTTATTCATTTAGGCAACACATTTTTTAGCATATGTTGGTGGCCATTCTACGCATCACCAGAAGTACCTGTATGTAGGATGAAAACTTTTTGTCTGGAAGGAACTCTAAATGCTTAATCCTAAAATAATACCTAAAAGTTTTGTATATCTTTGTCTGAAAGATCTTGACAGATCTTGGAGATATACTACATACCATCAATACAGAAAAACCTTAAGTCCACTCTCTTAATGAGTTTAATTTGCTTGCAACTATATTGTGATGAATCTGCCAGGTGAACATTGTTTCCAAGTAGATTCATGAAAAATTTGCATATTTCCCCTTGCTATTTTTTTTTTTTTTTCTTTACAACCCTGTGTTCTACACTAGGGAGTTATGGCAGTTTTGTTATTTGGAGTAAAGCTCTTACCACCTCTGAATGGGAAAAAAATTGTTATGTAACATAAGTATGAATTAATAGGTGTAAAAATTAGAAGTCTTTAAAGAAAAGTCACAGTTTCTCTTCAGTTAGAGATTCATGTATAGAATAGAGATCAATACAGTATCAGTTACCAAAATGAAAATAATTTTATCCATTATTTCATCTCATGAACTGCAGCAATATCCTTTGCTGATTAAAAGAGATATACTTATTTCTTCTTCTTTGTGCATAATTGCTATTAATTGTTTCCTTGGGCATCCATGATAGAAAATATAACAAAATGAAAAAGCATTAAGTTCTCCATTTTTACAGCTTTTTAAAAAATTTATATATATATGCATGATGACCTCAGAGAATATTAACAAAACTTCCTTTTGAATAATTTCTTTATTAAAAAAAGATTTTCTTTGTGTGACAAACTCTAATTTTTTTTCCAGCATAATTAACAACTGTGACTTTTTATTTAATTTGTCTTAACATTCATATTAATGAATTCACCTTTTGTCCTGCTCTGAATTTGATGTTGAAAAAGCCTTTATACATCATTGCTTCTTAATATGCCTCAGGTAATCAGTCCTGTTACAGTAGCTTATGTAAAACTTATCTGAGACAGCGAGAGAGACTTTTCCGAGAAATAGAGTTTATCTCAAACTGATTTTATTTCAGTGAGGTCATTATCAACATGGAAGATGTTTTGACAAAAAAATATATAAAATTACAGAAAATGAAAAAGTATCATATAGACAGAAAGATATGGTATTTTTTCACATAGCCTCAAATCTGCTGAAATATTCTGACTTTTCAGTTTATATTCCACCTTTACTATTCTCTGGGTCTCCTGTGGATTGAGCACCCTCTAAAAGTCAGACCTTTTATTTACACTGTTGAGAATTTCAATCTTCCTGTTCTATTTTGAGGACATTGTGAATTAAAGCATTATTGATGATGGCAAATGCAGACCTGTGGTTTGATAACTCTTCGCACAAATGCAAAATTGGTCGTATTTCAAATGATAAATCTGCAAAAGGTAATCTTTCCTGCTTTGCAGCAGTGAAGAAAATTCTTTGAAGCCAAATGGGGAAAAATTGAGCCATTTACGTGGGCTTTTCCTTTGGTTAGCTTAAGCAGTTCCTTAGTTTCTTTAGTCTAAAACTAAAAATGGTCATGTGCCTAAATGCATTACTAGTCGTATTCTTTGTCAGACAAGAGTTAGACACATAAATGGTCAGGCCCAACCCTTGCACAAAGTCAGCCAAGAGAATTTTCATGTCACATTCAAGGGTCCTTGATCTGATCCGAGCACATTGTTCTTCTAGGATTAAATAGATTATGCAAAGATCTCCAGTTTTTCTTAAAATGGCTGGAAATACATCCCCATTTATTGGTGATATTGTTTTCTCACTTGTGTTGTGACACAACAAATCACATATAATTCTTTAAATACCAATCCAGGAATAAGACTGAAGTATAAGGCTGAATATAGCACCACAGAATAAGGCTGAAGTGTAGCATGAACTTAAATAGAGTAGAATTAAACCATCTCCTTGAATTGAGTTGTAACATTTTAGAACTTGTCTTCAATAATTTTTTCTCACCCTTTGAAATAAATTCTTCCTGGTAATCTTTTCTGCTCTTTCTTTCAGGATTGTCTTCCTAAAATACTTGGCCTGGAACCATTAGATTTGTGATAAGCTAAATAAACATATATGATTAAATTGTTTTATAGTGAAGCTAATCTGCCTACATTCTCATAACCATAAAATATCAGCCAATGATTACTTTTAAATTAGAATAAATGTCAGCTAATTTAATGGCCTTATGATTATCATTATCTTATGATAATCTGAAATCTTGTTTTAGAACAGGGTTATTTCAAATTATTTTTGTGCTGTATCAGTATTCAATCAGAGAGATTGAAAACTAGAATGTATGTATTTGTTACAAGAGCTCTTGATAGAGGTTTGCATAATTGCAGAGGCTGGTTAAATGATATCTGTAAAGGCTGTTGTCTTTGCATGTGATGCTGGAGGTTGAAATCCACTAGATAGGCAGTTGGAAAGTAATATGTTTGCAAAGTGTAAAGAGTAAACTGCGATTCACAAGCATGAGCTGAAACCAATGAAAGTAGGTTGGAACTCATGTTGGTTTCACTTGTGACTGTTTTCAACATTGATGATACAGATGTCCTACAGGAGAAGCTGGTGCCTTGATTACAGAGCTAACCACATATCTAGCCCAGGAGAAGCTAAAGAAAAAGGTGAAATAGTTGCAGCCCCAGCTTCTGTGACATAGCAGTGAAGCCAGCTAGAGGAGTAACTGCAAGGTGCATCATCTGCAAAGGCACTGGATGGCTCTGTCCTGGCTTTCAAATAAAAGACAATATGGCTGCTGCTTCATTTGTGCCCTCCAATCTCACGAAAATGTCTTCGTGGTCCACCCTAATTAGAATCGTTCAGGGAAGATGATTCTAGAAAATGTAGTTTATCCTAGCTCAGTTGACACATTACAGAGTCACCACAGTGCCATGAATCCATTTGGAATTCTGGTGAAGTTTATGCATCCCTCCTTGGAATGTTTGTTAATGGTGTAAATACATATAATAAAATACAGGGGATTACACAATTAGTTGTATTGAAATGCAGTTATCAAAAACATGAGCAATCTTGTATGTGACAATGTAATAGACTTAAAATTTTTTTTTATTTTGGCATATTACAGGGGTACTATAATAATTAATAAGACTTAAGCATTGCTTAATAATAACAATTTTGAAATTATAATGAGTATAAATCATTGTTTATGATATCAATGATAAGCAAGGTATGATATAAAATTATTTCTGTGGTGAAAAATTCATAGATATTGCTAATGCTACTATGGATTGTTGACTTAAGTCATAATTCAGGAATTCAAGAAATGATAAATTTTTTGTTAGAGGCTATTTAAAATAAAGACATAACTTTTTCCCCATTCACATGCACAAATCATCTGAATTCTATTAATGGACCTCATAGATATAAGAGGATCTGTAAATCCTAAGATAGAAGCTCTCCTTTTGAGTCACAAGCTTTCTTGGTGAAAGATCTTTACCAGGATCTTTAAAATATACTTATTTTTAAGGTAATAAGTTCAGAGAAATACTTCTGATGTCTAGATGCTCTGTTATGAGATAAGTATTGCATACTAAATGATGTCTGTAGTATAATAAGCCTCACATTATTCTTTTAACGTGTCTACAGTTTTTTAAAGACTTAATCATAATGAACAACCTTTCAGTATTTCTCTATGAAAAGTAAAATTAACATTATGACAAGAATTGGCAATGCTAAATTGTCAGTAGGCTCCCTGGGGTTTTCCTTCTTGCTATAAAGGCTCACTGATTTCTCACACTTTAGGCACAGTAAAATAGCACCATTTAGGCTTCTGAGTGTCAGTCACTAAGTGTTTTCAAATAAATTTCTTTCAATTTGTATTATGGATAAAAAATGATTCTTTTTGCATGCAATGAGGTTCAGAATAATGCACAGCTTATTAAATGAATATTGCCATGTGGTTATAAAGTAAAAAAATGTTAAATATTAGTATAGAATGCCAAATTTTTATTACATTCCATTTTTAAGTTGTGTTTTCTCTAACTCTGGTCCTTTTATGATTTGTGTTCAATCATATCTATTCTTGCATATTCCTTAGAAAGGAAAGGGTTCTAGAGGCACAATTTTTGTTATTATTATTTCAAAATACTACAGGTGTACAAATGTTTTTTGTTACATGGATTGCTTTTGTTATGCTTGAGTCAGGGTTATAAGTGTGTCCATCATCCAGACAGTGTTCATTGTACCTGTTACGTAGGTTTTTGCCCCTCCCTTCCTCCCTTTTCCTCCCTACTTGATTTCCACTGAGCTTTACTTGCCTTTGTGCACGCATGTGCTCATCGTTTAGTTCCAATTTAATAGCAAGCACATGTAGTGTTTGTTTTACCTTCTTTAGATACTTCACTTTGGATAATGGTCTACACTTCCATCCAAATTATTGCAAAAAGATTTAATTCATCCTTATTCATGGCTGAGTAGTATTCCATAGTATACTCATATCACATTTTCTTAATCCACTCATGAATTGATGGGCACTTGGATTGATTCCACATCTTTGCAGTTGTGAATTCTGCTGTAATAAACATTCCAGTGCAGGCATCTTCTTGATAAAATGACTTTTTTTCCTTTGGGTAACTACCCAGTAGTGGAATTGCTGGATCAATGGTCAGTCTACTTTTAGTGCTTTGAGGAATCTCCACACTGTTTTCCATAGGGGTTATGCTAACTTGCACTTCTACCAACAGTGTAGAAGCGTTCTTTTTTCTCTTCACCCATGCCAGTATCTGTTGTTTTTGGACTTTGTAAGAAAAGCCATTCTAACTGGGGTAAGGTGATATCTCATTGTGGTTTTAATCTGCATTTTACTGATGATTAGTGACATTGAGCATTTTTTTCATATGTTTATTTGTCATTTGTCTATCTTCTTTTGAAAAGCTTCTATTCCTGTCTTTTGCCCACTTTTTAATTGAGATGTTTTCTTTTTGTTGATTTGCTTGAATTCTTTGTAGATTCTGGTTATTAGCCCTTTATCGGAAATAAAGTTTGCAAATATTTTCTCCCATTCTGTAGGTTGTCTATTTGCTCTGCTGATTATTTCCTTAGCTGGGCAGAGGATTTTTAGTTAATCAAATCTCATTTATTTATTTTTGTTGTTGCTGTGATTGCCATTGGTGTCTTTGTAAATTCTTTGATGGGGCTGATATCTAGAAGAGTTTTTCCAACCTCTTCTTCTAGAGTTCTTATGGTTTCAGACCTTATATTAATATCCTGTTTCATTCTTCTGCATGTGGCTATACAATTTTACCAGCATCATTTATTGAATAGGGATTTTTTCCCCCTGTGAATATTGTCTGCTTTGTCAAGGATTAGTTGGCTGTATGTGGATGGTTTTATATCTGGGTTCTCTGTTCTGTTCCATTGATCTATGTCTCTATTTTTTATACCAGTACCATGCTGTTTTGATTACTCTATCCTTGTAGTATAGTTTAAAGTCTGGTAATGTGATTCCTCCAGATTTGTTCTTTTTGACTAAGATTGCTTTGGCTATTGGGGCTCTTTTCTGGTTCCAAATGAAGCATAGAATTATTTTTTCTAGATCTGTGAGATATGATGTTGGTATTTTGATGAGGATCACATTGAATCTGTAAATCACTTTGGGAAGAATGGACATTTTGACAATGTTGATTCTACCAATTCATAAGTATGATATGTTTTTCCATTTGTCTGTGTCATCTGCGATTTCTGTCCTCAGTGTTTCCTCGTTCTCTTTGTAGAGATCTTTCACCTCCTTGGTTAAGTATATTCCTACGTATTTTATTTTCTTTGTGGCTATGTGAATGGTATTGAGTCTGATTTGACTCTCAGCTTGACTGCTATTGGTGTATAAGAATGCTACTGATTTTGTAACCTGAGACTTTGCTGAATTTATTTATCAATTCTAGGAGTTTCTTGGTGGAGTCTTTGGGAGTTCCTAGATGTAAGATCATATCATCAGCAAAAAGGAATAGTTTGGACTCTTCTTTCCTGGTTTGGATACCCTATATTTCTTTCTCTTGCCTGATTGGTCTAGCTAGGAATTCCAGCACTATGTTGAATAGAAATCATGACAGCAGGCAACCTTGTCTTGTTCCGGTTCATAGTGGGAATGCTTTCAAGGGGCACAATTTCTAAATAAAAAATACGTTCAAGTATTTTGACTGAATTTTTTTATTCCTTCATTTTTAGAATAATGTCAGAGATAGAGATGAAAATTTTGTGATTTGTTTATAGTAACAAATACAGTTCATGACAAATAATTAATAATTATAGTCTATTATGGTTGTATTATGCAATAGTCTTTAAAAATCACTTTAATATATATCATTTCCTTTAATAATATAGACACCAGAATGCTAAGAAGGCAATTTTTATTTTCATTTTATGGATAAAGAATCCCTAACAAAATAAATGAAAATGACTTGACTAAGGTTTTGTGTGTGTGTGTGTGTGTGTGTGTGTGTGTAAAATATAGCAAACACATTTACCACTTTCCAGACATTTTTAAAAGCACTTCACCTATGTTATCTCATTTTTCCTCACAATCACTCTATGTGATACGTGCTCTTATTGTGTTTATCTTACAGATGAGTTAACTGAGGTATTAAGGTTAAACAACTGCCTAAAGTTCATGAAGCTAGTGAGTGGCAGCTAGTGGGGAACAGGCCCTGGGGTATAACCCAGGATGTCTGGCCTTGGAGTCTGAGCTTTTAATTTCTGCTCTAGGAGACTTCTCATAATTTAATTTTCCCCTTTCCAACATGTATAGGTATTATTTCTGGTTAGTGTTTTGTTGTATCAACTAAAACTTTTAGAACTTTGTGAAGTACTAATGATATTAATGGGCAACTTCAGGCTTGAATGGGATTTCTTTTGGTTTATTCACTATTAAAGTTTTTCTTTCTGTGGTGTTATTATTTTTATGATAAAGATATCTTTCATAATGTAAAGATGTGTTCTTATATTTCTATTTAATTCTGAGTATTTCTTGGAAATGTTTAAATACTATTAAATGACTTTCAGCAGCAAGATGATCAATTCATTTGAACTGAGGATACATTTTATTGATAAAATTCCAATAGCTTAATAGTTTTTTGTGTTTTGCAATGTAGTGGTAAATAACACTCATGGTTCTAAATTCAGTTTTCCTAAAGTTTGCTTTGAATATTTGCATTCATATCCTTCAGGTATCTTTATATTTGTGTAATATTTGTCAGGTTCTTTTTATTAAGATTATATAAGGTAATGCTCAGTCCTGGGGATACTTGTACATGCTCTTTTGTTCCATACACTTGCTCTCTTAGCTAAGAATTGGTTGCAAGAAAGTGAGGCTTATAAAACCTTCTGGCAATGAAGAAGGTTCTGTGGCCTTATATTAATGATTTCTCAGATGTGACTACTGGCATGCACTACTCAAATTTTACTGTGTGATCCTGGACTTTGTTAGAACCTAATGATGCCTCTTTGAGCCAACTTGGGTGCACCTTGGACTGGAGGGGGGTATCTAATTCTCTATTATTTAAGTCTTTATTCTGTGGACCTATACCTGGCTTCAAAATCAGTGCACACACCTTTAATAAGGGATAGAGGCTTAGAAGTGCAAATTACTTCCTGTCCTTTATCTGACCACAGAGCTCAGCCTTTCTAGCCTGCTGAGGCACCCTTCCTCTTCTTCTAGTCATGTCCTGCACAGCAGACATAAGAAAGTCTCAAATGATTATCTGAAAAGAACCTCTGGATTTTAAGGATTCCTCTCAACCTATCACGGGATCCCTTGTTTGTACTGAAACCTAGAAAGATGAAACTGGGTCATGTGTCAATCAGATAATAAAAAACATGACAACACTCTAGTTATTTCAAACAAAAAAATATTAGATTATTTAAAAAGTATTATTGGTTAAATTATTATTAAATTAAATTAAAACAATGATTTAAAATTCAATTTAATAATTTAATTAATATTTGAAATTGTTATTTAATTAATATTGGTTATAACCATGTCAGAAGAGCTGGAGGAACCAAAAAGGGGAAGATAAACTTATCGGAGCAAAAGAGGAAAAAAGATAAAGCAGCTCAAGAATTAGTTACTGGTTTTTCTCTTCTGGGCTGAAGGTGCAAAAACTACCCACACACTCCGGGTGCTGTGCTGAGAAGGAGCCCGGTCTTAGAGGGACAGCCAGGCTTCCTCAGTGCTGCTGTCCTCCCCTTCAGTGCTGAAACACTTGCTGCTTTGTCTAGTGGGAGATGCCACCAGGCACTTGAAATGAGAGGTCATGTTTTCATTGCTCCTGGGTTCTAATCTCCAACCTGTGCCTCCTATTAGAAGACCTTAATTGGAAGCTTAGACAAGAAAACCTTGGAAATATAGTTTGTGGTGTCGCAGACTCTTTATAGTGTATTAGAGCACAGAAAGAGTGGGAATGGAGGCTGAGAGCAAAGGGACAAAAGATTAAGCTAGTCCTTATTTCAATTTCTCAGTTTCTATCATAACCTTCTGTTCATATATAACTTCTACACAACAATAACATCAGTTGCATGCTTCTAACTACTATGCTAAATCCGTTTTTATAAAAATAAAGAGGCTCTTATCCTCTTCCCCAAAAGGAAGGAACAATGTTTCATCAGTCCCCATATCCATCTGTAGGGATGGTAATTCCTCATATGGTTTAGTAATATTCCCATTGGATCTATTGTAACTTAACAAACATATTTAAAAGTATACTACTTCTACTACTTAGATAATAGGAGAAAGGAAGAGGAAAAACTAAGTAATATATGCAAATAAATAAGGAAGAAATAAGACAAATCTGCTAATGGCCTCCTTCTGTAAGTATAACTTCTTTTTTCCAGCATGCATTGCATCTCACCCTGTTACTAGCCAGTACCTCAAATTGCCAAGGTTTTTTACTTGTAGAGTGATCCAAACCTCATTTGCATAATTATCTTAAATTATATTCATAAGATTGATCTAATTTTGCATTAAATCTTGCCATAGGGTGTGGAATAATAAGAGATGCTCTAGAAATTCCCTGTGTTTCAAACATAATCTTCTGCCCCAGTGTATATCAGGAAACTGATTTCCTTCTGATAATTAGAATCAATTTACCTAACCAGTAAAGTAACTTTCTTCTTTACTAATTGTTTCAATAGGACAAGAATTCAATAGTGGACTGGTGGTACTTCCAACGTCCAATTAAAACAGTATTTTTATCCCAAGGAGGAAGCATAACACCCATGGGAACTACAAACTACAAACCACCAAAGAAAAAAGTTTTGTGAAGTGGAAGTAAAATTCTGTAAGTGGGTTATTGAGTCTAACAGAGAGAACAACTTCCACTGCTCACTTGATTTCTGGACCCAAGTATTTTGGGTATGAGAGAGACAGCATTATAAACCTGTTTAATCTATATACCACATCCTCTTTGACTGCACTCGACTTCACTGAATGCTTTACTTGAGCCTTCAATAAGCTCTTCCACCATTCTGCCCATTCAGCTGCCACCAAGTAATGGGGCAAATAGTAAGAACAGAGAATTCCTCAGCGTGAGCCTTTTGTTGTTCTTTGGTTGAAACCTGTGTTGTGTGGGATGCATGATGGTGAATATGGCCTTACCTGGGTCCGCAGATGTTAAGGCTTGCAGAGACATTTTGGTCAGGGAACACAGATACATATAAATCATATTTGTGCAACATAGTATGACTCTCTGTTCACATGATGATGGAAGGGATTCAAGGTAACCAACTTACTGCCAAGTGGCTGGCTGCTCCCCTTAGCTAACTACTGGTACAGTCTCTGAGGGCCCATGGCTTGCCTTTGTTGTGGGCAGGCTAGGCACCCAGCAACAGCAGAAGCCAGATACGCCTCACTAAGGAAAAACCATATTGTTGTGCTTATGCACAGTACGTATCCCTGCCAACATGCCTCCTGGGTACCCCTTGTATCTTGGGGTAAGTGGAAAACAACGATGGCAAACATGTACATTTGGGGTCATCTTTTCATTTTTTCTACCTAATTATTGGGATCTTCCACATACACACACACACACACACACACACACACCTCCACCCACTTTGCTAGCACTTCATGGCTCTGCTTAGATAATTCCTCTAGCCAAGTTTCCCTAAAATCCCAAGAATTAGTTAGATGCTATTTTTGTGTCTCATATCCAGTATTTGGTCACATTATAAGATTTCTAACACTATGTTATAATTTCTTCTTGAGCATCATTCCCAATTTGACTGTAAACTACTTGTAGACAGGCCATCTTTTATTTATTTTTGAATCTCCAATTTGTAGTCTGTGTTTGTGATATAGTACTTAATGCCAATATTTTTTGACAATAATTGCAGGTAGTTCTTACCTTTTGCAATTTTCTTTAATTCACAAGTTATTTAGAAAATTATAAATGTGCAGTTCTGAGTAACTATTTAAGTCTGGTATTACTACCTATTTTCATTAAGCTATATTCTTAGAATAAGACATACCATTTCTTTTTATTTTGAAATTTACTGAAATTTTCTTTATGACTTCTTAAAGGATTTGGTTTTGAAAAATTGGGAGTGTTAAATATGACTGTTACTTTGTGGTGTTGGTATCACAGGTGTTTTAAATCTTACCAGATTGTACACTTTAAATATTTGCAATTTTTAAAAATTGCATTTTTAAAATTGTATTTTTAAAAAACTGAGTGATAATTATTCCACTACTGCCCCTATTTTCTCCTTATTTTTACATATGTTTGTAATTTTTCACAATAAGAAGGTTTGTTAATGACCTGAAAAATTTTTGGAATATTTAATTCAACAATATTAAAAATGATGTGTATATATGTTATAGAATACATCAATATAACCTGATGCATAATTATTAAATCAAGTAGATATCATTCAATATTCTCTGTATGTTATTTTATTTTTATTTTTTTGTATTTTATTTTTTATCTTTAATTTGCAGGATCTGTCAGTGACCCAGAGAGATATTTTAGAATTTACAGTAAGTTCTATCAAGAGCTGATATTTGCCACCAGACTGATAACTAGGTGTGAGCTTATTTCTTTCACAGTCCATTTGGGTACCAGTTAAATTACCTTCTAAAATATCAGCAAGGGTGCTGATATTATCTGTAAAGTTACAGGGGCAGCAAAGGACCATGTCAAATGGCCAAGAAGTGTGCCCTTCAAAGGGGGCTGTGTTCCAGTGAATGAGTATGTGGAGCATTGTGGCCTGGACTCCAGCAGAATCATCAGAGACCACTTTAGTTGGCCACGGAATTCCTTGCTCTCTGGCAAGAAATACCCTATCCATCCTGGGGGACATTCCCAGCCCAACCCCCACTCAAGTGTCCCCTTCTCTTTGGGAGTCCCAAATAACATGTGCAGTTGGCCTTTTAGCAGCTTTGGTAGAAATGTGTCTGGTTGGACTTTCTTTACAACTGTGATTAATGGACCCTCTTCTATGGTGGTCCTGAGTGGTTGGTATGATGCTAAACCCCACCTTTGTTTCAGCCAAATTAAGGTTTCCAATGGCTCGAGGCAAAACCTTTGCTCTCTCATGCAACATATTGGATGTAAAAGTGCTTGCAGTTGTGCCTTCAAAATGCCATTTTTTTTCCCCCAATCAATCCTGCCACTTGAGGATTGTATGGTAAATGGAATCTCCCAGCTATATGCATGCCTCTATTGCCATCAATGGGTGGAGGTTGTTCCTAGCCTTTGATGGTGGCTATTAGGTTTGCCCTTATGTAGGGGAAGGTCTGCACCAATCCCCCGGCAGTATCCACACAGGTTAGAGTATGCTTTTGTCCTACGCTTACTGGTGGGGGCCCAGTGCAGTCTATTGCCAGTCTCACTGGGGGGGCTGTCCTTTGTATGTGCCCGGTGTATGTGGATGCGGCAGGGCGCAGGTGGGAGCAAACCAAGCAGTCTGTTAAATCTGCTAAATCCTCACTGCAGAGGCAATCCTGCGCCCTTTGAGATTTTCCAGACTACTCATGCCCTGGGAGGCCCACTGTGTTTATGTACCCAGTCATCTAATTCAGGTGACTTTGAGGGAGCCAGTGTTCTAATTTTTGCTAGGGTATCAGCCTCCATGTCACCAGAGGTGATTCTGACCAGTGTGCTGAAACATGATATATAGTTGGTCTTGCAGTGGGTTCTGTAGTTTCTTCCAAATGTCTTTCTAGATAACACCTCCCCATAAGAGTTTTTTAAGCCCATACAGTCATCTCAGGCCCACTGGGCAAGCTAAGTTGTAAGACCCTTACATACTGCCCAGCTGTGAGTATAGGTCATAGCTCACTGGTACAGGCCAACCATGCAGCACAGAGTTCTGCCCATTGACTGCTCTGTTGCATTCCCATCTCACACTAGACAGTGTCTGTCTATGTTGGTACAGCTACACTGTCCACATGCAACAGTTACCTTGGCTCGACCCATCTGAGTAATAAGCACATTCAGGAATGACAGCCGTGCCTGCAACTACTGTTGGAGGCATCTGTGTGTGGGCTTCACAGCAGGGGTGTCACTGGTCTTATAGTGTACTGGCCCTAAGATGGCATGCAATTCATGCCCCAAGGGACTCATGCAGAAGGCACTGCATTGTTGCAGGTATGTATGCCACTTTTGTAATAGCCAATACAGGCCCGACAAACAACCTTCTATCCAGCCTTTATAGGTACCAGCAAAGTAGCAGTTATGGGTTCAACTTGATGCAAGGCCTTGTATACCCCATGACCTGTTTAGTCGAGGAATAACAGGTTTCGGCACCCTTCCATAGTTAGGTCCAGAATTGAGAGGGACTGCTTTCCATGTTAGACTTGCCAGAGGACCCAGCTGGTCCCCTCAGGACTTATGGTCACATTCAAAGACATTAGTATACCAGGAAGGGGGGAAACCTACATCTTGTGCCTGAGCCAATAGTATTTCAGCCTCCTTAAATGCTTCCTCTCATTCTATCCCAGCACCAACTAGATCCATAATTTAATTTTTGGTATAAGGGATCCAAACATTGAGCTAAATGTGAAATAAAAGCCCATCAATATCCCAAAAGATCTAAGAAACTTTGTAACTGTTTAACTGTTTTAGGCATGGAAAATTGTATTTTGTCAATAATAGCACCTGGGTTGAGGCATGTCTTACCTGACCAAGTGACCTCTATGAACTTTTGTCTCCTCTGTCTTATACATATACCCTTTGTCTACTGTTTGAATCCTGATGTTTCAAAATGTAATCATACATAGAATAAAAAAAATTGTAGAAACCTTCTCTATTTTAAATTTCCTTGGAATAAATTCACAGAAATAGAATGACTAATTTGGTATGAACATTTTTAAACCTTTGGTATATAGTGACTAATTTCTTTTCAAATAGTTTGAATCACTTTATGCTTATATCAACACCACTTGAGAGATTTGTTTCGACAATTCTCAGCTGTATTGAAATTTTTATTTAAATCATTCTTATCCCAAATCACGTGGCAAATTTAATTTAATTTAATTTGTATTTAATTGTTTAGTGATTGTTGTACTTCCTTCATGTTGTGTTAGTTCATTGTGTTTCTACTTGGTGAACTGTGTGATAATGTGCTTTTCCTATTTACCTATTGCCTTTTTGGGGTAATTCTTGTCAATAAACATTCCGATGAATTCCCAGACATCATTTTATTACATTTGTACAGAAATATATACATATATATACTAAATTTTCTAAGAAAATATAATTTATTAAAATTTACCCAGGGAGGCAGAGAGACTCCAAACTTACTTCCATTGAAAAAATACAAAATATTGAGAAAGAGGTATCCTTCAAAATGCAGCAGGGCCGCTGAGTTGATTTCACAGGTAAATTCTTCCAAACCTTCAGAGTCAGTAACTACCTTACTGTCTTTCTCGATAACTCTGAGGCCGAATTCTTTTACAGTGATTATGATTCCTTGAGTCAAAATAGCTTTTTTTGGATCTTGAACAACATGGTTTTTGTGTAAGTTTCTCATCTAAGTTATATTTGTAAATGAAATGCTAGTAGATATCAAGTTTCTTTACATTACTGTAGCATCAACTATAGAATATTCTTCCATCACTCCAATTAAGGCAGTAGGCATATCCAACACCTTCCAAAGTTTTCCTGTGCTCCTTTGTTTTTGTTTTGAGGTAAGAAAACTTAACATGAGATCTAACCTGTTAACAAATTTTAAAGTGTTCAATTTTTAGCAGAAATTGTATATAATCAGTATGTTCATTATCCTTGAATATAGGTATGAAGATAATCTAATTTATATTTTACTTCTAAAACTCCTTCACATTGTTTGATATGTATATACAGAAAATTATTAAAAATATTTTCATGGACAATTTTCAATGTCATATTCTGTCATTTAGTTTTTTCTTTCTCAAGAAGAGAAAGAAAACAATAACTTTGTAATGAATGCTATTTGCTTTTTACAGGAAAAGGACAATACTGCTTTAGAGAACACATTTTGTAATTAAGTACAATTTAAATGACTATAAGGAATATATTAATCATACTTTCAGCTAAATCTTAGGAGTATGTGAAGAATCATTCTAGGTCAGATACATGTTTTCATCCAGCTTAAAACTCTGTCTTTGACATTGACTCTAAAAAAAGAATTATCCATATGTTCTTAAGTCAAATAGGTTTCCATTTTAGCATATATCTCTTCTTGTGTGTAATTAAAAATATATAGAATTTTATAATTAAAGATACAAAGAATGCATAAAACGTGCTTCTTTGCCCTAAAACCCCGTCTCTTTAGTTTTATGATTATCTTACCAAGTTATCTTTTGGATTTGTAGATTTTGAACAGATGCCCTCTGATCCCTCACATTTTCAGATTATAAGTAATATTTTATTTAAACACTTGTAAGTTGGCCGGGCGTGGTGGCTCACGCCTGTAATCCTAGCACTCTGGGAGGCCGAGGTGGGCGGATCGTTTGAGCTCAGGAGTTCGAGATCAGCCTGAGCAAGAGCGAGACCCCATCTCTACTAAAAATAGAAAGAAATTATATGGACAGCTAAAAATATATATAGAAAAAATTAGCCGGGCATGGTGGTGCATGCCTGTAGTCCCAGCTACTCGGGAGGCTGAGACAGGAGGATCGCTTGAGCTCAGGAGTTTGAGGTTGCTGTGAGCTAGGCTAACGCCACGGCACTCACTCTAGCCTGGGCAACAGAGTGAGACTCTGTCTCAAAAAAAAAAAAAAAAATAAACACACACTTGTAAGTATATAATACTCTTGATTATGCAAATATAAAACCATTGAAATAAATTTTAGCTTCTCAACCTAACTGTAGAATTATCAAGCTTTATTCATAGTAACCTTTGTATGACAATTAATCTATCCCCTTATCTCAAAATAGAGTAATACTTCCATATTTGTGATCAGTATATGGATAATTAATTCTTAAATACCTTCTGTATATACCTTAGAGATTAAATCCATGGGAAGAAACATACATATACATTTTTAACAAAGTTCATTAACTATTACTATATTGTCATTTTTCTACATCTAAACTAATCCTACTTCTTATTCCCTATTTATGGTTCTCAGGGAGGGGAAACACTTTTCTCTTGTCTCTAATATTCCTGCAAGTGTTTGAGGACCATTTCTAGGTAATGTCTCAATTTAACATCTCTATTTAAATTTCTGCCACATTCCAGTGTCAGTCATCCTCTCTTTCAAAAACCAATTCTGGAATTACTGAAGTGATGGTAGCAAAACATGACTCTCATATTTTTCCCAGATCCCAATTGTGTTTTATGTCTTTTATCTTAGAAATCCTGAAAAAAGTATCAGTCAGGGAGTGTAATGAGGATTTTTCAGATCCTTGATGAGACCAAAGAGATGTTTTGTTTCAAATCCCTTGGATTTATGCTATATTAGATAATTAAATTATTCCAGGCTGATATGCATCTAACTGGGAACCTGGAATGAAGACAGAATTGGCAAAAAAGTAAATTGTGAGCAAAGCTTGTTTCTCTTATATGATTTTAATCTATTAAATGTGCTTATCTGACATTAATTCATGGATGAAACCTAATTTATGGCTACTCTGAGAGTCTATATGAATCCCTTTACCCCAGTATGTGTTTTATCTTTTGCATATTATACTTTATCTGTGTTTCTATATCTTTTCTTGCTCATAACACTTATAACAGCTCTTTGAGAAACTGAAACCTTTTCTTATTAAATATTGGATTATGTTCATTGATTTATGCAATATCACTTTGAAATATTTATGAAATATATTTTACACGTAGTAAGGAATAGTTCTAGCCAACACTAATAGAGATGAATGAAGAAATGTTTTCTCTAATCATAGACATGATCCGCTTGTGTGATTATTGTCCCCTTTTCAGCATCCTTAAGTCTTTAACAAGATAGGAAAAATGTCAGCGAGTTGTCCAAGCCATCAAAATCCAGCAGGCTAAATTAACGATGCTTCATTTCTGAGGCAAATTTACATAGCAGCACCCCCAAAGAACTTGTCTGTTTACCTAGGTTTACTAAGGCATACTCAGTTACTCTTGCTTGCATTAAATAAATATTTATTAAACACAGATTATTCTCTAGGCATTAAACTAGATACTTCATTAAACAAAACTTTCTAAAGGTATTTTTAAAATCAGCTTTTTATTTGATTTAAATATCTTTCATATTGTAATTACTATAGTATCTCCTATCATTCACTTCACAGATATTCTTTTCCTCTCTTAAGACATCATTCATCTCATGTTTATAGCAGCACAATTCACAATAGCAAAGATGTGGAAACAACCCAAATGCCCATCAATACATGATTGGATTAGTAAGCTGTGGTATATGTATATCATGGAATATTACTCAGCTATAAGGAATAATGAAGATACGACATCTCTATGGTTCTCCTGGAGAGAGTCGGAACCCATTATATTAAGTGAAGTATCCCAAGAATGGAAAAACAAGCATCACATGTACTCACCAGAAAATTGGTTTCCCTGAACATCACCTAAATACACATCTAGGAACGACACCAATCGGATATCAGACTGAGGTGGGGGGTGGGGGAGGGGATGGGTGTATGCCTACCAATGAGTGCATTGCGCACCCTTTGGGGAATGGTAACGCTTGAAGGTGCTGACTCGGGAAGGGGGGGTGGGGAAGGGAGGGATATATACCTACATGATGGGTGCAACGCGCACTATCGGGGAAACAGACACGCCTGGAGCTCTGACTTGGGGAGAAAGGCGGTACATGGGCAACGTATGTAACCTGCAATTCTGTATCCCCCATAACAATAAGATGAAAAAAAAAACAAAAACAAATAAAAAAAAAATAAACACGTAATAAAAAAAAAAAGACATCATTCATCTCAAAATTATATAAAATCATTTCCATCCACATTCATGATAGGAAATCATTAACAGAGATCATTTGTGAGTTCTTTGGCATAAATGACACCCTTAATTAGAATTTTCACTTAATATCTATTAATTTCTTAAAATTAAGTTGAGTGTCATTTACTGACTAAAAACACATGTGAATTTTTCTGGGCTCAAATATCAACTCTGCCACTTTTATCTATGTATGGTTGCTAATCTGAACATAGGGGTCCTTAAAATGTAAGATGGGTAGAACAAAGAATTCAGTGAGATAATGTATAATAAATAATTAATATTCAATAAATATCAATTTTAATAACTGATATTTACAGTAGTGAAACATGAACTTTTCAGGACAAAATGTGAAATTTATTACATTAATGAAGGACCTTAGGTTATTGTTGGATATTTATATATTAATTAAAAAATGGCTTAATATTTTGAAACAAAAGTTTAGTTCAGAGAAGTCATAAGTGTTTTTCTAATAATAATCATTTGATAAGATCCATGGTATAACTCTGTGGCAATATATATTTTTAGCATATTCATGAACTTTGTATAGTGAATTTAGATATAGGAAATAAAAATGTTCCATGGTGTACTGAACTGAACCAACACTTAAAAAACAGAAGTCCATTTAGAAGAAAACTCATTTTCCCTCAGTGCCAATGATGTTTAGCCTTTCATAATATTATAAATCTCAAGATTTAAATCAGCCAACAAAACATTATTTGGGAAGATATTATTTCTAGAATACATATCATTTATTTTTTAGCTGACTTTTCCATATTTTTAATTATTTTTATTAACAAAAGTAATCAATTCTTGTAATCATTAAAACCCCATTACCATACAAAAAATTTGTTATAATTCATAGAAACAGGAAGTTTTGCAATATTTATTTTTCATAATTTTGTTTTTACCTTGATCCAATAGTATCCTCTTTTATCTCATTCCTATCCAGAAAAGTAGTAAGGAATACACAGTCATAATAAAGACGATTTTTATGCACCAAGACAATGTTTAGAATTACACTAGAGAATTGTTGCAGATATATTGGGAAAAAACTCAATTGACATTTTCCTTTGAGAAATCTGTAATAACTGTATATTCCTTTATGTGCCTAAGGGCTTTACTCTTGATAACTATGTATTAATTTTAATGCACAAAAACTCTTAAATTATAATATTCTTTCTTTAGTCTGTGCCTTAATGGAAATTTGACAAATGGAATGATGTTAAGGGAATGTGCTATTGTTGAGAACATAATATGACATGGTATTATTACTATTTTGTGGTATTGGGTTGAAGAATATAATCTTCTGAGTATGCAGAACTTTAATTTTTATCTTCGGTTCCATGATGGCACTGTGCATAGTGAGAAAAATAAGACATTTTCCTAAAGTACATGTTTTTGGAAGTGCTGAAAATCTTGTTTTAAGTAAGAGCAAATTTAACTTGGGCTAACTCTTTGCAATCTATTGACTCACAAAGCCCCATAAAACTAATAATTTTGGTTTATTTGGGGTTTTTAAATGTTAAAAATCAAAGTATATCTTAAATTGATATGAAGACCTATAAATAGATTTGTTAAGTACAAATTTTTCTGTAATTCAAATAATAGATCCACTACATGGAAAGCCTTTCAATTGCTGGAAAACCAATCCTGTACTTTTGGATATGTCAATTTAGATTATGTGGATGAAAGGAACATATGAAAAGGGGAAGTGGAGGGAAAACATATTAAATGGTCAGGTCGAGATTATGAAATCAAGCTATAAAACATAGGAAGTGAAAGAATAAAGAGAGATCTCTGAGCTTTATGGACTAGTAAGTGAAGTCCTTTGGTAAAATATAAATAGATGAATATTAATTTATTTGATTTCATTACTTTTTAAAAATCATCAGCTTTTCAACTTGCACAATAGCACTGTTTTATTTTACATGCTGTAATAAAATCATCACTGTGGTTTGTTCCTTTGATATTTTGAAAATAAATGCAGTTCAAGCAGTATGGCTAAAGAAGCTGAATCTTACTATAAAGAGCCATAAAATAGAAACATATGTCTCCTAACTGAACATTGATAAAATGCTGCTTACTTTGCAGTATTGAGTTTTGGAAGTCTGCAAATTTATGATTCATGGGAGACACTAGAATAGCAAATTATAAACATTTACTTTACTTTGGAAGTTGGCAAATTTAGAATTTGTATAAATTATGAGCTTAGAGTAGCAAATTATAATTGCTTATTTTACTGAGTTTATGCAACCCTAATCACATTTATATAATTAAATTATTATACAAATAAGAGTGTTTTTATCTAAAGTATCAAAAATATGAAAACTCATATCTTTTCTTTATTTAAATATCTTAGCTAAAAGTAAAGATAAAGTATCTAAAAATACTTTATATATAAAGTATGAAAATGCAATTCAATTTAATTCACCAAATATTATTATGTACCTTTATATCTAAGAAATGAATTAGTATGGCTGGGGAGAGTAATATACAGTAATTCATGGTTTCATTACTCAAATGAATTATAATAACTTAGTTACTGCCCCAAATTCAACATTTTTAAGAGAAAAATCCTTTATTTTGGAAAATGTGGTAGGAGAAAGAACATAAGCACAATCTCTCTGAATAGCTGTATAACCTAAGTTAATATCTTAATTTTTATGATCCTAAGTTTCTTCACCTGTGAAATGGGATAAATCACACCTCCCTGGGAAAGCATTGATGATGCAATGAGTTAACCACACTGAATCAAATGCTCTGTGGTGTTTAGAGGCCTCTCCACTAAGTTAAAGAGCTTTTACTATGTGAGCCTAATAGGGAATATATCACAGAAACTAAAATAGGGTGAAAACAAAAACAAAAATCACATCTCTAGGTTAAAATAATTTAACAGAAGTATGGCTAATGGAAATGGGAAGTACATGTGCTACAAATGATTTCTATTTTTGCCTCTATTTTTGTGCCTTCAGGTTTAATATTGATTGTAGTGCTGGAAGTTACTATTAAGGGTCATTTTATGCCTATTCTGTGAAAGTGTGAAATTAGATTTTTAAAAATGTGACTGAAGCAGAGTTGGGTGGTGCTAGATTTCAGCATTAAGGCCACAGAAAACATTTACTAACGCTGGTTGTGTCCTCAAAGATCTGACCAAGATGCAGTATAGATTTGGAGGGATGCTGTCCAATACACTGTTCTACTTCATTTTTAAAAAGTATATTCTTTTTGGAGTAATCCTTCCATCTATTGCATCTACATTGCTTTCTGCATAAAAGTAAGGTATTTTCTTTGTCTGGCTATTGTCCCTTTCCTCCTGCTCTTGGGACTAATTCTATACTGGCTTTTTATGAGCCAGGAATGGAGCTATCACAGACTCTAAAATGCTTTCATAGATAGCATGTGACAAGATGAGTCATCCATATATTTATTTAATTTTGTGTGATATTTGGTCTGAGAGAAAGCCACCTGATTATTAAAGAAATTTAAAAAGAAAGAAAAAAAATCTTTCAGCAACTTTAAAATTTTGTCTACATTCAATCTCATCCAATTTTATTTTATCACCCTATAGAGAGTGTACCCAATACTTCCTCATCTCTTACGCCTCTGAGCTCTTCCTCTAATTTTCTGAGAAGAGGCAGTGGAAGCATTACCTTGGCGACTTCTTTTGTCCCCTTATGATGTAGCCAAAATGCCTTGTGCTCTAAGTGAGGGAAAAAAAAAGAAGACAGCGGTAAGTGGGTAGACTTTCCCTATGAGAACCACCATTTACATATCTTTTGTAGCAAAATTGGGTGCTACAGATTTTAAGAAATAATTTAGGAAAAAGTATTCTGATATGTGATAAGGGCTTTGAGATTTGAGATCCAGGGCTGAATAATGGCAACATGAGTTTTTAATGTCGATTCTAATTTAAGTATTCCACATGGTTGGTGCTGATTTGTAGCAGTGATTTGTGAAGATGTGCTTCATTAAAATCCTGTTTCCCCTCTGCTTAAAATGGATTGCAAGTCAGGACGAAGGCACCAAATATGGCTAATTTCAGGAATGATCACATTGCTTGCTTCATGGGTTTGAAAGTGAGACAATTTATGAATTGGTCTATTTTAAGTGCATACATTTCTTTGCCATTGCTCTGAGCAAGATATGATGCCCTATTACTTGATGTCTTTTGTAGAGTGGTCTCAAAATAAGTTGCTAAGTTGAAATGCAGATATTATTTGTATGTATGCTTTCTAGGAAGTATGTGATTCTTTTTCATGAAATGAAATATTTACTATCTCTTTCTTTTTTTGTTTCTCGTAAAGTTGGCATATTCTAGATCATAAGCTAACTCAAAGCCATGATGGAGACCTAAGGCGGGGATGCATGAGAATTACTGTCAAGTTCTTTTATATGTTGCTTCCTTTCTTATTATGCAGATTTTTTTTGCAAAAGATAAGATGGAGCCTGTAAGTTGATAAATCTAAGTTGATGGCACTAAGAAATGGAGCATCTGTCCCTCTTATTTTTGAGGATAATTTACTTCACTAATACATAATTTTATGCCTTGTTAAAAAGAGAGAAACTGTTGATTACTGAAGGTGAAATGAGAAGACAGGTTTCACTGGAGAAAAACAAATGTGTATTCTTTGGAGAATTGATATTTACAGTGAATATTCATATGCATGTATGGTCAGGAGAAGGCTTTGGGGAAAGTAGCCTCTTGAGGCAGTTTTCACAAATTGGAAAACACAAATACATGAATAAGTTGCCTGGCTCAGTTGGCAAGGTAGACAAGATTACAAGCACAGAGCAGGCCTATGTGCATTTGCCAGCCAGATGGTGTGAGACATTTTATTAGCACAGTGTCCTTAGATGATGTCTTCATCAGTCTCCTTAGTCATGATGACTATTAGTGTAGTATGACTCTAGTGGAGCCATGTACAAAGGAACCTATATTGGGAGAAAGCAAAGACAAAACATTCAAGTAGCTAAAGGTCTAGTTACCAAATTTCCTAATAGCTCACGAGGACCTTTGATCTGGTTTCTGCATTGGGGTGTGTGTGTGTGTGTGTGTGTGTGTGTGTTTGTTCATGTTTTCCCCATAACTCCTAAACTAACATAGAAGTTGTTGGCTACATGAAAGGCCCCCCCTTTTTTTCTTCCTTTTGCCACAAAGCTAAGAAAAAACCCTATGCTACGCTGTTATGTGAGGGTACAAGATCACTCACAAATGTGTTTCTATTCCTATATTCCCTTAGAGTTCCCAAGCTTCTGAGAATGTTCTCTTCTTTGGCAGGCTTAGTTTGTACCTCTGAGCAAAGAAGAGCAATTGGTTTTATTTTTTATTTGGGGCATTGTCAGAAAAGTTCTTGTTTTACAGACATCTTTTTGCTGTTACTTCAAAAAGTGCTTATCTATGAAAACAGTATTATTTCTCATAGCAAATTTAAGTAAAACCAGTGAACAAGAGCTGCTAGAATAATTATATTTGTATGTTATTTTGAATCAGAAACATTCCTGATTTGGGTAATTTAATATGTAAGTAATATTTGTCAATTTTCAGATATTTATGTAGTTTAGCATTCTTAAATCATTATGTACAAAATTTGCCAATCATAACTGGTTTGATCTTTGTGTAGCAATTTTTTGAGTTTTTTTTTTCCCTTGAAAGTAACTTGAGAATTTTATGTGTAATTCCCTGAGGATTTAGGGACTTCTATGCTTTTTATAAATTTTTAAAATATTTGTATTTTTTACTTTTGATTTTTCAGCCAATGTCTTGGAAGAATATATATTTTATATATATAGAGGGAGTCTAGAATAATATTATAGAACATAAGAATATATATGATAGAATACTATTAAATGTATTTCTTTGAAATTTAGAAAAGGTAATAAAGAAGTATTTTAGTAGAAGTTTGTGGTGCCCTAAAGGAAAACGAAAAACGAGATTCTGTGAATATGTTTAGTCTATGACTCAAGCATGTTTTCTAGTAAGCATCTATGCTCCATTTTCTTCCTCAATCCTGCCCACCCTCATCTATGTAATAATGGAAATACAATAAAGGTGCATAGTTAGATATTTGAATATTTGGAAATATAATAAAGATTTGTCTATTGACACATAAATAACCACTCTAAAATTTTAGTGGCTTCAATAAATTCACTTTTGTATTTGTTTATAATTTTGCAACCTGGGAAGTACCCAGCTAGGTGCTTCCTCTGCTGGTCTTGCCAGCTGTCCACCCATGTGACTGAAGTCAGTTGACAGATTAGCTAAGGCCTGGGGTCAGTTCTGATGTAGGAAAGGGTGAGAATCTGTCCTATTCTATGTCGTCTCAGAACCTGCTCTTCTTCGTGTGACCCATCTATATTGTCTCCTCGTCCAGATAGCCAGAGTGCTTACCTAGCCAGGGCTCCCCAAAGCACAAACGCAGAAGCGTCCAGGACTTTTTAAGGTTTAGGTCCAGAATTAGCAGCGTGTTGATTTAATTGCATTCCATTAATTAACGTGAGCCACAGGACAGCCCAGAATCAAGGGAATTGGATTACACTAGGGCATGAATACTAAGGTATGGTTTATTGTGAGCCACCAATGTAATAAGCTACCACACTGATATTAATGTATTTTGTTTATAATATGTTATTCTTTCTTTAATAGATTTATAACATTAGTATTATGGAAAATAATATAACTATGTCTTTTAGACTATGTATGTTGTGAAATTCCATTTTATTTTGTTAATGGTCAAATTATTACTACTAAAAGGTACATAAATAGAAATAGAAAAGTCAATAAAATTGACCAAAAATAAATGACAAACTAATTATTTTATAATTGGGTGTATATAAATAGGAAAGCTTTTAGACTAGAAGATTCATTGAACTGCTATGTTTTATTCAATTAGAAGTTGTGTGAATTTTTAAGTTTATTCTCTGGTAATATTTTCTTAGGTATCTATTTTGTAATGAATCCCATTGAAAATAAGCAGAGATGTCTAGAAAAATATATTACAATAATAAAAATGCACATATTTGTTAACATTGTGAGAATAGGGTTTCTATAAAAGTACTCAAGCAATCTTTACAAGTGTTGATTGCTTTATGTTAAAGAAACCTAATCATTGTGAGCATCTAATTTCCATTTTAAGCTTCCAGCTTTGCTGAAATCTTTTTTTCTGTAGTTCAGTGACTATTTCTCTGTGTTTCTTAAAATATTGGTCTTCCAGAAATAGTATAACCATTTTTTTTTTGGACAAAGGATACACAAGAAGAAAATATTTACCATATGTACTGCACACAGTACTAATATTAATATCATGGCATAACATCTACTTCACAATGTAATAAGAAGTAAATACATAGTTCAATAGGAACATAGAGGAAAAATACCAACAAGCAATTTACAGAGGAAGAAATGGATAAAAAAATCCTCAACCTCCTCAAAAAATGCAAATAAATTAACAATGGCATACAATTTACCATCCTTTAGATTGGCAAAGGGTTTTAAGAAAGTAGGCCCATATATTTTTGGTGGAATTGTAAGTGTGATTTCTAAAAATAAATATAGGATTCTATACCCAGAAATATAACAAAAACATTTCTTAATAAATAGGGTAAAATAGTTATGTCTAATCTGTTAAGCCAGCTCTTGAATTTTTAATTTGTTACAGTTTTTCTAGAAGTTTTATGTAGTTCTTTTTCAAACTCTTAGATTATTTCTTATAGTTTCCTGTTAACTGATATCATTTTAAATTTTGCTTTTATTGTCTTTGAACACAGTAAGCATAGTTGTTTTTATAAACTGTTCCTTTGAATTCTCATATCCAAGACTTTGTGTTCTTTGTTTCTTCTATCTTTTGTTCATGATTTCTTATTTCCTAATGTACCTGACTCTGTTTTGTTTTTTCATATGAGATACCTTTTTTGTTGTTGTCATTGTTGTAATTATTATTAGAAAATTATTTATCTGCATTCTTTGATTCCTAGAATGAAAGCAGTCTTTTTTCAAAGAGGAATTTTGATCCTTCTCTATCTAGCACCTGGAGCACTACTTGCAGGAAATACTTTCAACTAAACACATGGCCAGAAGTTCAGTCATCCAGTTGATCTGAATTTGGGTCCAAATCTAAATGAGAGACTGTGTGTAGTGGTGTATTCTATGCTTAAGTAACTTTCCCTGTGGGCTCCTACACGCATATGTGTCTAGAGGGAGATAGATTCATTTAAGGAAAAAGGGGTTCATTTCAGTCTTAGTGCATGGCTTTTAGGGCCTTCCATCTAAGGGTGCGGCATGCCCTGGGATTTACTTCTCTCCCACATTTTGTGTAAATATATCAAAGCAAAAGCACGAATGCATTCAATTTAGCAAATGCCCTCAGGATCAAATGAAGCTCAGGGTTCCAATTAATCATCAGAATTCCAGCTATCATTTAGACTTTGACTCAGGTATTATTTATCTATTATTTTAACAATGCTATGTAACAAACAACCAAACAAACTTCAATGATATCCAATAAGCATACATGGCTTGTGTGTCTGGTGTGGTCAACAGGACAGCCCTGAGGATCTCGGTGGGGCTTGTGTGGCCGGTGGGTGTCAGCTGTCAGTTGAGGATGGCCTCAGTTGGCAAGACTGCCGATTTGGCTCAGCTCCTCATGGCTCCCATCCTCACCCTGGGACTGTATCGTGCCAGCCTGGGTTCCATGGCGATCACAGAGGATGTGAGTGAGCAAACCCAATCATACAAGCACATTTCAAACTGCTGTTTACAACATGTTTGCCAACATCCCATTGGCCTGAAGCAAGCCATGTGGTGAAACCAGAGCTAGAGTGGAAGGTCACTGCAGGGCAAAGGATGTGCATACAATCTGGGTTGAAGAATGGAGGTATTCTTTTCAACTTAATATGGCTCAGTAATTTCTTACTATCTTGTAAGTTCTGTGATGCAAATAAGAAGTTTATTGCTTATATTTACCTAACATTTTTTGCTTTTTTTGGTATAGATAATTCAAGTAGAATAGTGTAAGAGAAGAAAGGCTCTTTTCATTGATTTACTTTTTAGTTTACTGATCTATTTTAATATTTTGAGTCAGGTATCCTCAAATATAAAACACACGTTACCGTTACAAATGGGTGAATTGGTTGTAGCAAACATTAATATAGTTCGGAGTGGTATTTGTTTTGTTCTTATAATTAGATAAAGCATTTATTTTTTCATGTATATATATATATATGTAATATATAGATTTGTAAAAAGAAGAAAATATATATTTTGCCTAACCAAAACCATTTAGGAGAAACCACTGTCTATAGATTTAAAAAAAAATTATAATATAATATAGTGCCATTCATACTATACATAACCTGTTATTAATTCTCTTCAAAGCATAACAAGGAAAATTTTTTTTATGTCTACAAATACTCCTCTACTGTACACTTTTAAATGGTTACATGGTATTTCATTTTATTATTTACCATAATTTATTCAACCAAATACTTATTTTTAGGAAGTTTGGCTCTAATTTTTCAATATTCAAAACAATGAAGCAAAAATATTCAGGTAGATTTTTATGTTCTTTGTATTATTTCCCTAGGATAAATTACCTGAATTAGAGTGAATCAATTAAATTTTATGCCCATTTTCAAGGATATGAGACATGTTTCTTTTTTTCCTCCATAAAGGTTGTTTAACTGTTGTTACACACTCTGGAAATGGACAAAGAACCTCTTGAATGAGAAGAGAGGACATTTATTCAGAGCTTGCAATAGCAAGAGGAGCAACCACCCTCACTTGCTCTTGGCAGACTCAAAGGCAGTTAAGGGAGTGGGAAAGCTTTATAGGCAAAGTAAGGGATGGGGTCAGGTGTGCCCTCATAGGAGGTTATTGGGATGGGAAAGTTGGGGGCAGGCTAACTAGAAGTGGTACATCGTATCTGGTTTGGAGATTATATTCAGCTGTCTCTGATTGGTCCTGGCTAGAAGCAGGGGTGAAAAAGAACTAGAGAACTTGGCAGTTGATAAAGTCCTGACCGTTCTGGGCCTATTGTTATAGAGGTTTGGTTTTCTGGGCTGTTTGCTGCAGACGATGTGGTTTGGCTTCATGGATTTATTATGGTGAACAGAGTTCTACTGCTGTATATGGTTTGGCCATTTCTCACTTGTATATTCAGTCTCCATACTGAAAGAAGCATATAAGAACTAAATGCTTACTTTGCACTTTATTTCAAAAAATTACTTTTAAAATGAAATATTTATGGAAAGTTCTTAGTAAAATAATTGATCCAGAGCAAGATCTCGGTAAATACCAGCTATTGTTATTTACTTACTTATGTTTACCTTTCTAAAATAGTGTATTTGACATATTATCCTTTATCAAAATCAGTGGTGCTTAATTTCCTACAAGATGATGCGAAAGTCTTAAGATGGTATTCAAAGGCCTTTATACTCTTTTTCTAATGTGCACTTACAAGCTTATTCATCAAGTCAACTCATACATCATAACTTACTTCTAACACCTGCACAAGTCACTGTATTTCAGAAAAACTTTGTTCCTGACTTTGTTTACATTATTTTTTTGTCTTCCAGAATTTCTTCTCTCTTCAACTATGTGAATTCTACCATTCTTCAAAACTCACTCACTCACATCTTCTATGTTGAAACCACCTAGAATCAGGCTCTCCTGAACTTTTATTATACTTGATATCACTACTACTAAATTGATACTATATCCTAATTGTTTCCTGTTTGTCTTATTCCACCAGTTCAATGATACTCAGGTGCAAGTGTTTCTTACATATTTTTATATCTTTTTATTCTCTAATATAATAACTTATATTATTATAAGAGGTAGTCAATGCATATTTCTCTATCAGTCAATGTTTTCCTATGAAACCAAGAATCTAGGACACTGATGTTTTTTTACCAGAGAAAATTGCTTAACTTCAGGGTTTTAGTGCTTCCATTTTTGAAAAGGATATAATGCTTCAAGTTTCCTTTCAGAGAGATGAGACTAATGAGAATACTTAAAGTTTCTCTGTTTCTAGATGAGGCATTCTGTAGTGAATAATAATGCTGGTAAGAAAACATGAATAAACATTGGAAAAGGATAATGCTTTGTCATAGGAAAAATAATCAGGACCTAATATCAGCAGTTTCTGTGTTACTCACTGCATATTTCCTATGAGATATAAAATAAGGAAGAAGTCATGGATTTTGCCTGTCAAAAATGACTTTCTTTTCTAGATTTTGACTAGCTCAAAGGGCAGGGCACAAATGCTTTTATTTCTTTGCTTTTTGATTTCCATATGTTAAAAAAAAATCTACAAATGCATGGTTATATTATTGGCATTGGATTTATCTATTTGATATGAATTCTGCTTTCTTGATGTACTGAAAAATTCATAAAAAATACAATACAACATTTCTTTTCCAGAACGGAGTACAGCAGTTGGGAAGAAGAGGTGTAAATTTTTATTTCACATTGTGTATACTTACAGTAGGAGCCAGAAACACACAGCAGGGTGAGAAATTTTAAAAGCAAAGTTTACCACTAGCAAGCTATGGGTTGTCAGTAACAATCCAAAGAGATGTCTTATAGGAAGAAATAAGAACAACAAAGCATCTCGAACAAAGGAACACAACAACACTTTAAATATTCATTATAGCAAGTTAGAGTAATTTGAGAAAATGTCCTTGTGTTTTCTTATAAATATTAATTTAAAATATACATTAAGTAAAATAAAACTTTTGATTAAATGCAAGATTAATAAATATAGTTATATTTCTTGATGATAAAAATACTTTGTAAAATTTTCTTAATGTTTAAAACTATTTTATATTTAATCAATATTAATTTTTGTTTTGAAATTAATTAGAGAAAATACAAATTTTTCACTTATGGTTTTTATCTATGAAAACTAATATAGTCCACACCAAAAAACTCAACTGGTAGAGAAAAATTATGTTTTTCTTTTTTTCCTATTTTTTTAAATTTGAAAAACAATGCAAACACTTTCAAGAATACTGATTGATAGTTATTATTTTTATAAGCCAATATTATACATACAAAAAACTAAGAGTTTTTAGAAAAGGAGATAAAATGCTGCTTATTTATTATTGCTTTGTAAATTTGAAAAATGATGCTTAACTTATAGCTCAAAGATCAAAGTCAAACTAAATTCATATATTAAATTTTTGAACATGTTAACAGAATGCATCGAGGCATTTAGCCTGGCATAAACAGGTCATGTGACTGGGCCTATCTTGCAGGTATTTGTTTATTAATATTATACATAGCAGCAGAGTTCGCTTTGCACCCCTTAAAAATCTTTCCAAATGAGTAATCCATGATATAGAATTAGGATGAATAAGGAATTTATTAGGTAAAGTAGGATACATTTTTGGAGAAAAAGAACACTAACCAGATGTGACAGTGGGCCAACTGGTGTGAATATGGACCATCCTAGGCCACTCAGAATATGCGGTCACTCTACAAAGAATGCATATTCAATCTTTTTCTGAATCCCTAGCTAGCCAGTTTTCAAAAGGATCCCAATTTGGTTGTATATACATATATATATATTCTAGTAAAATTCTAAATAAGGACCATTTTAAATTCACAAATATCATCTAAAATCTCTGATTGGGAAATGTTCTACATAGGTTTCATAGTGATTTAAAGTGAGATTAATATTGATTTTGTTGAAGGCCTCTACAAATTGCATATGTATCACATTTAACATTAAATGCCATGATACAAACTTCTTTTAAAACAGCTGTTTTACATATTTTGAAGTAATGTTTGCTATAACACAGTTTCTCTGGCTGTAGTGCTTCTAAAGAATGCAAAAGTGCCATTTGAAATTTTAAGTATAGTATCTAGAATGTAATAGTTCAAAAAGGCTGCAAAAATTTAAGCACAAGGTCTCTTTTCCTTTTGTTGAGGTTGAGAGAAATGATAAGGGGCAAGCCCCATTCTATAGGGCTAAATAGTACAATGTCTGCAGATGGCAAATTGAGCTTCCTGAGTCTAGATTTACTTATATATTTTTCCTATTTAGAATATTTCAATATAAATATTTCTAAATGAATTCAAGTTCTAGGTGAAAAATTTTATCTTAAGGCATTGAAACAAATTTCAAAGATGAATCAGTTATCCATGCAAGCATGCTTAGTTTTATTGTGCTTCATTTTATTGTACCTCACAGGTGCTGCATTATTTACCAATTGAAGGTTTGTGGCAACCCTACATCCAGCAAGCCTCTTGGTGTCATTTTTCTAACATCATGTGCTCACTTTGCATTTCTGTGCCATATTTTTGTGGTTCTCACAATATTTCAAACATTTTAGTTATTACTATATCTGTTAGGGTGATCTGTGATCAGTGATCTTTGATGTTACTATTGTCATTGTTTTAAGGTGCCATGAACTGTGCCCATGTCAGGCAGTGGACTTCATTGATAAGTGTTCTTTGTTCCACTGACTGGCCATTCCCTGTCTCTCTCCCTCTCATTGGGCCTCCCTATTATCTGAGACACAACAGTGTTGATATTAGGCCAGTTAATATTCTACAATGTCCTGTAAGTGTTCAAAAAGGAACAGTTGTGCATCTCTCACTTTAAATCACAAGCTAGAAATGATTAAACTTAGTGAGGAAGGCATATTGAAAGCTGAGGCCTCTTAAGCCAAACATTTAGCTAAGTTGGGAACCCAAAGGAAAAGTTCTTGAAGGAAATTAAAGTGCTACTCTAGTGAACACACGAGTGATAAGAAAGTGAAAAAGCACTATTGCTGACATGGAGATAGTTTTAGTGGCTGGGATAAAAGATCAAACTAGCCATAACATTCTCTTAAGCCAAAGACTAATGCAGAGAAAGAACTTAACTCTCCTCAATTCTATGAAGGCTGAGAGAGGTGAGGAAGCTGCAGAAGAAAAGTTGGAAACTAGCAGAGGATGGTTAATGATATTTTTGGCATTTTATTTCAAAATATTAAGGGGACTTCCCTGGCTCTTCCCAGCTCTGTCTTGCCAACTCCTATAAAAAAATATTAAGGGGGTACAAATGTTTCTGTTACATGGATGCCTGGTATAATGCTTAAGTCGGGGCTTTTGGTGTGCTCGTCATCAGAACAGTGCTCATGGTACCCAATAGATAAGCTTTTATTCCCACACCTCCCTTCCCAACCTCCTCCCTTCTTGGTTTCCAATGTCCTTTATATTTCTTTGTGGTACCCATTATTTAGCTCCCACTTATTAGTGAGAACATATGGTGTTTGGTTTTCCATTCCTCACATATTTCACTAAGGATAATGGTTTCCAGTTCCAGCCAAGTTGCTGTAAACAACAGTATTTCATTCTTTTTTATGGCTGAGTTGTACTCCATGGTATACATATACCACATTTTCTTTATCCATTAATGAGTTGATGAGCACTTAGGCTGGTTCCACATCTTTGCAATTGTGAACTGTGCTGCGATAAACATTCGAGTTCAGGTGTCTTTTTGGTAAAATGACTTGTTTACCTTTAAATAGATACCCAGTAGTGGGATTGCTGGATCAAATGGTAGGTTTACATTTACTTCTTTAAGGAATATTCATATTTTTTTCCATATAAGTTGTACTAATTTGCAGTCCCATCAACAGCATATAAGTGCTCCTTTATCTCTGCCAGCATCTATTGTTTTTTTACTTTTTAATAATGGCCATTCTGATAAGGGTAAGGTGGTAACTCACTGTAGTTTTAATTTGCATTTCCCTGATGATAAGTGATGTTGAGAATTTTTTAATGTTTGTAGGCCATTTCTCTGTCTTCTTTTGAAAAACTTCTGTTCATGTCTTTTGCCCACTTTTTCATGGGGTTGTTTGGTTTTTTCTTGGTAATTTGTTTGGGTTCTTTGCAGATTCTGGATAATAGTCCTTTGTCAGATATATAGTTTGCAAATGTTTTCTCCCATTCTGTAGGTTGTCTATTAACCCAATTGATTATTTCCTCTGCTGTGCAAAAGCTTTTTAATTTAATTAAGTCCCATTTAATTATTTTTGTTGTTGCTATAATTGCCTTTGGGGTCTTAGTCATAAATTCTTTGCCTAGGCTGATGTCTAGAGGAGTTTTTCATATGTTTTCTTCTAGAAATTTTATGTTTTCATGCCTTACATTTAAGTATTTTATCCTACTTGGATTATTTTTTGTATGTGATGACAGATAGGGAATCCATTTAATTCCTCCGCATGTGGCTATCCAATCTTCCCAATTTTCCCAGCACCATTCATCGAATAGGGCTTCCTTTTCCTATGTATATTAGAAATGCCATCTAAGGCTTTCATGGCTAGAAAGAAGGCAATGCCTGGCTTCAAAACTTCAAAAGACATGCTGACTCTTTAACTAGAGCTAATGCAGATGGTGACTTTAAGTTGAAGCCAGTGCTCATTTACCATTCAAAAAATCCTACAGCCCTTTAGAATTCTGCTAAATCTACTCTACCTGTGCTTTATAAATGAAACAACAAAGCCTAGGTTATAGAACATCTCTTTACAGCATTGTTTACTGAATATTTTAAGCCCAATATTGAGATATACTGCTCAGAAAAATGATTCTTTTCAAAATATCACAGCTCATTGACTATGAAGCTAGTCACCCAGGAGCTCTGGTGGAGATGTACAAGGATATATGAAAGAGATTAATGTTTTCATAACTGCTAAGACAACATTCATTCTGAAGCCCATGGATCAAAGAGTAATTTTGACTTTTAAATCTTATTATATCTACCATAGATAGAGATTCCTCTGATGGATCTGAGAAAAGTAAATTGAAAACCTTCTAGGAAGGATTTACCATTCCAAATGTCATTAACAATATTTGTGGTTCATGGGAGAAATACCAACATTAACAGGAGTTTGGAAGAAGTTGATTCCAACCCTCATGGATGAGTTTGAAGGGTTCAAGACTTCAGTGGATGAAGTAACTGCAAATGTTATGTAAATAGCAAGAGAACTAGAATTAGAAGTGGATCCTGTAGATTTGACTGAACTGCTGCAATCTCAGGATAAACGTGAACAGATGAGGAGTTGCTTTTTATAGATAAGTAAAGAAAGTGGCTTCTTGAGATGGAATATACTCCTGTGAAGATGCTGCGAATTGTTGAAATGACAACAAAGTATTTAGAATATTCTATAAACTTACTTGATAAAGCGATGGCAGGGTTTGAGAGGATTAACTCAAATTTTGAAAGAAGTTCTACTATGGTTAAAATACTATCAAATAGTATAGCATGCTGTAGAGAAATCTTTTGTGAAAGGAAGAGTCAATGAATGCAGAAAACTTCACTGTTGTCTTATTTTAAGAAATTGCCACAGCCACCGCAATGTTCAGAAATCACCACTCTGATCAGTCAGCAGCCCTTGGTATCTGGGCAAGATCCCCTCCACCAGCAAAAAAGATTAAGACTTACTGAAGGCTCAGATGATTGCTAGCATATTTTTGGCCAATAAAGTATTTTTTTTACTAAAATATGTACATTTTTTAGGCATATGCTATTACACACTTTATAGACTACACTATAGTGCAAACATAACCTTTACTTGTACTGGGAAACCAAAAAATTTGTGTGACTTTCTTTGTTGCAATATTCACTTTATTGCAGTGGTCTGGAATGGATTCTGCAATATCTCCAAGGTATGCCTGTATTTGGGAAAACATGATAAATCAAAGAATTGATAAAAGGCAAAGATGATCCAAGTGGGGAAATTTAAAATTCAAAAGCAAAGTACCCAAATAATATGATGACTTATAAAAGAAATCATTTTGAAAAATAATTTGTGAGCAAATAGTAATAAAGACATTGTGAAAGGGAACCAACAAGTTTCTGATATGAATGACATATGATAGCTTCTCTTTTGTCTTTTGTTTATATATTTAACTCATAATTTCTTGTACTGTTGTAGATGTAGAAAGATTACAATAGTCTCGTATTATGACCTTACAAATCAAATGGATGTAGGAGAGCAAAATGATAGGTTAGTTGGATGAATGTGTAAGTGATCTAACGACCATTGTCAAAGAGTATTGATAAATTGATGTCATTTTGAAGACCATCCTCTAGCAGTATATAACTTGCCTCTTCAATATTTTTGTTAGTGATAGTACGGGGAAATTATTTTTACACATTTGTCAAATCAGAATGTGATACATGTATGAGAAGCATAATAATACGTGGTTTAGGAGAAATGTAGAGAGGAACATTTTCAGGGGTGCTAATAAAAATCTGTTTCATTTTTGATTAATAACTACTATTAGAAAGTTATTATTTATATTGAGTGGAAATGTGTCTGCCTGTAACTTTTATTTATTTTTCCTGATTCTATTCCTTGGTGACTATAAAGAATGTTGGGCCTTTTTCTAGGTGAAAGCCATTCAATTATTAGAAAACTATCATGATTGTTCCCATTTTGTTCTGAAAAAAAAATCCTTATTTTTTTTCAATTATTTATCAAATGACATGATTCTGCATTTTCATGCAATATTTTTATTATGTATCAGTCATAAACTATTTTATACGCTTCATTACAGGACTACAAATAAAATAAGAAAGTTATCTGATGAAAGAAGAATAGTGTGTGATTATAATCTCCCTCATTGAGGTACTATTTTGTATTAATATAGCTTGAGAGCACATCAGAAAACTGTTTTTCAATGAGATCAATATCTATTAAATTCTCCAGTACATCTCTTAATATATTTATTCTAACTCACTATTTCTGTAACCTAAACTCAGTTTAAAGTGCCAGTCCTCAGATAAATTCTTATATTATAGCTTTATATTATACTTAATAATCTAGTATAAATGTTTAAGAAAATATGAATAGTTTAGATAAAAAGGAACCATACTTAAATTTTAAAAACTCATAATTTGTTTGTGCAAAAACCACAATATAGGCAGAATGTAACCCAGAAACAAAGCTAAAATCATTTGGATTTGCAAATTGATTTATATGCTAAATTACTTAATTTAGCTGAGACAAAATACTTATTCTACAAATGAGAAAATTGAGACCCAAAGAGGATAAACAACTTGACCATCTTTATGTCAGTTCCAAGTGGCAGGCCTGAGAATCTAAAAGTGGGTTATTTACTGACCTCCATTCTATAAAGCGTTTGCAAAAATATTTTGTTTCCTCAATTTTATCCATCTTTATGAAAAATATTAAGGTCAAATTTTATTATTATATTTTCATTAATTTTAAAAAGTATACAATGCCATGGAATATTGTAAATCATCAGTTATGAGTTTCACATAGCATGATATTCAGAACAGATTCTTTTGATAGGAATTAACAAAAACATACTGCCATGATGGTTATGGACATCTGTATTCATTAATTTCAGATTAATTCTTATGGAAAACAAAAATACTACAACAAAGCTTACATGTTGTTTAATTTATTTTCATTTCTAAGCTTGATGGTATAATACAAAAGCTGCAATGCCTCTTACATGGCTAGGAGATTTTTACCATTAATTCGTAGAATACCAAGAAAGCTAAAGGAGCATGTTTTATTTACCCATCCTGAAAATGTATCAATCATGTGGAATTTTTAATGAAAAGTCTTGGTTTAAAAAGGCTAGAACTTTGTCGAAACTTGGATTGTCTCAACAGAAAAAGCCTTGTCTTGAAGCATTCTACAGAACTGCTTGTCACATTGCTATGAGAAAGAATCCATACACATTGGAAACCTCTCGGTGAAGCTATATGCCTTGGAAATGTCAGGATGGTGTATGAGGAAGCAAACTGAATCAATGTCTCTATAACAGGACATCATTTACTCCGGAATCACTGATATTTCTTTTAATATTTTGAAGCAGATCATGGAGGAATTGGCAGCTGTTATTTCCCTTCTTCACATAACTAGATGAATCTGCTGTTGTTCTTTCAGCACAACCAGCTCTTATGTGCATGCAGCAAACATCAACAAAGAATTCTTATTCTATGAGCCCTTTTTGCAAGCTGTTAAGGCCATTGGTATCTTCAGATGGTGAAAAATTTTTATGCCAAGCCAGACTCAACTGGAAAAAAATCTTGTTACTCTGCATAGATGGAACACCTGCAGTTTTTGGCAACATATCTGAATATGCAATTTTAGGGAACAAAGAAGTTCAACAGGCATCATTGTGACTCATTGGTTTCTATATCTGTGAAGATTTGCATCAGAGACTTTGCCAGCCATCAACCAAAAATCTTTTCCACTGCCCTTTTCTACTGTGCTTTTCCACAAAATCTCTTCCCCAGAGAGAAAGTTGTCAATTTCATCAGGGTTTTGAATAATTAACTTTTCAAAAGGTATATTTTTCAGTCAAGGAATGCAATAAAATTTGAAGAACATTTTTACCACATCAGTGGACATTGGCTTTCAGAGGATGCATATTAAAGAGACTGATTGGGTTTTAGACATTTCTTTAAGATGAAATTATTGCCTTTTTACATAATCTAAGGGTAAATTTCACATAGGATTTTATATTTCCCTGTTACACAAAAGGATTCCAAGTCTATAGGCAATCCAGGGAAGGTATGGTATCTCTGTTGGGGATCTTGGCTTCTGTTTTTCTGCTTTAAAACCATAGCCCATGGATTCTATCCTGAAAAGTTAACTTATAAGCCAAGATGATTGTTTCGTGTCTGAGTTGCATCCTCTTAGAAGAATGAAAGACAAATGAGAAATACAAAAATAAAAGAAAGAAAAGAAAAAAATTCTTCAGCTATTTTTAAGTAGCTTTCATGCAAGTTCCATAAAATATATATCCTTATATGTCATTGACCAGAACTTAGTTATATGACCATATCCAGACATAAAGAAGATTGGAAAATCTAATATGAATTATATGAAATAATGTATCTAGAAAAATAATTAGATGTCTGTTACTAAGAATAAAAGGAGGAAGTGGAAGTTGGGTTAAACAACTGGCAGTGTCTACCACATTGGCTCAGAACAATTTAGTTGGATGTATTTTTTTCTTAACTTGGCTTACTTGATGTCTATTCTTGTGATATGAATATAGTAATATTTTTCATTAATGGTACTGCAGTCTTTGTTTTGATTACCAGAAAGAAAAAGTATGAACAGCTCCAGCTACATTATTTGTGGGACCCTCTGCAATATGAAAATATGGGGCTCCTTGTTCTGAAAGCAAGAAAAAAAGCTTTCTTGACTTCTTTTGCAGTCTCTCTTGATCTCTTATGGTGTTTTTTATTTGCTATTTAATACTATATTCCCTTAACATGATGTTCCTGGGGGAGTACAGAAATGCAGGTTTCTGCCCTGTAACTCCATGTAACCCTCTCAGAGCCCACACTCAAACCCCTTTTGGGTTCAGTTCCAGTGGCTGCAGTTGCTGAGTCAGTGTGGGAGTGAGAGGCTGAGAACTTGTCTGTCCTAGGAGGGTGAGGAGATGGCAGTTTGTAGGATCATGCATGAACTAAGGCTCTAGGCCCTTGGTACTTGCTCTATTGTCCCATAAGTCTTCACTAACAAAAGAAAAATTCAAAGATAAAATTATTAAGAATTTCAGGATGTCAACCACAGAAAATAAACCCATAAGTGCCATGAGTGGAGCCTCCATCTGTGCATAGAACCATGAGTGACTATGTTAGTCATAATCCCTAAAGCCAGCCCTGGGTATGAGTTCTTCTACCCAATCTATTACTGTACATGAACAGGTTAGAAATTTGATAACACTAAAAACATTTTAGCTTGGATTTCCCAGAGATAGACCTTGCCATGAATGTTCCTGTGAAAGTGAGTCATTAGGAAGTCTTCCCAGAAAAGTATGGCAGGAGAATAGAGAAGTGGGGTGGGAAGTAAAGGAACCCAAGTGAAAATCTAAAAGTTTTTAGGAAACCATGTCTCTAATGCAAACAAAATGACAAATAGCGGCACTGTAATAGCTGGGGACTTCCACACCTCAGAACAAGACAGAACAAGACAGATCCTCCAAACAGAAAATAGATAAAGAGACAGTGGACTTAAACAGAACTGTAGAACAAATTGTCCTAACAGACATTTACAGAACATTCTACCCCAAAGCCACTGAATATACATTATTCTCGTCAGCTCATGAAACATTCCCTAAGACTGATCACATTCTAGGCCACGAAACATGTCTCAATAAATTAAAAAAAATAGAAATTATACCATTCATTTATCAGACCATAGTGGAATAAAATTAGAAATCAACTCCAATAGAAACACTCATCTTTACACAAAGTCATGGAAACTAAACAACCTACTGCTGAACAATAGTTGAGTCAAAGAGGAAATTAAGATAGAAATCAAAAAATTCTTTGAACTAAATGATAAAGGGTGCATAAGTTATCAAAATCTGTGGGATATAGCTAAAGCAGTCTCAAGAAGAAAATTCATAGCCATAAATACCTACATCCAAAAGACAGAAAGATTACAAATCAACAATCTCATGAATCCATCATCTCAAGGAACTAGAAAAGGATGAGCAAACCAATCCCAAACCCAGCAGAAGAAAATAGATAACCAAGATCAGAGCAGAACTAAATGAAATTGATAACAAAGTAATTATACAGAAGATTAATGAAACAAAAACTTGCTTCTTGGAAAAGATAAACAAAATTGATAGGCCTCTCACTAGATTAACCAGAAGCAGAAAATAAAGAGCTCTAATTAATCAGGAATGAAAAAAGAGAAATTGATGCCACAGAAATACAAAATATTGTCTGTAAATATTATAAAAATCTCTATGCACATAATCCTGAAAATGTGGAGGAAATGGACAAATTATTAGCAATACATAGTCTCCTTAGGTTCAATCAGGAAGAAATAGAATTCCTGAACAGACCAATATCAAGTAACAAAATTGAAATGGCAATACAAAATCTTCCAATAAAAAATGTCCTGGACCAGATTGTTTCACACCTGAATTGAGCCAGTGTAGGTGACACTTCTGAGCTGTCCTGATCAGACAGCAGGACTGCTGGAGTATTTGTACCTACACACTGTCAGTTTTCAGTTAAAGGATGGATTCTGAGATCTTAAATTCCCGGGTGCTTTCTGTTCCCACAGTTGTACACAGCCAAAGTTGGTTGGGGCAGCCAGAAGGAAGCTTTTTGACAAATAGATGCAGGTGCTGGTTCTGGAAGACAAGGCACAAAGAGCCAGAATATCACTGCAATAGAGAGTGGTGAAAGGAGCTGAGGGTATGGGGCCCGGGCACCAATTAACTTGTGCTACCTTAACTATCCAAACCTAAAGGGCTCCTTCTGCAAGCTACAGCTGGACTTTTTTCCTACTGTAAATATTTATGAACACTTGGACACATTGCACAGTTCTTTTAAAGTTATTTCTGCAAGGTGGATGTTTGCACCTTTCCTTGGTGACAAGAATAAGCAGTAGCAATAGTTCTGACTTGACTAAAGAAGAATGAACAAAAAGCTATGATTTAACATTCAATGGTTTTTAAGAAAGCAGGTACTTCTTGTTATAAGACACATCTGGCAGAGTTGATAATGCAGATATAAAATAAAGAGGATGGAAAGTGTTGTATGCATATATATGTGGGCCTTTTTCTATAGAGAAACTATAAATTTAATCAAGCAGTGGTCACCAGAGGGCCATTACTATGGGTATTCTTTTCCCTAATCCATGTACTTAATATATTTTAAACCAAAAAGAGAAATGTTTCAATTGACTGAAAGTTCAATATAAATCTATGTTTATTTATGACTGCTTTTATTTATTATTTTATTTATTTATCCATATAAGAAATATTTGTTTAGCACTTAATGCCTATGTTCTGGGAGAGAAAGGTGCAGTCTGGACACCCTTGACTGTCCAATCCAAAGAGATTTTCCTATCCCTAATTTCTTATCACATTATTCAGCTTTACCTTCATTGTAATTTTCATTAATTTACTGTACATTTTTCAGTTGCTTGCTTAGTTATTTTTTTATCCCTCCTGGTTATAGAGCCCCCAATAGATTAAATAGAGGAGTGAATTAGATAGCATACAAAGTCATTGCCATTTATATATCCCATGATAGTATAAAGAATAATTTTCCAACAATTAGAGCTGTTTCAAATCAAGATGACCTTCTTCATGACATAGTGAGTTCTTTATTATTGCACTTTTTCAAGCAGAGCCTGAATAATGGCCTATTTCAGATGTTGAAGAAATGATTCCTGCATTAGAAAAGGAGGGTGAATAAAAAAAATCCTTACAAATCATTTTCATCTTTGGGAATATAAAGCAAAAAAAAATAGTAAAACAAGAATGATAAATAAAAAATAAAAGAAAGAAGCATGTTGAGATACTTGAACTGTTTCTTTATGAGCTGAAACAAGGCTCTTTCAGGTTAATGAAAATGCATGTGAAACATACAGTAAAAGCACTACTTTAAATGCTTACTGATGGCGAGGCACAGTTAGAAAAGATGTCTTTTTCAGAATGAAAGTGGCCTGGGTCTAAAAAACTGAGATTCAGATATTCCTAGTTAAACAAAAATTTACTACAGACAAACTAGAAAACCAGGAGATTGATTAGACTTGAATCTATTTAATCACATGCAAATGTTGCCCAGCCATGCATCATTGTCACTATCCTGTGTGCCAGCATTTCCAACTGTCTGAGGACTTTTACTATATTCAAACATGGGATCACTGAGAGAAATTTTAGAATCCTAATATTCTTTCTCAATTCCTACATTTGGGGTAGACGCATATGAAATAATATTATAGGTCAAAAATGCTCAAATATCAACAATTTCAGGTACTTTAATATATTAATAAATCTGTGAGAAATGATCATTGATAACTTTGAAAGAAGCACTCATTCTACTAAGTGAAGTATCCCAAGAATGGAAAAATAAGCACCACATGTACTCACCATCAAATTGGTTTCCCTGATCATCACCTAAGTGCACATTTGGGAATAACAGTGTTGGGCAGATGTGGGGGGGAGGGGAATGGGTGTATACCTACATAATGAGTGCCATGCGCACTGTCTGGGGAATGGACATGCTTGAAGCTCTGACTCGGGGAGATGGGAGGGCATGGGCAATATGCATAACCTAAACTTTTATACCCCCATAATATACTGAAATAAAAAAAATTAGTCTTTTTTGTGCATTCAAATGAATTTTTCTCATCAGACTTTTAAAAGGCTTTTAACTGTACCCTCTGTCTTATAAATCACAAAGTATTCTCTAAATAAATATACTCCTTCCCTGATAATTAACTAAATATTTTGAAGAATTTGATAGCTGTATTATTTTTGACACTCAAGATTTAATTATATACTCTTTTAGAAGGCCTCTAAAAGTAGGAAAGATAAAAAAATTTTATGAGACAGTCACTTAAAGAAAAGAAGCCATTTAGATGAAAAAACCATGATTTATTTGGTAAGATAGTTCTACAATGAGTTGACCCCTTTTATAGTTCTACTTCAGGATAATTATAAATACCTGACTCCAAGTGTCATAATTACTTTTTACTAACTGTGAGTGATCCCTGTGATTTGTAATCCTGGTGTCAGAAACTGGTATGGGTCTGAGTTTTTACCTTGCTTGTAAGCAAACAAGTTAGCCTGACAGTTTCATTGATGTTGGCAGATAAGCAAAGGCCTCTGAGTCGGAGACAGAGGACTTTATCATTTATAGTCCAGCAAGTGAATGAGCTTCAGTTGCATCAGTTCACCTTTCTCCCCAAGTATCGTGAGTTAATGAAGAGCAGCCTAGGTAAGTGCTGTGCACACAGTAGGTCTGTGTCACTGCTAAGGAACTCTTAGTTTAGGAAACTCTTACCCTTATATGGGACTTCTAGGAAAACAATTTCATCTTTACCCAGGCAGAAGGTATCATCTCTTTATTTTTTCCATTTATAATTCTATTTTTTTATTTCAGAATATTACAGGGCTACAAATGTTTTGGTTATATACATGGATTGCTTTTGTGCTGCTTAAGTCAAAGTTCTATGTGTGCCCACCACCCAGATAGTGTACATTGTACCCAAAAGGTATGATTTCATTTATCCCCAACTCCTCTCTCACATCTGCATGCTTTCTGTTGAGTTTTACTTCTATCTGTGCACATGAGTGCTGATCAGTAGTAGTTCCAATTTAATAGTGAGTACATGTGGTGGTTGTTTTTCCATTCTTGCCATACTTCACTTAGGAGAATGGTCTCCAGTTCCATCCAGATTATTGCAAAAGGTACTAACTCATTATTTTTATGGTTGAGTATTACTCCATGGTAACTCCATGGTATACTTATACCACATTTTATGAATCCATTCATGGATTGATGGAATTTGTGTTGATTCCACATCTTTGCATTTGTGAATTGTGCTGCAATAAACTTTCTAGAGCAAGTGTCTTTTTGATAAAATAACTTTTTTCCTTTGGGTAAATAGCCATTAATGGGATTCCTGGATCAAATGGTAGGTATACTTTTAGTTCTCTGAGGAAACTCCATACTATTTTCCATAGAGGTTGTACTAGTTTGCAGTCCCACCAACAGAGTAAAAGTGTTCCTTTCTCTCTGCATCGACCTCAGCATCTATTGTTTTGGGATTTTTGATAAAAGCCATTCTCACTGGGTTTAGGTGATGTGTCATTGTGGTTTCGATTTGCATTTCTCTGATGATTAGTGATGTTGAACATTTTTTTGTATGTTTATTGGCCATTAGTCTATCTTCTTTTGAGAAGCTTCTGTTCATGTCTTTTGCCCACATTTTAATGAGCGTCTTTTATTTTTACTTTCTGATTTGAGTTCTTTGAGTTCTTTGTGGATTGTGGTTATTAGCCCTTTATTGGATGTATGCAAATATTTTCTCCCATTCTGTAGGTTTCTGTTTGCTGTCTTGTTTCCTTTGCTGTGTAGAAGCTTTTTAAATTAATCAAGTCCCATTTATTTATTTTTGTTGTTACTATGATTGCCCTTGGGATCTTCTTCATAAATTCTTTGCCTAACCTGGTATCCAGAAGAGTTTTTTGCACATTTTCTTCTAGAATTCTTGTGGTTTCATGTCTTAGATTTAAGTCTGTTATCCATCTTGGGTTAGTTTTTATGAGCGGTAAGATGTATGGATCCTGTTTCAATCTTCTACATGTGGGTATCTAATTTTCCCAGTACTATTTAATGAATAGGGATTCTTTTCCCCAGTGTATACTGCTGTCTAATTTGTTAAAGATCAGATGGCAATATGTGGATGATTTTATATCTGGGTTCTCTGTTCTGTTCCATTGGTCTATGTCTCTAATTTTCTGCCAGCACCATGCTGTTTTGGTTACTGTAGCCTTGTAGTATAGATTTAAGTCTGGTAAAGTGAAGCCTCCAGATTAGTTCCTTTTGCTTAAGGTTGTGGTGGCCATTGAGGTTCTTTTCTTGTTCCAAATGAAGCATTATTAGGATTATTTTTTCTAGATCTGAGAAAAATGACATTGGTATTTTAATGGGTATTGCTTTGGATCTGTAAATCACTTTGGGTAGAATGGACATTTTAACAATGTTGATTCTGCTGATCCATGAGCATGATATATTTTTTATTTGTTTACATCTTCTGCAATTTCCTTCCTCAGTGATTCATAGTTCTCTTGTAGAGATCTTTCACCTCCCAAGACTCAATCTGGAAAAAATGGAACTCCTGAACAGACCAATTTTGAGCAATGAAATTGAAGAGCAATAAAAAATCTTCCAGCAAAAAAAAAAAAAAAAAAGTCCCATACCAGATGGTTTCACAGCCAAATCTTATCAGACCTACAAAGAAGCATTAGTACCCATACTGTAGAAATTATTTCATAACATCGAGAAGGAAAGAATCCTCTCCAACTTATTCTACGAAGCCAGTGTCACCTTGATACCAAAGCCAAGAAAGGACACAACAACAAAAAGAATACTATAGACCAATATCCCTTATGAATATAGATGCAAAAATCCTCAATAAAATTCTAGCAAACTGAATTCAGCTGCATATCAAAAAAATAATAATCCACCATGAACAAGTGGGCTTCATCCCAGGGATGCAAGCATGGTTCAACATATGTAAATCCATAAATGTTATTCACGACATAAACAGAAGCAAAAACAAAGATCATATGATTATCCCAATAGATGCAGAAAAAGCCTTTGACAAAATTCAGCACCCTTTTATGATAAAAAATAACTCTTAACAAAATAGGCATAGATGGAACAGATCTAAAAATTATAAAAGCCGTACACAACAAACCCACAGCCAACATCATACTGAATGGGGGTAAATGAAAGCATTCTCACTCAGAACTGGAACAAGACAAGGATGTCCACTGTCACCATTTCTATTCAACATAGTGTTGGAAGTCCTAGCCAGAGCAGTCAGGCAAGAGAAAGAAAGTAAGGGCATCCAAATGGGGAAAGAGATGATCAAACTTTTGCTGTTTGCAGATGATATGATCTTATATCTAGAAAACCCCAAATATATCCCAAAGGACTTTTGGAATTGATAAATAAATTCAGCAATGTCTCAGGTTACAAAATCAATGTACACAAATCAGTAGCATTCCTATACACCAGCAATAGTCAAGCTGAGAACCAAATCAAAGACTCAATACCTTTCACAATAGCTACAAAGGAAATAAAATACCTAGGAATGAATATATTTAACCAAGGAAGTAAAAGATCTCTACAAAGAAGACATTATCTTTATTATCCTGATTTGAGAGAGAGAGTCTCTAATTTTCAGGACTGTTTGCTATACAAACATCCTTGAAAAGATATTACAAAACAAATAACTATTACAAGATGTGTAGAAATACCTCAGAGAATTGTCTCAGAACATTGGTACTAATTTCTTTTGTTAGTACAAATAAGATAACAAATATTGTTCTTTGACATCTGCTGTTTATTATCTGGAGGTCAGATAGATGGATAGATGCATTTAATGTGTGAAATCTCATTGTAGCATTGTTGCAATATTAATGTTAGATGGATTCAAATGAAAATTCTTTTGCATTTTGAAAGCAGAGATGTCCTCTAAACTATAGAATCCTAAAATTCTTCCTTATTTTAAAGGAATCATGTTAATTCTCCATAAATTCTGCATAAACTCTAAGGACTTCTATAATGCTAATGCGTTGTCTTCTTTCTTTCCCTTGAAATTCCAGACTAACATGGCAGTTATCTGCACAAGAAAATCAGAGAGACCTAGGGAAAGTTGTCTAACCTCTGCAAGTCATAGGTACCTTTTCTAATAAGTAAGAAAATATTAATACCTATCTCATCAAATTTTGAGATTTAGTAGAGTGTCCAGCACATTGTCAACATGTAAAATATTACCTATTATTGTAAGAATACAAATTTAGGAAATATAAAAAAGTATGAACAAAATCATAAAAAAAGTTCTTATACCAGATAAAAGCACTATTAACATTTTGGTTTATCTGATACATGAACACATAAACATACACACATAGACACACACAGAACATATTGCATATGCTGTATTAACTGTTCTTTCTTCTTAAAAGTCTGTTATATGCATTTCTAAATTGGCTAAATACTCTATAAAAGACATGTGTACTAGTAGCTATACATTATTATATCATATAGATGTAGTATAATTCAGCTGACAGATGTTTAGTCTAATTCTGTACATTAATTTGTATACATTTTATATAAACCTCTGAGATGAATATCATTACATATAAGATAAAAATCTGGGAGCTGAATTGGAAGGTTAAAGGGAGTAAGCATCTTGAAATCTTTTGAAACATGGTACCAAATTGACCTCCAGTGGTGAATAAAAGAGTGATGTCATCTCTCATTTTAAAAGAATTATTCAAGTTGCTGTGCAGAAATGGGAGGGCAAGGAAAGAAGGAGAAATGTGAGCATAGTACTTTTTATCTGTGATCACATGGGTATCATTAAAATTCAAATTTTAATTCTGTAGATCTATAGTGGGCCTGAGATACTGTGTGTCCAACAATCTCTCAGTCAATGCTGATGTTGCTGGTCTGTGAACCATGTTTTGAGTAGCGAGAAGTTAGAGGACCATTCCAGTAATGGAGAAGAGAGATCATAGTGGCTTAGATCAGAACATTCCGATGAAAGTGTGGATGTTTGAGGTATTTTGAAAGTAAAGCCCAAAAGATTTGGTGTCAGACTGAAAGAAAACTGAATGACATCTCTGCAGTCTTTGATATGAGCTACTGGAGGAATGGAAGTGCTGTTAATCGGGGTAGAGAACACAGTGGGAGGATGAGCTAGGGGATAAAAGCCAGCGTTTGTTTTTTTAATATCAAACTTGAGATGTCTAATATTAGGGAACCAAGTGGAAATTCTTAGTAGCATTTGAAATGTAAAACCAGAGTTCAGGAAAGAGTTTCAGGACAGATATATACATTTGGGACTTTATCATACTATAACCATGTGTTTGTCTGAAACAATTCAAAAAAATAATGAAAATAGAAATAAAATACAATTTCATTAGGCTTCTCAAATGTTTGTGTGTGTGTGTGTACATGTGTGCAGTATATAGGACAAGAATTAGGTGGTAAAGTTCCCTTTCATGCTACATTTTAATTCCTCAGTTATAAGAAAAAAATAAGTGAGATAATTTTCTATCAGCTTTAATTAGGAATAGGGATTAACACATGTGGCAAAGAATATGCTTTCAGTGTGTCATAAGGAAATGAGTGTGGTATATTATAGAGGTTAAAGAATTATGTTTTGTATCAGACATCATGGGTTTAGCACCTGATCTCATCATTAATAGCTATGTAGATTTAGTCAAGTTAATTAACATCTCTGATCCACAGCATCATAATTTTTGAAAAATGGATTATGATATTCCACAAGATTTTTGGGAAGAATAAGTCAGCAAGTATTTTTAAACTCATAGCTAATATTTTATATATTAGGTTCTTGCCACCAATTAATTAATGTTAAATAAATATTGACTTATAATAAGCATAAGTATTGTCTAGATAAATAAAATAAATTTTGGGATAAGAAAATTTTAGAAAGCTGATTTGGGGTGCTTTTTTCTACTCATACGTAAGGAAAGATTAGATAAGAAGTAGAGCTGTATAAAATCTTTTATGAAGGCAGCTAAAAGACAATAGGATTAACAGATTTAAGGAAAAGAAGATTAAAAAATTTACCCTAAAAATTAATTTTAGGAAGGAGTTTACAATAGCTTTTTGGTATTGATTGAAATGTTCCATTATCCTAAATGAAGTATCTCAAGAATAGAAAAACAAACATCACATGTACTCTCTAATAAGTTGGAACTAACCTGTGGGAACACAAGTACACAAAGGAAAGTAAAAGTCACTGGAAGTCAAGCAGTGGGAGGAGGAAGAAGGGGAAAGGGCAAAAACCGATCTTACGGGTACAGTGAACACTAGTCAGGTGATGGACACATTTATAGCTCCAACTCAAGCCATGTATCAAAAAAATCTGTATCGCTTTAATATTTTGAAATTAAAAAAAATCCAGTGGGAAAATAACTGAGAAGAAAAGTTTTGAGGAAATTGAAAGTTTTTGATTTGTGACACAACCAGGGCAAGATGCTAAGTTAGATAACATGAGATATGAAAAATTTTTAAAAGTAAAAGGTAAAATCACTAAGGTAGGAATGAGGTAAGAAAAACTGAAGTAAAAAAGGAAATGAAACTTTGATGGTCCCTAAATGTAGTGATAATATATTTCAAGAGAAAACTAGAATTGTGGTAATTTTTTAAAAAATACTAATTAGTTGTGTACCATGTTATTTCCTTAGAGAACATTAAAAGTGAACACATACCGAGGACAAACAGTATGTCCAGGGCGTGCTAGTGAAGAAGATATGCCACCAAGGCCAGTGGTCATTAGACCTCTGGCTTCCTTTTAGCTCATGCATTTTTATAGAAGGTGCTCCAAAAAGTAGCTGGCAGGTAATACAAATATTATGATTTAGATAGTTGGATTAATCTTTTTTGTTTTTGAATTTAAATTCTCTCTAAAGCTACCAGCCATAATCTCTCCTTATTAGTTTTAGCTTTTTCTCTATGAAAATTATTTTATTAGTATATAAAAATCGTGAATTTTAATTTTGTCATGTGCAGTGATGTTCTTCATGGGTTAGTTTAAAATGATTAATAATATTCAACATCAAAATTTATGAAATTATGTGCTAAATTCAAAGGGAGGGTCTACCTAGTAGGTTAAAAGTGTAAATCAGAAATAAAAGTATAAATGTGTTTACACTGATTTTTTTTTCATTTCTATTTATAAAATCGGAACCAAAAAGTAATATATTTTTCAGGTGACTAGGGAATGTGATGTCTGGCAGAATATCCGGAACCATTTTACTTACAATTTAATTTTATTAGCATGATGACATAGTCCATATATTTTGAGCTTTTGTTTTATTTTAGCTTTTGTTTTGGATTTTTCAACAGATAGAACCAAAATATATTCACCATCATAAACTTTTCAGAGAATTTTAGATGTGCCAGACACTGCCTTGGGAAAAAAGATGATTACATAGAAGGGTAAAATAATTTTCTCCTTAAGAAGCTACATATCTAAATAGGGAAATGAAGTCAACAAATGAAAAAATATATATAACTACACATGCAAGGCACTAATTAGTTTCCCACAAATGAATTTGCATCATATGAGCACTGGAATTTATCAAATTAGGCATTTCTTTACGCCAAGATGGTCAAGGAATAAATCATTTTACTTGAGATTTAGGCTGGATATGAACTTATTACCAAAAATGACCCAAAGGGTCTTTCTGGAGGAGTTAAAAGCAAAGTGAATAGTGGTAACAAAACACCCGTAAGTTTAAAAAACAGAAAAGTGATAACATATTAGATATCAACATGGTCAAATATGGGAGAACGTGGGAAAACCTGCAAAATTAAGTTGGGATATGTTTACAGAAAGTCATTATGTTGGTTTTCTATTGCTGCCATTACAAATTACCACAAATTTAGCAGCTTAAAATAACATCTATCTATTTTCCCACAGTTCACTAGGTCAGAAGTCCATATGGACTTGGCTGTTTCTCTGATTCTGGTCCCACAAGACTCAAATCAATGTGTTGGCTGACCTGGGTCCTTATCTGGAGGTCTAGCGGAAAGTCCATTCCAAGGCTCATTGACATTTTGTAGGAATTCTCATTTCCATGTGGTTATAGGACGGAGGTCGCTGTTTATTGGCTGTCTGTCAGCTGAAGGTCATGCCCAAGTTTTGGAGACATTCCCTAGGCTACAGCTTTATTTTTGTGGATGTCTCTAGGGTTAGGAGCAGATTAATCAAACCAATGCTTTAGAAAAATTTATTTGAATGTCCTTAACAAATTTCTTTTATTTCAAATGTATCTGTATTTAATAACTTATGAAAACTTATATTTCCTTGAGGAATGTTTATTTATTTGATATAATTAAATTTATGGCAGTGATATTTGTCCTCTGGTTTCAACATTAACATTTTCTTAAATCTCTTAATAAAAATATTAATCTATCTTTAATATGTATTTCCCTACTCTCCATCAAGATATTCCTTTCTCTTAAACAGATTTGGAAGTGTTTTCTTTCCCATGAGACTTTCCATGAGTTCTTATCAAATAACTGACTGTTTTCCTGGACCCTGTCCTAAATGATCATATTTCTATAGTTGCTTTCACTAAGCTTCCCTCTAATTATGTAATTTCATATTTTTCTCAGAATGGTTTGGTGTCCTGAAAATAATGTTCACTTATGTATAGTCAGTCCAATGTGTTTGTGTCTTTTAATTAATATTTCTTGTCTTGAATTATAAACTTGTTACAGGGCAAGGATAATAAGCTATAATTCCTAGTATAGAGCAAAGACAGATGAAGCATTTAATGAGTTATTTCAATAGGAAAGACGATTTTTACATTCACATTTAAGAATATACCAATAATTAGTGTCAGATAATACTATGAAGTAGTGCTTATAATTGGAATAATTTTCCTTACTTTCATCAATTAATCAAACACCAGACATAAGCACCTATTACATGATGGGGGACAATTTTCCATGTGCCTTTTATGTTTCTGCACATCTTGTAAACAAAGGCACTGGCAACTTTTGCTCTGGACTATCCCTTCAAGAATATCTATAGAGCAAACAGCCTCAGAAAACAGAAAAAGAGCCTTTCTCTGGGGCAGAAGGCAGATTTGTTGGCTGTCCAGTATAATAAAGATAACGCGTCCCTCTGGAGCAAAGGCCCATTACAAAATGTGGGATTCAGCTTGCGGTTCCTCTCCTCTATTGCAGCCCACGGCATATGCAGGTGTCACCTGCTTCTTATCACATTAACCTGTGGAAATTGGAATTTAGGGAACCAATGGAAGAAAATGATCATGCTCAGGCTTCTCCTATTGCTATGATTAATACATTTTCTTTTGTCCTGGACTTAGGAAGCTTGTGTCTTCTGTCAGCATCCATGAAACTGTGGCAGTCTAGTTTGTTGGCTTGAGAATAAGGTAAACTCTCAGATCTTTCACAGTGGTCAACAGAGTGTTGTAAGTACCTTGCTTATAAAGCAAAATAAACTATATCCATGTCCTCGTGTAGCTAGTTAAATATCTTGAGATGCTTTTGTTTGAGGACAGAATGACACAAGAATATCAGAAAAAGGAAGTGTATTACATGACCAGTATTTTTTTTCTATTAGACCAGTATATTTTGCTATTTTTTTTTTACTAAGCCACAATACTTTCATCAGTGTAATGCCATTATTTTAGAATTAAACAAAAAACCAAAAACTAAACAAAACTAAGCCTGAGTCACATAACCCATAAAGTTTGCTAAGAGAATATTAATTTGAAATTAATCAAAGCTGTACTCATTTAGAAAGTTTAAAATAATTAGAGGGTTCTTGTTTATTTTTTGTTTATTTAGTTGGTTGGTAGGGTTCTTTTTGAGATTTTAGGGGTACCTTATTACTTTCTTTGATTATCATATGGTAATACTGGAGGTTTTTTTTATACATCTCATCACAGCCATATCAGTTCCATCACCTCCAAAACTCCTAGAAGGTCCTTACTTTAATTTTTATTTTCCTGAGTTACTGGAAAGATTTTTCTTATATTTATTGTGCATTGTAACCTCAGTTTCATCACCTATCTTCCTATAGATGACCCCATGGGAGTTATTTGAGAATTGGGGGAAGGAAATATTGTATAAAATAGGGAAGTGATAGGATGTTTTGAGGAAGAGAGGGGTAGAAAGCTATTAGAGGAGTTTCTAGGCCTGATTCTAGTCATCCGTCATCTGTTCCCTCAGAATCTACCTTCTGCTCTCGTAGAATGATTTATTTTAATTGGGACACGAATTCCTACTTGCTCAGCCTGGAGAGACTCAAGCTGGAAGAGCTCAGGGGTCTCATTATTGCATCCTGGCCCAGGATGAACAGCTTCTGAGGACAAAAGATAGAAGACAATGATAAACAAATTCACTCCTTTAGAAAATAATATTCATTAAGAGAAATATATTGAGGACTGTTAGTGATGGTATTTTGCAGTATTGTTATCTCTAGTGAGCAGTGGCAATAAGTGATGTTACAAATCATGTAGTTAGGGAGGAGAGAGTTTTAAATCTTTAAATGGGAATATTTTTTCCCCTACAAAATATCCATTTTGTAATTTTAAGAAGTAAGATTACTTAGTGTTCTATGAGAGCTACAAAGAGGAAAGAAAACAAAATGTTATAATCGTACCATGTATCTTTAAACCAATGCTTCTCAAACTTTGGCCTTCATCAGAATTGTGAGGAAAGCTTATAAAAATAGATTGCTGGACCCCACCTGCAGAGCTTCTGATTCAGCATGTCTGTGGGGCGGGGCACCACAGCCAGCATTTATCATAAACTTTTAGGTGATGCTGATGCTACTGGTGCTGGGACCACACTTTAAGAACCACAGCTCTAGCTTATTGGGAGAATGGAAGGGAAAACGCGCGTAAATATTCTAATCTAAAATGTAATGATCTTTGTTATAAGACATTGTACTAAATTGGCTCTGTAATTAATGACTTTATTCTCAACAAATAATTGCTAAGGGCACATTGTGACCAAGGAATCACTCTGCTACTAGTTGTAGTAGATACATTAATGAGGTAAGCATGACTTTTATCCACAAAGAATTTCCAGGCTGAAAGAAAAGATAAGGCATGTAAAAGACAGTTATTTCTGGTAGAGAGGCTAAATACCATAACAAAAAGTGTAGATATAGTGCTTTGGTGATGGAGGGAGGAAGATATTTCTGACAGAGAGTGATAGGTGAGTAGGATAGGTTTCACAACTTAATACCTAAGTATTCATGTTGCCACATAAAAAATATGTTGTTTGCACATATAGATGCTGCCATGCAATTCTCAGTGTACTTTAATGACAAATATCCCAGATATGTTTGCCACATAGTGAGAGGTGGAGCAGGTTGGCTTGGTTAGTTTCATAATATAATATGTGGTAACAGTTTCATTATATTATGTTCCTATTATTAATAAAGTTGTCATTATAATTACATATGATATTTTAAATTGAGTTTATTATCTGAGAGGTAATAAAATTGCATACTTTCAAGAAAGGTGGTAGTAGTGAACATATATTTCAGTACTGAAATTTTAGGTAGGTAATCTTTCAGCATGACTCATTGGATTTATATTAGATTAAACAATTCCAAGTTTAAGGTTATATTCTAGAATCTTTAGCTTTGAAAATGGTCAAGGTTACTTTCTGAATTTGATTTTTTTTTTTTACACTAGAAGCTCTCTGAGCATAAAATAAAGCCATTCCTTTAAATACAGTAACAAAAGTAAGTAACAACAAATACATTTGTTAGTGTTGAACAAAATCTTATTTTGAGTATTAAGGAGGAAATAGGAAAATATTGCCATGTACGTATTTAGTGTAAAATCCAAAGCCATGTTGATGTTTAAGAGATATTTAATATACATGACTTTCAAAAATCTAATTTTCAACCACCAAAACACTTTCAGCCTTCATTCAGAAGCCTATATTTTAAATAAAAATTCAAAATTCAAAAGTAGCTTGAATTGTTTTCAATTCTATAAATACACTTAAAATATTTTCATATCTATAATTTTATATATGTGCATAAACATATATATAGAAAATTTCATGAGGTTGACTTTATTTTATATAAGATGAATATGCAAATTCCTAGCATGTTTTACTTGGTTGTTTCTGTATTAAATATTGTAAGTTAGAACTGATGTTTATAAGTACTCAGCTCGGTGAAAGTCCACCTTCAAATTCTTCCTAGTAAGGACCACTTCCATACTTCCATTTTCTCAAACCATATGTCAAGAATTCATGAAGTGCTTATTTAATATTTCTTGAAACTCTGTTGTCAAGGGGCATTATACTACAATAGAAAACTAACATGTCTATGTTTTTTTTAAAAAATCTGTTTGTAGTGTGTGGGAAAAGATACAATATCTTAAGAAAAAGATTAACTTGAGCTGTAGTGAATAATGGATGAAAGTTCATATTTCAGAGTGCCTTCTCTTCACAGTTCTTTCTGATAATGCAACTTCCACTGAGTAGGTGTCTCTGACAGTGTAAATTGGGAAAGGGTGAGACATACTTTGTTTTTAAATATGCTTACAAGAGCCCTGTGTCCTTGGTGGTAATAGCACATAGAAGGGGCTTCTTGAATTAAGGACATCTCCGCTCTTCACCCAGTTTTGTTGCATAGGTTTTTACTATTACATGGAAAATGCAATTTCAACCTAATTTCTTTCTGTGTAACTTTATTGGCATGTCAAAATCAATACATGTTGCAACTCTGAGGCAAGAAGTTCCATAAGGAGGGTCAAGTTCTATAGCAAGCCTGTGGGTTCTATTACTGTTTTTTGAAATATCTTTAAAAACTGGGTTAGCAAATGTTGCTGCATGTTGAATATAAAAAGTAAAACAAATATAAAGAGCTTTTTTTCCATTTCTCCAAATTAACAACTAGGAATGAACAGATTATTTTACTCCCTAATCTAATACACATATATGTATGTATGCATTTGTTCTATATGTTCAAATTCCATATCTTAGAAGTTCATATTGACTACATACTTGCAAATATGCTTTAAATTAATGAGCTTTCTTTATGTATTGATTTTACTTCATCTTTATGGTTTCCTATAATCACGTTTTATTATTGTTTTATTTTATATCAGTTTATTCATTATCAATGACATAAATTATTGATGATATCACGTAAAAGTATACAACTGAAGATAATTAATATGGTAGTATAGATAAAGTTTAGTAATCTCAACTCATAAATTATTTTTGACATAAAATAATGCCAGGGGAATAATAAAGGTACCATCTGTAAATTAGCAAACATTTGCTGGATGTCTGATGGAGTTGAGACCAGTGGACATAAGAAAGATGTATAGAGGAGCACTGGAGTTTTCCAAAGACTGATATCAGTCTACTCTGCAGTATTCCAAGGGATGGGCTATGCTCTTTTGTTCTCTCCCCCTACTTGATCTTAGGGTAAAGATACAGTAGGCTATTAAATTAGTAAGAGACTCAAGGAAGAAAAAAGAGACCACTCCTGGCATGGACACCTCTAGCCTATACAGCACCTACACGAATTTTAATAAGATGGCCATGAGGTTAGATTTTTGTTTATATTTTATTTATTTTTTAAAACTTAAGCTTTTAATTTTGAGATAACTGTGAATTCATATGTAGTTGTAAGAAAATATACAGAGTGATCCAGTGTACCCTTTACTCAGATTCCCCTAAAGTGACATCTTGCAAGCTATAGTACAATACCACAACCAGGATAATGACATTGACAGCGTCAATACACTGGGCATTTCCATCACCACAGAGATCTCTTACGGTGCTTTTAAAACCACATTCATTCATTTCCCACCCTCATCTCCTCCTTAAACCATGACAACCACTAGTTTTTTCCCTCCATTTCTATAATTTTGTCATTTCAAGAATGTTAAATGCATGAACTCATACAGTATGTAACTTTTTGGGATAGGCTTTTTCTCATTCAGCATAATTCTAGGGAGAGTCATTCAAGTTGTTGCAAGTATGAGTTTTTGTCATCACATCATATCGGTTTTCTGCATGTTGTCCACACTTAGGTAAATAATCCCTTTGTCAGGTTTAGTCTCATTCTGCATTCTGGTTCTTAGCACTCTCATGGCCGAACGATGACCAGACATGCCAATGTAAGGCAAGCATGAGGTAAAATTTATCCAGGGGGGGCAAGATAGGATTATAGAACAAGAGCAAGATATAGGTTTACAGAGCAAGATACGTATGCCACAGATGACGACTGGAACCTTTATAGTAGCAGAAAAAGAGAGTTTGATTATGGTCTGGGTCTTGTTTTATGGTGTCCAGATAGGGACCCCCCCATGATTTAAACGTCAAGATGGAACCACTTTGATTGGACAGTTGGGAGTTGCATTACCTGAGCTTTCCTACCCATTCTGGTTGTTCTAGGTCACTTTTCAGACTCTATCATACCTATGCTGCCTGGCCCGTGGGCTAGAGAGTCCTGTGCATTCTTTTGCAGTTGGCACACTAATTTCTGATTAGCAGATTTGTAGGGTGTTCCCTCCTACTGCAGGTATGGCAGTTACTTAGGACAGGGGTAAGGTGGGACAGGACCAAGATGGGGGCTTGAGGCTGACCCTTGTTCTTCTTCCCAGGTGGGGCAATTGCACCAAGGCAAGACACCCACTTTCATCCCCAGGAGACCCGGAATCCCTCACTACCTACATGACACCTTCAATAAACTGACTTCAATTAAACTTGGAATGTACCATCATCTTTTCCTTCTGGGACCCTAATTGCTACATACTTTTCCTACTTGGCCACAGCCCTTCCAGTCTCAGCGTGGTGAAATAAGTTGTCTTTTGTACTAATGAAAGCCATCTCTGTCCTTTGTCTAGCCCCACTCTTGTATGCCTACTTTTTGACTCCCACTAGCCTCTTTGCCCTGAGCTTCAAAAACTATATAGGAGAATACGACAATTGTATTACACTTGTCGTGAAAGAGTAGAAAATCGAGAAGAGAGAAATGGAAGAGTGCCTGCCTCCCATACAATGTGTTTATGTTTAGGGCTCTTTTTCTACTATAATTATGCATTAAAAATGTGGTTATACCTGTTATTCACAGTTTTATGTGACTATATTCATTTAGACAGAATAATACTGGGGTTCTTAAGCATCACAATCTCATGAAAGCTATGGATCTTAAGTTTATGTTCTTCTGTAACAAAATATTATGGTCCATTTTTATGTTGGTTCATTTGTTTCTCATTATATAAATTAGGGACTTATGTGTGAAAACACAACTTGCACAGATATGAGACATAGATGGGGCTCAACTTAAGCACCTTGAACTAATATCTGTTAAAAAGTTAGAGATTCTGTGAGGGTTTGAGAGTAATTTAGACAGAAAAAAATTGAGCATTTCTGGTAACAAAGGCATAGGGGAAGACTGAAGAATGAGGAAGAGAAATAGAGGAATTTAAATACCAAAGAGCATTATGGTAGTGCCCAGCAAATGGAAGACTAGAGAAAGAAATCTATGGGTGCTGGGAAAGGGACCCAAAATAGTAGTTGGAAAGTAACTGAAATGTATTGCTTATCAGTTTACTTTTTCATTTTTGTAATATATTCACACTTTCTAACATTAACTGTACTTGTAATCAGGCATTGGTTTTCATCACTCTTTGTCTCTAATTACATTTGCTTTCTTGATGACCTAAGCTAGTGGCATGACTTTAAATATGATCTACGTGCCAACAACTCCACATTTCCATCTTTAGCCCGGCCCTCTCTTCTGAATTTCATACTTGCATATCCAACAGCCTACTGAGCCTCTGTGCTTGAATGTCTATCAGACATCTCAAACTCAACATCTGTTTCCCACTCTCAGAAAGACCTGCTCACATTGTAATCTTCACTATCTCAGGTGAACACACCATCCATCCAGTTGTTAAAGCCCCAAATCTTAGAATGATGTTTTGCTCTTTTCTTTTTCTGCCTATATTAAACTAATCATGAAATCCTGCTATCTCTACCTTTAAATATTTAATATATCCAAAGTGTCATCACCTTCACCCAACTCCATTGCTAACACTCTGGTCTGAAATATCTCTTAGCTAGAGGTGAAATTACTGGGTCAATTGGCATGCATATATGCACCATTAGGTAATATCAAACTGTTTTCCAAAACTATATCCCTTGCGTCCACTAGCAACCTGTGAATGTCTCCCTTGCTCCATAGTCTCACTGAGGGCCTTTTAAAGTTTAGCCTTCCTGGTGAGTAGGTTATATTAGCAAATTACGGTTTTGTGTGGTCTGATCATTGAGGTTATTTTTTTCATCTTTTAATTAGCATTTGCCTAACCTTTTTATGAAATTGTATCAGTTATTAAGAATGATGAAGTAAAAATAAATATCTTGTGTGTTCTCTTATTTTTTTAAACATTTGACTATATAACAAAAACAGGTTGTATTCATTTTCATTCTTGCAGACCTTGGATTTTTATTCTGAGTTAAATATCAATTTATGCATTTCGCTTATTTATATTTCACATATTTTCAGACAGCATTTGAATCACTAGGGCATAATTCTATAGGTTAATTTTATAGCTTCCCAATTCAATTATAATAGTCACTTTTCTTCTGCTGTTTGTATCATAAAGCACATACTCTTATAGCGGCTTGTTTCAGTCTTTCAATCCTCCTCTCCAATTGTAGCATAGAAAAAATGTCAACAAGCCATTGGGTATCTGTCAAATTGTTTAGAAACCATATAACTAAGGGGGATTATCTATGGGTGAGGTAGATCACTACACTCTCAGAACTTCATTACGGTTAATCCAAACTGAAACATGCAGCATTTCACTAACCCTTTTTTAACACTTCCTTTTTTGTTAATTAAAAAAAAACAAAAAACCTTTGCATTAGATCTGGTTGAAATTTTTTATACATGCAGTTTACTTAGAACCAGGGAATCCACAATGTTTGATACAATACCCTAATTAAAAACATTTAATATTTTTTGCCAGTGTCTATGTTTCTATTTTTTTGTTGTTGTTGTTTTGGTTTTACCTCTAGCAGTTTGCTTGCATGGAAATGCTTGGGTACATAAATATTTTGCTTCCCTAAAAGGTTTAAGCATGAGTTTCTAATCAAGAGACAGCAAAAGTGGGGACATGCTTCACACTGAATATGTATCTGTTTTGCACAGTAAAGTATGTTTAGTTAATATTTTCTAAAAGCTATAAGGGGTTGTCAATTCCCTGAGAAAGTCTAAAGAATTTGCTTTTATATTTCACAGAGTTTGGGTAGTGACTATTATTCTTATAAACCTATAGAGAACTCCTTACATTTTATTCACAAAAAAAGAATTAATCTACATAGAAGCTGTGGATTTAAATTATAGTTATCAGCTTGTTGATGAATTATTTCTTTGCTATGAGCACAAAGTAATGACTGCTACTCTCTATTTATACCCATTATATGTTTCTGAAGATATTTAGACGATCACTGGTGAAGCTTTTAAATATCTAATTTCACTAAATAATTAAGACTCTTTGATTAGACATAGGAATGTTATGTGTTCAAGTAATACTTTATATAATAATTATCTCAGTAGTCTTTTATTAGTCAAAAGTATTAATTAAAATATATTCACATGCATAAAATTAATGTAGATTAGTGACATTATCTCTTTGACATCTCCTAAATAATGTGACATATTACACGTATTTAGGGGTATGTGTATGGAACTCAATTTTTATTACAAATCTTTGATAAATTCTCTGGATTTGGAAACAGAACTGTAGCTGAAACCCAGCTCTATTGTTTGTCATTTGAGAGACTTTATAAAAATTGTTTAACTTCTCTAAATTTTGATATTCTTGTCTGTAACACTGGTCTAATAATTATAAACAGAGCCACTTGGAGAAATAAAAAAGAATGCTACACACAGAAAAAGCTTTGTAAATTGAAATTGTTTTACCTATTGGATTATGCTACATTTATTTCTTAAAATGAAATATTTTGTTTTACATGATAGTTACCATAAAATAATTTCAAAAGTTTTAAAAGATATCTCATTAGGTATAATGCAAATATTCCAAAATGTGAAAAAAAAATCTGAAATCCAAAACAATTCTGGTCCCAGGTATTTTGGATAAATACTCAACCTATATTTTAGATTTTCCTAAACACAAAATGTATTGATCTTACTCTAAAATGTAACAACTAGCCACATATCTGTGTCTGTTTTATGCATATACTCATTCCCACATTTGATTATTTAATCTTAACTCTGTTAAGTAGATTTATTATTCTGATGTTATTTATTAAGGAGTACTTCTATTATAAATTTTACTCAACAATAGATTAATATAGATGAAATAAACATACATTATACATTATAATAGATATTTAAGAAATCCAGTGCCACAAAAATATTTTGACAACTTCTTTGAGAGTGTAGAAACTAAAGGGCTTGTCTTAGTGGTTGATGATGATATATAATAGATTCATAATTCATCTTAAATTTTAGATATATCCATAATAATCAAAGAAATGTAAGTTAAATGAATTTTGTTCATATGTGGTATCTGGATTAATAGTTCTAAAACTTATTTGAGTTATTGGACACCTTCGAGAATTTGATGTAAAATATTGTCCTTTTCTCTTCAGAAAAGTATATGAACTCCCAGAGATTGGAAATTTAGCACAAAGTTTCAGAACAGTCCTGGATCTCTCTTGATCTATGGAACTTATATTAGGATACTGTGCTTGAGTAGTTGATTTTTATTTTAAAAAATAAGTTCACATTTGGATACAATTTAAAACACACAAAAATGAAAAAGAAAAATCCTTCTAGTCCCACCTGGAGGTATTCACTTTTTCCTTAACGTTTACCATGGTATCAAATATTTTTATACACTCACTTATAACTGCTTATTATATCACTCAACTGAAACATTATACTTTTGAACCAATTTTCTCACTGTTAACATTTAAAGTACAAACTACAATAAACTTATTTATATCTAATGAAAAATTTACAGAAGTGGAATTGCAGAATGAAAAGGTATGTACATTTTTAAAAGTTTTAGATTAAATTTCCCTCTGGATATGTTTTATCAACTTTCAGTACTATCAAGAGTTGATGGTCAAGTCCCCACTTCCCTGAGTCGTTGCTCCTACAATATTACTAGTTCTTTACAAGTTTTAAATATGAAATTTATAATTGTATTATAATTTAATGATTATTAGAGACACTTTAAAAAGTCAAGCTATGTCACCTATGAAACACATAGTAGCAAAGTAGCTATAACGACTAATTTTTGCAGTCACCACAAATGTGGCAGGAGAGTTTACGTTGCGGAAAGATAAGAAGTTAACTTTCTCTATTAGTTATACTTGGAGCTTTGAAGAGCAGAGATCTAAAAGGCAATTAAATACACAGATTTTAGTCAGAGGGCTAGAATTTGTATCTCAGTTTTAAGACATGCTATCTATGAAATCATGAGCAAATTATTTAATTGCTCTAAAATGTGTTTTATTTATTAATAATATTTTAGCTGGGAATAAGATTACAGAGAAGGTTAAAATATTGCTTATTACATAAAATTTTTGTGAAGGTTAAATAAAATATTGGAAGTTAGGATCTTAGCATGGTGCTTGGTACATACTAAGGACTCAATAAAAGTTTAATATTATTCCTTTTTTTTTATTGTACTGGTAGCCTCTTATGTGACATTAGTAATAACCTGAAACCAAAAGTTAAAAAAAAAATTATATACATCTTGGGTATTTTAACTTCAAAAAGATTTTCTATAGTACTTTGTATTTTGAATATTTTCTAAAGTCATTTTTTGAAGTTGATGTATAACAGGTCACATTTTAACATGTTAAAATGAATTCATAATTGCAAAGATGTGGAATCAACCCAAGTGTCCATCGATACATGAGTGGCTTAATAAATGAGGTATATGTATACCATGGAGTACTTATCAGCCATAAAAAAAAAAGGGGGAACTAATACCTTTTGTAACAACCTGGATGGATCTGGAGACCATTTTGCTAACAGAAGTATCACAAAAATGTAAAAAAAAACACCATGTGTACTCACTATTAAACTGGAACTAATTGATCAACACTTCTCTGCACATATGGAAGTAAAACTCAATGGAAATCAAGCAGGTGGTGGGGGGGGAAGGGATGGCTAACTTCACACCTAACTGATATAATGCACGCTATCTCCGTAGTGGATACACTTATAACATTGACTCAAACTGTACAAAAGTAATACATGTAACCAAAACATTTGTACCCTGTAGTATTCTGAAATTAAAAAATAAAAATAAAAACTAAAGAAAGATACCCCCCCAAAATAAAATAAAGTAAAATGGAGAACAAAAATGAACAACGTGGTGGGGAGGTTGTCTGTTTTGCCCCTATTTTTTTCTTATAGACCAAAGCATAGCATCCCATCCTCATACCCTCAACATTATCTTTTGTTACCATTTCCTTCTCTTCCATCCACTTATGTCCTCTTCTGAGCATTTTCAATCCACTACTCTAATCTCCTTAGGAAAATTTTTCTCACAACAATATACTGATCCATTCATGCTGAAAATTACGTTGCAGTTATTATTTATGCCACACAGGTTTATGTGGGATATTGTATTACCCTAATCACTAAATAGAGCCTGTTTTATAATTCTTAACTCCTCCACAAAGCTATTTCCTCGTGCTTCCTTGCATAACTGACAGTACCTAATAACATTCTGGACACTCAGTAAACATACCACAAAGTTGTTTGTTTTTTTTTTTTTGCTTTTGTTTCATGTATTTAAGCTAGCACCAACTACATATTCAGTCAAGAAAGTGTCGTCATCCTACAGCATCAGGCCCCTCATCACACTCGATGAATGGGATGTCATAGTATGTGATGTTATTGAATGCCCATTGGTTCACGGCCTCACGCAAGATTTCCTGGGACAGGCGGTGTGCATATTCAAGGACCACAATATTGGTCTCTGAGTGTTGCTTCCCTTCTTTGTTGACAGTAGCTGAAGAAGGCATCCTAGGTGGAAGGCTCCCTTCTGGCATAAAGCTTTCTTCACACGCATGCTGCTTCTCAGCTTCAAATGGTGTAGGAAATGGGAAAGTTTGCTTTGATTTCATACAACCCATGTTACACAGAGCTTTGACTAATGAAGGAAAGCAGTAGCAAAGACTATTTCAGCAGCATCTTTAGAAAATGAGAGTTCATCCACGTGATGTTGACCAGTGCTTTCCCTCTCCAGGTCACTTCAGTAATCGATGTTCCCTTTCAACACTCTTCACGTGTAGTGTTTATCATGTTCTTCTTTTGAACTACCATCTTCACTTACAGTTTCTGTTTCTTCCTGCTCCGTCCTGGGATCCAAGGCTTCTCCGTCGCCACCGCCCGCTCCGGCCATTTTTGTCCCCACAAAGTTGTTTTATTATAATTAAAAAATGATTACATTCACACATGTCATTTATTATTAAGGTGAATTTCTTGTGTTGAGGTAATTCTTGCACAGAAAAGGTTTCTATAAACAATGAATTTGATTGTAAACAAGGATGTAAAAGTAGATAGCAGATTATTATACGAAGTTATTATAGAGCAGCTTTTGATCTTTGCTGACAGAGTTTATGCTAAGAATACAGTTTATTTTTAGGAAAAGTATTAAAAATATTTTGCTTCATTTTGAAGGTTAAAAGAATAGAAAAGGTATATAAGCCCTGTTCTAAATTTTTTAAACAATAGCTAGATTTTCATTTTTCTTCTCCAAAAACCCATCTTTTTTGGGTTCTTTTACTCCCATTGTTTTTATGAAATATTTTTATTGTTATATTATATTAAAATGATATTCTTGTCAAAATTGACCCTTTGTAAATGATGATTAACAGTATTGTAAATATTAATTACAAATAGAGGAAACACTCATAGATATGTATTATTATATTGCTTTTGAGGAAATACAGCTTTCCCTTAGTTGGTTTTCCCTTTGCTATGTTTTTGTTTCTGTCTGTTGTCAGTTGGTCACATGTGAATCCACTGTGTAATATAGAAGCTCCAAAAGGCAAAAGACACTTTCAAAAATTATTTTCTCCAAAGACTAAAGTTAAAAAAAAGACATAATTAAAACAAAAAAATCTCACAGGCATGAGAAATATAAAGCATTTTAAGAAATATCAATAGATTTTAGAATAGCATTTGCAACTGTGAAATCCCTGGTGTGTTTCTCATAGGAATTTAATGGCTGCTATCTACAAATCCTGAAATAAAGTAAAAACCTTAAATTTATCACTTAGTAAAGTTACTATAAATCAATGCAAAGATAATGAAATTTAAGAAGGTTTAATATACTAAAGACTATATGAGCACAAACGTTTTTTATAGCGGGGCTGCCCAACAGCACTTTCTGAGACAATGGAAATACTCTATTCTGCAGTGTATGATGAGGTGACCACTAGCCACAGGTGGCTATTAAACAATCGAAATGTGGCTACTATACCTGAGAAAATGAATTCTAATGTCATCTAATGAGTCATATATATCTAGTGGCGAATGTATGGATAGCTCAGTCTTAGAGAAAATGAGGTCTTTGGACAAAGTATCAGTCAGATTCCTGGCAGGAAACAGATTGCACAATCCATAGGGTTTTACTAAAGAAAAAAATAATGACAGTATGTTGTGTTTTTATAACATATGTAAAAGTAAAATGTATGACAAAATAGCAAAAAGGATAGGAGGGAGTAACTGGAATTTTTGTAATGCTTTTAGCCTACAAAAAAGTAGTATAAAAGAGAGTCTTTCAACAAATGTCACTGGAACAATTGGATGCCCATAGTCATTAAAGTTGACCTTGATGTATACCTCACAGCACGTATAAAATTAACTCAAAATAGATCATATTTCTAACTATAAAATTTAAAACTATACAACCTTGAAATAAAAAATAAAGAAAGAGAAAAATAAAACCTTTGAAACTAAAAAAAAAAAAAAAAAACAAAAACAAACTATACAACTTCTATTAAAAATCCATAGGAAAAAATCTTTTTGTTTTTTGTTAGACAAAGAGTTTTTGGATATGATATAAAAAGCACAGCTCAGAAAAGAAAAAAATGGACTTGGTAAAATTTAATTTTTTTACTCAAAAAGATCTAACTAAGACTCGAAGAAAGAGCCATATATAAATGTACATATGGAGTTAAGAAAATAAAAATGGGATAGTGAAACACTCCACTGGCTAAACCACTATGAGGCAGAAATTAGTCCAGGAAAGACATTACCTTCCTTTAACCACCTGCCTCAACTAACCTGTTTTTGCTTCCCTGCTGGAACCCAGAGGGTGAGGGAGCTTGGGTGATGAAGTCAGACTGTCAGGGCACACAACAGGAAAAGGAGGACGGCCCTATACAATTTATCCATGTAACAAAAAACACGTGTACCTCCTATATCTATCAAAATAATATTTTAATAAAGAAGAAGGAGGATAGCAAATGGATTGGAGGAAATACCCCTCAGATTCTACTCTCTTTACCACTTAGCTTATATTTTATCCCTTCTTTAATTTAGAAAAAGAAATGCATTCCCAACACAGAAGAAATACAAAGTCATGGTTATAGGCACAATATCTTTGCAAGGTAATGTCAATTCAGTCATCGTCCAACCTGGATCTTAGTCTATACAGAAGGTCTAGATATGTCACTCTTTTCCAGAGCTCATTCCCCCTGATAAATGGCCAAAACTCCCTCTGGAGAAGGCTTGGGGAAGGTATATTATGTATACTTATTGCCATGTTACAGTTTTTCAAAGTAACCAGACTCTTTTCAGTTGACGTGTTGCAGGTCTGTAAACTGACTTAGGTCTAGGGCTAGGTTAAGGGGCTGTGAAACCCCAAGGGTGACTTCGTTAAGATTTATCCTTGTCATGCATAGGTGTTTTATCTCATATTTGATCCACAATTCTTGGTAAATATTTTTATATTGATAACTTTGGCCTAGTCTGGTGTTATAATTCCTTCTTTTTGGTATAACGTCATTATAGATGTATATCATCTTGGTATAACGTACGACATCTTGGTATAACATCTTTAGACCATTTCCCAACACTCCCCTTTAGCTCTTGCCAAATAAAATTGGCAAAGGTCCTGCAACTATCTCAGTGTATACGGTTGCTTCTTTTCTTTCTGGTTAACACTTCAGATCTAACTCTCATGTGCGACAAGACTGGAGGCAATTAAAGATGATGAAGGTGGATCTTGAGGAAAATCAGCGTACTATTTTTGAGGTAACTGCCCAAAGTGAAGTCATTAAAACGTTTTATTGCAAGGAAGATTGGTTCCTTGAAATAAAGGAAAGGAACTGCTTCCACTGGCAAGAACAATTCAGGACTTTTGGATTAGAAATTTCAGCTTTGTCTGTTTTTGCCCTAATATCATGGTTTCACTCCTTCTCCCAAGTTTTCTTTCTTTAGCATAAGCAATTTAGCAAGTTGCACCTTTCACAAACATTGCAATTCTTTGTCCCTACATTTAGGACTCAGGCTTTGTCCTCAGGCATGTCTGGCCTATGCTACCCCAAATAAGGGATTATTTTAAGACTGCCATTAAGATTTTCTGGACCTCCACTTGTAACATGAATTGGGAGTTCAAAGTTTTAAACATATATTTATCTTTGTGCAAACTCTCTAGAACAGTCAGAAACAATTTTGTCCCATTCCATAACCTTTGCAATTACTCTTAAGTGCCAAAGATAATTAATCAGTCAATCCTTGTGCTCCATCAGTAATTCATTTCACATCATCCTAGTGAGCCATTGAGAACTGTGATGCCACTCTATCACAGATTGCTATGTTCCATTTACCCCAACAATGAGGTTATCCATCTGCTCACAAATACGAGAGAAACCAATCCCAGGATCCTACTCATGATACCAGTTACTGTATCAGTTAGGGTTGTGGCAGAAAACAGATGGTATACTCAGAATGGCTTTGCTAAAAATAATTTAAAGAAGGCAGAGTTAAGTCAACCAAAAAAAGATGGTGAGGCACCTAGCAAGTAATTATAGGGAAATCCTGGAGGGAACAGCAGAGAGAATGCGGTGCATCTGGAGAGACCTAGACCAGTTGGAGAAGAACCACTCAACAGGTGCTATAGCTAAAGAAAGCAGCTGCCTTGACCTCACTCACCTCCATCATCTATTTCCTTGCTGGTGCCTCCCATTTACGAAACTCAGCCAAAGCCAAAAGACCAAGAAGTCCTGTTGCCACAGTCTGTGGTTGATGGTGGTCAGCCTCAGAATACAGAGCAAAGCAGGGCAGAGTAGAGAAGAGAGAGAGGACAACAGGAAAAAATAAATATAAACAGTTTCAAAGAATCACAAGCAATTTCTGAAGGACCAATATGTTAACTTCTCTTGTGACTACGGATTTTAAAGGTAAAATTTTGAGGAACTGACTTAGCAAATGGGCATTACAAAATATCCTAAATGCCAACCTGGAGTGCCTTGTCCTTCCACATGAAAATTATTAGGACTTGAAAACCAATATGTCACATTCTGTGATGAGGCCAGTGCATTATTATTGTAAGTGAAAGTAACTGTAAAATGCATAAGATTCAGTTTATCAGGAAGTTAATATCAATTATACAATTGTATATAAATAATAATAAACATAAGCATAAAAATAATACAATAATTATTTTTCTTTGAATATGTTTTATTTGTGAGCATATAGTAGTATCTAATTATGGTTTAATCTTCATTTCCCAGATTACTAATTATATTGAGTACTTTTTTTCATATGCTTATTTATCAATGATGTATCTTCTTTGATGAGATATCTGTTAAATCATTTGCCAATTTTATATTGGGTTGTTTGCTTTCCTATTGTTGAGTGACAAAGGCTCTTTTCATATTTCTAAAATATAACTGTGTCTAAATAGATAAGTAGATAGAGGTTAAGGTATAAATATAGATGTAGATATTTATAATCACATCTATGTTTGCATATATATATATATATATATATATCTCAAATATTTTCTCTCACTCTATGACTTGCCTTTTCATTTATTTAAAAGTCTCTTTCAGAGACATGGTGGTTTTATTTACATAAAATTTGTCACATTTTTTTCTTTTATGAATCATGGCTTTCTTCTAGCAAAAAGTATTTGCTTAACCCAAAGGTTTTCTCCTATGTTTCCTTTTAGAGTTTTTTTACTCTTAGGTATTATATTTTGATCTTTGTTCTGATTTGAGTATACTTTTGCTTATGGTTTGAATATTAATTTATTTCCAAGCATATATACAGGTATTATAGCACCACTTATTGAAAAGAATATAATTCTTGTTGGTGAATTAACCTGGAATATTTGTAGAAAAATCAATTGAAAATATAGGTGTGAGCATACTTGAAAACTCTGCTTTGAATCATTTGTCTATCCATATTATCAATACCACACAATTTTGATTACTGTAGCTTTATATTTTGTCTTGAAATCCAGTAATGCAAATTCCTCATCTTTGCATTTCCACATAATCTTTATAATTATGTTATATTAATACATTTTTATACAAAGCCTACTGGGATTTTGGTTGTTATTGCATGAAATCTATAAATACATTTAGTGAGAATTGACATAGTTATATTGATACTCTAATAAACATATAGTAATATATTTCTTCATTTATTTAAATCTTCTTTATTTCAAAACTGTTTTAGTTGTCAGTGTACAGATCTTACATATACTTTATTTAATTCATCCCTAAATGTTCTTGGTTTTGGATGCTATTGTAAATGGTAGTTTTGAAAGTCACAATTCATCATTGTTTGTGGTCAGTATGCACAAATACAATTGATGTTTTGTATATTGACTTTCAATTCTGTAATTTGTCTTAATTCACTTAGATTCACTTAGTACTAATTGCTTTTTGTGAGATTTCTCAGGCTTTTCTATAAACCTCATCATTTTTTTTGAAAATAAAGACAATTTTATTGTAAGGGTTTTTTTCTTTTTTTACACTTGAAATGACTTTTATTTTCTGTTCTTGCCTTATTGAATTGAGTAGAACCCCAATTCAGTATTGACTAGAAATGATGAGACTGAACATCCTTGTTTCTGATTGTACAGAGAAAGCACTCAGTTTGTTTGCTAATCATTAACTGTGATGTTAGCTACAAGTTTTTCATAAATATTCTTTATCAAGTTGAGAACGTGCCTTTCCTTTTCTTCCTCATTTGCTAAGATTTTATTGTGGACAGTGTTGAATTTTATCAAATGCTTTTTCTATTTATTGAGTAATTTATTGTTTTTTAGTCTTTAGTATGGAGCATTGCATTAATTCTTAATTATTAAACCTGCTTTGCTTACCCAGGATTATCCCCATTTATCTTTTTCTCCCCAGCATTATTTAAGATTTTCTTTTAGTTAAGGTTTTCAGAAATTTGAATTTGGTATGCCTAGATCTGATTTTTCTTTATGTTTCTTCAGTTTAGATTTTGATAAGCTGCTCAGATCTGTGGATTTAATTATAAATTTTGGGAAATTTTTGATCGTTTTTTTTTCCCCAAGTTATTTTTGTGCCCCTTCTTTTTCTTCGTCTTCTGGTACTCAATTATATGTGTGTTTAACTGCTTGATTTTGCACCACATGTAACTCATACTCTCTCTATTAATTTCAGGTTTTTTTCTCTGTGCTGCAGTTTGGATAGTTTGCTATGTTTTCAAGTATACTTATCTTTTTTTCTGTGATATCTAATTTGATTTTAAATCCATTTAGTGAATTTTTATTTTGGATATTATATTTTTAATATCTAAAAGTTCCCTTTGGTCCTTTTTTATATTTTTCATTTCTTTCCTCCTTATGTTTATGTTTCCTTTGAGCTAATCTGTAATAGCTGTTACAATGGCTTGTCTGCTAATTCCATCATTTCTATTATTCCAGATCTACCCCATCACTGACTTCAATCCTGATTATGGATCACATTTTTCTTCTTCTTTATATGCCTAGTTATATTCAGTGCCAGATATCCTGAATCTGTTCTTGAGAATCTGGATTTTGTTGTCTTTCTTTAAAAAGTGTAAGTTGTTTTGGCAAACAGTGAATTTACTTGAGGTTTAGTGTACTCCTTTAGAGAATGGCTTTTAAGCTTTATTTAGGGAGGGTTTAGAGTAGAATTTTCTCTAAGGTATGATTGTTCTGGGATCTCATCTGAATATCCCATGACTTTACAAGTTCTCTCCTCTCTCACTTGCTAGAACTGGAAGGCTATGTGAGATTTGTTCTGTTTATGGCTCTCAAGTAGTTGCTATTTACATCCATCATCTTGTGGAGTTTTACCTCATAAACATGTAAATTAGTGTATAACCAAAGACTCCAGGGGACCCTTGTACAAATTTCTGGAGCCCTCTCTTTATAGCTCCTTTCTCTCTGGCTATTTGTTATATAAATTCCAGGCATGTCCATTATCCTTCACCTCAATCTCTATCTCCTCAACTCAGACAGACAAGCAGCCTCCACTTTTGTGCTCCTTCTTGGCACTAAGGTCAAGAAATTGCCTCCAGGCAGAAAGCCAGAAAATTATAGAAATTACCTCTTTTCCAGAAGAAAATTATGTCTCTTTTCCAGGAATCATGGGTCCATGCTGCCTGTTGCCCAGTGCCTAAAAATATGTGTTTATATATTTTGTCAAGTAGTATAATTGCTTAGAGTTGTTTACAGGTATATTTAATGGGAAAGAAACCCTCAAAATAGAAGTCTCCCCACCTTCATTTTTAACCTTATGCTGTTTCCTTCCCTGCTATTTACCTTGTCTCTTATGTCACTACCTGATTTTATGATTTCCATTCTCTTCCTAAGTATTTGTAACCTAAAATTATTCAGTGCCTAGGATGTGTTATGATCTATCTGTGTGGTTTACACATACTGCCTAATCTAACTAAATGCTTTTTAATTCTTGATATATAGTCTACACATGAAATTACTAACTGTTTTTCTAATTATAATTCTCATATAAATGCTATCGAACAGCAAATGGTTGTTTTATTTGAAAATAATTTAAAAGATGAATTATATATTAGCCTTTTTTAAAAGAGGAAAAGTAGAATATTGGACAATATGATTGTGGCTGTCTTAAACTCTCTGTTCTGAAGTGGAAAGCTGTACATCGTAATTTTAATATGACCTAAATGTCTGTCACTTTTTTCCATGTCTTATTCATCTGCTAAATGTAGCTGTTTTTAGAAAAATCATCCTTGGGTAATGGCAGCCTCTTTTAATGACTGATGAAAAATCACCAGATAATTTTAAAATTCTAAAAAGAGATCTATTTTTTATTGTTTCATTATATTTAGTCTATTCTCCATATAATAGTAAACATTTTATTAGGTGGTTCTTCTATGAAGGAAAAACTACTAAATTTAAAATTATGTAAAATGTTCATAATAGAATCATAAATCAGATTATATTTTGTTTTCAAACCAAGTATAGATATTTGTCCATTGTGTGGAATAAGTACCTCTTAATACACTGCTCATGTGTTCTTTCTTCTTAAATGTAACTCCACAGGGACTAAAAAAATTTATTATATTTCTATCTAACTCAATACTTGTATCAGCAAATATTCTAACCCAAACAATTCAATTAATCCTTAAGAATCTTAAATTAGTTCAGTGTTTCTCTCTCTTTCTCTCTCTTTCTGTCTCTGTGTCTCTTTCTTTTTTCTTATATGCTTATGTTTACTGAATGCTTTATTGAATTTGGCATCCAATGCCTGCAAAGATTTTACGGTAGTGAATTAATTATATTTTCTAAAATCTGGGTACTTCTTATGATCATTTGGCATCCCTGGTGACTGCCATCTGTGAAAACTTTCAGGAATTAATTTCTTGCTTATCTTTTTAATTCAATAAATCATAATCTGGCCTAAAATAAATTGCTTGGAAACCCTTTGTTTCAATTATTTTTCAACCATTTTAAAGTTAATTTTTAGATTTTTGACCTATTAGTACTCTATTGACTCCTCATTTTGGGGGAAATGAACAAACAGTATAGTAACTTTTGGTACATATACTCATTTTTCCCACTACTGTGAAAGCAAAAATGTTGTTATAGAGTGCATTGATCTGGGTTTTATTGTTACTAAAACTGCAAGAAGATTCTAATAATACCACATTCATTGACTGCTTGGCTTTGTGTCAGGGACCTCAAGGACAGTATAATCAGGGAGCCATGATCAATCTGATTATCACTTCACACAATCAACACTGCATTTATTGTGCATTCTAGTGATAAGAACTCTCTATTAACATGTTGTTATCAAGGTGTCAGACAGAGTTAAATTTAATCTCATGGCAGTCATTGACTATATGTGGGCCCCTGGGCAAGTCATGTAACTCTCAGAGCCCCAGTTTCCTTCTTTGTTAAATGGAAATAATGATCCTGCCTAGGAAGATTACTGTGAGGGCCAAATTAAGTAATATATATATAGAGAGAGTGCCTAATACATTTTTTTAGCAGATGGGAGATGGCTCAACAAATAGTAATTACTATTGTCATCATTATTCTTTTCTACAATAAAATAATTGAAATTTAAAATAATGATATCAAGCTACTACAACCCTCTAATTATGAAAAATTACATTGTATGAACTACAGTTTTGGTGCCAGATATATGCTATTTTCTTATAGTTCTTATTTTTTGAAAACTGCTATTTGATATAGCATGTGTCTTTATATTTAGTCAACAAGTGGAAATAATTCCCTTTACATAAAAGCTATTGGGTTTTATTCTGTTTGAATATTCTTTTCTTAAGTAGAGCTTTAAGAAGTATACTCAATTATTATTTTGTTAATATTTAATCTCTACCTTTTTAAAATATAAGTTGTTTTAGGATTAAAGCATTTATTAGGTAATTTTAAACTTCAACTATAAGTGGTTAACTATTAATTAATTAGAGCTTAGTCTATGACAATGTGCCAAGAAGTTGACGTGGCACATTGTTGACATTTTTTTCTATTTTTTAAAATTTAGTTTTTAAATTGACAAATAAAAATAGTATATATTTATTGTGTATAACATGTTGGTTTGAAATATGTATACATTGTGGAATGGCTAATGAGATATCATCTTAAACCTGTTAGAATGGCTATTATCAAAAAGACAAGAGATAACAAGTGTTAGGATATGGAGAAAAGGGAACCCTGATACCCTGTAGTGTGAAGGTAAATTAGTTCAGCTATTAAGGAAAATAGCATAGAGATTCCTCAAAAAATTAAAAATAGAACTACCATATGATCCAGCAATTCCACTATTGGCTGAACATCCAAAGGAAATGAATTCAGGATGTCAAAGACATATCTGCACTTCCATGTTCAGAACAACACTATTCACAATAGCCAACATATAGAATTAACCTAAGTGTCCATCAACACATGAATAAGGAAAATGTGGTACAGATACATATATATGTAATGGAATACAATTAAGCCTTAAAAAAAAAAGAAGGAAATCTTTTCATTTAACCATCTACATGAACCTGGAGGGCATTAAATGAATTGGCAGGCACAATTAGAAAAATACTGCACTATCTCACCTACATGTGGAATCTAAAAATGTTGAGCTCACAGAAGCAGAGAGTACAATGGTGGTCACCAATGGTGGGGCCTGGGCTAGGATTGTGGAGATGTTGATCAAAGGATATAAAATTTTAGTTAGACAGAAGAAAAATAAGTTCAAGTGATCTAGTGTACAGCACGGTGACTACAGGTAGTAACAATATATTATATTCTTGAAAATTGCTAAGAGTTGATTTTAAGTGTTCTTACCACAAAAATAATAAATATGTGAGGTAATGTGCATGTTAGCTTGCTCAATAGCCATTATCTCATTTATTTAATCATTAACACAGTACTTTTATGTTAATAATGAATGCTATTTATATAAAAGAAAATGAAAATATCGGGACCTTACTGTCTTAGAGAATTGAAAAATCTACATAATAATTAATATTGTTCAAAATAAAGAAAACATCTGAATGATTACTATAGTGATCTAATTCATTAGATATTAGAGGCCTAAAATGAATATAGAGCATTCTATGAAAATCATATAATAAATATCTGATGAATCTTTTGATTTATTCTTTTTAGAAAGTAGTCATAATAGTACTTTTATATATTCAATAGCCTGTTTTCAAATATTTTATTGTATTTCATATTTCATTTTGCACCCTCTCATCTTTTTGTTGAATATCTTTTCTCTACGAAATTTTCTTATGGTCATAAAAAATCTTTAGTGCATATATTAAGAATCTCTTCTGTTACTTATGCCTCCTTATAGACATTTGACATGTAGAATTCACGTGTGTGTGTATTTAAGGCAGTCACATTATGTAATAGATAACAAATGCTTAATTGTCAAGCAATACTGTCAACAATTCGCCAAGTACATTCTTTACATTTGTTGTCACAAGCTGATGACTTTAGTCTTCTTCTGTCACAAGATCAAACATCTATTATCCCCTGTACTTTTCTCTTTAATTTTTCTGCTCTTCTTTGTAGTAAATCAGCAGCATGATACTTTCTATTCATACTGAGCTACACTTTACTAAAGTGTATTATCTCACAATGTTTCTCCATACAAGAAACCATCTGGTTACAAGAAACAATCTTATGTACAAAGAATAAACAATATATAATGTCACAGAAGCCCCTGATTAAAGGATACTTCAGAATTTATTTAACACAGTCTTTAAAATTTTTAAAATTTATTTATTAATTGTCTCAACAAGTAGCTGTATATCCCCTACTTTAACATTAAAGTCTGGGTCTAAAAGAGTAGTCCATTTTCATTTTCACTGAGCTCAAATTGTCATAAATTTCTTTCTTACACTGACTCAGGTGAACCTCTAACTGTTGGCCTATGTTCATGACAGGGAATACATGTTCAGTATTTCAAAATACACCTGGCTTGCCACTTGAGTTTGATTATTTGCCACCTCCTCAAATTCTTTCTTTTATCTTATATGGCTCCTTCCAGCCCCTATAACTACACATAGAGTAATACATAAAATACACACACTGGCTGATATTCTTCATCCTCAGATCACATTTAAACTTTGCTTTCCTCTGCTCTTGGCTTTCACTACATTATCCATGGTCTTCTCTTTCCATCCTCGGCTATTTCACTTGGCTTTGATGCCCATCATAACCATCTGACTGATGTCTTGGTTGTTGTTGATGGTTAGTCTCACTTCCTAAAAATCATCTCCTTTTGGGACCCAATAGATACTGCCCTTCCTGCTATGACTATTGTCAAGACCACCTGTCTTCGCCTGGTCCTTTGTCACTTCTCACATTGTATGTGTGGTGCCTCATAGACGTTCCTATTTTTGCTTCTAGTGTGGGTTATTTTCCTATTGGACATACCTGCCTGCTTATGGAAGCCAAGATGCCATGGAATGCCGTTTCCATTTTCCTGGCTATCCATGTAGCATAACTTTCTTGATACTTCGTTTTCAGTGGATTGTCTTCTATAATAATTTTTGTACACCTGTTCCTTGCCTCTCACCAGAAAGTGATTTTTTTTTTTTTTTTTTTTTGAGACAGAGTCTCATTCTGTTGCCCAGGCTAGAGTGAGTGCCGTGGCGTCAGCCTAGCTCACAGCAACCTCAAACTCCTGAGCTCAAGCGATCCTCCTGTCTCAGCCTCCCGAGTAGCTGGGACTACAGGCATGCGCCACCATGCCCGGCTAATTTTTTCTATATATATTTTTAGCTGTCCATATAATTTCTTTCTATTTTTTTTTTAGTAGAGGTGGGGTCTCGCTCTTGCTCAGGCTGGTCTCGAACTCCTGAGCTCAAACGATCCGCCCACCTCGGCCTCCCAGAGTGCTAGGATTACAGGCGTGAGCCACCGCGCCCGGCCAGAAAGTGATTTTTAATCTGGGGAAAAAAAAAAAAAAAAAACTTCACTAGGTTTGATACAGACTAGTCTATTATAGGGCTAAAAATAAGGATATCTGATCTGAGTGCTTTTACTATTAATAATTCTCTTAGTTAGTATTTGAAATGTGGAAATGTAAATACATCCTTCAGAACATTACTCCTTTCTAGAAAGAAATCATATCTATCTTAGCTGTCTGAATATGAAGTTGAGGAGGTTTAACCAAAATTGCTTTAATTCATCAAAAAATTAAAATGTATAAGGAACAAATGAAGGAGTTAAGGTTCAAGTTGTTCCTTACTGTCTATTAGTGATACTGCTGTTTATACTGGAAAATTATGTTGATAAAATATTTTGATCCATATCAGAAAATAAATGAAAGCATGACATTAATTTTAAAATAATGATATGTAAAAAGAGAATATTTTGTGAATTTAGCACACTGCTTTCAATGGGAATATTATATTTGCTACTCAAAATTAAGTTTCATATAGTTTTGGGAAGAGGATTAACAGTAACAATGAATCAATGGACCTGTGTATGGAAGCTGCTATTACAAAGTACCACAAGACTGATTGGCTTAAAAAACAGAAATGTATTGTCTCTCAGCTTTGGAGGCTGGAAGTTGAGCTCAAGATGTCAAAGTATTTGCCTTCTTGGTGTAGCTTATGTGACTCTAGTGCTTAACAGCTCCTGGTGAAGCTAGTATTCTTATTCAGTTCTGCAGTTTTAGAATACCTTTTGTTGTTGAAGATGTGAATGAAGCGTGCATGTACATTGACTGTTGAATTCACTTTTGTGCCATTTTTGTAAATACAATGGTTTTGCACAACCTCAAAAAAAAAAAAAAAAAAAAGTGTTGGCAGGGCCATGCTCACTCTGAAGGTACTAGCAGAACAACTTCTGGGCCCAGCTCCTGGCAGGTCCTTGGCTGTGGCAGCAAAACTCCAGTCTTCACATGGTGTTTTCTCGGGCGCATGCTGCTCTGCGTCCAAATATTCTCCTTTTTGAGGACACCAGTCATATTGAATTAGGGCCCTCACTAACGACCGCATTTTAAATTAAACTAATTACATATGTAAAAGCCATATTGCTAAATAAGGTTATATTCTGAGGTGCTGAAGGCTAGGACTCCAACATATATTTTTTGAGGGAAAACAACTGAACTCATTACAGAGAGTAGTATGGCTCTTTGAAAATAATAATTATTAAGTTCTAATGGGATTCCTTGTCCTATTCCTAAAAGCCTGCAAGAAATATGCTTGCTGGTTAAAAAAGAAAATGGAACACACAAATTTGTTCTCCAAAGAATCAAGAGATAGTTTTGTAGACTCAATGGTCTCTTATACACATTGTTCAATTGGGGTTATACCCCGTTTGTCAGATTTTATTATTCTGGATAGAATAGCAACCCTTAAGCTGTAAAAACTGGGCAACCACTGATCAGTTATTATTGAATTTAGTTTATTTTTCATTTTGGAAAACATTTAGTATATAAAACTTTTTTTATAAAGTGAGTACATATGATTTTCATTTTTAAAAGTTAGAAAATAAATTATAGATTGATCTTGTCAAAGGATGTTAATTTCCAAGTTCTATTTTATAATTTAAAAAATACTCTAATAGCTCTTACATTTGGCTGAGAAGAGTTTTAGGAGAAATAAAATAGATATATGTACATCTGAAAAGATCATTCTGAATTGAAGATATCCTCAATAGACATTGGTGGGAAATGTTGATGTTATTTTTAGGTTAGATCAAGTTTGACTAAAAATATATGAATGCATATCTATAAACAACTCATTAAAACCAATATTCCTATAGTCAATTTTACCTTTATTCTCTCAGCAATATTAGAAATGACATTTTGGCTATGCTCATCCATGGTTACCTAGACAATTATTTTAAACAAATTTCCTAAGTCTGTTCATTGTTTTGGAACTTTAGAAATACAGCTTATTCAGCAGCAGAAAATACAAATTATTTATAGTAATAATTCTGTCATTATGAAAATCCTCCAGATATTAGAGGAAGAGCATTATAGATTGACTTTCTCAATTTCAACCCATTATTTCTAATAGCACTTTCCAAAGTACTGATTATATTGTTTTTAAAATTATCATAAATATCACTTATTTTGAAAATTATAATAGTAATAGTGTTAGGTTAATGATACCTGGCATTTTTCATAATCAGTGGACCATGAGAGTTAAAAACAAGGAAAAACAACTAGTCTTCAAACTTAATAACTATTACTTGAACAACAAAAAAATTGGATCTTTCAGATATTTTTTAAAAATTTAATAAAATGCAGTTTTCAAAGAGGAGATACATGTAATTCACAATTACATAAAATATATTTCTCTCAGGACCTCTACCAGTAAAACATAAATAAATGTATAAAGTGCATAAATAAATATATTTATTACACGGTTGGATGTTACTTAAAACATACCCAAGCTTTATGCTCATAAGATTGGGTCAGGGCTTGGTGAAAGAATCCGAATATTGTTCTTCGCTATCTTTGCCATCTACTATCCTTCGATGATGTCAAAACATTCAGTATTCCCAGGCTTAATCTGGTCATTTGTAAAATGGTAGGATGCTTTCTAATTTGCCTTCCAAATATTAAATTTTGTGATGCTATTTTCTAATTAAAGTGAATAGAGACTTGTGATATGGTGAAATATATGTTTGGTCTTCTACCCTTTTTCTTGGGGTAGAAGATCCTAAAATTCTTAGAATCTCCTAAATGATGTCTTTTTAGTATGATAACAAGTTGACTGGTGGCTGGTAACTTCAAGGGGGGCGGGGGGGCTGGTCACCAGCAAGACCAAGCAGGATGAGTGGATTGGTGCTTTCCCACCTCCCAACCTCCAGAGAGGGGAGAGAAGCTGAAGGTTAAATTGATCACAAATGGCCAATGGTTTAATCAATCGTGCCTACGTAATGAAACCTTCATAAAAAAACCCAAAAGGGATGGGTTCTGAGAGCTTCTGGATAACCAAACACATGGAGGTTGCTGGAACTTGTAGAGGTTTCTGGAGGCTGGCGTGCTAGGGCAAGGCATGGAAGCTCTGTTTCCCTTTCCTATACCCCGCCCTATGCATCTCTTCATCTGTATCCTTTGTAATAACCTTTATAACAAACCAGTAAAAATCAGTGTTTTTTTAAGTTCTGTGAGCCACTCAAACAAATTAATAACCCAAAGAGGGGGTCAGGGAACCCTGACTTGAAGCCAGTCAGTTGATCAGAAGTTCCAGAGTCCTGAACTTGCAACTGCTGTCTGAAGGGGGCTCAGTCTTGTGGGAAAGAGCCCTCAACCTTTGGGATCTGACACTATTTTCAAATAGGTAGATTGTGTCAGAACTGAATTGGAGGACACCCAGCTGGTGTCTGAAGCAGAATTGCTTGTTTGCTTGGTGTGTGGGAAAAAACTCCATGCATTTGATCACAGAAGTCTTGATTGTTGTTGAGTGAGACAGTAGAAAAGCACACTATTAGGTATCTACCCAAAGGAAAGAAAAAGTCATTTTACCAAAAAGGCACCTGAACTTGAATGTTTATTGCAGCACAATTCACAATTGCAAAGATGTGGAATCATCCCAAGTGCCCAATACGTGAGTGGATTAATAAAATGTGGTATATGTATACTATGAAGTACTATGCAGCCATAAAAATGGTGAGCTAATACTTTTGTAACAACCTGGATGGAACTAAAGACCATTCTTCAGGTATCACAAGAATGGAAAAACAAACACCACATGTACTCACTATTAAGTTGAAACTTATCGATCAACCCATATGCACATATGGTAGTAAAACTCAACAGAAACCAAATAGGTGGGAGGAGAGAAGAGGGGACAGGTAAATTTACACCTAACAGATACAATGTACATTACCTGGGTGATGGGCATACTTATAACTTTGACTCAAACTGCACAGAAGCAAATTATGTAATCAAAAGTGTGTATCTCTGTAATATTCTGAAATTACAAAAAAAAAAAAAAAAAAAAAGAAAAGTTTGTGTTTGATTAGGGATGTCAGGGCCAATACTCCTTTTCTTAAACCTTAAGCCATACAGGAAGCACTTTATTAAATTTACTCTTTAATTTTCTGATGCATTACGTCAGAGTTTTAACATATATGAGGGGAAACTAGTTTCTTTCTTAAGTCATTGAATGGCTAACAGGAATTGTGCTGTTAGGCTCTGAGACTACTGGGGATTTAAGAAGCCACTGGAGATACTAACAGGGAAGTTCCAGAATATGGAAGGGGAAGGAGTCTGAGGACATGTGTGAAAATACCTTCCCCTCCACCCCTGCCCACCATCATCACCACCACACACACACACACACACACACACACACACACTCATTCTTCAGAGATAAGGATGGACAGGTTCTGAAGCAATCAGTGACTTGACAACCTTCTACCATAATTCCAATTCCTTCATAGACCTTTTGGGATGACTGCTTTACATTTTCTGAAGATAAGTAAAGAAATAAACATCTGCCTCTGAGACTGTTTTTACGTTTTTGTTCCTTGTTCAGGCGGACATACAAATATCTTGAAAGCTATAGAGAACATTAACAAAGATTAACTTGTACATTTATACACTTGGAAAGCAACGCTGAATTTAACTTTACTTGTGAAAATAATTTTATATTTAAACAAAATTTTAATTCCATAGAAATTTGACTTTATTTAACCCTAAACTATTTTCACAAAGCTGATTACTTATTAATACCTGCTTACCTTCCATAGATTTTTGATTACTTCTAACATGTCCCTTTTTTAAAGAAAATTGAATAAAACTATTTTTTTCATTCTCTCAACAAATATTATAGAAAGGAGCAAAGATCAGTCCTCATGATGTTAAAAGATTCTGTTTTTGACGTTTTTCTTTTGTCATGAGTGTAATACAAATAATACAAAATAGGAAAACGGACTATTTCAGTGCCTGCTGTAATTATCACATATTTTATGTGGCTGTGGTGACTGCTATTGATTCCTCAAAAAACTGAAATGAATTTCTTAGCTATGCTTTAATCTGCTTCAACCTCAGAAAATAGATGTAGCCAAAATTAGGACCAATACTCTCCAGAGAATAGAATCAAAGATCTTGAGAGTGCATCGAGTCTATCGTCCTTTCTTCAGTATTGAAGGTTGATCATCCAATATGCTTCTGAAAGGTCTTCAGGGTCAGAATAGCCACATTAAAGGATGTTCTTCTAATTACAAAATATACTTGCACATACTAAATATAATTGTAGTTGGATTCCAACAATCAGATAAAACCCAGAAAAATATATCATTTTAGGAATGCTTCATTACATTGCAGATTTTTTTCATAAACTCAGAACCAGAAATTTTAATTATTTTTCTGTTTTATTTTTTTCTCTCATTCGCACTGAGCTTATTTTGCTAGTTTGCGGTGTTCCCTAACTCTTCTATATAAGTATATACTTCAGCATTTCCCTGGTAAAAATACTTCTAAATCCAAGTTCCTTCCTCCTTCTCCCTTACAAGATGCCATCAAGTCTTTGTGCCATGACAGCTTGTCCATATGTTCTTCTCAGTAACCTGATGGTGGCCACTCAATGCCCTGTGCGATGGCACATTGAGAAGCCATTCTATCCAGGTTTCCTCCCTTTCACCAGGGATTTGTAATGAAATATCTTTGTCCCAACTCTGAGTGCCTTGTTTCTATTCTCAGAGATCACTTAAAGTTCTTATCTTAATTACTTCTCTGTCTCGTGTCAATGCATTTACAATTTTATATTGCTTTGCACAGACTTTTCCTTTCTTCAAGGTCCTGAACCTACTTTCTTCCCTCTCTCCTCCCAGGTGTTGGTCAGTGTTACATCCTAATAACCATACATGGCCTAAACCAATTAATAATTTTAAACAAATTTTCTATTTCAGATAGTGTCCTGCACTCCCACATGCCAATCTCACACTCAACTCTATGCCTTGAAATAACTTAGTTTGTCTCTACCAAGCCCAACCTAGGCCCCAATTCCTCCTTAAGACTTTATGTATTTAGACCTAATATAATTTCTTTGACACTTACATTCAGTATTCTATACTGTCTTTCAAATACTAACTGTAATATGTTGTGTGATTTTCAAATTGATGTACCTATGTAAGTCCTATCTCCCCAATGATACAGCAAACTCCTTGGCTTCAGATATTGCACCACATAATTATGCACATTACCTCCTGCCTGCATGGATCAGAAAACACAGAAGATGATCAGTAAATGTTCCTTGAATTGAATTATCAGCCTGTCCATTTAATGTGTTAGCAGATGTTTATTCACTTCATGTGTTTCCTTTGATTAATCACAATCAAAATAAACCCCGTGGTGGGCTATATTTTTACTGAAGCTGGCAAAGATTGAGTTAGGCCTTATGATACCAGATCAGATGCATATTTTGTTTTGTTTTCCTTTTAAACTAGAAAGAACCTATGCCACTGAGAACAAGGAGCAGCACCAAATCAGAATCTCTTGGGGAAAGCTGAAGCCTTAAAATTAAACTTAACAGCTGCAAATGCCAAATTTAGGAGGCAGAGAATGAATTGAGATACTGATCCCAGAAACACAGGGTTTGAAGCCAGAACGTGGAAGCAAAATCAATGTAATGTAGACATGTATATGGAACAGTATTCAGTGGAGAGTGAGTATTCCAGGATGGTTTCAATAATAATTATCGTCTGTAGTTTCCACAAAAATAGAAATCTGGATCATGTCATGTGATCGTGTATGTAGATACAAATTAGCTGAACTACTCCCGAATCTGCGGCTAGTCTCTGGTGGCGTGCCGGGGACCGGTTAGTGCTCAGCTGCTGAACACATTACTCCTCAGTACTCCATGGGGTTTAATCACTGCACAAGGTGGACTACACTCCCACAGGAGAAATGCATTCCACAGTTTTCTTAGCTTTGGGTTGTTTGTAATGAGTCACCCCAGAGACTTCTAGCGGCTTCTAGTTGGCGGAGCACTGTGGAAGCTGCTTGAGGAAAGGTATTAGACAAATACACGTCATTGACATTGGCTGATGTGTATTCCAGTGTTCCAAGGCAGCAAAGTATTAGAATGCATAAAGTATTAAAAATTTGTTTTTCCCCGATACAGTTTGAAAATTTTATAAAACTCAATTTGTGGCAATACCTCATATAATGCCAGCTAAATGTTATGTCTAATAATAAACATACTGATTATTAATTGTTCTTGTTATGTCTAAAACATTTGCTTAAAAAGATATTACAAATTTCCTCCTGTTTAGCATGTAAAATACTCTAAGAAATAAATACCCCTTTCTCAAAATTGAATTTATATTTCAAATTTCAGGATAAAAGAAAGCTAATTGAAATAACTCAACCACATAAATCAAATGAACTTAAAATTCAAATCTGATTTTTGAAAAATCTCACAGTAAACAAAGGATAACCTCATATGCATAATGAGGTAAAGGATTAAGACAGCCATTTAGTTAATTCAAGCTACAAAATCTCCTTTCCTGTAACTTTAATGAATATTTTAGGTAAAAGTACTGAAGTCTAAATTTATCTGGAAAGTTGCCCTGGCTTTTCAGGGAACTTTTCAAGGATGGAGACACTGACAATATTACTTTTCTAAAAAGGTTCATAATTTACATTTTAGTATTTGTCACACACTATTAGATTTACAGACTTCTATTTCCAGTATTCTCTTAATTAAGACAGTCCTTCTAGATAAAAGGATTAACAATTATTTATAAGGTAGGAAAATTCCCCCTTATGCTTACGGGTCATAGATGTGATCCTTAAGCTATAGCAAATATTAAGCATTACCAACGTAATTGTGGATGTGGCATTTTTGGAAAAGACTGTATTTTTACTCTCTTTATTCAAGCTTCTATATGTCACAAATACCTTTCGTAAGCTAAGAGCGATGATGAACAAATGCCAGGTTTAGGGCCACCTAATCATTTTTTTATTATTCTAAAGCAAGACATTTGTGTGTATACAAACTTTAACTAGCTTATTGTGCTGAGGTTATTTTAGTGATATAATACAGTGGTTCTCAAAATTGGTTTGTATCAATTTGTATCTGTGATTAAAAAAACAAACAAAAAACAAAACTATCCATCTCAAGCCCCCACTGCAGCCTTACTGAATCTGAATCTCCAGTGAAGTGTATCTCAGGCATCTATGCAGTATAAAATTTCACCAGTGAGCCCGATGGATAGTAGGGGGGAGGGACCATGTGAAGGTGGCTAATTTAGGTTAAAAGGAACACACAAACCAAACTTGAAAATACATTTAAGTGCTTGTTTCAGTGCAAGTATTTAAGTTAAAGATGTTTTCATCAGTCTTTGCAGTGATTTTATAGGGCTTTATTGCCAATAAGAGTATCCATCTCTTTCACATTTTATCTCAAATCCTGAGTTGAAACAAATTGTAATGTCATACTGGAAATGGCATTATTGCTGTGAAATACAAATGTTGTTAGAGATAAATTGCAATTAGAAACCACTTTGAGGATTTCATTTGTGATTAGGAACAAATTCTAACTTACAAATAAGTGCCTGAGGATGTATAAAAACAAGTGATAATCTAAATTTTCCTTCTTTTGGGGTGAGCAAACACCAAAGACAGTGGGAGATCTGATCTAGTCTCAATGTCCAGGAAATAGAAACTGCATGTATCAAAATGAGATAAGAAAATTCTGTCTTTTTTTTAAAGACAGAATGCCAAATAGTCTAACAAAGAGGAAATGATTACAGGGGAAAAGTAGTTTTTTTAATAAAAGTTAATGTATTTTAAGAATTCACTTCATTAAGAGATTGAACTGTTTTAAAAGGGATTTTTTTTTTTTAATTTAAAAAGCAGAAATCCTGATTAGTCATTTATCTTCTCCAAATCATATAGCTATTGAGAAGACAGTAAAGTCCTTAGCGGAGTCTGTTTCCTTCCCAGAAAAGCAAGGAGAAGCTACTATTGAGTCTAAGGAATGTATTTCAGGGAGCACAGGAGTTGCAGTAAAGCTCTAGTGAGCAGTGTGAGCTCCGTGCGTGGCTGATACCTTTTGACTCTTGTTGCTTGTCTTTAGTATGGAAGGTGCAGTGAATAGTTAACCCTCTTTACAACCAGCCAAAGAAAAACATTTGCAATTGTTCCCAGTCTGTCTGTCTGTCTGTCTCTCTCAACACCTTATCTGACAATCTTCACTTCAAGGCAGATCCTTTGACCTAAGCTGATTATTATAGACGCATGAAGGACACAGCCAGCTAGCCATGCTTTTCAAGGAAGAGATTTGGCTCCAAATAGGACACTAAGCTTTTTAGCCTTCTGCTTATTTACCTCCTCAGCAAGACGCAGTATCTCTGGGTGCTTAGTGGACTCCTGGGGAATCAGGGGAGAAACAAAAGCAGAAGTGGCAGCCGCTGCAAATGTGGGAGTCTGTGCCATTAAAGGAAGCAGTTGCTAATAAGGGCCTGTGAGACCTAGGTTTCCTTGGTTTCCATGACAGTTATTAGGTACCATAGAAATTGAATTGTCTCCCACAATGCTCTTAGGGGAGAGGGGGTGCTCCAGTGACAAAGCAGTGCAGTTATGACTTGCAGTAAATCGTCCTTTTAAGAATGCAATACTCTCTGGATTATTTGCTCTTGCGTTTCTTTTAAATTCCCCTTTCAGTGTGTTTGACATTTGGCCAGAAGACCCTGGCCTCTGCTGCACAGTGTCTCAAACACTATTTTTCCCCTTTTTGTTTAGACCTGAGCTTGGCAAAGCAAGGATATGAACAATTGTGCAGGTGGGTTACTCAGGGCGAGTGAAGAGATAAGGCGTCCAATCAGGGACTGGCCACCTGCAGCCCTGCCAATATGCCCCTCCACCAGATTCCCGTAATCCCGGCACGGGAGACGGCCAGCAATGGGAGAAGTTCAATGGGCAGAAACAAAGAGAAGAACAAGGAAGTCGAGGTAAGAGGAGGTTTGACTTAATAAAATCAGAGAGCCAAGCCACGCTGCTCTGTGCCACAGGAGTGGTGAAGGCTTAGAGTAGCTAGATTCCAGTTCTCCGGTAATAGATGGAAGAGAATCATTTGTAATTAACAGAGGCTGTTAAACTACACCTCTATTTTCTGAATGAAAAAAGGAACCAAATCCATAAGGACACTTGTTACTTGACAAGTAAAACTTTTGCCTCTTTTTCTAAACAACTTATAGTCACTTTTGATGTTTATGGTTTGCAGGGTACAATGCAGCTGTCCTGGGTGGACCATGGACATTGCTGCTGTCCATTTTCACACAATGGAACTGTTGAGACTTGCTAATTTTGTTCACTGCTCATTAAGCTAGAATGTTTGGAAATAACTTTCTTGACAAAGCGACAGAGCAGCCAGGGATATGAAAGCTGTGACACTGAATACATAACACAGATTAGTGCCTCATAGGCTCTGTTGCTTTCCATTCACTGGTAGCACATGCTTGTGTATGACTTTTGTTCGATATCTGTTCATTGGTATTTTGTTCTTCATGAAAAACACATCATTTGAAACTTGAAATGGGCTGTAATAGTCAATGTATCACATGTAGCCTTTATTTTGCAGTGAAATTTAGCAGCTGTTGTTCTAAGTTAAACTGCTCGAAACATCAAATGCTGGGACCATATTTCACAGAGTTTTAAGAAAGGATATTGGGTAAAAATATCATAAATGCTGTTGTGTTCCCCTAAACGGAAGCTTGAGATAGAATTCCAAGAACTGAAATCCTCTTGTCTCTTTAACATAACTATTATCTAGTCCTCATTTCTCCTTAGCCTTGTAGGAGATGAGCTTTCCCACTTCTACTTCTGTATGCTAATCTTTTTCTCTCAAGAATAGGTGCTAGGGACAGAGGGAGCAGCACACAGAAACAAAACAAAACAAATAAAGGGAATGGGAGTAGAGTGGCAAGGAGTGTCTGAGACAAAGAGAATAATAAACTTGCAAACATCTTCAAATGAAAAAGGACATTTATCTCGTGGTTTTGATTTGCATTTCCCTGATGATTAAAGATGTTGAGCATTTTTTTTCATATACTTATTGGCCATTAGTCTATCTTTTTTTGAAAAGCTTCTGTTCATGTCTTTTTCCTACTTTTAATAGGGTTGTTTGATGTTTTCTTGCTGATTTGCTTAAGTACTTTGTAGATTCTAGTTATCAGCCCTTTATCAGATGTATAGCATGCGCATATTCTCTTCCATTGTGTATGTTCTCTATTTGCTCTATTGATTATTTCCCTGGCTGTGCAGAAGCTTTTAAATTTAATCAGGTCCCATTTATTTATTTTAGTTGTTGCTGTGATTGTCTTTGGGGTCTTTTTCATAAACTTTGCCTAGGCTGATATCTATAAAGGTTTTTCCAACCTCTCCTTCTAGAATTCTTATGGTTTCATGTCTTAGATTTAAGTCTGTTATCCATCTTGAATTAATTTTTGTGATTGGTGAGAGGTGTGGATACTGTTTCAGTCTTCTACACATGGCTATCCAATTTTCCCAGTACCATTTATTTATAGGGATTTTCCCAGTACCATTTATAGGGATTCTTCTTCCCATTGTTTGTTTTTGTCTGCTTTGTCAAAGATCAGATGGCAATATGAGGATAATGAGGATAGTTTTATATTTGGGTTCTCCATTCTGTTCCATTGGTCTCTGTTTCTGTTCTTGTGCCAGTACCATGCTGTTTTGATTACTGTAGCCTTGTAGTATAGCTTGAAGTCTGGTAAAGTGATACCTCCCCATTTATTCTTTTTGCTTAAAGTTGCTATAGCTATTGGGGTCTTTTCTGGTTCCATATGAAGTGTAGAATTATTTTTTCTAGATCTGTGAAAACTGACATTGGTATTTTAATGGTGATTGCATTAAATCTGTAATCACTTTGGGTAGTGTAGACATTTTAACAAAGTTGATTCTGCCAATCCATGAACATGATATGTTTTTTCATTTGTTTATATCCTCTGTGATTTCTCTCCTCAATGTTTTGTAGTTCCTCCTATAGAGGTTTCCTCCCCTTCATTAAATATATTCCTAACTCCAGTGAGAATGGTTTTTAACAAAAAGTCCCAAAGCAACCAATGCTGGCATAGATGTGGAGAGAAAGGAACACTTATACATTGTTGGTGGGACTGCAAACTAGTCAGCCTTTATGGAATTAGTATAGAGATACCTCAAAGAACCAAAAGTAGAACTACCATTTGATGTAGCAATCCCACCATTGGGTATTTACCCAAAGGAAAAAAAGACATTTTATTAAAAAGACACTGCACTCAAATGTCTATAGTAGCACAATTCATAATCACAAAGATGTGGAAACAACCCAAGTGGCCATCAATACATGAGTGGATTAATAAAATGTGGTATATATACATATATATACACACACACACACACACACACACACTGTGGAGTATTACTCAGCCATAAAAAACAAAAAAACAATGGTGAACTAATACCTTATGTAACAACCTTGTTGGAACTGGAGATCATCCTCCTAAGTGAAATATCACAAGAATGTAAAAACAAACACCACATGTACTCACTATTAAATTGGAATTAAATGATCAAAACTCATGTGTACATATGGCAGTACGATTAAATGGAAATCAAGCAGATGGGAAGGGGGAGAAGGAGATTGGTAAATTCACACCTAACAGTTACAATGCACACTATCTGCATGATGGACACACTTACAACTTGGACTCAAACTGTACAAAAGTAATTCATATAACCAAAATGTTTGTACCCCTGTAATGTTCTGATATAAAAGAAAAGAAAAAAAAGAAAAAGAAAAAGGACATTTATAGCTTCTTTCCACTATATTTGGTCTGATTCGGAAAATGTCATTTAAGAGCAATGAGTTCTTGATGTGCCTAGAACTTGTAAAAATCTTGAGGAGATTTTTCTGACTAATTTAGTAAAAGAGGTACTTTTACCTAAGTAATTGCCTTTATCATAAACACATCAGGTATTTCTGTAATATCTGGGAATAAAACATCTTTGTAAAGAAACTTCTCAGCTCAGTATTAATTGGAAAGATTCTCTATAATGTGTCTCCTTTCCCTTGGAGATGTGATTATTAGAATAGCAAAGATCTATCTTCTAAGTTTATTGGTGTGGGATGGGGAGGGTGTGAGACACTGATCAGTTCTGAAAATAGATATGGAAATGCCAAAAGCAAGATTCCTAAAAGTTATACATTGCTTATTCATAGTCTAAATCTTTGTATAAATTTAAGATAATTTTGAAGAAAACTTCATTTGAAAATATTGGGTAGCAATTTTGTTTGGTATCTGGAATGATCAGCATCTGAACAATATTGGAAAAAGAAAACATTGTTTCAACTCCAAATCTTCACCAGAAATCTTCTGCTGTTGGTTTCTATTAATACTTGAAATGAACTAGATAGACTGAGATGGCTTATGTGATTTTTGAAAACAAACAAACAAACAAACAAATGTGGGTTTTTTCCCATGTTAGAAATAATAATGAAATTATTCTACCTTAAGTAAAATAACAATTTTTATCCACATATTGGTATTAATCCACATCTTTAAACATGTTCACAAATCCTTTGAAGTATTTGTACATGAATAGCTATGTTTCTTTCAGGGGCAAAAACACTTTAATACATCATGATGGGTGTTAGTTGGCATTCTTAAAGGAAAATTGGGTTAATTGAGAAAAAAGAGAGGAAACTCTGTGCCTACATATTTTTGAAAAGAGATATAGTTCTGAATATCAGAAATGGAAGCTCTTTTAAAGTTTCAAATACTTCTTGGTTTTCTGTAGGATGGAATTAAAAGTTTCTTTTTAAAAGTATGTTTAAAACATATTATTAAATCTTGTAGGCCATTAAGCTGCTTGTTTTGATGAACTAAATTAAATAGTCTAAAAGAGTTGTAAATGCCATTTAAGGTGATAAATTAAACAATATCTATCCTGTGTATTAGAAAGCAAGAGAAATCTATTCAGTACAATGATTTCTGTAATTTCAAGTGGTGATACACTCTAAAGGAAGGTAAAACATCTTGCACACATATGGACATGTCTTGATTGTTGAACCAATGAGAAACCTTCTCTTTTGAAGTTTCCTGAATGCTTTTTTGCTTGTCTTAAAGTTATCCAAAGGATGCATATGCATATTGATGCAAATGATCTACATTCAGAATTAAGAATTTGCTACTTTAAATGTAAGCCAATTTAATTTCTGTTCTATGGGAACTTAGAAACTCTTGGATAAATGAATATACTAACTTAGTGTCAGATTTTCTGTTTTTTTTTTTAAGTCATATAAAGAATAACATAAAAAAAACCAAAATCTATTTGTTAACTATTGTTATTATCCAGAAGCTAGTCTGTAAGAAATAATTAACAGATTAAGATTTTAAAAAAATAATAATTCTAACTCTAAGCTTTATATAGAATATACATTTGACATATTTTGTATCAAATAATATTATTTATCCATCTGGTTAATAATCTTAGAATCACAAAAACAATATAACATATTATGCCCAGTTTGGGTATAATTTGTATTAATGGTTAAGGGAGAGATGCAGGTTTATCTTCCAAAAGCACCAGCTCTGGAGGTTGATTGGGTAGTTAAAGGATAATACCTTGGACTTGCATTCCAGGCACAGATTTTATTAGCACAACCAGTGTGGTTACCACAAACACTTCAATCTTTCATGAAGTAGATAGACATTATTAGTTCATAATACAGTCATAGAAGATTTAAAATAATGCAGTTGGTCAAATTTATTAATTTACACCTGGAAATGTTATATATATATATTTGTAAGGAACGTTTGAGTGGAAGTTCCAGGAGACCAGAAGAGTTCTGGAAAGGAAATTAGTAATCAGACTTTTCTAAGCAGCATGAAATTGATAAGGGAAATAAAATGGCTTGGGATGGGGGATAATTCAGCTACACCATCTTGGAAAATCACGACCTTGGGAAAACCATGGGAGAAGATACCTCTCTCTAAAGACATTCATAGTTCCAGATTTATTTTTTTCTGGTTGAGATGTCAGAGACTGACAGTTTAGCCCCTTTAAATCTCATTTGCGTACTTTTTTAAGTGGGCCACTTTGCTTCCATTAATCCATTCTTTTCTTCTTTTTTAGACATGTTAACACCACTTATTAGGCTGTAATTAATTCATATTAGAGATATGGGCCTAAAAGACATCTGTCTCTTACAAGAGCAGTGAGTTTTATTAATCAAATTCTTAGCCCCCTTGGAGTAACTTAATTTCCTACTCTATATTTGGAAATTAAAATAATTGTATAAATTCAGTAGTTAGTCAACCTCTAGCACATATTCCTTATAATTCTCTGGGATTTGTACACAAATGTTTCTAAAGCTTACTGTGTTTCAACTGTAGAGATACACCAGGAATGGCCTGAGGTTGCTACTGCTGCCTGCATTGCATGCTGCTGTTTCTCCCTCAGCACATTCAGTACATACCTTAGATGATGAAAGGAGAGAAGAGGCCATGAGCCCTTTTCTCTAACTTTCTTTACTCTCAAGCTGACCACACAGCTAATGTACTTTCGAAGGATTTGGGGGGAAAATCAAAAACAACTTTTTTTATATGTACATTTTCCTTTCCTGCCTTCCGTATTTTGTGCTATTTCTCTACTTCAATTTTTCCATTTTTCTCCCCCAAAGAATGTTTAGCTGCCTGTCCTTTTTCCTCAGCTATCCCTTTCCAATGATAGCCCATCAGCCATCTTTCTTTTCTCAAAGCAGCTACAGATCTGTTACTGGAGAATCCTTTCATGAATTCCAGTGAACTGAAACAATATGGCTTTTTTATGTATACTCTTCATTTTGAACATAAGGGATAAAGTACACATTTATTAATCCTTGTTTTTTTAGTTAAAAATTTTAAAAGTTAAATGAACATATTTAATCTCAGGACCAGAACTGAGATTAGTCTTCATGCCATTCTGATTTCAAATCCTGTGTCTTTCTTTTGTTTTTTTTATTTTTACAGTTAAGTTACCTTAATCTTTTCACATTCATTAAGCAAAATTGGCAGGAAAAAAGGATCTCGGAACCAGAAATTTTCTTAAAAATTCTTTATCTTAATTCTACAACTGAAGCCCATAGAGAATAAAGAGTTTGTTGATGTCACACTAGTTAGTGGTGAATTTGGGAAAAAAAACACAGGCCTTTTACTGTTAGTCTATTGCTCTTTCTATTATTACTACTGCATTTAATGATCTTTTTTTCAAGGCATAAAATTATATTAACCTAAAGAATTAATATAACCCCAAAGCTGTTAGCCCCTGAGTAGGGGAGTTTTGGTTTCTTGTTGTTACAGTGTCTGCCCATAATTCTTAGGGCCAGATGGATTATAAAATAGGTGAATTTATAGAATATAACTAGAATTCATTTTATTAAAATTCAGAAAATATGGTGAAATTAAATAATAATGGGCAAAATTGTTTAGTAGGAAGATACTGGGCTGAGATTCAGAATAGTTGAAATGGAGTCCTGGCTTCACCAAGGCCTTCTAACCTTGAGTAAATAACTGATTTAACTTCTCAAGCTTGCCCCCTTAAGAAAACAGTACACTCAAACTAGATCTCATTTCAAAAGTAAAAAGTTTCTATTTTCTTCTGTTACGCCTTTAACATAATCATGTGGACATTTTCAACTCTGGGCACACGAAGGTCATGTTTGTCTTCAAAGGCATATTTGTCCCAGGCAGGGTAGGATTGAGTAGCAAAGACTCACCTCTAGTGCACATCTACTGTGTTCACAGTGCATCATCCATTCTTCCTTCTGGTAACAGTGTCCAGAGAGCCAACCCTCTCTATTCTCAACAATATGATTTGGGATGGGCATTCATTGGCTTTAAGCACTTAGTATATTACAATACCCTGTCAAGGTAATTGGTTCAGGAATGGATACATCACTCTATCAGTGGATCAAGTATGCCTTGAAACCAACCCTTGTTCAAAAACAAACAACTTTCCAATGAAGTGATTCAATATATGTCCTTTACTGTTTAAGCTATGTTTTTGGTGGGGTGTTATATGACTTACACACAAAGGACCCTAAATGATGCTTTGCCAAAGTGCAGCTACAATAGTTTGCTGCTTTGTTACCTGTGCAGCAACTGACTTCCAAGACTGGCAGTAGCCGGGATCCACATAAAGCAGCCACGAACATTAATTTATCAATAACCTTTGCAGAGAGCACATTTACCCAGTGCGCACAGGTTAATGCTCTATATTAACTAAATGAAATGCATCTTTAGCAGGTGTGAGTCTGACACTACAGGGAGAATGCCAGGGGGTAGAAAGGCTAATTCTCTTTTTCATCTCTTCAGAAAAGCACTTTCCAACTACTCTCCTGAGTCTAAATTGAGTATTAGAGTCCCATGTGCTTAGAGTGAATTCCACTGAGTATGCTAATAGTGTTAAAATACTTTCCTATAATGAAAACCAGGAAATTTCCATACTATTATTTGCTTTCAGCAATGAAATTAGCATAATTCACATTAATTTTTCTTGTTTAAAACAGATGTTGTGGGTAATTGCATTAATAAGTAAGACTGAATAACACATTTTATTGACTATTAAATGAAAACAATTAGTAATTGCTGACACACCCTGGTCAGTATTTTAAAAATTGTGGCCTCAATTAGGCAGGTAGGTTGTTAAAACTCCTCCTTGGTATGGGACTTTAAAAAATTTCATTATGGATTCATGGCTGATTTAATGAGACTCCATGTGGTCATTGTGTCTGAAAGACTGTGGAACAAAAATCTTGATGTGGATGAGTCTTGGAGCATGGGAGGAGCAGGTGTAGCTATGCATGTTTTATTAATCAGGATTTTTAGAACTCACTGATTAGCCAATATTTAACTCAATTCTTTGCAGCACAAAGGGAGTACTGACAATGCCAACATGCATTTAGAATCCCTCAATTTGAGGGACCGCTGAAGGGGGAGGATCACAGCCCAAGCATTGCTTTCCCCAGCTCATTCCCAGGAATATCACCCTGAGCCACTTGCAGCAGCCTTCATAACCTCCAGGTGAGGATGAGAAATGACATCGATTCGATACTCATTCTCTTCCTTGTCTCTGCGACCCTGTTAAATAATTGAAAGAGGCATGATACGAGGGTAGAACTGGTGATAGGACTTTTAAAAGAGTGAAAAGGAGAGTGACGAAAAGGACAAAATGCTCCGGGGTGCTGGGTGCCTGACTTTTGGCTTTCAGCCTGTCATTGTGCAAATCTGGATAGCAAAAGCGAAGCAGGCAAGTTCAGTGGGGTCTTTTCACCCCACCACTACCAAAGAATGTACATTTTCTGATACAAAGCAACATGTTACATTCTTTAGGATTTGTACTTTTGATGTTAACATGAATAAAAGGGAGTTTCTTAGGAAAAACATTCTGGCACCTGGGAAATGATTGAGCATGCACTACAGCAGGGCATGGAAAACGAAGCTCATGTGTAAGAAACAGAGTGTAACATTTGTTAAGTGAAACACCAGCTACATGGTTTCACATACAGTCAGATTATTTTTAAAAAAATAATTATTTTTTAACTGATAGCATAATAAGTGTACGTATTTATAGGGTACACAGTGATGTTTTGATACATACAATGCACAGTAATCAGATCAGGGTAATTATATATCCGTCTCAAACATGTATTATTTCTTTATGTTGGGAACATTCATTGTCCTCTTTCTAGCTATTTGAAACTATTGGTATAGGATATATTATTGCTAACTATAGTCATCCTACTGTGTTATAAAATGCTAGAACTTATTCCTCCTATCTAGCTGTATGCAGGTAGTAATTACTGCTACCTGTAAACCTGAACAGGTTTATTTCTAAATAAGCTCCATACAGTGGTATATGGCTCTGAATGCTTAGTGTTTGAAAGTTGTATGTATAGGTTGTATAGACTTAGATCTGTGTACAACACAGTTTTACTCTCCAGTTTTATTCAAAATTATTATGTATTCATAAATGTGTTAGGAATTAATTATTGTAAATTTTATAAAATTTTAAAAATTCAAATACAGCAACATACTTTATTTTAACCTATAACTACTTTCTATATGACCGTTTACTATGAAACTGCTACTGTAGTTTATTTAAGTTTTGAAAGGAGTAATTTCTGCATACACTTAGCCAATTATACAGTGAAGGATTCATCTTTGACAGTCAATATTACCATCTGACCCAGGCATTGTTTGTGGTCCAGTGAGAGTATAAGAGAAACTTCATACTCTAGAACTGTACTATATGGCTGCCTACTTAGAGAGGCAAGAGAGTAAGGTGGTTAGGGGCAGGTATCTGGAGGAAGATTGAGCTCAAATCTGGGTTTCGCTACTTCCTAGCTGTGGGATTGCAGAGAGTTTACTTAACAACTCTGTGCCTCAGTTTCCTCATATGTAAAACAGTGACAAATATGAGGACTACCTCATAAAGTTATGAGAATTCAAATGAGTTAGTATCTCAAAGTATAAGAAGATTCACTGGGACAAAATAAACACCATTAAGTGCTTGCTAATAAAAGTGCTAAAGGAATCAATTCTCTATGTTGACTATATTTTTCATCAACATATTTTATTATTCTCTGTGAATATGACTCATTAAGTAATACCTTACATTGTGATGAAAAAATATTTAAAGTTGAATAGCCCCATAAGTCGTACCTTTTATAATAATGATGGTAAAATTAAGGATAATTTTGCCAGCACTCTGGCCTCTACTTAAACAGACCATGTTTGTTTGCCTTGAGTAAGTGAAATCTAATTTTGTGTCTTTTCTTTGCTGACTTGACGTCGACGTCAATCTTATAATTGCTGAACCAAGAATTCTCTAGAGTCAAGAATTTGTAGAGAAATACATGCTATCATTTAATTCTGTTGCATGAGCATGTTTTCAAGTGTTCTTTACTTATGCTAATATTTTTCAACATTTCATAAGCTTTTGAGTATTTTAAATATCTGTTATTTTGAGATATATATATGTGTTTGTGTGTGTATATATATATTTACATTTTCTTCACCTTCATGCTCTAGATTGGCGGTAGTGCTCTCGATTGCCTTTTATTTTACCAGTTTTTTAGGTTTTATAAAGAACAGGCCATGCTATGAAAAACTAAAATAATCAATGATATTAAATGCAAAAGTTGGTTGAAATTTTATATGCATAGGATTGTTTTGTGAATATTTGAGTACTTATGAAAATGATAACTTTTTTCATTATTCTAAATCACAATAAAATTTTCTTAAAATAATACTGTGCTAAACAACATTTAAAATGATTATCAAGTGTACAATGATGACTTTATTATATTGTTGAACCTACAACATTTACCTAAGATACTAGCCTGGTTCAATTCACATGAATTATTCCACAAAAGTTTTTTTTTTCTTTTGATACTCTTTGGGAATATTGATTATTGTAATATCAGTGAATTTACTTTTGGAGAGTAGAAATGCCTAAGAAAAAGCCACTGCACTGAATTTGAATTGAGATAACAGAATATGAAATAGTTGTGGGCTTATGTATATGGACTAGTTAACACTGTAGGTGATATGTACTAGGAAGCAGTCACTCTGCCTTTGTTTAATGTCAACAATGGAGGTGACCATTTGCCCTTAGTTGCCTCAGGCTATCAAAATTCTGGGTTTAATAGCCCTGAATGTAGATGGCTAAATATCGACTACTATTCAGTTTTTTTCTCTAATTGTTTGTAATTTATACATTCCTGGCAAACAGCATTAACAGATAATTTCCCTGACTTGCTAAATAAATGTGCTCTGAAGGTAAAAGGTAGCTTTTCTCTAATCCTAACACTAATAATAATAATGTATTTTATATATTTATAATCATTATTATTCTAGCTATAATTATTGAATACAGTAGAAATTGTTTTATGTACTTTTCATGATAACTTACAACTGGTCTATGAGATTGTCTTTCAGTTGCTATTTCTGAATAATGAATTGCCCCAAAACTTAATGAGTTAAAACAACTATTTTATGATGCCCATGAATTCACTGGGTCAGAAATTTAAACAGTGCCCAGTGGGGTGCTTAACTGTATGTGGCTGTAACTTCAAATCCTTGATTCTGGGAGTTACTCGGATGTGGGGAATGGAATTATCAGGAGGCTCACTCACTCAGATATTGGACACCTGAATTGAGATGATTAGACTAAGACTGCCACCCAGAAAACCTGCATGTGACCGCTTCATGTGTCTTTGCATCCTCATAGCAGGGTGCTTCAGAGTAGTCAAACTTCTTCCACAGAACTCAAGGTTCTAAGTGTGAATTATCAGCAAACAAAAGAATATGCATTATTTTTTTATAACCTAGCCTTAGAAATCACCCAACATCACTTAGGCAGTAGTATATTAATTAAAGCATTCATTCACATACCCACCCAGATGCAAAAGGAGTAGATATAGATCCCACCTTTTGATGGAAGTTGTGTCAAATAATTGTGGGTTCTTGCTTTAAAATCACCACCCTGTAGCCACTATTACTTATATTTCTTCCTTTGTATTCCAGGGTGCAAAATACAGTTATTCCCTTCCCAAAAATCTCTGAATTCTCACCCCATTTTATCATCAACTATAAGTTCAGGATCTTGTCATCTAAGCTTTTCAGTTGCAGGTGAAGCCTCTTGGGTACAGTTCTAATACAGTTCCTTTGAATCTGAAGACCTCTAAAATAAAGATATAAGTTATCTGTCCACTACACTTAACATGTTGGATAACCCCATAGCTGCTCCTGTTCAAAAATAAGAAAAATAAGGGATACAGCAGTCCCTGGACTATAGCAATTCTGAAATTCAGCTGAGCACTTGTTGCAAGTGCTTTGACTAGGGTCTATTCCTACTTCCCAAAAGCAGTTTTCTGAGGCTCTTGGTTCTTCCTTTTAATTTATTATTTCTTTTTTTTTTTTTTTTAAAATAAGATATGGCCTGTACTTCAAATAAGAAGCCCTCTCAAGCTTGCTTTCTGCTCAAGATTGTGGCTAAAAGCTGTCTTTCATTTTGGAATGGCTCTGTCCCTTTCAATCCAAGCTGACTGATTTCTTTAAACATTTTATGGTCTTCCTATGTATCAATTTGTAATCCACTTCATTAGACAAAAGTCATACCCACAAGTCTCTTTGAGCTAAACTCTTTTTTACTTTGGCTTCCTGTGAAGCTACTGAACTTAAGGCTCTCATAATTCTTAGAATCCATATTGTTCACCAGAAGAGGCCTGCCTAGGATTCTTAGAATGGTTTTCTCTCTTTGAATAGGTTCATGAGGCATTGCTTTCAATCTTTCTAAGCTCTTACTAAACCACTGTAGCCAATCCCTTGACTTCGTCTTAACCCTGACATGTTTACTTGAAAAGAACTTTGATATTTCCCTTGAGGCACTTTCCTAACTATAGATTCTTCTGCTGGGAAAGAGTGGGGAAAGTGAAATAGTTTTATGTTTAAATCCAGCTAGCCAAGCCTCCTTTGTATTTTCTCTTAAGTTTTGTTGAAAATTGAAATTTTCTTTCAGTTTTTCTCTCCATTTGTGTCTTATCATATGCAGCCTAGAAATCCCCTTGGCTATTTTACCCACCATGTGTGAGAGTGTTGTCAAACTGTCTGTCATTAACAATAGTCACTGTTTTGTTCAGACTCTGATAACAATTTCTTCCCAGTTTTTTCATTCTTGATCAACAGTCTCCTTGAGCTCTTTCAAACAGTCTCCTCAAGGTTTATATTAGTCAGGGTTCTCCAGAAAAATAGAAAAAATAGGAAGTATATATAATATGGTTTATATGTGTGTGTGTGTGTGTGTATATGATTTATCATGAAGAATTGGCTTATTCAATTATGGAAGCTGAGATCTGTAGTTGGCAAGCTGAAAAACAAGGAAAGCTGATGATGTAAGTTCGATCCAAAGGTGGCAGGCTTGAGACCCAAAAAGGGCCAGATTTCCAGTTTGAGTGCAAAGGCAAGAAAAGATCTATGTTCTAGCTCAAGTAGTCAGGTAGGAGGAGTTCTGTTTTAGCCTTTTTGTTTCATTCAGGTCTTCAATTAATTGGATGAGGGCCACCCACCTTAGGGAAGGCAATCTGCTTTACTCAGTTCACCAATTCAATTGTTAATCTCACCAGTAACACCCTCGCAGACACACCCAGAATATTATCTGGCCAAATGTCTGGGCACCCCTGTGACCCAGTCAAGTGGACACAAAATTAACCACCACAAGGTGCTTCTGGCTTCTGCCTGCCACCTGCTCCCAAAGCCAAGGTATTTGTATAGCGTTTTTATGGCAGCACCTTTCTTCCAGGTACCATATTTCTGTCATAATTACTACTGCTACATAACAAATGACCTCAAAACTCAGTGGCTTAAAACAAACACTTCTATGCTCATGACTTCTGTACATTAGAAATCAGACAGAGCATAGCAGGGATAGTTTTTCACTATTCTGTGATGCCTGGGGCCTTAGCTGGAAAGAGTTGAAAGGTAGAGATTAACTAAACAGTTGGCATCATCTCATGGTTTGTTCACTCACATTTCTGGTATGTGTGTTAGGAATAATCCAAGAATAGGACTGCCAACTAGAGAACCTACACATGACTGTTTTATGTCGATTGGCTTCCTCACAGCATGGTGATTTCAGGGTTGTCAAATTTCTCAAATGGAGGCTGAGGGCCACAAGAGTGAAGTATTCCAACAATCATGGCTAAGCTGCATCACCTTTTGTGACCAAGTCTTGGAAGTCATGCGGCATTATTTTCACCAGAACTTATTGGTTGAAACACAAGTCCACCCTATTCAAAAGGAGGGGGTCGCAGACCCTATGTCTTAAAGTGAGTGATGTAAAGTAATTTGGGATCCATGTGTAAAACCACCACAAATGGGTACTCTCAATATCTTCATTTTAGAACTCAGGAACTTGGGGCCCAGAAAAGTGTGGCCTTTTTTTTAATGATACGCACTTAATAAGAGGCAAAGCCAGGATGCAAACCCTGGCACTCTGACTCCAGAAGCCTTGTTCAAAACCACTATATTACCTTTCTTGTCCCCACTGTGCTATACAAAAGGTGGATGTTAGCATCCCAGACTTTAAAGAGGAAAATTCACTTCCATTAAATTGTTCATTTATTCAACGAACATTTATTTGCACCAACAAGAGCCAAACACTGGGCTGGATACTAAAGATATTCTGTGAACAAGAGGGACATGGCCTCTGTCTTAATGCAGCATAACATCTAGTTTCTCATTATCTTTCTCAGAATCCTTATTTATTATTTCTTGCAAAAGGTCCTCATTATTTTTTAATATGAAAATTTTTCTTTTACTATGGATTTATTCTCTGTGGCTATGTTGGATTAGTTGCAGTAATGGCCCCCTATTTGTTATTTCTCTATATTTGAGGCCTTTCCTAGTGCCCTCCAACACTATTTTTGAAGTTGGCTATGTGACTTGCTTTGGCCGGTGGAAGAGTAGAAAAAATGATGCAAGCTGAGCCTTGAAAAATGCTTGTGAATTAACATTTGCCCTCTTGCTTTTCTTGCAAAGTGAATAAAGGCAGAGTAGCTTTTGGGTGATGGGAGACATGCAGCCTAGTCATTCTTATTGCCTTCAGATCACAGGCGGCCAGTGACTACCCCTACGAGTGAGGCTGAGGCCAGCGGATGGCAGTTATATGAACAAGCTCAGCTGAGACTATTTGTGCCTGGCCTAATTGACAACCTGGCATCATCATGAGCTAAATACATGGATGTTGTCTAAAGTCACTGAGTTTTGCAGTTTATTATGCAACAATGGAAAATTGATACAGTGGTCTTCTTTAAAATATATGCTCATGTTTTCTGTTAGAGAGCCTGACTTTACGTTGATAAATTTGTTCAGCTAGTTCTGATACTCCCTGAAGAAGTTAAATGCAGATTTTATGCTTGCCACGCTATTTTTTTGAAAAGATACAACAATCTATTTTAATACCACATTTACATATAGAAATCATCTTTGCCATTACTAGATTGGTTAATTTCAGCTGCTAAATTAACTTTACAACCATAACAATTACACTGATAGTGACTAATTCTGATTCTCCTAAATCGAGCCCCTTAGATTTCTATACCTAATAGAGCTCTTAAAACATTTACATTTAAGACATTTTTTTAGTACAAATATACCTTGTAATATAAATAAATCTAGTACTTAAAAGTACAGTGTACTTTAACTTCTTAAAATTGAAAAATGTAAAATGCAAACTGCAAAATCCTTTTGGCAGGATTCTTTCTCTTGACCAATTCACATTTCACAATTTTTTACCAATGTTTTGAATGACAATATAAAAAGCATGCTTACTTCTTAAATATGTAATATTGTATTTGGAAGGCTCAATAATATTAGATAATAGCTTAAGAGATGGGATCTTCTCATCCAGCCCCTAGACTTTTAAATATAGTAGTTCTCAATATATCTCGCCATGGAGACATATTTATTTAAAATGCATGGGCCAAGACTCTGTTTTATGTGTTCACTTGGTCCATTCTTTCACCGCTTCCTAATTGCCTTTCTTTAGCTTTAGTTTGTGCAGCTCTACCCTGGTCCAGCCTCCATGTTTGACAACCCATTTGGCCTCATTTCTCTTGTGTATCAGCCTCAAATAGTTGCTCCATTCTTACCTCTGCAAACTTTCTTAGTTTCATTGCCATTTATAGTTTCTTATCGAGGGACAACCCTCCCTTAGCTTTGGTTTTGTGGAACCTTCACTAATAGAGCTAACCTGACTGGCAAATCCAACATGATAAACTCGAACTAGTCTACTGTAAAATGCTATAATTAATTTATGGGTAATACAGCTGTTCCCTTGGTGTTCTGTGGGTTTTCTATGGCCAGTAACCATGGGCTTTTATTCAGTTTGGGGCACAGTAATCTCATTTCTGCTTCAGGGATTAAAAATTACAGTTTTCATTTACCTGTAATGCTTTTTTCCTGAGTCTTCATGTGGATGGTTCTACCCATTTGTCTGAGTTTATCTGAAATAATACTGTGGCACTCTGCCTTACTCTCTATCTCACTACTTGGTTTTATTTGTTTTGTTAATATGGATCATTATCTGAAATTACTCTGTCTACTCCTACTGAAAATAAGGTACATGAAAGGGAAGTGCTTTGTCTCTCTCCTTGGTTAAAGCCACAGGGCCTAGAGCCATATTGGCACATTGCAGCCCTGCAGCAAATATTCCTGGATTGAGGAAATCTTACTCAGGACAAGTGAGAGGATAGTCTCACTCTAATCTGTACTGTTCAGATCTTTCCAGGAGTGTTGTGTTTGGTTCCAATTGATTGTTGAATTTTAAGAAGCACTATTCACAAACTAAAATGTTCCAAGAAATGGACAACCTAGGTGAAAAGGCTTGAAACAATTTTTCCATAAAAATATGTTTTAGGAGCATATATTGGTATGTTTTAGAGACTAAAGATTATGCATAAAATCACAATTTTTTCAAGTATTTGGAGAGTTGAGCTGAGGAAGAGAGATTAAATATATTCAATGTAGCACTGAATGCACAACCTAGAATTAAAAGTAAACAAACTTCTCTTTTTCAGATAAAGAAAAATAAACTCTAGAGTTTTTATATCAAAATATGCCCCCAAATGTTATATATCTTGAGATGTAAAGGTGAAACTAGAATCCAGACTTCCTGAGTCCCACTGCATTATTATTTATATTGTAATTTTCTTCCTTTCCACTTAACATTATTGTTTTTTCAAACACGTGAAGGCTTATTCATCCATCCATCCATTCATCCATCCATCCATCCATCCATTCATCCATCCATCCATTCATCCAACAAACATCCAACAAACAGTTCTGACCATCTGTGTGGATGACTAATCTGCTTCAAAAGAGTTGATGGAATATTCAGTGTATTTCCCAGGTGGCCCAATTGGCCCCAGGATTCTCTAGGATCCACGGAAGGACAGGGTAATTGTAGATTCTTTGCTTACGTTGCTGTAAGTCAGATTATTTTCAAAACATTAAAAATAAAGGTTCACAACAAACTATACTTTTCAAATTAGTAGGCTACCTCCATAACAAATATTTTTAAAACATCTATGTGCCTAACACTACAAAGAAATGTTGTGAATAGAACCTTGAAAGGTGTCATTCAGGAAGTGCCTTGTGTCAGAGGTGGTCTCTCTTAAGCCCTTTGAGTGTGTGAGATCTATTGGCTTCAGCCCCTGCTCAGTCCCAATTATCATCCTCTTGCCTTCCTTTTTGCCAAGTGTCACTTTGGTGAATGATTTAAGAAAAAAGTAAGTTTCTTTGAATATAAATTCTACTTATTTAAATAATGATTTCCTTCCACGTTTCACATAATTTTGAGACTGTGTTTGCTGCCATTCTCCCAAAACATATGTTATGGACTGAATAATTTTGCTACATTGAATAGCATCATTTCTTATGCCACTCCATATTTCTACTCTAATCTACATATTTTTGTTGAATGATAAACGCATTAATAAACCACATTACATCAAGTTTAAGAAAAATTGAATCATAGAAACATGTTGCATGTAGCATATATTTCTGTTTTATGTCATTTATTTTGATCTGTTGCCCATCCAGATGGACTAGAACATATGCTACGTTTATCACTAGAGATAAATATAGGAAGGATGAACTTACAGTCTGAGGAAAGTCATTTTTTACTTTTACATTAAATCTAATGTAGTTTTTTTTGTAAAAGCAATATAAATATTCCTATTGTCTTATCATGTCCCAACTTTATTGGCAAGAATCAATAGCCCCAAGCACATTATTTCTTCCCTGAAAGACATCACCACACTGACAGGGATTTCTCTGAACACATTTTAAAGTATCCTCATTCCAGCAAAAATTTGCTTTAACTTGTAGAAAGTACCATAGGGAACATATAGAATTTCACGATGCTGCTTTTACATTTTTCTTACTTGAAATGGTACTCTTAAATATTGAGCTTAGCACAAATAGGAAAATGCAAACAGAGTTTACCAGCTGTGCGTATGAAAAGGGGAAATGGGATCCTCTGGCAGTGCATGAGCTGCATTTCTCTCCTAGGAATGCCTTTCCACCTCTTTCTTGTCAAGAGAAGCAGTTGGCCACTCTACAGAGCACCTGCCTAATCCCACCCCTCTGTGTGTCTGCTGAGAAGACTCCCAGCCGTATGCCTATGGCCAACTGCAATGCCTAGCTATTTCTTTGTGAACTCTGCAATCCAGGATACGTCTAGGACCTCTAAATCCAATGGACCAAGCACTACTATTGCATCATTTTCCTCCCTGGTTTACACAGGCCATGGGAGCAATGAGGCTTAGCCCTCCTAATTAATGCACTTTGTCTAGACACAGTGAATTTGGACAATTTCAGAGCCAGGAAGTCTACTCCTTATTTTGTTGCACTTTATTTTCCAGAGCTGATTGCTCTTCAGAGCTGCTTGTTGGATGAGGGGCAGATGGAAGAGGAGTGGTGCTGAGGGAGGGAGGAAGTGGTTGCCAAGTATTAGGGTATGCGTGTCTGCTTCTACAATCCCATGCTTCTCTTAAAGTGCACATAGTATAGTGTATCCAACTGGGAAGGAATCCCCAGAACTGCAGGAAAGCAGAAAGCATTTATTCAGTGCTCAGCATAGAGTGAGAACTCAGCTAATACTGGTGAAGTATAATGGTGTTTTGATAAGTGCTTTTTGTATGTATTAAATGCTATAAATATTATTTGATAACAGTAATACATGGAAAATAATTGAGATTTTTCTGACTTTTAAGGAAAGATACATGATAGTAATTATTGTCTTTGCAACAAGTAGTAAAATGTATCTCAAAATGCTGTATTTAGAAATTGCCCATGTAGAAATTTGTCTAAATTTTCTTTTAACTTTATTTATTTTGCCCTGCCTATGTAGCAGGAGTGTCTTTAAGTGAGTCTTAAAATTGCCTTGCAAAAGACCAAATCAAGACTTTCATTTTAGCTGGGTGTAGTCAGACGCAGTGGCTCACGCCTGTAATCCTAGCACTTTGGGAGGCCAAGGTGGAGGATTGCTTGAGGCCAGGAGTTCGAGACCAGCCTGAGACCTCATCACTACAAAATTAGAAAAATTAATCAGATATGGTGGTGCATGCCTGTAGTTACAGCTACTCAGGAGGCTGAGGCAGGAGGATCGCTTGAGCCCAGCAATTTGAGGTTGCAGTGAGCTATGATGACACCACTGCATTCTAGCCTAGGTTACAGAGCAAGACTCTGTCTCAAAAAAAGAAAAAAAAAGACTTTCATTTTTCCTGGGTACATAATGTATAGTGCATATGGTCCAATGAGGTTATCTGCAAATAAAGGTTCTCGTGGATAGGGAGACATGAAGTCCTGAACTTGACCTGTGACTAGGGAAATACCTCTCAGTGCAGACACTGAGAGGGTTTCTTTTGCCATTGTATGAAAGACATTGCCAACCATGCAGAGTAAATTCTTATGACTGCTTAATTAACATCCCATCAGGTTGAAACTTACTCTGAGACCTGTCCAGACCACCACAGTGATGGATAATTTTATGTGGCAACTTGGAGAGTGTTTTTGGATGAGATTAACATTTAAATCAGTGAACTTTGAGTAAACCAAATGTTCTCATAATGTAGCTGGGCCTCATTAAATCCGTTGTAGACCTCAACACAATGAAAAGATGGCCCTCCCAGCGCAAGAGGGAATTTGCCAGCAGACTGACTTTGGAGTTCATCTACACCATCAGCTCTCCTGGCTCTCGAGCCCACTAACCTGTACTGCAAATTTTAAACTTCTCAGCCTCCATAATTGCATGAGCCAATTTCTTATAATAAATCCCTCTCTCTTTATGTGTAGATATAGATAGATAAGTAGATAGAGCTCCTATTAGCTCTGTTTCTCTGGAGAACCCTGACTAACAAAATCAGCAACTGCCTGCGAATGCTGCCTCTGTTGCACTAGCAGAAGTGACGGGGACCTGAGACACTGGCTGGATGACAGGGGAGGAAGTAAGAGAGCAAGAAAGGCATTGACAGCTGTGGATTAAAACACTGCTCCTATAATGTTTTGACTGGGCTCATTATGCAAATTGCCAAAGTGATTTGCCTTTCTTAAAACATATCTTCAAAGTTAAAAATACATGAAACTCAAGGAGTACAGCAGCACAGTGAGATCAAGCATCAGTCTCTGATCACTCATTTCCCCTTTCCTTCATTTCAACTCCCCACTGCTCCTCACTGCTCTCTATCAAGAACCAACCTTAATTCTGTCGACAGGTTAACTTAGTAAAAGACAATTTGACACTATCATTCCCCTGCTTAAGTGACTTTGATTACTTCCCACTGCCTTATTGGTAAATTTAATTTCTTTGTCATGGTATACAAGGTCTCTTAATGATCTGATTCCAAAAGACATTTCTTCTTCCAAGTCTCAGGAAGGTCCTTTTATTCCCTGTTTGCTATAGACTCCTTGATCTATTCATTACTGCCTAAATATACAACTATGCTGGCATATTTTCCTTCTTCTTGGAATATTCTTTTCCTGTTCTCTGGTATTTGATTTTTTCAAGGGCCAACTAAAAAGGGAACTCAGTTATAAAATATTTTCCATTTTATAGGATTAGAACAATCCCCTCTTTTGTGCAGTTAGAGCACCTGTTTTACATGTCTGCAATCACACACTCACACCCGTTTTCAGTGAATTTTGCTGCATGCAAGTCTGGCTGGAGCTCTGAAGAGAACAAACCTATCTTAGAAACTCAAGTGTGTTACTAAATAGCTGTGTGGCACTGGGCACGTTATTCCCCTCACCAAAACCCAATTTCTTTATCTGTGAAATTGTGAAACTAATAGGAATATGAGGAAAGTTAAATGTTTTGATATATAAAAATGTTTAGAACAGTGCCTGGCATAAGAACCCTAAAATATTAGCTTCAATTCATTTATATATTGGCTCTTCAAAAAATATTTATGGAGCACCTGCTATATGCCAGGCCTTGTTTATCATCATCACCCTTACTGTTATTGAATTCCCATTCATTTCTGAATGTGACCATCTAGCCCAATAAATGTTACATAGCTGTTCATTATATGTTTACTGATGTAAGAATTGCCTTGGTCATTAGGCTTAAACACTGTGAAATTGGATGCTCACTTTTCATTCTATTTATTAGGTAAAAATTTACAGCCTATAGCTATGAAAAACATGCTTTATACCCTACATCTGTTTTTCTTAATGGTAGAGAATTTAAATAACCTAATTAAAATGAAATAATATATCCCTTATATGCAAAGTAACTATGTTTATAAAGACAACACATTATGAAATTACATTGGAATCACCCATTTATAAGTGGTGAGTTTATATATTTTTGTGTTAGTGTAATATAGCAAATTTTAGTATAATTAGATATAAATTCAACCTTTGAAATATTAATAATCTCAATTCTTTGAAACAAAATCAGTATTACTTTTCAGGAGCTACATCTGTAACATTAGCTGTTGGTAATAACCTAGAGCATCAAATGCCAAATATACTTAAATTTTATAATTTTTATATTATTGTGTCTGTGATCTCTTAGTCTCCAGTATATCATAAATTTCACTCAAAATTGTGAGAAACAAATGGAACTATGTCTTTTCCCTCACAGAGATAATGTACACATTATTAGATATCAACCATAAGACCTATTAGGTGAATCTACCACCATCTGTGTTATATATGCAGCTTTAATAATGAAGTATGCTCACTATGTGCTTCAGTTTTGTGTTTTCAGATGCAGGAATCTGTCCATTTGGGGATAATTGACATGGATCAACTTGGTTCAACTGTACAGTGTTATGGTCTTTTCAAGCTAATGGTGTGGATATAAATTCACTGCCATTTTAAGGGTGGACACGTCAACTATTCTGATAAAATTGTCATATTTGGAGACAAGAAAGAGCTAAGTCTGAGTTCTTGATGCTGCCTTTAACAGCTCTTTTTGAATTTTACTATCTCATTGCCTTAAAAGAGGGAAATAGGATAAATGCCTATTCAAAAGGAGCCCAGACTCTGGACTGCCCAGGTTCAATTCTGTTAATATACTTATTTTCTGTGTTGTATCAGTTTTCACATCTGTAAAATAGGGTTGCTTAAAATGATAGTCCTGACTGCACAGGTAATTGTGAACATTCAATGAGTTGATATACGTAAAGTGCTCAGAATAGTGTTCGTCTGACACAGTGGCGAGCCTATTTCTGGATAGCTTACCCCCTAACAAGAGAGACCCTTTCCACATTTGATTGGAGTACTTAGAATCTCTATGGTTTGAAACAAAATATCACCCTTCCCACTTGCCTTCCACTCGCCTGTAAGTACTTGGAGTGCCATGATTGTAACCTATTCACCATTATTCTCAGTTTCAGTTAATATATGTGCTTAATAAATGTCTCCTGAGAGATCTGTGTGGTTTTTGAGCCACTTAAAAATCTAACATTGGTGTTTCATTTATTTTCAGTTCACAGACATAATTTTTAACTTGTATATAATGATTGCCATATAACACCATAGCAAAACTATCAATAATAGTTTGCACTTTAGATTAACTTTAATTTTACTTAAAAAGAGTTGGGCACTGGCTATATATGTCAGGCACTGCTGTTACAAGAATAATATCAGCATACTCTCAGTCCAGTATGAGCTCTAAGCTGGCCATTTGTGCAATGTTTTTGAATCCCAGTGGCGGCAATGGGAAATTTTAGCAAGTTCTGTGTACTTGGTGGGGGTCATAGCTGTGGGAGACTTTTGATGGAGTCGCTCTGGAAAGGCAAAAGGCAGAAATGAAATGGAAGGCTGTTCATAGAAAGGGTTATAGAGAAAGGGAATCACAAAGAAGAGAAGCAGAAAATGAGAAAGTGAAAAGCAGTATAGACAAACTTGCTTGATCTGATTTATAATTATTTTGACCAATAATCCTAGAAAAGAGCGTTTTGACATTAACTCCATAACTTGGGATTCCCAAAGTGTGGTCCTCGACCTACAGTATCAGCATCACTTGTTAGAAATGCAAATTCTTGGGCCATATTTTAGGGCTTTGGACTGAGAAATTCTGCAAGATGGAGCCCAGCAATGTGGTTTTAAAAAGCCCTCTAGATGGAATGACTGTTATAACCTAACTCAGACTGTATGTAGGTTATTATTCACGTTCACAGTTTATTAAGTTAATGGTAATGAATCTTAGCTTTTAAATCATCATACTGAGATCATTAAATAATTATTGAGTATATAAGTTATGTGTTTCTGCTAGTCCTGAAGATTAAAAAAAAACAGTTATTTTCTGCTTTCTCATTGGTAATAAAGACAGAAATCAACAACTAACAATATAAGGCAGTATTTGCTAAATGTCAAATGATTATTTGTAATAACGAGTGCTACAGATATTTAGAGAAAGTGATGATAACCACAGGAACAGGTGATTGTGAAAAGGGATCAGGAAATGGAATTTGGGAGCAGTAGGTTATTATCCTGTTCAAGCTCTGTGTTCCTAGATAATTGTCTGCTTATTGATTGCCAAGTAACAAACCACCCCAAACTAAAACAACAATTTGTTGTTATCTCTCATAGTTCTGAGGTATTACTGGGCTCAGCTGGGAGGTTCTCCTGTGAAGTCTCTTTTGCTATTGCAGTCAGACTGTCACTAGGGCTAGAGTTCTGCAAAGGTTTGACTAGGCTGGATATCCACAACTCCTTCTTCACTCACGTGGCTGGGCCTCTTTCTCCATTCCCATGTCTCATCCTCCAGGGCCTCTATCTAGATGATTTGGGTTTCTCACAGCATTGTAGTCTTGGGTAGGTGTTCATCGTATGATGGAGTTCATTTCAGAGAGAGAGAAAGTGGAAGCTCCTGTCCTCTGAAAGACTTGGTATTACTCCAGCATCAATTCTACCACATTTTATTGGTCAATGTAATGACAAGTCAATTCCTGATTTAAGGAAAGGGGATACATGAGTGTGAATACTTGGGAGCATGCTTTACTGTAGAGCCATCTCTGGAGACTAGCCACGACCAGGCACTGGCAATCTCTGGAAAATGTTATATTTGGCTTAGGTGGTCTCTGGAGTACTTTTTATGTAACTTCGCCTTTCTGTGATCCACAAAACTTCCCTTTATAAATTGTAATTCACCAAGGAGAATAGTAAAATATACCTTAAGTGAATATCACCAGTTTTCTATTCCTATGGCATTTTGTTTTCAACTGGTTACTGGTGTGGTCTGTTGAAAAAGAAAAACTAAATAAATTTTAGGGTTATAAAGTCACTAGCAATCTCTGAGAAAAAATGTATCTCTTATGTTGATGAAGCATTTTTGCATTAGTTTCATCTCTACAGTCAGGGCATATTAATGTCCTAGGCTGTACAACAATGTCAAAGTGATGATGTATAACCAGTATATTTGTATATAAAAGTTTTTAAAAGTCAGTGATACCTTATCAATTTATTTTAGTGGGTTTTTTTTAACTTTTATTCCATAAAATAATCATTCTATCTTTTAAGAGAGCATGATGGTTCTATTCCGATCCAGATGTTTTGAAATACAAGTTTCTGTAGAGAAACGCATTGTCCTCTAGGAAAAACTATTGAGTGGAAATAAATGGGGATGTTTTAGAATGTCTTGAATACACAGGCTCTATTGCTCAGAGGATTTATCTCATGGGATCAAGCTAGATGTCATGTCCTTATAAAAAAGTCACTAAAGTTTTACCAAAAAGAAAATAAAATTCTAAGCTATAAATAATTAAAAATCACTTTTAAAATAGCTTATTATCTAAAAAGTAGTAAAGGATTTTTAAACGATTTTAATTTATACTAAAATCCTCATAAAACTATTCACTAGAATGCCCAAAACATCTTTTCCTACATATATTACTATAGTATCTGAAGTTTTAAAATTAGAGAGCATTGAAAAGCTTTTATTTATGCCTTAAACAATTTCTTCATTTATACTGTTCAGATTTGAATGCCTAAGCAGAATGCTTTTTTCTTCATGGTTTTAGTACACAATATGTGTACAAGAAACTACCTACTATTCAAATTTAGATCATAATCATAGCATATTTTTTAAATCATTCCCTACACCAGTTAAGTAAGGCCTGTGGACCTATAAATTCCCACTGAAGATTTTTTTTCTGTCTTTCGTATTCAGCTACCTCCACCTTAAAACCTGCTTGGACCACGCTAAGTAGTCAGCCATGGGCCCCCACCCCCAATTCCACACTCCTACCCCTTCCCCAACGCATCTTACTGCTTACTGGCACCTAGCACAGGGCCTGAGCTAATGAAGATGTGTAATAAATATTCGATGAATGAAGCAAAACTTTGTCTCCTTGATTTAGTGGGTAGCATTCCTGGTCCCAAATGATGTCCGCTTGCACCTGGAGTTTCTAAGAACAACTGGATTATGGATGTGTCAGTTTTTTAATTGCAGTTGCTCCCATTTGAAAACTTCTCAAGGCTTACAAGGCTTAGGCTATTTTTTTTTTTTAGAGGGAAATATTAGAAAACATTTTTATAAATAAGATTTAACAGAAGTACTAGCAATTTATATTTAGCGTTAACTCTTAAAATGTTGCAGTTTGGCAGGTTAGAGTAAGCCATATTCTAAACATTTTAACAGACAACTGTTTCTTAATTTTAAAGTAAAAAGGACATTATAATTTTCTATTTTTCCCCCAGAAAACTGAGCCATAAACAGTAAAATGAATGAAACAAATGGAAATCATTAGAGCAAGTGAAACTCTTTTACAAAATAATAATATATTCTGCTAGTTACAGCCTTTCTTCATGGAGTTTCAGGCATACTAATGAAAATTAGTATAGTTATCCTCTGAGCTTCAGTGCCTTTAGCCTCACTGTGTTTCAGGGGAAAGTATTTTTAATCTTATTTTTAACGTTGGGGAAAAGGAGTCAAAGAGAAGTGACATAAAATTTTAGATCAGAGAATATCAAAGGCATTTGCTGAGAAAGAATAATAAGCACATCTGTCGACCAAGTCAGTTGAGTGTCCCTTTGATCATACACGCTGCTTCAGCTAGTGGTGAACTGCTATGGAACAAGAGATTCATTGTGGAGATGGGTAGCACATGACAGGTTTTAAATGAATGGCATAGTGATGCCAACTCATATAACTCTTCTATACTATTTTTTGCTACCATTTAAGTAAACTAGTGATTAAAGAAAATCAGTGATACTCAGCCACTCTCACAGATTGACATTGAAGGAAACATATTTGACTTCTATCATTTTGTATTAAAGCACTGGCACTCATTTTAAATATAAGAAGTAACAATGTCACCTATGTTTGTTCTCTCTAGGACTATTAATGCTCAGTAGAGAGGATGAACATCTTTATTACGTGGAAGGTCCATATTGGATTGAGTAATGGTTATTTGATGACTGTTCTTTAGATGAGTATGTAAGTTATTTATTGCTACTGTTGTGGACTGAATTGTGTCCCCCTGCCTCCCCCCCTCCATTCATAGGCTGAGGCCCTAACTCCTAATGCGACTGTATTTGGAGATAGGTTCTTTAGGTAAATAATTAAGATTAAATAAGGATAGGACCCTAATCCAATAGGACTGGTGTCCGTATAAGAAGAGAAAGAGACCTCGGAGATCTCTCCACATGCTCACAGAGGAAAGGCCATGTGAAGGCATAGTGAGAAGGCCAGAAAGAGACCTCACCAGAAACCAGCCTGACAGCACCTTGGTCTTGGACTTCCAGCCCTCAGAACTATGAGAAAATAAATTTCTGCTGTTCAAGATACCCAGTATGTGGTATTTTGTTATGGCTGCCTGAGCAGTCTAAAACAGCTGTTTAATGAACGACTCAGAATTTTTTAGCTTGAAACAACTGTGATTGTATTTGCTCACAATTCTGAGTCAGGTGTTTGTGATGGGTCTGCAGGGACAGCTCTTTGACACTTCACGTGGTATCATGTAGGCGCCATGTAGGATTGTGTAGGCTCCATGTGGTGTCATGTAGGCTTCATGTAGGATTGTGTAGGCTCCATGTGGGATTGTGTAGGCTCCATGTGGGATTGTGTAGGCTCCATGTGGGATTGTGTAGGCTCCATGTGGGATTGTGTAGGCTCCATGTGGGATTGTGTAGGCTCCATGTAGGATTGTGTAGGCTCCATGTGGGATTGTGTAGGCTCCATATGGGATTGTGTAGGACAAATCATCTGTGGGGAAGACTCCTAGGTGTCCTTGCTCACATGTCTGGGACTTGGTGCCAGCTTTTGGCTGGGGAGCCTCAGTTTTTCTTCATATGGTCTTTCTTTTTCCACGTGTTCTTAATTCTCCAGGGAGAGGGGATACCCTAAACTTCTTTATATGGTAGATGAGTTCCTTTCTGTGAAAGCAGAAGCTGTAAATCCTTTTAAAGCCTAGATTAGGAAGTCCTAGAATGTCATTTTCTCCATTTTCTATTGCTCAAAAAAATTCATCCCAAATAGTCTGAAACTGCTGTGAGATTTTGTGCATAGAACAATGAAATAGAACATTATCAAGAATGATTTTTCTGTTTTTGCAATAATTTCAGCTATATTGTAGATAACAGTAGATTTTTAAAAGATCAGCCCAGGTAACTAAGCAATATAAATAACATCAAGTAAGAAAATAGAATGAAAAAAATATCCTTAAAATGGACTGAATCTTACTCTTAATGCAGGTGAAATTTTACCTGTTATATGTTGTGTGATCCCAGGTTTCTCTCAATATGTAAAATAGTCAACATCTTAACATGTATAAGGAAGCAACTTATAAGTATGTTGTAAGAATCAAAAGAGAACATATTAATTCATTGATTCATTCATTTATAAAATTGGTATTTATCTATTAAATGCCTACTGCCTTCTCTACCTTCTGTGTGACAAGCTTCTGGGCACTAGATATACAGAAGGAAACTAATAAAGTCCATAACTTTGTTATGCCTAACAAAGTCATCGTATCTTTAATTTTCTAGTGGTGATAGATAAATAAACAAATAATTATATATTAAGTGGTAAGTGCAATGACCAAACATATGACACACATATATATACATAGAGAGAGAGAGAGAGAGAGAGAGAGAAAGGTATATAGTGATTTGATTGCAAGACAACTGAGAAAAGGAAAGGTTGCTATTTTAAAGTGGTCAGGCTAAAGCTGTAAGAGAAGTTAAATTTGAACATCTAAAGATAATGAGGGAGATAGACATGCAAAGCTATTGAGAAAGAGCCCCAAAGGCCCTAAGACAGGAATGTTCTTAGATGTTCTAGCAAGAATGACTGAAACACAGTGAGGGAAAAGATGGAATTGAGAAGCACCCAGGGCCAAACAGTCTTTCAGGCTATTATAAGGCTCTGCTTTCTATTCTGTGTGATTGGAAATCATCTGAGTTTTTAAAAGGCTCTCTAAATGCAGCATGAAGAATAAACTGTAGAGAAACATGAATTGAACAGGGAGTTCATTAAGAGGCTATTGTAGGAATCTGGGAAAAGAGGCAGTACAGATCACTATGTAGGTGGTAGTTGTAGATGTGCAGAGAGCTGGTTGGGTTCATATACAATGAAAGCAGAGTGGATCAACTTACAGGTTGAAGGTTGGGTGTAAAGAATATAAGTAGTCAAAACTGACTTCATTTTTTTTTTTTTTTTTTTGGCCTGAGCAATTCAATAACTGACAAGTAGAGTTATTTCCTTAACAAGAAACAATGACTAAAGGAAACCCGGAGTTCAGTTTGTGTGTATGCATATGGCACAAATTTAAGTAGATGTTCACTCAATTTGCTATCTCCCTTACCTCCTTCATCACTCTCTCTCTCTTTTTTTTTTTTTTTTTTTGCTAAAACACACAAAGGGTATCCTTTAAAAAAAATGGAAAAAAGCTAAACTCTTGACAGCAAAACGCAGTATTCTGGCTAGGAATTTTCATACAGTCAAAGCACATTTGGAATCAGTGGATGGTATAATTTCCTGGGCAACACACTGCCATTCACTAAGTTTTATACTAATTTGGTTTCTGCTGCATAAACTTAACCATAAGTAACCCTAAAACCATTTTCAAGCTTAATTTTTCATTACAGTTACTACACATGTACATAGAATTTTGAAAAGAAATTTGTCACATTACATTGATGATTGTAGAATTTAATGAATGATTTAGAATTTAATAATGGAATTTAAGCAGCTATCATTTTTTTGAAAGAAAAAATTATTGTCAGCTGTAATTGAAATTTCTGTTGGGAAATTCAAATAAAAATGTGTTAAAACATGCAGATTCAATTCTTTAACAGTTAAAATAGTTATTAAAGTAATAAAAGCCACATAGAGTTTCTATACTTGAAGAAAAGTAAAAATAATTTTCTGAAGTTTCTAGTAATATACATGTAATGTGAATAAATCTTCTGGTTAAGTGAGAATGGGTTAGCAGTAGGAATTCTTGTTGGTTGAACACTTAGTTTGTTTTGGCTAAATATATAATCATCACAGTACATACAGTTTTGTAGTCCTTTGATGAAGACACAACTTTATAAATGTTATTATGTTAAATTGAATGAGAAACACACTATTTAAATGCTTATGTAGATATTTATTATAGAAAGTCATGTTACCACTCCCAATCTGTATTCATTTTTCCTCAAACCACTTTTTTGTTATCTCAACACATAAATTATACTATTTACTTAAAATAGATTGTATCTTATATGGAAATTTTTGTATATTAAATGGTCTATTTCACTGATATCTTTCCTGTTTTGTTGCCTTATAGAAAATATTCTCTCTAATATCTTTATTTGTTGCTTAAAGACACAGTGAGCTAACATGAAACTCTTAGTACTAATTTACCAATAAGCTAAAGAGTTACTATGCAGTCTTTGCACTGAAATTGTGACATTCTGGCAACAGTACTGTCTTCATTTAATGAAGTAAGTGACTTTAATGATGAGATGTTCAAGAGTGGAAGTCATCATATATCCTGTTATTCATGTAGCAGTGGTTCATTCAATAAATATTTTTGATCCCTTACTGTATGTTAGACATTTTCAGTAAATATTTATTGAATGGCTAAATGAGTTTAGCAAATCTAGCTTGAGACTATGATTTGAGCAGACTTTTTTTTAACTTTTTATTTTGTAATATTTTATATTTACAGAAAAATTATGAAGATAGTACAGAGTATTATATAGCCATCACCCAGGTTTACCTAATGTTAACTTTTTACATAACTATAATTTCTACAGACTACTTCTGTCAAAACTAAGAAATTAACATTGGTACAATGCTATTACCTACAGACCTTCCTTCTTGGATTCCACCAGTTTTTTCACTCATGTCTATTATTCTATTCCAGGATCCAGTCCAGGGCACCACATTGCATTTACTTGTCATGGCTCCCTGTATACTATTTGTGATAGTTTTTGAGGAGACTTTTAGCATTGATATTCAAAATAGTTACATGTTTATAGTTCCTGATATATTTTATATGGTAATAAAAGTTGTTTCACTTATTTATCAACTGGACATTTACTAAGTGTCTATCATAATATATTGTACTTGGCACTGGAAGATAGATGTGACTGGAATATGCTTACCCTAGGGAGGCTCACCATCTATTGTAAGCAAAGAATTCCAGCCATGACACCAGTGCTGTAGCTGAGGGATGGGGAGGAAAGAAGGGAAAGCCACTGACTCCCAATAAAAACATTAGACAAGGTCTTCAGGGAGAGTGAGACTCCTCACAGACAAATCTGGGCAATTGAGATGGGGCAACAGTACATGCAAAGGTACAGAGGTGAGAAGCAAAATCCCTGTCAGGGCAAGTGTGTGGAGTGAGTGAGTCATGAAGAAGTCATGAGAGTCATGAGTCATGAGAGAATACAATGGCCAGGGAGTGTTAGATTCTTTTTCTTGTTGTAGTTAATTTTTTTTTTATTTCAGCATATTATGGGGGTACAAATGTTTAGGTTACGTATATTATCTTTGCCCAACCTGAGTCAGAGCTTCAAGCGTGTCCATCCTCCAGACGATGTGCACCACACCAATTAGGTGTGTATACACCCATCCCCTCCTCCCCCATCCCATCTACCTGACACCCGATAAATGTTATTACTATGTGTACACGTAAGTGTTGATCAATTAATACCAATTGGATGGTGAATACATGTGGTGCTTATTTATCCATTCTTGTGATACTTCACTTAGTAGAATGGGTTCCAGCTCTAACCAGGATAATACAAGAGGTGCTACAGATTCTTAAAGCCTTGTATGTTCTGCCAAAAAGTGTGGACTTAATTTCACAGGCAGTAAGAGCCACTGATATTCCCCCCCCCCACCAAAAGTGTAGCCAGTAAAACTCTTGCCCTATATTATGTGATGAAGCTTGTTATAAGATCATAAGATCATTCTGGAGAGTTACTCCTGACTATGAGGCTTTTATTCACAGCACTGTTTCTCTTTTTTCTTAATGTTTAATAAGGATTATTAGCAAAGTCTTCAGAACTAAAGCTATGGTTCGTAAACATTTTTAGAAGGTATCTCTCCCCTAAAGTAAATTTTAGTATAACAAATGAATACATACATTCCACCTCCATTGTCCAAGTTCCTATTCTTCCTACAAATAAGAAATATGATAAGCGTGGACAGAACCAAGGGTTGTAGAGGAACACAAAGAATGTTGCTAAAATCTGGAATTGGTTTTCTGAATGCAGAAAAAAGTGTTACTTTTATAAGATTAACGTTTTAAAATTCTAAACCTTCTAATAGTTTGTTGAAAGCACCAAGACAAGCATTAGATATAGCAATTCTAGTCTGAATTTTTACAAAGAATAAGGGGCAAAATAATAAATCTTAAGGCACGGCCATCTTGTTTTGTGTCTCTGTGAGAGAAGCCAGTAGTATTTAGACTTTGCTATTCAGTGTGAAATTAGCAGCACCTGGGAGCTACTGACTCAGTATTTGCATTTGTAAAAAGATCCCCGGGTGATTCACGTACACATTCAAGTTTTAGAAGCACTAATTTAAGACCTTGTTTATTAGATTTTTTAAAATTTTGAGAAATATGAGATAGCCATACATAAAATCATGGCTATAATTTGTTTTTAAAAGAAGAAATCATGTCAAGACAACACCTGCATGAAAGGAAAGAATATTACATATATGTTTTATATGCTTTTAAAATATGCATTTTATTTTTACCTAAGAGTGTGCAAGGGAATGGGAAAATTGTCTTTAAGCATCTCTAAATGTCACCTCATTATATTTCACTCCTACTGATTATGTATTTTTAATGACTGAATGAAATGTGTTGTATCAATCTTCCAAGAAAGTTTTAGATATGGAACTTTAAATGCTGAGTTTTTTAACCTACCACTTAAATATTTGGATTTATGTTAAATCAAAATATAAAATTTTTTTAAAAAATTGAATTATTGGGAATTTAATGATGATATCTTAATAGTCTATGTGATTTCTAGAATTTCCTACCTTATTTTAAGTGAAGTTTTAGTAAGTGAAAGAAATGATTTCCCTCTCACAGGACTTATGTCCTTTATCTAATTATTTTCTTAAATATTTAAAAATGTCTGTTCATAGAAATCCAATGAATTTATGGTATGTAAATTATAACATTGGCATTATGGATTTTTTTATTGTTGATTTGAGAAGAGACAGAGGCTAAAAAAGAAAGATATAAAAGCAAAGAGAATCATTGTGCATCTACTATATACTGAACACTGGTATGTGTTCAGCATTTTATTTATTTCATCTTGTTTAAACTTCATTAAAGCCTCGTGAAATAGGTTCCATCTTACACATGTGTAAAATTGAGTCTTAAATAACTTTTCAAAGTCATACAGCAAGGAAGTGGTAGGGTTAATCCAAATCTGACTCCAAATGCTTAGATATTTGCACTGTATCACACTGGCCACAGTGACTCACCCAATAGGAGAGCATGCTATGTACTAACACAATTTCCTTTCAGAGGAAGATGCCGAGAGAATCACAGAGATTGCTATATTTGTTTAAAACCTTGAGGTGGAATTCTGACAAGTACCTGGAAGGTGGAGGAAGGCATCCAAACATGGGCTTGCAAAGCTGAAGAGATCATAGCTGAGGCCTGAAAAACAGGCAGACAATGCCCACTTCTAAGTACCCAGTGGACATGGTATTGTCCTTCATTTTACCCCCCTTGCGTATATCTTCCTCTTCTGTAATTTTTAGCGTTTCTAGCCTTATTAGAATAGATTTAGCTCATATTTTCTTTTTACTTATCTGTTTCTGTTCTTGGCTCAAATTTTCAAAAAATAAGCTCAGTGCTGCTCACCTGGCACTTTTGAGTGTCAAAGAAAAATTTCAGAAGGAGCCTCCTTTTCTTTGGTGTTATCACAGAAGCCTTTGACTAATTGCACTTGGCAGTGTGCAGTAATAAAAGACAAAGGAGGTAGCTGGTAGGGGTTGCATCTTTCATACACTATTGCCTTTTGTACTTTCTCAAAGCAGATTACAGCCACATAGCTATTTTAGATGATATGCAAATTATATCTGGTCACAGTATTTGAGCTAGATAATAATTACTGCATAGGTACAGTGGTGAATGTTTCATTAATGCAAATATGCACCTTATGCAGACTCTCTTTTTGTTGTGTAGTGAGCATATTGTGAAACACAATTCACATTTTCCTCTTAATGACCCAGTCTCATATTTTATTATGTGTTTAATTTTCAGGGATTTTAATAGTTCTTTGTTCAGGAATCCCTCTTAGCCCAAAGAGCTGAGATAGGACAATGAGGATGTTAGTACAGAACCTTTGCACTAGAGTCTAGAGTAAATGTTATAAAAACGATATGAGAGAAGTTATGCCCTAATAGAGATTTCACAAGTCTTTGGGTTAGTATTTTCTACCATGTGCATAATTATAAAGGAAAAACAAAGATTAAAATAATGTGTCAAAGAACTTCTCCTACATGAATTCTACAATATTAAACAGTGTTCAACTTTGATTTAGGAGATGGAAAATATGACTTTATGTTTGAAAACTCAAACTCAAATATATGTTTCTCATGGCTTAATGCTTATTAAGGAAGGAAACAAGCAATTCTTGTGATGTCTTAAAGAGGTAAGAAATCAATAGAACCTGTGTTGCTACTAATAACTATTTCCCAAGATTTAAGAAATGTTCTGTTCTTCACAATGTTAAATGATATCACAAAATAAAAAACAAGTAAGCACATATGTAGCATATTTGAAATGGTAACCTGGGGTCTATCTGCTTCTGAAAATATCATTGTAAGGTACCTTTAGCTATAGCTTATTGAAATTGCAAATATATGAAGAGCTACAGCCATAAGTACAACTTATGGACTTTCTGAAGTATACTTTTGGCTGATCTAAGCTGTCCATAGGTCTTTAAAGTCAACCGACTTACCCATACGACCTTCCAAGGCCACCGAAAGCAAGCTGTGTACTGCAATACAGTTCCTGCTTTTGATCGTTACTGTGGTCCCCTATCTGCTTTTCCTTTCTGGTCTTTCTTTTTCTCTTCCTTGGTTCTCAGACTTGCTTCCTCAGAGCCTTCATTTCAGGGCTATCTTTAGTCAACCACTCTTTAGTCAACCACCTTTTCTCCCTTTTTCTTTAAGGATTGCCTGGACTTCACTATTCTTGGTTGTAGCTTTGGTTTTGGTTTTGCCTGTGTATTCTCTTCCAGGAAGGATCCTGTTCATTTAAATAGGTATATTTTCCTCAAACTCTACTGTCCCTAACTTTACTGCAGTCTTACACCTGTGTTCATGGTGATTTGCATATAGACAGGAAATCTTCATAGGTGAGCGTTTAGGACAGGGTTAAAGGTGGCAGAGGAAGAGTGGGGCTTGTTGATAAATAGATTTAAAGATAAAATTACAGATATGGTTAAGGACAAGTGAAAATACAGTTGGCTATTTCCAGAAGTGATAAACTTTTTTCCCTCCCATTTCCCCTGCCTTTATTTATTTTTTTTTTTGCCTCTGTTAACATCAGTTTTTCTCATTTCATCTCATATTGTTTAGGTTGAAGTTTTACTTATTTTTCAGTCTAATATCAAAGAGAGTGAAGTGATATTTTTGTATGCTTTCATTTTTTGATAGCTACTCTGTTCACTCTACATGACTTGGCTTTGTCTATGACTATGGCATTTCATGCTTTTGCAATAACTGTAGTGGTCTCTAAATTATTAAAAGTCACTGGGCTCATTATCTCCCTGTACAATCTTCTGTTGAGCTGATGTCAAGGTGAGGTTCATTCTAATGTCAAGGAAAAATGGATTTCTTTAGATCAATTTCTTGAAAATGTACTTTTAATAAATTTACATACTCAATATAAATTACCCTATAAATTAGTAAATTTAATCACCCTACGGTAACATTTATAATATTTAAACATTATAATGTGGGCTCTGGGAACTTGATAGTACCGCATGTTATAGTACAAGTGGCTCCTGGATTGAATGGGTCAGGTGGCTCCTGGATTAAAATCTTGCTGTCCACTACCAATCCCCTAGACTTGGTATTTCTGATTTTCACCATTCTCACTCTTCAAGTCATTATGTTAACCATTGCCTTTTTAAAGCTTTTATCACTTCACTTTCTTGCTCAAGTTTCATATCTCCAAATAGTCACTGATTGTTCTATTATGTAGACTTTTTTTATTGTTTATTCTTATTTGCACTATTCCTCCATATCACACAATCATTGTAGTGTTCTACTTAAATCTTCTTCTTGTCTTTACTCTTGTTGTTAGTTCCACTTGTAGAAGTGGCTTCTCTCCTCTTCTATATTTAACTTCATTCTGCACATAATTGTAAGCCTAACTCATGTCCTGCATACATATTGGCTTTCCTAAGAAACAAGCTCTCCTTGATCAGTCTTTAATTTTTTTTGTACATACCACCTTAACTGGAGTACCTGGCAATTAATCATATACTACTTTTTCAGTAACTTGTGCTACTTCTATAACTTGATTGTAAATTTCACATAGGTAGGGGATTAAACAGTTTTGTACTACCAAATCTTAAAATACTAGACATGCAGTAAATTTTTAGAAGACTGCTCTTCCTAATGAAAATAAATGTGCTCTCTGTACTATATTAGGACATCTATAATTAGTTTAACCTCTAAGAATTTGCTCCTTTGTATAGAAAAAATGTAGCTAATGATATTGTCTGATTTGATAATGATATTGTTAATGAACCATTAAAACAGAAAGTGTACCATTTAATGCCATTTTAGGACATTGATTATTTAGTTTAAAATGCTATCGTATGTTTTATGCCTTTAATGTTAGCAGCTAGATCCTGGTTTTGTACCTAAATTTGTAATGTGCTGTAGTAGAAAAAATAGCAATGCAAAGAAACAAAAGTATTAGGTCATCAAATATGAAATGTCTGATTTCAAATCAAAAATTTAGTTTATTATATTTCAAACAAGAAGCAGTATAATTAATGAAAGTATGCGCCTAAACAATTGACACAATTTTGCCATCTTAATGGTAGCTTGTTTGTGCCAGCAGCAAAGACACCTAGAGAGCGAGTGGCAATGCAATTGCAAAAGGCGTTTTTCACAGCTTATTTAGAATTGAATATTTTTCTTTGCAAGAAGTGGTCCAAAGCCTGGAAGGAAGTGGTAGTCAGTTGGTGCAAGGTCTGGTGAATACAGGGGTGACAGTGAGTTTCCAAGTCAGTCCAGCCTCTGTAGTTTGAGCAGCATTATTTGTGTGACATGTGATCGAGTGTTGTCTTCCAAGAGGACTGGCCTGTCTCTATTGGCCAATCTCGGCTGCTTAATAGCAAGTATCCTCATCATTTCATCCAATTGGTTGCAGTAGACATCCTCCGTAATTGACTGACCGGGCTTCATGAAGCTGTAGTGGATAATACCAGAGCTGCACCACTAAACAGACACCATTAGCCTTTTTCCTTGAATATTTGGTCTTGGGCTGCGTTTTGGCACTTCATCTTTGTCCAGCCATTGTGCTGAATGCTTGCAATTGTCAAAAAGAGTCCATTTCTCATCACACATAATAATATGGTACAGAAATGGTTCGCCTTTATGTCATGACAGCCAGGAAAGGCAAGCTTAGAGACAATTTCTCTTCTGCTACTCATTTAATTCATGTGGAACCCATATATCCAGCTTCTTTACCTTGTCAATTTGTTTCAAATAGTCCAATACTGTTGAAATAGTAACGTCAAATCTTTCTGCTAATTCACTTCTAGGTTGAGATGGATTTGCTTCCATTATAGTTTTCAGCTCATCATCATCGACCTTGGTCTCAGGTTATCCATGTGGAACATTTTCAAGATTTAAAGTATGAGAAGGGAACTTCTCAAACTGTTGATGCACTGTGCATTCATTAGCCATACCCTTCTCAAACACTTTGTTGATATTTCGAGCTGTCTGCGCTGTGTTCGTTCCATGACGGAACTCATATTTGAAAATAACATGAATTTTTGATTTATCCATGGTTTCACAAAATTTTCTCTTAAACAATATGAAAGATAATCATAAGCCAAAACATACATTTGAACAAGAAGTGTCAAAGTGAAATGTCAGAGATATCAACTGTCAAACGTAGTACTTAAGGAAATCAGACATTTCATACGTAACCCAGTAGCATGGTGAGAAGGCACAGACAGCATGTAGTCAAGAGGGTGTAGTGGTGGCTGGAAGTGATAATAGAGAAATCTACAGTGGGGAACATTACTGCATACCTTAGAATTTTAATAATAGCAAATAGAAATGGAAATATAAGTCATATGTTTTTTTTTCTTCTAAGACACTGTAGTAACTGCAAAACGGTTTTAAGTACTCAGACATGGAATAGAAAAATAACATAAATAATTATAAACTAAAGGTAACTCAGAGTTTACAAAAGAGAAAACTATAATAAATTACCTAAAAGGCATATGGATTCTAGTCAATATAAGCTACTCTACTAGTTTCCTGCTTCTGTTATAAAAAATTACCACAAATTTAGTAACTTAACACACCACAAATTTATTATTATACAGTTCTGAAGGTCAGAAATCTAAAATTTGTTGACAGAGATGTGTTCTTTCAGGAGCCTCTCGGAGAGAACCCATTTCCTTGATTTTTCTAGCTTCTATGTGCTGTGTGCATTCCTTGGCTTGTGGCCCCACTTTACTCCGACCTCTGTTTTGGTTGTCACTTGGCCTCCTGTGACTCTGACCCTTCTGCCTCCCTCTCACATGCACCCTGTGATTATATCGGGTCCACCTGCATAATCCAAGATAATCTCCCCATCTCAATATTCTTAACAATCATATTTCCAAGATCCCTTTTGCCATGTAAGGTAACATAGTCACAGGTTTCAGGGATTAGGGCATGGCCATTTGTGGGGAAACTTTATTCTGGCTATCATAGCTACTAAGAGTATTAGGACAATCTCCCATCATCATCCTACTCTATCTGGAAAAGAGTAACAAAAAAATTAAAAATCTGGTATATTTAGATCATATCATTTGTAACTAAGTCATTATATAAAGTGAAAAATCTTCCTCTAAGTGAATTTAGATTGAGAATTTCCACAAAGTATAATTTTCTAATGTATAGTTCCTCATTTAAACCATTTCTTTGTGCACTTGCTGAGTCAAAAATATTTAAATAATTATTCACTATGTGCTGAATATGGTATTTTCATTCATATCTCACAAGCTTATATAAAAGGCAAGTGTTACCTACATTTTAAAAATTTTGTAAATGAGAATTCTTTATTTAAATATCTATCTGTATTTTATTTTTATTTATAGAATTTGATAGGATTTTCTAATGGTGTAGAGGTAACATCTCAACAAAATGTTTCAGTGATATCTAGAGGGAATTTTTATAAATAATGCAAATTCATCCCATGGAAAAAAGACTATGGAAAATTGAACCATTTTTTAGTAGCTGAGAAGGACTATTGAGATGCCACTGTACCTGGGAAAGCATGGCCACAATCATATAAAGTTGGCACTATTGCAGAAAAATAAATTAATCAACATCATTTTTCACTTGTGTTCAGCATAATCTGAAAATAAAAAATGAATGTGAGCATGGTCTCTTCTAGTAGTCTATTTGGGGAGATTAGGTAAATATTCATATAAACAAAACTTCATTAGAAATCGGGAGCCGAGCATGATTGTCTTGGATTAGAAGAGTCAGGACACTTTCCTGGGGCTTATTATTCTTAAGTACAGGCACAATGAATAGACCAAAAAACACTATGGACCAAGATATGAGACTGATAAAAATGAATAGTGTGAAGAGAAAATCAGAGCTAGAGTGGAATGATATTATGAGGTCTATTTTTGCATAAATATAGTGGGTTCAGATTAAAAGGTCCCTTAAGGACAAGTAAAGGAATTTGGGCTTGGTAATACAAAGGAAATTTTAAAATCAATCGATAAAACAAACAATACCTTAGAATTTGATGCCCCACCTCCATGCACATACTAGAAAATATACTTTGGGTGTTGAGAGAAAATGGATTTTATCTTTTTTTATCTTTTTATTGATATACCAAGTGCCCAGAGAAATGCCAGATATATATTTATTGAATAAATGATTTTAATTCATTTTTTATATAATCTTTTTGTAAGGAATCAACTTTAAAATGAATGTTTTATTATACATGATATAACATCAATTTGATGCTATATGGAATTAGTTGGTTTTTTTTCCTCTTTTTTTCTAAATGTACTAAAAATAAAGATTGAGGAGCTGAGTTTCATATTTTCTATAACAGAGACCTATGAAGTAGGGAAGCTCTGAGGTAGTAAACTCACCACTCAATGATGTAAAGGGGACGGTCCATTCTTAGACCCTCCAAGGCAGACAAAACCTTTTATGGATGAAAGCCTATTTCTTAAACTAAGAAGCAGAGTATCGTAACAATTTTCTGTGATATACTCATGAGTGTATCCCTTTTGTATTTATAGTATTTTATGCTTTGAAATGTCAAGGTTTCTCAATAAATGAACTAGGTTAGCACAGGGACAATGTGATTTTCAATTAAATTCATATCCAAAATATTGGTTGCTAATAATAAGTTAGTTTATGGAGCTAAAAAAATATGCAACTGATGTAAAGATCTGTAGTATAGCATTGCTGGAACTAAGTTCAATAACTCAGAAAGGCCTAGGATTTTTCTCGTTTGTTTTCTAACTTAACTATTAGACACACCAATTTATAAACATTGTTAGTGGTGATTTTTTATATCATTTGAAAATTATCCTACTTTTACCAACCCACCATAATCAACCCCAAACAGATTGACAACTATAGCTATTATGCATATTATAAAATAGATCTAATTTTATAGGACAGCATAAATTTTTGGTTACCTTATTTTATCCTTGTAGTATCGACTCTTCCAGTCTCCAATTAGAGACCTGAAATAACCCATAAGATTTCATGACAAAGAACCCCCGGGAGTAGGGGAACTGTATCTGGCCTACAACCAGGTTTTCAGAGAAAATTAGGAGAAAACCAGACATTTCTGTAAAGATATAGGTAACAGGTGTGACTTGTTATTTTCTTGAAATCTTTGGGAGTAGAGGCTAGTATAGGCATTATAGGGGCATCTCAGATTCAGCATTGGTGGGCGTTGCTCATGTGTGCAAGACAAGATCACATTGTGTTTTTCCTGTACCCTTAGGGCTGTCCTATCAATTCATTGGCTTACAGAAATGGAAGGGTGAGCTAGCAATCTGTACTTGGAGTTCTTAGGCCCTAGGAATATAAATAGTCAGTGGATACAGGTGACTTTGTGATTTTCATCCAGTGGTTGTATTTAATAACTTTAGATTGACACTAATCTTGCATGATTCAAATCAACCAAATTGTCATTGATGTCTGTGAACATGAGGCTAAATGGATGGGTAGAAATGGCACTGGACTTCTGGTAAAGCGACACATGTTCTAATTAAATCTGTGCCTGTAATTAATGTGACTCTGAGCAAGTTACATTCCTGCTATTGCCTCAGTTTCCAAGTATTAAAAGTTGGGTTTTCTGGAGCAGGTGTTAAGATGAGTTTGTGATTCACAATATTTCTTAGACATTAATACTTGAGAAATAAAGTGGGAGGAAGTGAGATTGAAGAGAGGAAAAGTTGAAACCTAAAGTAGGTTTGGGTTGCTTACAAAGAACTTTATTACCCAAAGTAATCTAAAATAACAACAGTGATAATAGTAATAATGTACCATGAGTTGATTTCTGAGATGAGAATGCTGAAAAAAACTAGTGTATCCATTTTGTTCTTTTTTTTTTTGGAGGAGAGATTGTCTCCAAATATGTACAATTTCACATTGAAAAGGGGGTAATGATTGGTGGTGTAGAATCCAAAGAAATTAATGCATAAGAAAAAGGAGAAAGCTAAATTGAGAGGAAATGGTTTCAAATCATTATAAGAGAGAATTTTTTATCAAAAGGAACTGTACATAAAGGATCTAGGGAGGTAATTAATTCTTCCCTTTAGTCCCTATTGGGAAAAATGGAGGAAAACAATGTCTTGCACAATATATTGTGAGGATGGATCTCCCTTTAATTCTCCCATCACAGTATATTCCACCATCAGTGTGCAATTACTTGGCAGAGACATTTTATTTGAAAGTGTATTTAAAGTAGGGACCATTAATATTCCTTCAAAGATGAATGTTTATGATTCTTTGTGACCTTATAATAATTCACCTTTTCTATCAGCTCGAGTGCTTAGGAGCACTGGCTTGTCAACATACGTGGCATAATGTCAGAACGCTGCCCAAGAGGCTTATAAGACAGTTCTCTTTATCATCTTGATATGAGTCTTAACAAGACCTACAGCTAGACAGAACAATACTGTCTTCTTATCCAGAAAAGTATGTTTCTAAAGGAACTGCTGGATATGAAGGAGAGAGTTGAAAGCTACTACTAATTTTTTTGCTTTATTTTATGCTACTGCACTTTGAGAATGACTTCCAAGTTGGCCAAGGTGGATTTGGTCACTTTTCTAGGGGAATGATGATGTAGAACCTTGTAGCTTCACAGATATTTTACAAAATCAGACTGTGATGAAAAATGGAATATAAAGCAAGAGCAAAGAAATATTTTAATGTGCTAATTTATTGTTCATGAAACCAAATACAACAGTTTTTATTGAGAAAGTGTTTCAATTTAACTACGCCTTCACACTACATTTCATATATCATATATTTGACTTTGACGGAAAAGTAAACACAGAGAAGAAAGTTTTTTGGCTTGAGAAATGCAATATAGAAAGAAATAGACAAATTTACTTAATTTTATTAAACGGACTTATTTCAGAGTATAAGCTGACACTTTTAAAAATTGAAACATAAAGTTAAATAGTAATTTTAAAACATTTTTTAGCGCTTACTATATGCCAAGGACCGTTTTAAGAACTTTACATATATTGAATCCCTTAATCACAACAGCTCTGTGACATAGATAGTAATATCTTCTTTTCACAAATGAGAAAATGGAGGGACCTAGGCATACTGTTCTTCTTGGACAAACCAGAAAACTGAGGAATTTCTGTGAAGAACCAGTGGTAAAGGGAAATCTATCCATTGGGCAGAACTTGGAATAGTGTATTTTGCTGTTTTATATGGACTGAGAAAGACCTAAAGGTCACACCAAAAGTAAATAGCAGGACCAGGATTTGAAAGCAGGAAGGATCATCCAAAATCCAAGCATTTATCCTTTGCTGCTATTTATCATGTATAACTAATTGTAGCCAGATAGCTGTTTCCTAACTGGTGCCCCATCAGCCACGTTTATTTCCGCCTCAACATTTTCTCGTATTCCTTCAGTTTCATGGTTACTTGGAAGATTCTTTTTCTCTCTTTAACTTATTTATCTCCATTCAGTGCCCAGCTCAATCCTAATTCCTTCACAGAGCTTTTCTTGACAACCATAGCTAAGATTGAGTTTGCTCTTCACTCTTAAAGCTCACAATGTTTGTGTTATGAAATTTACTACTTACAGAAAATCTTTGAAATATCCATTATTATTCCTATTTTAGATAAGTAAAGACATTAAGAAATACTAAGTTGCCTTCTCAAGATTACATAGCTGATTAGGCAGAGTAGGATTCAAGCACGAGACTTCTAAATTTAAATAGAGTTCTCTTTAATCCTTGTATTATTTTGTCTTTAGATAGGTTGGAAACTTAAAGGAGAAAACATCAGACCTTATACTTCTATGTCTCCCCAAATTTCCTACTATAATGCTTGATATAATAAATAAAATATGTTATGAAAACAAGTATTTATTGAAAATTTACTCTGTGCCAAACTTTATATTTTTATTTCATGTAATTCCTTTAGCAACACTATAAGGTAGGCACTATTATCACCTCTGTTTTTCAAATGAGAAAACTTTCTTCAAGATATCATCAACAAATGGATATATAATGTGTGGTCTTTAATTTTTTATTTAATTTTATTTAATTTTTTATTTATAAAATGCAGATTCATTTTAATGTATATTTTCAGAAATTCAATATTTATTTTTAGATTTTTATTAAGACAGACAGATGTTTTGTAATACTAAAAAGAATCTCAGTAAACAACTGTATGATTTGTGTCCTCTGTGACAAGAGCATTTTTTTGAACCTTTGATGTTATACCTTATGCACTTTCCACACTGCCTCAAGATCCATTGGTGGACATAAAGGAAACACATGTGAGAAATGTATATATGCATGACTTATTAGAGTATATGTGTATTTTAATAGAATATACATACCTATTTATATATAGGCAGGTATCTCCCCCGCCTCTCTCTAGTATATTTAGAGATATTTACAGAAATAAACACATACATACATATATCAACACCAGTGCAATAAAAATAGAAAATTTAAATAAATAAGACAGGAGGCACAAATAATTTGCATGAACAGGTGACTTGGACTCCTTGTCTTAGTCAGTTTAGGCTGCTATAATGGAATACAATAAACTGAATGGCTAAATAACAGAAAATTATTTCTCACAGTTTTGGAGTCTGGGAAGTCCAAGATCAAGGCAGCAGCAGATTCAGTGTTTGTCAGGGGCACTCTTCCTCATGTGCATATGTGGCTATCTCCTCATTTTATCCTCACATGGTACAGAGCAGAGAGAGGAAGAAAGCCCCCTGATGTTTCTTATAAAGACACTAATCTCGTTCAGGAGGGCTCCACCTTCATGACCTAACCACCTCCAAAGACCCCACCTCCAAATACCATCACAATGTGGGTTAGGATTTCAACATATAAATTTGGAGAGGACATATTCAGCCCATACACTTGTACACCTTTCTGTTCTGCATTGAATTTTCTCCTCAGTTCAAATATACGGCATCATAAGAAGTTCCTTAGGATTGATGGGTCTGCATGTTATTCTTACATCAACTGGAAATGGACTGCCACATAATTAAAATTCCAACCACAAATGTCCCTGAAATCAGTGGCAAAAGGCCATCCTCCAATTGGGCAGAACTTGGAGTAGTGTATTTTATTGGCTACTTGGTCTGCCTTAAGAGATAACCCAAAACAAAGAGACACACATATTCATTAATAGTTGCTAACAGTTTGGTTTGGTGATCAGGGATGTAATAAAAGCAGGATTGGTAAATTGCTGACAAGGAGGAATGGAGAAGAGCTATGTGAATGCACCTCTCAACATGAGCATGGAGTGTGAAGAATGATTATCAAACACCATCACTACAGAGTTGACCTCCAGCAATGACACAAACAAGAAAATGTGTTCTGTGGATGCCAGTCATACTTTTCCTGAGTGAGCTACCATGCAAGACTGAACTGCCAAATTAGTCATCTCAATCAGAGATCTTCACCAATATCAGGCTTTATTAAAGAATTCCAAGGATACAGGCAGTCAAAAGGCTCATAAATAATGAGTGCAATGCACACTGTCTGGGGAATGGACACGCTTGAAGCTCTGACTCGGGGGGTGGGGGGGGCAAGGGCAATATACATAACCTAAACTTTTGTACCCCTATAATATGCTGAAATAAAAACAAAAAGGCTCAGAAAAAGTAGGGGGAAATACCAAAGAAAGATCCTAGGTTCTGCCTTCCTACATTAGATGTGCCCCTTTCCCCAAAACAACAGATGAGGTCTCTACATGAGGTTTCTGGGATCACCTAAAATAGTGGGCACATTTAAATTACACATCTCCTTTTCATATCCTGGAGAGTTGCCTGGTGTGTGGGGAGCTATGCTGCAGGGACTGAGAGTTCTGTTTACTCTAGGTCACCTTTAGCCAAAAACTTCCTGCTCAGGGCATTTCAAATATAAAGTCCCTATCTACTAGCAAACATCATTAGTCTAATTTACCAGAGATTTAGTCAGAAAGAAGCTTAGACCAAGTCATCTGCTTTCCTTTCTTACCTTAGGTGCATCTCCCAGGTAAAAGGAGTAAGTAGATCCTTCTTTCTTTTCACCCAGCCATCTAGGTGCTTGCTAAGTGTGTTGAGGTACAATGTGGCCATGGTGGCAGAGCTGGAAGCTATGCTTTTTGTCTCTACTGTGTGCACTTTCCCTTTTCAAGACTAATCTGCCTACCATCAGTCCTGACTGTCTGATGCTTTTTACAGTGGAAATCAATGAAAAGTCCTTAAATGGCACCTTTCCCAAGGGGGACCAGACAGTCACCTCATTGCTCAGTGATTACGCTGGACACTTTTCAACAGGGAGGAGACAAGGATTCGCCCTCATCGGAACATGCTTGTTTTCTGGATATACATTTGCTTTCTGTGCCCCAAATGCTTCTACTAGCACCAATATTTGTGGTCTTATTTTCCTTCATTTTATTCCACATAATATTGCCTAGGACAACTAATTTCACACCCCAGGAAGAGTGTCAATGGGCTCATACTCATACTCACACTCATCTAGCCTTTTTCATGTGCTCAATCATCGGAATGCAGTTGGTTTCATAGGATAGTAGAATAGTCTATTGAAAACTTAATTATGGTGTAGTTTAGAGATTATGTCTTTTAAAAAAGTGATATTTTATCATAGAAAATAGAGAATATGTTTTGAATCAGTGACCAATATATTATGTCATTTACCTTATAGCCAGAATATATGGGTCTGGGAATTAAGGGGCAGAAGATGTAGTAGCATCATTCACTATTTTACTTCATAATTCATTTGAAGAACTTTTGCTTTCTTTCCTACAACTTAGACTCTGTGGGTTTCAATTTCTTACTTCCTAAGGGAAAAATGCTTTTACCAGAAGACACAATAATGGTTTTAGTGAATTATAAGTTGAAACTGCCACTTGGCCATTTTGTGCTTCTCTTGCCAATGAACCAACAGGCAGGTAATTGCACTGGCCCGATCTATCCCGATTACAAGGAGAAATTGGGTTACTACTGCCAGTGGAACTGGAGAAATGTCAGCAAACTCAAAAGCTTATCTGGGATGCCTCCAAGTCCAACTGCAAAAGTTAATGGGAAATTTCAGATATATATATATATATATACACACACACACATACACACACACACACACACACACATATATATATATATATATATTAGTGTCTGCTCCCCAGACTCCTCAGCCCAAGTTCCACAGTGCTCAGCACCTAACGCCCCTCTCTGAATTTCAGAGGTACCAATGTTGTCTGATGTATTACTCAGGATTCTTCAGAGAAATAGAACCACTAGGATATGTACACAGGCACGCCTTATTTTATTGTACTTCATTTTATTGTGTTTCACAAATATTGTGTTTTTCACAAATTGAAGATTTTGGCAATCCCATGTTGAGCAACTCTATCAGCGTCATTTTTCCAACAGCATGTGCTCACTTCATGTCTCTGTATCACATTTGGATAATTCTCACAGTATTTCAAACTGTTTCAATATTACTATATCTGTTATGGCAATCTGTGATCAGTGATCTTTCATGTTTCTATTGTCACTGTTTTGGGGTGCCATGAACCACAGCCATGTAAGACAGCAGACTTAATCAATAAATGTTGTGTGTGTTCTGACTTCTCCACTGACTGACCCTTAGCCCCGTCTGTCTCCCTCTTCTCCGGCTTCCCTATTCCATAAGATACAAAAGTACTGAAATTAGGAAAATTAATAATCCTACAATGGCCTCTAAGTGTTCAAGTGAAAGGAAAAGTTACACATCTCTCACTTTAAATAAAAAGCTAGAAATGATTTGGCTTAGTGAGGAAGGCACATCAAAAGGCAAGATAGGCTGAAAGCTAGGCCTCTTGTGCCAAACAGTTAGCCACGTTGGGAATGCAAAGGAAAAGTACTTGAAGGAAATGAAAAGTGCCATTCTAGTGAACACATGAATGATAAGAAAGTGAAACAGCCTTGTCCTGATACGCAGAAACTTTTAATGGTCTGGTTAAAAGATCAACCAGCCACAGCATTTCCTTAAGCCAAAGCCTAATCCAGAACAAGGCCCTAACTCTCTTTAATTTTACGAAGGCTGAGAGAAGTGAAGATGCTGCAGGAGAAAAGCTGGAAGCTAGTGGAGGTTGGTTCATGAGGCTGAAGGAAAGAAGCCATCTTTGTAACTTAAAAGTGCGAGGTGAAGCAGCAAGTGCTGATGTAGAAGATGCAGCAAGTTGTCCTGAAGATCTGTCTAAGATGATTGAAGGTGGTTACACTAAATAACAGATTTTCAATATAGGCAGAACAACCTTGTGTTGGAAGAAGATGTCATTTAAGACTTTCAAAGCTAGAGAGGAGAAGTCAATGCCTGGCTTCAGAGCTTCAAAGGACAGGCTGACTATCTTGTTAGGGACTGATGCAGCTGGTGACTTTAAGTTGAAGGCCAATGTTCATTTACCATTTAGAACATCTTAGAGTTGTACTAAATCTACTCTGTTTGCATTCTTTAAATGAAACAACAAAGCCCAGATCACCCAAGAGCTGGAGATGGAGATGCACAAGGAGATTACTGTTGTTTTGGTGCCTGCTAACACAACATCCATTCTGCAGACATGGATTAAGGAGTAATTTCAACTTTCAAGTCTTATTATTAAGAAATACACTTTGTAAAGCTATAACTGCCATAGATAGTAATTCCTCTGATAGATCTGCATGAAGTAAAGTGAAATCCTTCTGGAAAGGGTTCACCATTTTAGATGCCATTAAGAACATTTGTGATTCCTAGGAAGAGATCAAAATATCAACATTAATAGGAGTTTGTAAGGGGTTGATTCCAACCCTCACAGATAACTTTGAAGGGTTCAAAACTTCAGCTGAGGATATGATTGCAGACGTGGTAGAAGTAGGAAGAGAACTAGGATTAGAAGTGGAACCTGAGGATATGATTGAATTGCTGCCTTTCATGATAAAACTTGTAAAGATAAGGAGTTGCTTCTTATGGATGAGCATAAGAATCATGATGGAAACTACTCCTGGTGAGGATGCTGTGGATGTTGTTGAAATAAAAACAAAAGATTTAGAATATTATATTAATTTAGTTGATAAACCAGAGGCAGGATTTGAGAGGACTGACTCCAGTTTTGAAAAATGTTCTATTGTGGGTAAAATGCTATCAGATGGCATATCGTGCTCTAGAGAAATCTTTTGTGAAAGGAAAATTCAATTGATGTGGCAAACCTCATTGCTGTCTTATTTTAAGAAATTGCCACCCCAATCTTCAGTCAGCAGCCATCAACATGCAGGCACATTCCTCTACTGGAAAGAAGATTATGACTCATTGAAGGTTCAGCTGATTATTAGCATTTTATAGCAATAAGGTAATTTTAAATTAAGGTATGTACATTTATATATATATATATATGTATATATAATGGTTTTGTACTTAATAGACTACAGTATGGTATAGACATAACTTTTAAATGCGTTGGAAAACCCCAAATTTTGTTACCGACTTTATTGTAATATTAGCTTTATTGTCATGGTATCTCCAAGATATGCCATTATATATAGAAAGAGATTTACTTTTTATCATCTGTGATGCTATCATATAGTTTACCCACATATATTTAAATGTGTTACCACTGAGATAATGACATATATCTGGGCAGTATTAGAAGGTACCAGAGATGACATGAGTTTTGAGCAGTGTTGTGAAGAAGAGAAAAAAAATTTGTTGGCAAAAATAATCTGGATGAAATTCACTGAAAAAGATTGTTAAATCAATCTAGTCACTGTAACATCAAAATTATTGCAGCAGAAAAGGATAAATCTGTATTATAATTTAAAATATACATATGACTATACATAAAAATTAGTAGCTAACATTCATTGATTTTTTTTATCTGTGCAGGCACTATTTTAAGTGATTTGCATATAATAATTCATTTAACCTTTATAATAATTCTGTGAGGCAGGCATTATTATTCTTCCCATTTTATAAATGAAAGACTTAGAAGGTTAAGCAATTTGTTTGAATATGCACAGCAAGGAAGTGGTGACACTGAAGACTGTACCTAGTAGTCCAATTTCAGAATTTCCATATCATAATTTTAAATGTCAAGATAGCTACATTTAAAAGAAATAAAATTATATTGCAAGTTTTATTAAAAAAATCTTCTACTTAAGCTCTTTCAAAAATATTTGGATAGTTCTTTTTCAGAATGATTAGAGCCTGTTTTCAATCTTACATGTGTTCCAGTTAGGACAATAAATTATATGGTTTCCCTAGTTAAAGGTTACAAAGCTTCTTAAATAGAAGCATATATAGTGCTCTTATGTTTTTCCCTTTGTCTCATTGTTATCTTGTGAACAATTACTGTAGTATATAAAATATTAGGACAATGCAATTTCAAAAGTTATATTAAGGCAATAATATATAATAATTGTGTTACAGTTGAAAATAAAAAATCCATAAAAGGAAATTAAAAAATTGAAATGCTTAAGTTAGATTTTATCACTTTCCACATGTGCAATTTTCCTTGATTTTGTTACTTTATATATTACTTTTTATATTCAGTCTTTATAATGTTGACCCATAGATTAAATCAGAATTTTAATGTTTTTGTTTAAAAGCTGCTGCAAACTCGATTGAAATGCCATTTATATCCAGAGTTTTCAGTCAAAAAAGAATATAGCAACTCACCTTTCTGAAGTTGTGAGAATGCAAGTTAGATTCCTTTAAGTCAATTAAGTTCTCTCTGTCCTACATTCATCATCTATAAAATGCAAGTCATAATACCACCTACCATAGAATTATACAAATTGTGAAGTTCACCTAAATGCTTAAAAAAAACCCGTTACCACACCTAGCTCCTCTTTGCTCTCAAATGCCTCATTGCCTGCCATCCTGCACTTGTCATACTGTTTTATCTTGTATTTTTGTTTTATCCTAGCCACTGGGAGGTTAGCATCTTAAAGCAAAAGCACTATGCTAGTGGGTGTTTTGGGGTTTTTTTTACAAATCCACTAAAATGGTTGGCATATAGATAACACTAAATACTTATGGAGGTAAAGAGCAAATCTATGGAAAAAGAATGAATGAATGAAGTTGATAAAGGCAACTTTCCTTCAATTTTTTTCAATTGTAGAGGATTATATAACAGAAATACATAAAAGTTCCTCAAGGGCTTGAACATCTAATTGAGGCTTTTCTATCATGAGAAAACTATATGTACTTAATTCAACATCAGAGACCTAATTCAGAAGTGGGCAATCATGAAAAGAAAGAGGAGAACTTAGATAACATATAAGAGAACGAAAATATACAATCTTCATTCTTCATTTATTATTCTTCATTTGGAAGAGAAAAAATTTTAAATGTTGATATTGTACAGAAGCTCTTTGCTCACGAGTCTCTGGTTGCATGAGTGCACACATTCAATATTCAAACAGAATGCTAATATAAAAACAGGCTTGATCTCATCTTTCACCTTAGAATCCTTATAAAATGGATACACATTAACTGATGGATATGTTTTAGATTTTACCAATAGTCCATAGGCATTCTTCTGTCTTTCTTTCTTGAGGGCAATTTCTATAGCATTTGTTTTAACTGTGAATATAGTCCACTCTAAAATTACTTTGCAAGCTAATCAGCCAATGTGTTTCATTTTAGTGCTGGAAAAGTTATTTCTTGAACTTGTTAGGATCATTTAAAATGAAGTATCAGTATTATGAAATCATACATATAAATCTCCTATTCACTTTGAAAATATAAAGGAAGCGTCTCTATGACTTAAAATTTGCATGATTTCATTGGTATAAAATAACTTCTTTCCTCTTTTACTCTCTCATGCAAGTGTTTATTGGCTGAATATTATATGCAAATTCCCACACTAAACTTTAGTTTCAATGAATGTAACTGTTTTTGCCAGTTCTTTACTATGATAGTGCCAATAGTTTATTTATAACTGAAATTCCTCCTGCTGCAAGAACTGAATTATGAATATGGTGAGGTCTGTCTTATTTGTAGTCATCTGAAATATGAAATTTAACTGGCAGTTGGAACTGAAATAGTCTAAGAAGGGAACACTAATCACACCAAGTTTCATTGTCCCATTTTACATGTCAAAAGTGTGAAGCCTCATTATAAAAAAGAAAGAAAAGTCAAACATTTAAGTCTGTCTTAAATAAAACAAAATTGTGATATTTGAAATCTTTTTCACAATCCAAGATTTTTAGCCAAATTTAGGGATGATTGGCAATGTAACATTTTGATAGATTAAAATAGCATTGATTATGCCCCCAAATAGTAAAAACTATTATATTTATTAGTATTTAGCAGTTCTATGCCATATATATTCTATTCTAGAATTTTGTCCATTTTAATTTTGCTAGAACTCTCTGAATGATAATAAAGTTAGCCATCTCATCTGGGAGACATATTGATAGAATGTTAGAAGTTTATCCTGATACCTGCCCAAGTTTTGGTATATAAATGGCAAAATTTTTCTTTTAAAACTCCTTAACATACAAATATATTAATCTCGGGCAAATGCAAATTAAATACCACATGCAATTCTACTACTACTACATACACCAAAATATATAAAAATTAAAAGAATACTGGTGTAAATATTGTTGAAGATATATATCAACTGGAATTCTCATGAAGCAATATGGGAGTGTAAATTGATAAAACCATTTCCAGAACATGGTGAGACAAAATTACTAAAGTTTAATATATACATATACTCTTTCCCAGAAATTCCTTTTTTTTGGTATGTGCCCAACAGAAAAAGGCACATATGTTCATTAAAAAACATGTATAAGAATTCTCCTAGAAGCTTGATTAATCTGATTCCTTAACTTGAAATAACTCAAATATTCATTAACAGTTGATAGATAATATATTCATACAATGTAGAAATAAAAAAAAAACTATAACTGCTTACAAAAATGTGAATGAATCTCATAAAATGTTAAGTGAAAGCAGCCATGCACTAAAATGAACATAATGTATGATTTGAATCCATTTCTCTGAAGTTAAAAAACAGACAAAACTAGCTGATAGCTATCTGAAATCAGAATAATGGTTACCTTTGTTGGTGGAAAGGGTTTAACTGAATATATTAGATTTTGTAATCTTTTTTTCATTTGTACTAGAAAGAAAGAGAGGCAGTAGAGCAAAGTGGTTAAGAGCATGGACTTTGGAGTGAACCATTCTAGGTTTGATATCTGGCTTTGGTACCTACTAGTTGTATATCCTAGATTGGATTGCTTATCCTCCCTACCCTCAGTTTCCTCATCTGAAATACTTATACCCACCTCATGGTATTGTCAAGATGATCAAATGAGTTTGTGTTTGCAAGGTCATAAGAGAAATTGTTTGCACTGTATACACTTTGTTAAATAAAATAAATACACCAAATCTGGAAAGAAATTAGCCATACAAAAAGCAAAATTGCCCACTGGCTCATCACTGACACAGGCTTTACCTTTGTTGCTATATTCTTTTCTATCACTTTTCCTGATTCTATATGACTTCCATGCCTACTAATCTGAATGTGCTATGCTACACTTGTTGGGATATTTTGCCCACATTTTTTATATACATATATATATATATATATATATATATATATCTGCCTCTTTTCCTTAGTTTGTGCTTTCTCTCCCTTGTAAAGCTTGTTCTTCTAATCCTCACATGTCCAAAGTATGGCCAGCCTTGAAGGTTTAGCTCAAATATTTTGACTCCTTTGATTACTCTGCAATAGAGGATCTCAACTTCTTCCTTCTCTGAAATTATACAGCGTGCTATGCTTTTACAGCATGAAGTACTTTCCATCTTGTATCATAGCTTCTTGAAAATGGCACTTCATCTTCTGTAAGTCTTCAGAGCTGTTGTGCAAACTTAGCTATACTTCATGCATCAAGCACAATTCTTTGCATAGATTAAGGAATGCTCAATTTAAATACACTTTAACACAAAACACATTGTTTTGAAAAATCAGATATTCTACAAATATTTATTGACAAGATAAAATATTCATGACATAATGTTAAATGACATAAAACTATAAGCAATATGATTCAAATTTAATAAAGTAAAATATATGTTTATCTCTTATCTATCTATATGTATCTATGGCAAAAAGACTGGAAGGAAACTTCCTAGAGGTAGACAGTATTTATGTCTGCATTGTAAAGGCAGGTGATTTAAATTTTTTTTTTTACTTTTTTGATAAAATGCCTACAATTCTAGTATATCACCTTTAAAATCATTAAAGCTTAATATTATAGAATAAATGCCTATACTAAAATAAAATTACCTTAGCCTGGAAATATAAGAAAAGCACTATCATCTTTGAAAAGTTTAACTTTAGATTAAATAGATTTAAATAGATTAAATCGATTTAATAAATTTACTTTCTGGCTTTCAGCATAATGATCTTAGGCTTACTGGGGTGAGATAGCACGTAAGATAGTGTCTTTCTCCCTTGATTATTCTAAGCATAATAATTAGTTTGTAATAAAACCTGGAATGCTCAGTTTGTAATTTTCTATATGAAATCGTAAAAGAATTACTGCATATTTCCCATACAGAACTTTTAATTATAGGAAACAAAGTCTATTTTTAACTTGCTCTCAGCATGCAGAAAGCAAAGAGCATATAGAGAGAAATTAAGAAATACTTTTAGGGAGCAGAGAAAGTGGTGATATTTATCTTTAGAATGTTTTTTAAATGATACATTTTGAAAATGGATTTCATAGCATTGCACACATAAAGGAATAATGAATAAATATTGTGATGATTTGAAGGGAAAGTACTTGTCATTTCAAGAAAGCGATTAGAAGTGAGTTCAATTGATCTTCCAAAATTTATTTCCAAGGGATTACATTAGATATAATCATTATGTGAGGTTAAGCAACACTGGCTCACCATTAGTGTGCTCTTCAAATACATATTTTAACACTTTTCCTCAGTAAGATTGTCTTCAAGCCCTGTGAGAAGTACACATGCCTGACATTTGTTTACTTAAAGAACATCTTAATTCTTTGATGCAGTTTCTTCTATCTTTATAGCTTTTCTCAGGTTAAAATTTCTTATGATTTACTTGGTTGAGTTGAATTTGACTTATTGGTGATTATGTTTTCTCTAAAATAGCTCTAAAACGTTTGTTGAAGAAAAATGTATTCAATGTCCTATATATCTATTGAAAAAAACAACACCATAGTAATAAAATAGAAATAAGGGAGTTGTTTGCTCAGTGAGGAGTATCTATTGATATGTGTCATTTGGCATTTAAGGGAAAATTAATTGCTCTTTGTGAACTTGCTTTATTTAGCTGAAATATCTAACTAATGTAGCTATGAAAATACATTAGAGAGACACATTTGAAATTCAAATGATATAAAACAAACATCATTAATTCAACACCTAAGTAATCAAATTGCTCACAGAATTGTAAATTACAATAGCTGCATGTGAGTAACAGATGGACGAATTAAGTGTGCTCAACAATCTTTCTGAATGTTATGGGAAGAACGACTGCCAGAGATGTTTTGATAAAGTACAACGGGGCTCTGTACCTCACAATACAACAGGCAAAGAAAACTTATTTTCTGTTGAGTACAGAAAATTGATCTAAATGAAAAACCCAGTTTTGTCGTTCTTTTTTTTAAGGTGTAGGAGTACAAAATACCTTTGCAAATTTTCAAGATTCCTGAGAATTTTTCCCAACTTTAAAATATATTAACTAACTTAGAATAATAAAAGAAACAACTATCACTTTTTTCCAAAAATTTAATCTTAGTTTTCCTGAGAACTAAACAGTTGTAATACATCATAAATTGATTCTTTTTCTTTATTATAGTACCAGCTTTATGTAATTTTTCATTCAACATAGCTGTAATAGTCTGAGAAAAAAATAAACAACCACTAAAGAATCCCTAAAGTGTGTTTGTACTATTTCTTATATTGCTAAAAATTATTTCATTGTATTACTTTGGTCTCTTACAATTCTGAGTAATCATAGAAGGTTTCTAGTTAATCGTCAAATTGTTTATGAACATCAAAGTCCATAATCGTTCTCTTTTTTCTTAGAATCTACCATGCATTGCCTTTGGATTGAAGACAAAAATATAATATAAATATAAGCTTCTAGATTGATCTACTTTCTTTTGAGGTGATGATTTAAATCAGTCCTAACATAGGCTTATAAAAAGTATGACATCCTGAGAGGGTTTTTAGTTTTATTTTTAGGCAAGATTAAACTTAAACAACTCCAAATGAATAGGGAGCTCTCCATTTCCAAACACTTACAGGGGAATTAGATAACATTAGGGCAACTGATAGCATTATGTATTGATTATGAACATTCCCATCAAGCTATGTTTACTTCTCATTTAAGTTTCTTATCTGGCATTTTAAACCGATTTAGCCTTAGTTTGCTCCCTTTTGAATCAAAGACATTTGATACCAGTTTCTTTGGAGAAAAGTGCTTTAATATAATTCAATTTGAATATGCTAAATCTTTCAAATTATATTTCTTTTCAAATTTTATATTATGGAAACTTCATAAGTTTTTTTTTCTAAATTGTAGCTAGTTTGGCTACAATCTTTTGGTTGAATCATTTTACTTTTTATAATTTTCTGTTTGTAAGGAGTTCTTACATTGTTCAGATTATGCTACTTAAGAATCGTTATGTCTTGGAAATTCAACTGTAAAACATAGGGACGTGGTTAATCCTTAAGATTTATTTTAGCAAGAAGATTCAATAACCGATTTCACCTAACATATTCCAAAATTTCAATTAAAATATGGAATTACAGCAAACATGCCTCCCAGCTCCTGGCCCTTCTATCTCAGTGAGCCCCTCTGTGGCACCAGAACCACAGGCAGTGCAGATTGAGCTCAGAGTTAAGGATCACGAGAATGCGGAAGCACTGTGCACGGGCCCTCTGGGACTACACAGAGAGCAGCATACTGGAGCCATGGAAGCCTAGGCTGGCAGGCTAGCTCCAGAGAACTCATGCTTTATCTGGCACAATCCCACTCTTCAGGAATCCGCAAAGTCTAGAGTAATGATGGCAAAGTAAGATACACTTTATAAGGCTAAAGGGAGATATGTCATTAGGAGTGACAGGGCAGGGTAGAACCAATAGGGAAAATGAGCAAGGAGCTAGTATTAATGAATGGCAATACCAAGCCTACCATCCCTTACCAACCAGGAGAGTTTTTATAGAGCTAATTCTTGCAAGAAGGTGAACAAACTCGTCAGTATGAGGTACTTAAACATGGATGGTGTTAAATTCATGTTTCTAGCTGGAATCGGGTGTTTTTGGTGAAATGGTCTGAGATCTTGATTTCAGACCATTTCTAACTATAGCATCTACCATTTCATAAATGAGCAGGGAGCCACGAAGTGCTTCTTTCTGTGTTTTGAATACCATCTTTACGGCAAATCCTACATGAGGCATTGTACATGTGATTATCTTGTTTTGAATTAACTCTTCTAATAATCTTTCTGGGAAGCCCATAAAATATTACTTATTATCCTCATTTTAATGCAAAGAAATGTAATCAAGATTTAATTACTTACCAAGATCACACTCTAGTGACGGGGAGGAGCTGGATTCCAGTCGGGTTGTGCTCTTTTATATTCATGAGTAGGACATAGGACGTAGGCTTTCTTGTAGATGGCTAGATCTAATGTCATCCACTTACTATTAAAATGGAAAAATGCCACTAAAATAGAAGTGTCCTTAAGACATTAGTGCTGTAATCTGTTTGCTAGCCCAAGGGACTGTTAAAATATCTCTGGATATTTTGAATATTAAAACATTTTAGTAAGCTCTTTTGAAAAGTAATACATAGAGATAACAGAGTTCATGTCTCTACTGCATACAATTCATTAATGTGCACTTCATACTTGGGTTCAGTGACAGAAAAAATGGAAATCCTTTGAAATGGATCCTTTAATTTTTTAAATTAAGTTACTCCATTTGTAATTATAAATAATATATAATCGTATTACACAAAAAGGGAAAATACAGTAAAATATAAGGAAATAACATATATAAACTCTACAATTAAAGACATTGTAATTTTTTATCTTTACTAATTATATAGGCAACTTTTTTGGTTAATTTGTAATGTTTAGTACAGTATTTCAAATGTTTCATATTTCACTTCCTTTTGTGAATTATTTATTTGTATCTATTTTTCTATTGTGTATTAACCTTTTCCTTATTGAGAATAGTTACTCTTACCCTCCTTGAAGGACCTTTTCTCTTTGCCTAACAACTCTAACATCTCTCTCCGGTATTTTCACAGCAGAATTTAAGCAAACAAAAAATGTTTTAACATTTGCTCTTCAAATGAAATCCAACTCATAATAGCATTTGTAGTACCTCTCTAGATTCTTTCTCACAATCTTAAGAAGAAATCAATATCATTTCATAGATTGTTTATCAACATAGTTTCTTAAGTAAAAGTGAAACAGTCCTTTGCTTTCTAAGTATTTATGACCTTGCCAAAGCATATCAAAGTTTAAGAGAAAATGATACAAACTCATATCAGAACAACTTAATTTCTCATAAGTTCATGCTACAGAAGAAAAAGAGTACGTATTAAGATTAAACAGTTATATATATCCATACATAAATTCCACATGGATGGGAAAACATACATAAATTGACACAAAAACAATTTAATATTTCTCACAAAATTTATCTTGAAAAAATAATGCATTTATTTTTGCACCTTACTGCTGATTTCTAACCAATTCTCAGCTAATCCATACATTAGCAAAAATGGACACACAACAAATAAGTAAATAAATAAATGAATAGTAAGTAAATTGACTCCAGGCATAAACTTCTTAATAACATTGCCTGAAAGAAGAAAACACTGGACATGTTTAAATGGACAAAAATACCCGTAATTATGAAGTAAAGTTGTATGTTGCCAAAATACACATTTTTCCCATCACTTAACCTTTACTGTCATATCTGCTATAAAATCAGACAGGCTAGATTTCTATGATCAATGCTCCTCACATTTTGGCCGCAGTTCTTAATACCTTTTGAGTCCAATGGAAATGTGGTCATATAGTTCTCTATCTATAAAAAATAAACATAGTCAAGAGAATGAGGACACAAACCACAAGCTGGGAGAGCACATTTGCAAAACATATGTTAAATAAAGGACTTACATTCAAAATATACAGAGAACTCTTAAAACTTAACAATAAGAAGATGAACACATTTTCCTGGATAGAGCTGGAACCCATTCTACTAAGTGAAGTATCCCAAGAATGGAAAAATAAGCACCACATGTACTCACCATCAAATTGGTTTCACTGATCATCACCTAAGAGCACATTTAGGAATAACATTAATCGGGTGTCGTGCAGATGTGGCGGGGCGGGGGGGAAGGGGATGGGTGTGTACATACATAATGAGTGCGATGTGCACCGTCTAGGGGATGGATATGCTTGAAGCTCTGATTTGGCGGGGAGGCGGGGCAAGGCAATATACATAATGTAAACTTTTGTATCCCCATAACATGCTGAAATAAAAAAAAATTAAACAAAAAAAAAAAAAAAAAAGAAAATGAACAACCTGATTAAAAAATGGGCCAAAGACCTGAACAGACATCTCACCAAAGAAGATGGCAAATAAGCCAAATGAAAAGATGCTCAACATTTTATGTGATTAGGGACTTGCAAATTAAAACAACAATAAGATCCTACTACACATCTATTAGAATAGCCAAAATCTGGAACACTAAATAACACCAAATAGTGGAGAGGATGTATATCAACAGAAACTCTCATTCATTGCCGTTGGAATGAAAAATGATACATTATAGGAAGACAAAATGGTACTGTGTTGGAAGACAGTTTGACAGTTTCTTACAAAAGTAAATATACTCTACCAAACAACCCAGTAATTAAGCTTCTTGGTATTTGCCCAAAGGAGTTGAAAACCTATATCCAAACAAAAACTTGCACACAGATGTTTATAGCAGCTTTATTCATAATTTCTAAATAGAAATGAGCTATCAAGCCAAGAAAAGACATGGAAGAAACTTAAATACATATTACTAAATGAAAGAAGGCAATCTGAAAAGGCTGTATGATTCCAACTATATGACTTTCTGGAAAAAGCAAAACTATATGAAGACAGTAAAAAGATCAGTAGTTGCCAGGGGTTGAGGGGGAAAGCATGAATAGATAGAGAACAGAGGAGTTGCAGGGCAGTGAAACCACTTTGTATGATACTAAAATGGTGGATGTATGCCATTATACATTTGTCAAAACCCATAGATGGCACAATACCAAGAGTCAACCCTAATGTAATCTATGGACTTTGGATGATAATGATCTGTCAGTGTTTGTTCATTAGTTGTAACAAATGTACCACTCTGATGTGAGATGTGGGTAGAAAAGGAAGGCTATGCATGTTTGGGAGCAAGAGGTATTTGGGAAATTTCTGTACCTTCCACTTGATTTTTCTGTGAACCTAAAACTACTATATAAAGTAAAATCTGTTAAAATACATATTAAAAACAGGGAAGTTACACGTAATACCATTTGTCTGATAATGCCATAGGGAAGTAGCTTACTTAGTGGTTGTTTCTCAGAACCTAGTAAGATAATTTCTGTGACTCACAAGGCCATCAAGAAGGCACATATCTCTAGCTATTTGGAGGCACATCTTTATAACTGCTTTTCTTTTACTCCTTTCTACTTGCACTCTTCTCTCATGTCCTTATACACCTGTGCACCTGCTACCTGTCTCATCTTAGATTCTGGCCTGCCATGGTTCTTAGAATGACCTCTATAGTGTTAGAATGGGACAACTCCCAATTTTGGTGCCAGTTTCCATCACCCTGGTATCTAGGGGTGGGACAGAAAAGATTCCTGGCTCTAAGACAAACATACTACAGTCTGGAAAAAATTGTGGTGATCCCTGTTTTGAAAGATTGATGGAAACCCACACTAAATCACAAAAATGATTTCTACTTTTTGCCTGCATTGGTCTAGCTTGAAAATCCATGTCATTATACATGTATTTTCCAGAGACATGAGTCATCCTGCCTGACCCCTGGTATTCAGTCAGGCTCCAAGCTCCGTGCACTGGTCTCCCTAGGGCAGTTTGCAACAGATTCAACTCAGATTCTTACTAACTTCAATGGGAAGACCTAGCTGTCCTAGTAGCAGGGAGAATTAATTTCCATCCTTCATAAACAACCCAATTTGATACTGGAATTAAATTCTCAATATTCAGATTCTTAAAAGGGAAGGTTTTTGGGGTCAAGCCACTAGGCAGGTGGGAAATCAAGTAAAGCTCTCGTAGGCTAGAGCAGCAGTCCCCAACCATTCTGGCACCAGTGACGGGTTTCATGGAAGACAATTTTTCCATAGACCAGGTGAAGGGAGGATTGTTTTGGGATGATTCAAGCACATTACTTTCATTGTGCCATCAAACTTCTCTGCTAATGATAATCTGAATTTGCAGCTGCTCCCCAGCCTAGTGTCACTATCTCAGCTCCACCTTTGATCATCAGGCATTAGATTCTCACAAGGAGCACATAATCTAGATCCCTTACATATGCAGTTTACAGTAGGATTCGTGCTCCTATGAGAATCTAATGCCACTGCTGATCTGACAGGAGGTAGAGCTTATTCAGTGATGCAAGCAATGGGGAGAGGCTGTAAATACAGATGAAGCTTCACTCCGTTGCCTGTGGCTCACCTCCTGCTGTGTGGCCAGTTTCTAAAGGGCCACGGACCATCCATGAACTGAGGTATTGTGAACTGAGTGCTAGACTAGGACAGCGAGTTCTCAGAGCCAGACCAACGTTGACCTATCTTACCCATCTGACTATTTAGGGGTCCCACAAGTGTTCTAACAACAACCCCCATTTCCATAAATATGGTTCAATAAAACACTGATGCATTCTTTATTAATAGACTCTATTGTTAGAATAGTTTTAGATGTATAGAATTGAGCAGATAGTACAGAGGATGGCTATATAACACCCCCCCCACACACACAGCTTCCCCCACTATTAAAATCTAACATTAATATAATACATTTGGGACACGTAATGAAGACTATATTGATACATTAATTTTAAAGTCCATGGTTTATTCATATTTTTTTAAATTTTTACCTAAAGTCCTTTTGCTGTTTCAGGACCCCATCGAGGATACCATATTACATTTAGTTGTCATATCTCCTTTGGCTCCTCCTGGTTGTGATAATTTCTCAGTTTTTCATGATCTTGACAATTTTTAAGAATACTGGTAGGATATCCCTCTATGGGAGTTTTCAGTCTTTTTCTATGATTAAATCAGGATTGTAGGTTTGGCGGAGGAAGATTGCAGGGGCAAGGTAAAGTCCCTTATCATGTCATATCAAGGGATCATCTATGTCTCTCTCTCTTTCTCTCTTTCTATTTTTGGATTTCAAAACAACCTAAGAATTTTCTTGATTTTTCTATTTTTCTTATCCATCCCCTTCTAATCTTGCCCTCTCACATTCTAATCTCAGCGTAAGAACACAATGTACTTTTCTTTAAATAAAACAAGATATGTTCCTGTTTAAAACCCCCAAAATACATTCCACTGCTTTCACAATAAAATATCCAAAGACTTCACCTTGGTTTGTGATGCCCTGCAGTGACCCAGCCCCTGCCTATCTCTCCAGCCTCATTTTGCCTACTCTGCCTGCCCCACGATGCCCCAGCCATGCTGTTCCCAAAACACACCAGCTCAGAATATTCAAGATAGTTATTATATAACAATAGGGGAAGGAATCATTAATAATAGCTAGTGTATATTCCATCTCCAAATAATATAAAAACCTACTAGGAACAAATATGAAAGAAGCTGTGAAGCAGAACTAGAGACTGGACAAAACATATTGAGATCTGTCTATTAATACATTTTTTACCCATCAGCTTCACCTTGTTAATCTTCTGTTCCCCCCAAAGTTTTGGGATATTCTTATTTACCAGTTTTCTACATAAGCTTTAGACATTTATCAGTTTCTCAAAGAAAAAAAATAAACACTACTAGTATTTTGATTGGAACCATAGCATATTTGTAAAATAATTTGGAAATATTTGACATTTTTCACTGTACTTGCCAGAATGTTGTCTATTTAATTTTCCTACCCAAAAACCTAGCAGCCTGATTTATCTATTTTAGTTTTATTGTTTTTTAAAAAAACAATTAAAAAGTTTCTCTTTTTAATCTATTAATTTTGCCCTTGATCTTGAATCTTTCCTTTCTCATATCTTTGTTAGGCTTGTTCCTAGTTTCTCGAAATGAATATTTAATTTAATGATATTTATTCTTATATATTTTAAAATGAAAAACTTTTAAGAAGATGAATTTGCCTCTAAATATAGCTTGATAACATCCCTTAAGTTTTATTTGTAATTTTTCAATGTCATAATTTTCTAAATAATGTGTATTTATAAGTTTTGCTTTCTCTTTAACCAAAATTTTTTAAACAAAAAGTCTTTTAAATTTAATATAAACTTCTATTTTTTATTTTATTGTCAAAAATGTGTATCTGTATAATTTATGATTTGGAGAATATTTTCAGATATTCTTACTGGTTTAATATCAGAGTTATTTTTGTAAACATTTGGAATGTGCTTGAAATATACTCTTTATGAGGTGCAAAGCTCAATTTTATATTAATTTAATCATTATGATATTCATTAACTCTATTGTTTTTACTTTTTCCAGTGTTGAAAAATGTCATGTTTTACATTCCATCCCCTAACAATTGTGTATTTGTAAATATCTCCTTTTATTACCTACAGTTTTACTGCACATATACATTTAATAGTAGGTAACAAGAGGACTAAAGTTTTACGACTATTAACAAGCATCTTCTCTCACATACATTGTTTTCTGAAAACATTTGTAAAAGTCAAGCAATTCCCTTCTCATTTTTAAAACTCTTTGCTTACAGTAGGGTAGAGTTCATGGGAAAGGTCTGTTTTTTCAAAGGTTTATCATGATTATATTTATCTTTAAAAAGTGATTGTCACTTTCATGAAATTATATTTTAATAAAAATTTTATTAGAATGTCTATAAAAGAAAGAAAATTAGTCCATAGTTAAGGAATAATTTAGATGGTCTTTAAGGAGGCTGTAAATTTACAATTTACAATTGACTTTTGATACTATATAATAAATAATAAATTTTGATACTATTCTCTCCTAAATGTAAAAAGAACCAAAATTTTTCCACATGCTGTCTAAATTTTGTAAAGCTTGAATAGTAACTGTCAAAAAAGATCATTTATTTGTATGCATGCACAAAGAACAAATCAAAGAATGGAGACCCCTCTGCTGTCAGCTCCCTGATATCCTGATATGACTCAACCTCACATCTGCTTTGTAGCCTGCCCCCCTTGCTGTGCCAATGGTAATGACACATATAATTTAGGACAGAATGAAAAACAAAAGCCTAATCAATTAATATTTATTAATGTCTAAGATATGCTGGGTTTGTGCACATACTCTGTGGCAACAGTTACAATGAGTGATGGTAATTAATGTCAGAATGAAGGACACCAGAGCACTGGTGTCCGGAGAGCAGTAGAACTAGTGATATGACAGTTTCAAGTGTCCGATGACAGGTATGGTCATCCAGGGTGAAACTCAGTCTCTCCTCAGTTATTTTTCTCTTCATCAAAAACATATTGGCCATTGGTCAGCAAGTTGCACAGGCTTAAATACCATAGTTTTTTATTGCAAATCGTGGATGAGGGCAAGGAATTTCCTGACACTTTCCCATTAGTAATGTAAGATTCTACAGAAGTAATGGGATTTCAAGCCCTATATGTAAAAATAGAAAGTCTCTTTGATAAAGGAAGAGAGCTCTAGACATTAAAATATAGCACCAACAAAGACTGTTAACATTTTTACAATAGGGTCTCAGAGAAGGCTATTCTGAGTATAATATTAAAGCCCAGTGCATTTTGTTACACATTAAAACAGAAATAAATCCTTCATTGGGGACACAGAACATTAGTCAAAATCTTTATAATTATAAAAAATAAAGAGTTGAACATCAAGCCCTTAAGCAAATGTTGAAGATCATATGCGTGTGTGTTCACACAAAATATAGAATCATAAAGGGGCTTTTAACACTGTGATGCCTTTGACTAATTAGGGAGAATGAAATAAGTAATAAGACGTGCTGTTTTTTTCTATATTTTTAAAAATAACTTAAAAAGCCTTACTCTCTAAATGTCTCAAAATCTCTTCAGATACTATTTATTAACAGGTTGATTTCTACAAAGAAAACTTGCATTTGATTTCAAATCATAATAGAACATTTTAACTTGCACAATGTATTATTTACCTAGGACAAGCTTTTCTGTGACTTGCTTTATAAGAATGTATCCTTCAATTTACAAAGTTCTTCGTATTTGTCAAAGTAGCTTTATTGTGTGTGGAATTATGCATAGTAACTTCCTAAATAATTTTCTCTTATCCTTACAGCATTACATTTTGATTTCCATGGTTTTTAGACTCAAGTTAGCGCCACTAGACAATCTTGAAAATGCCACTCTTAAGCTGCCAGGTTATTTGATTGTTTTGTTTGTTCTGCTTGGCTTATTCCATTATAATAAACAAGAAGAATGAATGTTAACTGTCTTAATGATCAATGTGGATCAGGACATAATAGAGTGGAAGCCAGCAAATGGTTAACAGCCAGGAAAATAGTAAAAACAATCAAATCAGCCATGCATAAATCCAACTTAAAAGCCAGCTCTTGTGGAATTCAAGGATAATTTCTTATATGGAAATGTCTTTTCCCACCCATATCGGTCTTTAAAGGCAATCCCAAGTGTCCTTTCCTTCCCCTTTCCAAGTAGTTAACTAGAGTACTCTAAATAAATCTATGTTTAAAAATTGTTGGCTCTTCAAGAAGTAATTATATAACACTTCTTTCTTCCTTTCTTTGGTTCAGATCCAAATGGTAGGCACTTCTTTATCTGCCAATGTCTATTCTTCCCTTGTCCTTCAGTAAGAGAAGCTTAAAATCTTAGCTGGGCACAAGCTAATGATTACATTGTCCAGGCCCCTCTCAGGAACTAAGTGTGGTTAGTGTCTAAATTCCGCCATTGGCTGTGTAAGCAGATATGCTCACACAAGAAGGGAGCCCTCATTTTTCTCCCATTTTTTTCTTCCTGCTGGCTGGGATACAGATGTGACAGCTAGAGCTGAAACACAGAAAGAACCTACCTGCCTTCCTGAGGACTTTCAGGTGCTGATCTACCAGCTGTAGACTAAGGATTTCTTTTCTTAGTGAAGAAGTAGCTCTCTTAATTCAATCACTCTGTATTGTAGGGCTGCCATAAAACGGTACCATGGACCAGGTGACTTAAACAATGTAAATTTATTTTCTCACAGTTCTGGAGGCTATGAGTTTGAGATCCAGGTCTCAGTGTCAGCAGAGTTAATTTCTTCTGAGGCCTCTCTTCGTGGCTCGTCTTCTCTTTCCATCTTCATGTGTTCTTTCCCCTGTGCATGCCTGTGTCCAAATCTCTTCCTCTTATAAGGATACCTGTCATTATTGTATGAAGGCCCACCCATATGACCTCATTTTTTACTTTACTATCTTTTCAAAAACCCCGTCTCCAAATACAGTCATATTCTGAAGGTGTTAGAACTTCATCATAAGAATTTTATAATGATGCAATTCAGCCAAATACATTTATTTTTTATTTGTAACCAAACATATTCCTAACTGATGCAAAATAGGGATGCTCAACTGCTGCAATTACTGGCGTAAGGTGGACCATTAGATGATCCAGCTGAGATGTGTGAATACCTTAGGCTTCCTAGAATTTTCTCAGTAATACCAACTTTCCACTTAGACTTGGGCACAAATCTCCCCTGTGATAGGGAAAAATTGTTACACTAAGGTTATTATTGCAGGGCAGGGAGCAGAACAGAAGGTATGTTTACTGCGTTCCAAGAATGAGATCAAAACTGCCAGGTGCTAAATCATATATGTGCAGTTTCTTCTCTCAAACCCACCAATCAAGTTACTTAGTCACCCCATTCTCTGAAGATGAGTGATAAAGAGAGATGAAAAAACATGCGGTTTAATTCTACTTAAAAATTCTCTACGTGGAACCATAAAGCAGGGAGAAATGATATTGTCCCCAGTACTATACTGAAAAAAACTACTTTTCCTGTGCCTGTCATGACTGATATTTGTTCATGTTATTTTGTGTTTAATTTTCTGTTAAAAACTGATGACTTATTTATTGCAAGTCAGAAGTCTTGAGTGTATAGCATATGAATTTACCAAAGTTATTATTTAGTACTCAAATTGTCCCTTGTAGGAAAGACTTTTCACCAGGCACTTTGGGAAACTTAGTAAAAGTTGGAACATCTGAGATGTTATATCATAGGAGTAGGTCACAATGCACAGGGAGGAGAACATACCTTTGAGAAGATGTAGAAGCCACTTGGAAATGATATGTTCTCAGGATTAAGCTTATTTGTTGCCATAGTCCTTTGCTGGGAAAACTGTGACCTATGTGCCTAAGCTAGCCTTCTGCCTTTTTTTGCAAATAGTTTTAGTGGAATACATTGTTTATGTAATGTCTATGATGGTTTTTTCTAAAACAAAGTTGGGTCATTATGGAAGAAATTATATTGTCCACAGGCCTAAAATGTTTATGCTATAGTCATATATAATTTAGTTATTCATGGAAAATTTGGATGGCTTAGTTCAGATATAAACTAGTAAATTCCACATTTACTCACAAACTAAGGGTTTGGTCCTTATGTATAAAATGTTTTGCTGTGCTTAGAAAATTGTAAGCTATCCCCTCATGTAGGCTAAGAATCAGTGTTCTAGTTGAGATACAATTAGATAATTTTGTTTCTTGTGCACTCTAATGAGAAAAATATGTTGATAATATTTTTGAAAAATGATTTATCAAGATAGCTAATGAAATATTTTCTCAGTGTACTGATTGTTTAGGATAATTATTCATTAATATATCTCAGTTTCATTCATATCACATATAAGCTAACTCAGATATCTGTCTTTTAAATATACTTATGCATATAGCCTGATTATTTTCTAGTGTGGGATAAAAAACTGAAGTAACTTTGCCTGGATTATCCAATTTTATTTTATATGAAATTAAAGTTCTTTAATTCCTCAAATCTATTTAGAGTTCAGTTAGTAGTAGAATGTATTAGATTATGGAAGATAAGCTTTTATTTTTAGCTCAGAAATATGAATAAAACTTCTGATTGCTGCTTAATGAAAGAAAAATGAGATTTAATGTTGTGCTATAAAGCATGCTTCTCCCAACAGACTATTGAACCCCTTATAGAGGGCAAACATTTTTAATTACAGACATGGAAGTCTTTCTCTTTCCCTTGAAAATATTTTGTAGCATTACATAGTAATTATAATATGAGTATGGATTAAACATAAATGTGTCATTTATATTTACCACAGTAGGATACAACTTATGGGCTTGCAACGACACAAATGCTTATGTTTTTGCATATAAAAGATAATGTTAAGCCTCTGAAATCAGAATCCTGGAGTGCCATAGAGTTTATTATCATCTCATATTCAAATGCTTACTGTTTCTATTATTGCTGGTGGTTTTCCATAGTAACCACTACCTGAACACAATTTAATTACATTATTCAGCAATTTAAATTAAATTAAGTTAATCCAGGATGGGCTGTTTAAAGAATATGATACAGCAGTATACCAATTAACACTTATTAAAAATAATTTTTAAGCTGAGAAGTCCACAAGAAACTATATTACTGGGAAAAAATTTTAATGTTAAAAAAGAGAAAATAATGAAGTGTTATTGATTTTCTAATGTTATATCCTAGAAGAATGAGACAAACTTTATTGATCCACTGGTTTTATATTACCTATTTTCCCTATAGGCAGTTACATCTTTACTTAGCATGTGTTAATAAAGCTATTTAAGAAAAAATAAGTGTGTAGCCTTTGAATCTATTAATTTCACTTTTAGGAATATAAATATAAAGACTCTATAGAAGGATGACCATCATAGATTGTTTATAATCATAAAAAAAATTTACCCTTTTGTTTGCTTGGGATCTTGATTTTATTACTCAGAGTTCTAGATTCTGATAATCTCTTTGGTCACTAGTAGATACTATTGAGACAGATCATTTATTATCCACGTATCCAGTCTTGCCAATTTACACTAGAGAATTACTGTGTTAAATACATCTGGCTGAAATGCAAACATTTCTAGATGATGATTCAATCTTAAGTTCTAGTATTTAGTATGGTGGTGGGGAGATGCTCACAAGATAACTTTTTGGCCCTCAACCTAGACTTCAGGGCTCACCATTAGTTCTCTAATTCACTAGATTTATATCTGGTTGCCTTGTTGGATGAATTTTCCATTCTGGGTAAGTGAAATCCATTGGTTTCTCCTTAAATGACTTCTTGGTTTTGACCCTTGAGTTTTAGCACATTGGACTCCATCTTCCCAGAATTTCCACCATCTAATTTACATTTTTTTAATTTTATTTCTTCCAAGATAGACACATCTAATTTATATTAACCTCTTTCAAAATCTAGCACAAATCTGCCCACCTACAGGATATATCTACATGGACCACAACTCATTTTACCCCATTCAGCATTTAATGAACTCGGAATTTTATTGATATGGTCTCTCTGAAAATATATTTTAGTGTCTAATGCATTCTTAACTAGCTTGTAAGTTTTAGCATAATTATCTCCTCTCTCTCGATGTCACTAGAGTACTTTTAAGTAATACATGAAGCAAACATCTTGCATGGTTAATATTATTGACTGAAACCTAGTATCTATAGCAAGATGAATTTTCATTTTGATATATGCAGAAGATGATTGCAGATTTTCATACTAGCTGCTGATTAAAATTTTTTGTGTAGGTAAGATGTAGGCAGAACTTTAACTTTCTTCATCTTGGTTTGACCAGTCTATATTGCTAAATTAATCTTGGCAGATGAGCCACCATAGTGCATGTATTCTCATACACATGCCATGTATAGGCATTAGCTTATAGTGTATTTGGCTAAGTGTCTTGAGAGAAGTATGTTATGTGTAGCCAACTGAGTTGAGAGTTTTGAAGGGGTGCAACAATACATTCCAATACCGACCTCCAGGTTCCTTGTCTTAATCTCAAGCTACCTTATTTCTATTGGTGTTGGAATATAATGGGTGAATAATGTGCTAGGATCTCTTGCCTGAGCTTTCCACATGTATCACCCTGAATTTATAAACCTCGATGAAATTATAAAGGAGTTAGGCTTTCTTAGTAACTGACATAGCTCAGTTTGATTTAGTGTCTAAACAGGAGAAATGAATCACAATGAATAGGGCAGACTGACCAGATCAAATAAGAAATTATAGTTTTAATTCAATGCAGCCAGTTTACTCAACTAAACTTTTGTTTTCTCATGCACCATTATTATCTTATTTGATTAAAAATGCAATCTATAAGTTAAGGTTATTGCAGAATGTTCTGATCTAAAAACTCTATGCAAATATGTGGCTGTTTGGTTTAGAATGAAATTTTTTTATTCTATTATGGCTTGGCTACTTTGTTTAGATGGCACCATTAACAGACAAATGAGGTAACAAGGTAGGCAACATCTGCTAAACTATATATTTGTCTTCAATATATTACTGATTTTTATATTGTAAGCTATTGCTACTCTTATAACTTATTTGTTACCTGTTTACTCCCTACTTTTACCTTAAAGCAAATAAAACACAATGATGCAAACAGACAAACAAAACCAACAACTCTTTACCAACATATCAAAAGTATCTTCCATTCATTTGCAGTCTGTTTTGCCAAGAAAGATATAAAACAAAGATCTTAAAATATAAATATAAGAAATTGTCTAAAATAAGAAATGCGAATATATAAGAAAATGTAGTTTATGTGATTGGGCATAAAAATTAGTCCTGAGCTTTTGAATATAAGGCAAGTATGGAAAAAGGACTGCTATGTAATTCTTATTATCAGATAATATAAAATAGATTTTATTTAAGAAATGCCAATGTTCTGGTACTAAATTTTAAAAAGGAATGTATCACATGTATCCAAAAATAAAAGTTAATCACAATAAATAGTGCTCTCTGAACAATGTATTTGTAAAAGATGACAAAATATTCTTCATAAACATGTTTTACATCTATTGATTTTAGGTGAAAACCAAGAGCATATGATTACATTAATACTAAATGAAAGTATGTTGGTTATTTATTGTGTGTGTGTGCGCGTGTGTGTGTATGTGTGTGTGTGTTTTACCTGATACCAAAAGTAAGTCTTAGACACCTAGTCTCTAAAAGACAAAAGATAGTATGTTCCTTAAATTGTTTTTGTCACATAGTACCAGTTTTCTTGCCTAGTATTGCCTAGGACTTTGACAGGATCTGGAGATTCAAAGTTAATTCAAAGTTAAACTTCCTGTCCATAGACTAAGGCACAAACAAGATGCAAACTTGCTATACATTACTGATAAAAGGAGGTGATCAATAGGTTTATGGCATAGATTATGGTGATAAAGGAGGTGATGAATAGGTTTATGGCATAGATTATGGTGATGGTTTCACAGCAGTATACTTAACTATAGATTCATCAAGTTGTATACATTAATTATGTGCAGCTTTTGGTATGTCAAAAATACATAAAAAAGAATGTTGAATTTGGGGGAAAAAGGACCTATCATTTGAATTCTAGTCAGATACATAACAAACATTCTAGTATCTCTTCTATATTTTTTCATCTCCTTTCTAGTCTTTTTTTCCCCTTTAACCTGGGCAGTATTCTAGCTTCCCCAAGGTAAACCTTAATAAGCCTAGGGGGTGGGGAACCTGCAGCCTTCTGATTTCAAGATCGTTCTTTTTTAAGCACAAAAGGAGGCAAGAAAAGCTTCATCTGATCTGCTGCATCCATTTTAATAAAAGGATTTGTTCTGTAAAATTTGGATTTAGTTAAAAGGCCACACTTAAGGACCTAGAAGGCCATATGTGGCCTTAAGGCTGCAGGTCCCCCCAACCCCCTTCCCAGAGGCCCAGGGGAAATGCTTAATTCTCTGTGAATAGATGTTGAAAAGAAGAAATAAGTGAAAGCCAGTGGTCAAAAAGAAACGCCTTCCTGGGAGAGGGAACAAAGCTGTATCTACTCAACCATTTACACTTTTGTACTAAACTGTCCATCATTTTAGTGTTTCAAAGGTAAAATATACTTATATTTCTCCATGTAGCCACTGTATAAATTTTAAACTTTCCATAGAACACCAGAAATTTAGCATTCAAATATTATTTTTTTTCTCTGAGAGACATGGGGTTAGTCTGAATTATTAAATCACATATATTAATAGGGAAATGTATGAAAAACATTTTTGAACTTTCCATGTGACTTAGAAGATCCAATAATAAAATTTTTTTGATGGTAACTGGTTAAACTGACTATATATGACTAGAATATGTTGTCAATGGAATAAGTACATTCAGTCACGCTATTACTATTATAGATTACTCTTCTGGAGGTCAGGTGAAGAAGGAGGCATTGGTAGATGGGAACCTTCCTACCTAAAGGATTATCTTAAAAGTCTAATAATCATCTAAGCTTTCCTACACCTCACAATTAGCCTCAGAATGTTACAGCCTTACCAGGGTGGTTGCTGCTGCTCAAGAGGAAGCCAATACACTGAGACAGCAGAGGTCACAGCAGAGAAAGAGTTTAATATTGCAGGCACCAGGGGAGAAGATAGGAGGAAGTTCTCAAACCTGTCTCCCTGAGAATTTAGAAGAAAGAGTTTTTAAAGATAGTTTGGCAGGCAAAGGGCTAGGCAATTGGGTCTGCTGATTGGCTTGGCTGGGTTCAAGGAATGTAAAAATTTTCTTCTTATGTGAATTAGTTCCTGGGTGGGGGTCGCAAGACCACTTGAGTCAGCTCCTTGATATGGGACACTTGGTCTGGTGTGTCAGCTGATCCCTGGAATGCAGGGCCTGAAAGATATCTCAAAAACTAGCTTTAGGTTTCACAAGGGTGATGTTATCTACGAGAGTAATTAAGAAAGTTAAGAATCTTTATGACCATCAGCTATGTCACTCCTAAGTAGCAATTCTAGGAAAGCAAACTGGGGGAAAATGGTTGGTTATATATGTATTTTAACTAAACCTATACCTTGTAGAGTTCAGGCCCCTAACACAGTTCCCACCTCGTGGCCCTTTATTAATTTTATAAAGGGTAGTTTCAAGAAGATGCTTGAACATAAAACAACAGTAAAGATTGCCTAAATATAGTTTATAGCACCTCAGTGGTTATGTCTTCACTGAATGTTTAGATTAGACATCAGTTACACAACAGGACTGTCCCTGATCCTACTGTTGGCAGCAATTCTTTCTTTAAATGTTTTATTTCCTCTTTTCCTCTGATATAAACTAAAATTTATGTCTTTGTATGCAAAATGAACTTGAGATTGAAGGTAGCTCAGTACTGAGATAGGCTTGTTCTATTTCAGAGGTTTAAAACTCTAAGCTGTAGATAAAAGGTTTGGAGAAGAATCATTAACAGAGCATATTAAGTGTGTTCTACATTCGGTAGGTGGCCCAAATAGATCATTGGCTATGTTAGTGAATGTTCATATTGGGCACTCAATAAATATTCATTTAATGGAATTGAAAATTATAATAGGCTTGCCCTTTAGGGTTGTTTTATGATTTTCTTCACTTTTTTGGTTCAGAATTAAAGTATAATAATGTTCATTTGCCCTAGTGTCTTCATCTGTAGTATTAGAAACACCTGCCTCCTCTAATGAGTGACTATAACTCTGTCAAAGTATCAATTTAAAGCATTTAGGAATAGCTATTCAACATATTTGACATATTTGCTCTAAAACATGAAACATAGTTTTTATTAATGATATCCCTTACATAAAATATAGAAAAAGATTGTTGTGAGGCATAATAGAAACAATGTTTTGCTTACTGTTTTCCATAAGCAATGTGAAATACAATTTAGAATCATATGTAATGATTCACTGAATAACTTCATGAATCTGTTAACATCAAGGCAAAAGAACAGAATTGGGAAATTCAAAATGATTTTAAAAATGCCTGCACACACATATACACACACTACTGGAAACCATACTGAGAAAATAAAATACAAACTCCTTCAAGGAAGAAATCTAGACAGTGGGACCTATTCATATAAATGCTAAATAAATATTTGCTACTTTGGGATACAGACCTTTTACCTGATACCAGACTTTCTATAATACCTATTGTGCCAAGGGCTGAATCCATAAGTGTGGATTTCCTCCGAGTGTGCTCAGTCTCCCCAGAAAACCCTCCATTTCTCTGCTTAGACCTTCCTGATGCCCACAGGTTGTCTATTTAACAAACCCACTATTTTATTCTTCCCTTTTGGCTGAATTTCCTTTAACACTCAGCATTTGCCCCTTTAGTGTAGAAGTTTCTCATTTTAAGATTCCTCTATCTACTCTCCTTCCAAGGATCTTAAACTTTAAAGTCTAGCACTACGTTAATATATAGCCTAGATAAAATAGTGATTCTCAAAAGCTAAGATACAGGGAGCATTCTAATTTAACTGAACCTTCAAGCAATTAGTTAATTGCAGGTTAACTTGGAATTGTTCAGCAAGTCTTTGAGGGAGATCCTGTTATTCAAAGCAGTTTATTTTATAAGATTTCAGGGCTGAATTCTAAGTGGGTTACATCTATAGGGACTTCCCTCAAAGCTGTTATTATTCATATGATTTGATTTCAGAACAGAAAGTAGTATTAGCTGAATGGAAAATAGTTAAATGATCGTTATAAACGCGACAAATACTAAATGAAGAATAAGTGTATCTGAGATTATGCCCTTCAGATTATCTATACTTGAACTTTTAAAATAGGACAGATTTAACTACAATAATTTCAACCACTAGTTAGGCAGATTTTATTTAAATCTTTATATAGTTAGAACACATTTATGTGGTATATGTATACCATGGAATATTACTCAGCTATTAGAAATAATGGCGATATGGCATCTCTTTGGTTCTCCTGGAGAGAGTTGGAACCCATTCTATTAAGTGAAGTACCCCAAGAATGGAAAAATAAGCAACACATGTACTCACCAGCAAACTGGTTTCCCTGAGTGCACATTTGGGAATAACACCAACTGGATATCGGACAGAGGTGGGGGCTGGGGGGAAGGGATGGGTGTATACCTATTTGATGAGTGCGATGCTGCATACTGCCTGGGGAATGGAGACGCTTGAAGTTCTGACTGGTGGGGATGGGGGTGGGGGGAGGGGATGGGTGCATACCTACATGATGAGTGCTGTGTGCACTGTCTAGGGAATGGACACACTTGAAGCTCAGACTTGGGGGGATGGGGAGGCATGGGCAATATATATAACCTGAACTTTTGTACCCCCATAATGAGCTGAAATAAAAAAAAAAGTTAATGTAAAATAAAGAGGTTTATGCTAATTAGAAGTTTGGTATTCTACATAAACTGTATATTATTAGCATTTGGAAGTTTTAGGTTTAAAAGGTACAGTTCATCTATTTAAAATAATGATCCTTTTTTTAACTACCACAGCAAAATTCTGTGTTTATCTCCTTTTATTTGAATGAGTTAAACAGGCATTTCTGAAATCATCACCAACTAAACCACCTCTAATTCACAGATTAAATAGGAATATCTTAAGATAAACACCACTAGAATTTCCAACACTGAACTAGAACTTTGAGAAGCAGAGTCGGTGTGTGAACACGTACACGCACACACACAGAGAAGGGAAGGAAGATACATAAACGATAAATTAAAAAGCAGAAATTACCATTCCCGCACAAAAGTTAAATATTTGGGACTTTTTTTCTTCAGAGATATCAAGTAAATTTACAAGATTATGGGATTTGTCTGAATTGAAAATAACCGGAATCTTCTGGCTCTTCAGGCTATCTTGAAGAACTGGTAGTTAATAGGAACCATTTTAGAAATGGAGGTCACTGGAACAGTCTGGAGAGTGAAAAGGGAGGAGTGGCGTTTGGATGTACAAGTTTGAAGGGAGTGAGTGGGAAAAGTTGACATGCCTCTCAGCTGAAGCGACAGGGGCAAGCAAGCGCATGGGAGAAGGGGGGCCATAGCCCATGGAGCCATAAAGCAGGAATGATGGAGTCAGCGATAGTTTAGGAGAATTTAACTGTAAGTATAGCAGAGGATTAAGACATACAACATTTGAAAGCTGAAAAGAACATTTATTTACAGAGGTAATAATGATATGTATTTATTTATTGTGATTGGCAATTGGAAGCTTTCTAGAAACAAAGAGTCAATCATAATTATTTCCTTTTGATGGAAAGACGAAGCTACTGTTACTCTCTCCCGGTCAGGGAATCTGGGATGTAACAGTTTTAGCTTTTCTAGAACAGTACTCTGAGAATTTCCCACCTGAAGCTCTTTGTTTAGGGGAGGGAAAAGGCATTAAAGATGCAATAGGTGGTTTTAACAAATGTATGCAAATTGCCTTTTGATGGAAATTGTGTCTCAAAGATTTTCTCATTAAGAGAAGGGCCAACATTAGTAAGTATAAAACACTTCATGTCTGCAGGTTGATGTATTCACTGTATTAATGCCACTTGAGGAACTCTGTGAGCCAGTGATAGCATTTTCTTGGTCTGTGTGATCAACGGTCTCTAATTATGGTATCAAATCACTAGAAAGGATGTGTATTGCCTTCTTAATATTTAATTAGATTTTTAAAATTAGCATTCTCTGATGGTAATGTGGGCACATTACAGCTGCACATTATAGCTAATTGAGAGAACCCTGCGTGGTCTGCAGGTATGCTTGGCATCAGCCGTGGGGATCTGTTTTGATGTCTCTTCACTAATGTCTTGTTGTAGAATATTGGCAAGTATACCAAATCATGCTTTTGACATGTGTTATCCCCACCCCCATACATTTTTCATTGCCCCTGTTTTGAAAAAGTATTTGAGGATACGAAAAATACTAATAAACAGGGTCTATTCCTCACAGGCACCATTTTCATACTCAACAGTTTTATAGCAGAATTTCTCACATAAGTGATGTGGTATAATTCCATTTTTCATGAGACTTGGAGTTTATCTGATATTACTTTTAAAGAGTCAGAGCTTTTAGACAGAAAGACAAAGGAAGCCAAACACTTGAGGCAGAGTCACATTTGCACCGTTGTTGATTCTGGAGTTCCTGAAATGAGTACTTTAGTAGATGGGATAAAAGGGAGATTACAGATGCCTCGGTTGTTCCCATAAATTTTGCAAAAACTCTGAATATGTGAAATAGAATCCAACAATTGCTCTACTGGGAAGAGAAATGCCATTCCTGCTGTAAATCTTTACTGCCCAGGCCTTCACAACCCATTTGTCAGTCTGTGCTTTTCTATAACAATTTTAACTCTGAAAAATATCTCCAGGGCTGAAAACTTATTAAAACTCTCTGTGTGCAGTAAGTATACTGCCTTGTGTGCTCTACAAAGCTGCAAAAAGAGAGAAAGCTGGTCCTACCCCTAGGGGCAGTAAATGTAATGAGAGCTGCAGGCAAATAAAAAGGACCATGTATATAAGACAGGTGACCAAATATTAATAAAGACACCTGCATTCATAAAATAGCCTGAATGAAAACTTTGCCATCAGGTTAGTGAGTTGTATTACACCAAGAACAAGACATATGCTGGCATATGCTGGCTCTTCTACTACTAAAATCTACTAATAAAACCATTACTACTGAAATCCTCTGTGTACTAGGCAATTAATTTACCTTATTCTATTAAATTTTATTATTGCCCCATGAGACAGTATAATCGTCAGTTGTCAGAGAAGTAAGATTTTAAGAGCATTTTTACTTAACAAAGATGACCAGGTTGTCTCTTTACTACTCTAACATGCTTCTATAGTATACATCATTTATAATCAATAAATAAATATAAAATATACATTAGAGAGGTTCTCACCAATTTGGCAAAATTATGTGGTGAACTAAAGGATGGCAAAGTAGTGTACAGTTCGATTTATGATAGACCAGAACCTGACATAAATATCTGGTATTACTGAAACAGTTTTATTGTCATTCTAGAATCATTCTTAATATTAAATGTTAAGTGTTAAATACGCTGTTGATATTTATGATGTCATTGGTCCCCTAATACACATGCTTATGATATGTCTAGCTTTTGTATTGAAAATGCTCTAAGAACTTGCATGTCTATATTCCCTCAGTGCCTACACAATACTGAGCACAGGAAAGCTTTCTAATATATGCTCTTAGACTGAACTGAATTGAAGACAGACTATCTAAAATGAGACACTTTAATCCATTCCATCAGCAGCAAAGTTGATTTTCATATCACACAGCAATCTTTGGTTAACTCTCTGTAAGCAATAGCTGATAATCATGATATAAAAAATATGTTTACTTAATAGATTTAGATCAGTAGTAATTAGACTGGGTTGAAGAAAGATCTTTACTATTCTCTGTTATTTACCTTCTTAGGCTTATTATCTAGTAGCGAACCATAGGACAAGTTCCTAGGTACTGATTTTTAAGCCTGAAGCTATATTTGGGTATTACATTTCGTGGGACAGAGGTTACAGAGCAGGATCAATTATAAGATAAGAAAGGTCACCATGTGGCAACATTGAAAATTTTTTTTTAAAAAATAAGGAAATATTCTCTGTGGGTAGAAACATAATCATGCCTGCTTGCTAATTCTCCCTAAATAATGTTTATTAGCCTAGAATAGCAGTCAGAATTCATTCATTCAGCAAATACATATTGAGAGACTGCTGTGTACCAGTCATTATTCTGAGCTTGGGGTTTTGCAGGGAACAAAACCTTTTCATCAAGTTCATATTCCAGTGGAAGTAGATAAGCAATAAATATTAGTATCAAAACTTATAAGTAAAATCTTGATCAAGGCAATGAATAACAATAAAGCAGGGAAGTAAGAAGGATTCCCAGGGAAGGCACTAGTGAAGTTCTCCTGAGAAAGTGACATTCAAGCAAAGACAAAGGACACGAGGGAGCAAGCTATGTTGATGCTGGAAAACAGACTTTAAGGCCATGGAGAGATCATTGCAAAGGCCTGACTTGGCAACACGCCTAGCATTTTACAAAAAATCAGCATAGCTTGGATTACTGCAAAACCCACCCTGTTGCTATTTACTAAGGAGGGAAAAACTGAGGGAGAAAGAAGTGTATGTATGTGTGTGTGTGTGTGTGTGTGTGTAGTGGGTGAGAGTAGGAGTCTGGTTTTGAATATGTTATGATTGAGCTATTTATTAGACATTTCGATGGAGATGTCAAGATTCAGGAGTAAATATAAATCTGGAGGTTGGGAGAGAGGCCCAGAATATGGACATTTGAGAGTCATCAACATTTACGTGATATTTAAAGCAATGAGACTTGATATCAGCCAAGAACTAAGCCTACACAAAGACGAAAAGACATATGAGGAGAGAGCCTTGGGCTATTATTATGTTTAGAAAGAAAAATAAAGTAGAATTTATAAGGGGAATGGAATTAGAGGAAAAGGAAGTAAGAGAGAAATGAGAAGAGTCTTGTGTCCTAACAGCCAAGTGAAGAAAGTGCTTCGAAGAGAGATGGAGTGAATCAATCTTGTCTAGTGCTGATTCAGTGAAAAGTGACAACTGACCATTAAATTTAACAATGTGGAGTCATTAGGGACCTTAACAAGAGAAGTTTTAGTGAAATGGTAGAAGTAAAAGTCTAATTGGAGTTGGATAATGAAATGAGGAGAGGGGAAATTAATGTGAAAAAAGCAAGCATGTACAATTTTTGAAGCATGGAGATCAAAGAAATAGAGTGACTGCTAGCAGACAGTGTATTTATTTAATTCAGGAGAAATTAAAGCATATTTCTTTGCTGATGAAAAAAGTGAAGTATATAGGAAGTCAATGATGGTGCAGGAGGAGGCCAACACTTGTTGGAATGATATTCTAGACATGAGAAGATTGGTGGTTGCTACCACCTACGTAGAGAACTAGAGGTGTTGGGTTTACACAGGAGCAGGGAGGATTTGTCCGTGGTAAAGCAGGAAGATAGATGATATGGACACAGGTGCAATTTGTTGGGTATGTGGGATAGTGGGGATATTTGTAAGTGTTTTTCTTATTACTTATATTTTCTCAGTACAGTTGAAAGCCAAAGCACAAAGATGAGGGGGAAGTGCTACATGTGTGAGGACATTACAAATGCAGTGGATTTGCTGGGTCCACTTGAATTAAATGGTCTTAATTTAAATGGAGACCAATTAGCACAATTGTGTATTTATTTTCCAGCATGTTCAGGTCGGCGGATACTGAGTAGGCATCAAGATTAAATTAACCAATGTTGGAATTTTTCCAGGCATGCAAAATCATGAGAATGCAAGGAATGTGAGGGTGAGTGGAAGAAAGTGATTATAATAATGGGCTATGGAATTTAAATTAGGTAAGGACAGAGGTCAGAATATAAGTTAGGAAAGGAATAGAAAAAGATAGTGGGTTCTATATATTATATATCCCAGTGGGGTTGAAAAATTGCTGGAGTCAGATACTTGAGGTAATGAGCTGGAAAGTTATGAAGAACTGGACAATGAGTAGTTTGACTTTGAGATTAAGGGTATCACCCAGTTGCTGGTAATGATGAGGTCTATAGTATGACTTAATGAAAATTAGTCATAGCTGAGTGAAGAAAATGAGACTAAGGGATTTACAGGCCACTATGTTGGAACAGTTATCCACGTGGATATTGAAATTATCAAGAATTATTCAGGAATAGTGGAGAGAGTGAGCAATGAGATAAGAGCTCAAACATTCAAGAGAAGAGTGGAACAGGGGTGCATGGGTGAATTAATATAGATGGGTGTGGTTTGAGGACATGCATTTCAAAACTGAGGATATTTAGGGAGGAGGGAGGAGGGAAGAGGGAGTGAGAGTTGTCTAGAAACAGCTTTGAGGAGCATGGATGACTCCTACCTCCCAATTCTGTGTTACAAGGGCTTTAGGGGAGAAGAGTCATCATTGTACATGTAAAATAGATTATTTCCCATTTTGTTCAATACTCTTTCTCAGACACTTGAAGGAAGTAACTATTTTTGATCAGAATAATGCCAAGATCAGAGATTGGTGTTAGGAAAACTGGTATGCCAACTGTTGGTCAAATAGATTTACTAATAAATCAGAGGAGAAGAGATAATAGATAAAGAGATCAAGAATAATTGTATTATAAAAGTCCAGATGAGAAATTATAAGTATTTGGAAAGAAGGTGTGTCATAGAGAAACAATTGGAGGAAAACCAATAAAAACACTGTAAGGAAGGAATTACAAGAAGGAATCATATACCCTTAGATTCTCAGAAATCCCTAAAAACAATAAGGAGAGAATGCCTTATTTTGACCATTTACAGACCAGATAATTAAAGCACAACTAAATAAAATGATTAGTTCAAATCACATGACTTATTACAACCTGATAGAGCTGGACTCGAAGTTCAGCCTTCCTGACTTCCAGGCAGGGCTATAGAGGTCAAACAAAACAACCAAATCCCAATTGAATCCGTAGTTTCTGTTCTGCTTTATTTTGTCATCCCTACTATTGTTTTTATAATTAATTGCATGCTATTAAACCCTAACTTGAATAGAACAGGAAATTATTTTTATTCTTTTTTAGCACACTGTACATTTAACATAAATTCAACAGAAGTCAAGAGGACACAATCAAACGAAAACATTAAAATGTCATCAGAGGAAAATGTTTATGTGCTATATTTTATAATTGGTTTTACAACATCATTTTTATTTTACAAAACGGTGATTTAAAAGTGTTCATCAATGCTTCTAACAGTGAAGTAATTGACTCACTTTTGTTGGGATCTTTTATGTCCTGTTTTTTAGTTGTGCATGTGTTTATTGCTGGGCAGTGGGGGTCATGGGTAAGAGCCACTTGTGGCAAGGGGCACTGTCTGTGCATTACCTACTTGAAAGTGACAGCTCAGGCACTCACTGCGCACATCCAGTGGTCATGTAGGCAAATTAAAGCCTCTATCGATAAATCAGTAGTCTCAGGAAGATAAGGAGCCAATGTTAGCTACCCCAACCCTCCACATGTAACCTGATCAGAATAGAACATCTCTGTCACAGCATAAATCAGGCTTCGCTAAGTTTGTGGGACAACAGCCTTAGAGAAGGAAGCCCTCACATACATTATCTATCCTTTCTGTCTCCACCTGCACTAAGCACCTCAGCTTTTGGAAGAGCAGTAGCTAACCACGTGAATAATTAACTGTGGAGAAATATGTTCAGCCTTACTTCCGGTTCAGGTGGCAGAGTGTTGCAGTTTAGATAGTTGTTTTCCCGTAGCAAACACGGTGCTTATCATCTGCCAAGCATCACTGTTTGAGTCAGTTTATCAAGCACCCAGGAAGTGTAGCTATCTCAAGAAAGCAGCTAACATGATTTATTCCTGTTCAGAGGAGGGTTTAATTGGCATTTAGAGAGAGGAAAAGTAGTGAGGGCAATAATAAAGCTAAATAGTTCCAAGTAACTGTTATCCCAATTGCATAAGTAGATACACTAATCATTTGAAGTGCTGAAAACCATAGTGTTGCAAACTTTATAGCCATGCAAATGCATTGTTATGCACACCTATGTCTTATATAGATGTGTATATGCATGCTTGTAGATAGGTAGAAATGCATATATAAGTGTATGTGTGCATGAGTATATTTCTTATCTCACAGAAAGATGATTTTACAGTGATTTCAATATATAACTGTGTCATCTTCATTTTTACAGAGCTAGTATTGAAGTTTATTTTCATTAATTTATCACTGATTCATTGATTGTACAGATAATTACTATAAATCTATATAGTTTTGTACTAAACATGTTGGATATGTAGCCATGATTACAGTTTGATTCTTGCTTTCTATGTTCTTATATCCCTATGTGGTGATTTAGACAAGTAAATAGACAACTACAACATAAAGTGCTAAATGTTAAAATTAGAATGCTATTATAACACAGAGGAAAATTTCCAAGGCAGTTCAGCCTGGGAGGAAGATTTCTTCTCACAGTTACCTGAGTCCTGAAAGATGACAGAAGTTAGCTCACTGTCTCTAATAGGAAATAATATTACTTTGTACCGGAGATTTCAGTGGCCTTGTAATTCTGAATCACCATTTTATGTTGCTTCATTTTTTTGGAATTACACAAGGAAAATGAGGAAATGGATAAACAATTTAATTGAGGTGTCATAAACCTAGCTTTAATCCAATTTCTTGAGGAACATCATGAGTGTTCCTATGCAATTTCACCAGTGATCGGATTTTGAGCAGGCATCAGTTTCTTACGTGCCTGAGTCCTGCATGCCGCCTCTGAGCACTTCGATGATGGTGTTGGTTTCTGGCTGCCTGACACGGAGTGGCTCTGTGGCTCAATCTTAACATGCTGTAAGGAAGCTTCAGTGAATGTTTTAGGGAATCTACTAAATGTCTCTTCATCTTGACTTTAAAAAAATCATTACTATTAATTCATACATTTATTCAAAAGACACTTATTAAGCCCCAAGTATGTGTGGAAGGCTCAATACAGTTCCTTAATGTTTTCTCACATAAATTTTAGAAACAGTAATTAGCTTTGCAAAAAATGATGTGAATATTTAAATTTTTAATAATCATTTACTCAGCTCCCCTTTCCATTTGTATGCTTTATGTTCTGGAAGATAATTCTCCATGGGCATCCTGCAGTTCTGCACATCTTGTGAGTGCATCACTGCCTTTGTTCCAAACTACCTTTGCAGGGATGTTTGTATGGCAAACAGCTTTGGAAGATAGAGGTTGTATCTCCCTCTGGAGCAGAAGGAGGTTTGTTTACTATCCAGACAATAATAATAATAATAATAATAAAGTTTTCTTGCAGAGCAAAGGTCAAAGAGGCTTACTGTTCTTTATAAAAGATCTGGTTTCCTGAGCTCAGGGTTTCTTTCTCTAATGCCAGCTATTGTGCATGCAGGCATCCCCTGGCCCTCTTTGCATTCCCTGTGGAAGTTTGGATTCAAGGGACTGACATAAATTTTAATCCTTTGGCTTCTGCTATTTCTGTGAGCAATGAACCTGTTTTTCTTTAACTCTGGAGTCTGTCTTATATCAACATCCATAACTGTGGCCGTTTCCTACTGGATTTTAAATCGGAAAAACTCTCAGACCCATCCCAGTTCTTGACATAACGTCCTTTCAAATAGCTTCTCTTCTATTATCTTCTTTCTTGTGATAAAAATTAAATACATAAATTAATAACTCTTTAAAAATAAACTCATCTAATAAAGTTATTTTTCGTTATATCTGTATTCTTTATGACAGACTGGCAACCACATGATGACAACTGTAGAAGCCATTCCTCCCCAACTCAAGTAGCAAATTTCCTAAGGAGTGATTTTAAACTAAGCTCTACAGAGTGGGCCATCGGGTGGGATTCTGACAGGCTTGAAGGGTTTGCTTCTTTCATTTCAGACATAGCAGCTCCACTCTTAGATGTTCTGAATATAACAGGTCTGCCTAAAGTTTTAGGTATTAAATAGGAGTGAAGACACCAATGAATTAATAAAATAATACATAAATAAAATGTTTAAAGCACTGCTCTAGATTATGCATTTAAAAGATCTCTAGACTAGGAGAGAACTGGTTAGGTGTTCATGCTTCATCTTCCTTCACCTTTGTTAACTGAAAATGTGAACCTAGTGGAGTAGATTTAACTATTTTGACATTCGTATTTTTTTTATTTTCTATGTATTTAAAATTAAATTGTTACATTGTCAATGAGCTGAAGTTTTAAATTTATTCTTTGTTCTTTTTTTTTTTTTTTTCAAAATCTATTGAGAGCCCTTAGTAGCTTATTAAAAAGGAACAAGCTAATGTTGTGTAGTGTTATTTGATGATTCCGAAATACAAAGCAGGGCACAATCTGGTACCCAAATCACTTACTAATAAAAGAAAGACTTATCATGTATGTTATTAATTGCCTCTAGGAGGGTGAGTATGAAGGAATATATATTAGAAGAGGAAAAAGAAAAGTCCGGGTCAATTTGTTGTTGTTTTTGTTGTGCTTTTTGCAGTAACCTGCCTTGGCTCTATTTGGATTAGCCTTAGATGATAAAAGGAATCAATGTTCCACTACTTCACAGTAGTGCTCAAGTCAGGGAGAAAGAGCTGCAGATCCTTAGGGCACAGTGAAATACATGATGGGAATGCACTGCAAAGCCCCTCTTGTCGTGTGCAGTGATGACAGCTTTTTTAGCCTTCTGTTTTCTTTCATTTTTGTGAGTTGAGAGAGTTCATAAATTTCCGTAGGCAATAATGCTCCTTTGTGAAACATATTCAGAAAAAAATACTGTGGATCTATAGTCACTAGAAATTTATGTTAACCTTTAAAAATGAGAAAGCAGAACACAAAACAATGTATAAATAATTTAATTGGAAATATCTGTTTTGTGTTCATTAGTTAACACCTTTTACTCTGGTTTTTCCTCTTACAAATTTAGGTGTTAAAATTATTCACCATATGAGCTAGTAAAGTCATTTATCTCCACAGGACTAAGTAAGAAATCAGGAAGACAATTACTCACCTTCTCAGGCTGAAAATTTAATTACTATTTGTATTCTGCCAAGATAAAAGCACAGAAATAGTTATTACTAAAACATATACAATATAGCTCTCAAATTTGTGACCTGACAAGGTTGCAGTGACCTTTTCTCTCCTCACCTGGTGTGCCCTGGGCTTTAAAGCTTGCTTTTGTCTCTGGTGTTTGAAATATAGGTTAATTATGCTAAGTAGTCTGAAGTCAGAAAAATAAAATGAATATGAATAACTGCAATATATTTCAAACTCACCTGACACAATTCTCTGAATAGTTATGCATTTATTAGGCACTAGTCTCTTCTTGGTGATGTAACTAGGAAGCAATAAAAAAATAAAGCTTAGGTTTGAGATCTAGCAGAAATTTTACCAGTGAACCTGGCTTGTACCAGCTTAGTAAGATTTCGAGAATTTAAATGTTGTAAATTCAAAAATACACAACTGTTATAAAAATCAAAATATATAATGCAAATATTCCAAAATAAAAAAAAAATCCTGAATCTGAAACACTTCTGGTTCTAAACATTTCAGATAAGGGATATTCAACCTGTATTAACCCATTTGCTCTTTCTAGCAACACAATGAAGCAGGTGTCATTATCACTCATTTTGTAGGTGAGGAAACTGAGGCATAGATAGATAAGTCATTTGCACCAAAGTCACACAGTTAATGAAGGGCAAGGCCAGGGGTTGATCTAAGTTGCTCTGGCTTTAAAGTCCATGCTTTAGACTGGCATTTTATTGCCTCTCAACAAAGTGGGGGGAAAAAAGAAGCAAAAATAATGAAATGGGAAAGCTCATTTAAAAATTTCAAAACAGCCTGAATATTGTGTGATATAAACACAAAAATGCATTTTACTTATTAATTCTAGCAGAAAAACATCAGAAATTATAGCACACAATCGTACATTTAGAATGTAACAAAATATGTATTTATTACTGAGAAGTAGATTTTTTTGTGATCTGCAGACAGTGATTTGGCAATAATCATTTAGCAAGATTTGTTAGAAAGATACATGCAGAAGTGGAGTAAGAGGGGAGGGCATTGGTCAGAGTCACCAGCTATTGCTTCTGGTCCATAAAATGTATTAGAAAAGTGAAACAGGATCAGGTCATGATTCTCATTGCTCATGAGGGATGAGCATACCAGTTACTCAGGAGATGCTCAGGAAATCCTAAAACTATGATCTGAGAAATTTAATAAGGATCTCTTTATCAATCTTTTATCTATTATTAATATCTTTATGTCTTGTCTTCCACCATGTAACTTTTATTTTATTAAATATGTTTGGCTGTACTACATGATGATGGGACTATACCAAAGAATACCACATAGTTCCTGCACTAATTGCATTTATAATTTAGTAAAAATGCTTTAAAATTACCATATTGCATAGTCTAGTTGTTAAAGATGAGGCCTCTGGATTCCCCCTGCCTGGGTTTAAGTCTTGGTTACTTGTGTGACCATGAACAAGATACTTATCCTTTGGTACTTCAGTTTCTTCATCCCAAGAGTGGAGATGAAAAGGATATATCCCCGTAGGATTGTCAAAAGATTAAGTGGTTGAATATTTATAAAGTGCCTGGCACATAGTAAGGATTCTGTAAACATTGTTTGTTATTTTAATGTAACATATATGTAACACGTATGTAATATGTGATAAATGACTGTGGTTCTTAAAATATGACATTTCATTTTAGAGCTCATTTTTTCCCCTTCCTCTTACATGTCATTCCCTGAGTCCTCATTTAATTCCAGTTTGCTATTTAAATTCAGTTCAAGGATCAACTCAGAGCTCAAACAGCATTTATTATACCATGCTATAATAACTGATATCATTTATTATGTATGTTGATTTACTTAAATGCTTGCTTATCACTCACAGGGACAATACTGAACACTTGCATTGTCAGCATCTGGCAGTGTCTGGCACCTAGTGCAGAAATTAAACAACAACGAAACAGTGCTAGTTGCACACAACACAATGGGGGCATGGGAGGGATGTTTTGTTCTCCAAGAAGGGCCTCAGGCTGCCTCACAAGAAACCTTCAGAGGGCTTGTGTCTTGGTAAACTTCCAACTGCCTGTCTGATCCTTAGCCTTACAGGCTTAGAAAATGATTTGGTTGGCACACCAACAGCTGATTCATTTCTCAGGAGTAGACTCCAACCTCATTAAACAGATATGTGAAACCACACTGCAATTTATCAGTTAGCAGTGAGAAATGACTCTTGTGCAGACAAGAATGCTCAAAATGCAAATGATCAGTATGTTCTCTTGCTAAAGACAGATCTACATAAAGAGTAAAAAAGTATCAGAACATTGCTTTGGGAATATGGAGATCAAAGAAGGGGTATTAAGTAGTGTAAAATGTGTTGAGATTACATTTTCCTCAAAGTAGTGATAGATTTGCCAATTACACTAGAATTCTGTCAGGTTTGCCTTTCATATTTTCTTTCTATTTTATTTCTGTGCTTGATAAGCCTTTATTCCTTCTCCATTCTATACCTGTTTCATACTTTCTTTATTATATTCATTTATTTAATCAGGTTACCTTTAATTATATGGCTCTGAGAGCCATTTCCTGTCTATTGTGTGTAGGTTAAGAGTTTTAAAGTGCAAACACTTCCACAAGTGTGAAAAGTGGTAAAAAATAAAGCACAAACACCTTATTTTCACAATTATAAAGTCAGTACTTCCCTATAATCCTTATGTAGCAACATCCCAGAATAAGCACTGATTCTTACAGAATGAACAAAACATATTTTAATATACTTTTAAGATGAGAGACCAATCAGGCAAAGAGGTATTAATTGGAAATAAAAGAAAGGTTAGATACTTAAGTATTGGCCCTGAGAAGACTGACGTGGCAGAAGTCCATAGCTGTTTTGGTGTGGGACCAAAAGAGGAAAGAGTTATAAAGTTTGAAGTCTCATTAAGACACAGCACAGTGTAGAAGAAGAAAATATTAAGGTGGAAAGATATTGACTTCAAAATTCTGTTTATGTCCATATGTTGGTGAAACGGCCAGATTACTTTTATTAGTGTATATGAGGGTATTTAATGCCCGTGGAATAAAATTCTCCAGCCTCACAGCATACACGTTCTTTTCATGCACATGTCTTAGAATATAATGCTTTCCAAACTTTAATGTGCATACGTCTCACTTGGGCATCTAGTTGAAATGCAAATTCGGATTCAGTGGGACAGGAGTGAGACCCTCTGCATCTCTAACAAGCTCTAGGTGGTGTCGTGCTCATGTGGCTGGTCCTTGAGTGCACTCTGAGTAACAAACTCTAGGACACTTGCCTCGTTTCTGTTCTTTGGAAACAAAAATCTTGGCCAGTTCAAGACATTTACTCTCAATTCTGTATGCCTGAAGTACTTTTTCCCAATTTCTTTGAGCGATTGGCTCAATGTCCTTCTAGATTTCAGCTGGAAATTCCCAATAGAAGTCTTCCTTTCTCTCTCATCTAAAATACCCACTCTCCTCAAAACCACGCCCCTGTTAATTACTCTTGGTCATTTCTAACTCTTTATTTTTTCTCACATCATTATCACAATCTGTAATATTTTTATGTATGTAATTATGTATGTGTCTGTCTTTCATACTAAAACGTGAGTTCCTAAAGGCACAGAACACATTGTGTTTGTTCATTCCACCCAGTAAATATCTGTTGAATAAATAAGGAATCAACATAGAAATACACAGGTGACAGTTGGAAATAGGGGTCCAGAACTCCAGGGAGAGACTTGGGTTAGAATGAATAGTATTTGAAGATGTTGAAATGGAAAAGTCCAGGCATGAGAATTTGGATAGGAGGGTAAGAGGATGAAAGACAAAAGCTTAGGGAACATCTGACTTTTTTCTCCTATTTTTCAAAAATGCCTCTTCATCCTGTAGAAAGAGGATTCCTTGTGCCTGAAGCTTGGTGTTTTTCTTGGCTTTGACCTTGATATCATAAAGAATCTTTCAGGTATTCTTCTGCCCAAAGCCCCTTCTTTTTTGAACCCTCAGCAAGGAAAATGCAATATGCCATTTCACTTTGGAAGCAAGAAATCCTATTCAAGTACTCTCCAAACACACAAATAGGTCTTTCTTTTCTCTTTCAATTGTATTTGTGCTTTCTGCATTTTTTCCTACATAGACAGAAGAATCTCCAGCCCCTCTTCTTCTCTACTTACTGCATTACACTTCTCTAATCCTAGGATTTTGGTGATTTTTTTTGTTAATGCTGCTTCAGTATTTATTTTCTTTACAAGCTGCCTCACAATAGTTTAAACCAAGGGTCCACCATTTTTTGACTGAGATGCTTTATTAGTTTAAGAAAATCACCATACTTTCCCCAATAGATTTTATTTTGTTATATTTATTAATGAGCTTCATATAATAAGCCATATGCTAGATTACTATATTGTGTAGACTATAAAACATACATAAAATAGAATTTCATAATAAGCAGGATAAAGCTTTAAAAAAAATATCTTTTGAAATGTTATCTGTGGTGATGACTTTTTACAATCTTTAACTAATATCATAAGACCCAAAGCACACAGATTGCAAGGCCCACTGCTGGTAATAGAGGATAGGAAGGATCTTTCAAATAGTAATCTTGAGAATTTCATAATTATTTGTGATTCCTTTTAAAGTCTGATTAAAACATCACTATTTTGCATCTGCAGTGTGCATGATGAAGAGCTTGTCATTCCTTTTTCTTATTAATTGTGCCTATGTTACTTTGTTTTTTATCTTCAGTCTATGGTTCCTTTTAAGGCAACTGTAAGCCATTTATCCAATGGACGAGGGTTAGAGTATATAATCTTTTTTTTTTTTTTTTTTTGAGACAGAGTCTCACTTTGTTGCCCGGGCTAGAGTGAGTGCCGTGGCGTCAGTCTAGCTCACAGCAACCTCAAACTCCTGGGCTTAAGCGATCCTCCTGTCTCAGCCTCCCGAGTAGCTGGGACTACAGGCATGCGCCACCATGCCCGGCTAATTTTTTTTGTATATATATATTTTAGTTGTCCATATAATTTCTTTCTATTTTTAGTAGAGACGGGGTCTCGCTCTTGCTCAGGCTGGTCTCGAACTCCTGACCTCGAGCGATCCACCCGCCTCGGCCTCCCAGAGTGCTAGGATTACAGGCGTGTAGAGTATATAATCTTAAAATCCATTTTACAGGACCTGTCCAAATGAAGGGAGGTTGAAATATGATGAAGGTGAATTATTGAGTGAGGCAGCCTCTGTCCATTCCTGCTCCCCAGGAACACTCCAAGGAAGTGCCCATGGTGTGTGGCAGCCTGAGGATGCTGGTGCCAGCCATTGCCTATTAAAGCTTAGCTGAGCTTAGTTTTCTTTATATCTGCATGGATGTAAATATATTTTTGTCCTCCTACATCCCACACACTGTCTCATTTGCCTACTCTACTTTGGCGACTACTGATTTACATGGAATATTTTTCACAATTTATCCTAAAATGTTACCAACTGCAACAGAAAGGAATTCACATTCCTGGAGAGTGGACAATTAGCTTTAAATTTCTCTCTTTAGTCTCTAGATTTTTTGTTTTTGACATTTTCTTGTTATAACTTTAAAAGTGAAACAGCTTTAGTATTAATTCATTCATGTGAGTTTTTAGATAAAGTACTATTTTCAGTTACTAATCATTTGCTAAGGTGGATGCCATGTCTATCCTATGGCTTGGGCTACCTCCTGGTATTTCACCATGTTTACATAAGCTTGAGAGAAGCAAGTTTAAAGATTCTAATTCAGACCCAAGATAAAAGAGATCTCATTGAATATGTTTAGGATATTTTAAAACTAATCAGCTCCATTACCATTTTTTGAAGCCATGGTGAACCCAACAAAACCTGCAACCTTCCTAGGTCCCAAGAGATCTTTAAACTGCAGACTTGGGGCCTCTCATTAAATGTAATTAAAAATGAGGGGCATGGAGGACTAGTGACAGTGCTGTTTATTGCCTTCATTTCCAGGGCCTCTCAGAGGTGAGATGGGCTAGGGATGCTTCCACTGGAAAATTATTTATTTAGAATATTAAGAAAAATAATGAAATGACCAGATACAGTCATAAATTATAGTACATGTTAAGATAGAAAAGGAAACAGCTTATATTCAGGTAACACCAGAGGTATGTTTATTTTATAATTATTATGTTTGCTTAATATGAGACTCCCTTTCTCTTTTCTTTCTAGAAATAATTTAAGCATGGATTTAGCCCCCAGGTCCCAGAAAATGAGTTACCCTTAGCAGGGTCTCTCTGAAGGCCACTTAAGCTGGACCATTCTACAAAGTTACAGTTCCCTGGGCTACTCCACTAAGTGATTTGGGCACATCTGACAATCGACCATCAATCCTTTGACTCAGAAATCAGTTTTCAGACCCTATTTATGAGGCCTAGCAATTCAGGGATTTCTTTATCATGGAATTTATGAGGAGTTATTTTCTCATCCTACTATTGTAGTAGTCAGAGGAGATGGTCAGTAGTCTCAGAATATGTGATTCAAAGACGTGTTTATAACTTGATCCACCTAACAAAGATCTACGAACATCAATTCACTGTTTTGTGGTAGATTTATTGAAGGCAGGCTAGGGCAAGCAAAGGGTTCAATATGGTGGTATACGGTCTGACTATTTACTGTCAGTGATCTGTGATTGGGTTGTTAGATTTAGGAAATAAAAATACAAGATACCCAGTTAAATATTCATATCAGATAAAAATTAAATAATGTTTTAAAACAAGTATGTCCCATGCAACATTTGGGATATGCTTACACCAAAAAAATTCTTTGTTTCTTTGAAATTCACATTTAACTAGGCTCTTTTATTTCTTCTGACAACGCTATCTGTAAGCTTCAGGAAAAATATATTGTAACTATAACATCCTTCTAAAATCTCTAGTATCGGCACTCAATACTCTGTTACCACATTGTAAAATATCTGATTTTTTTATAGCAAATCTTAAGATTCCTTAATTAACTGTAGGTGTCCTATTGGAACTTTTCAACAAGAGGAAATAAAGAATTTCCTGAATGACTGGGTGATTATGAGTCTTCATTTCTTCATCTGTAAAAGGCAAAAAATACCTTTCTATGTAATTCTTACTTGTTTAATAAGGATCAATAATAAATTTAGTTAAATGAAAAACATATATATGTATATATGTGTGAATAGAAGGTGTTATCATCGTTCATACCCTGACAGAAGATGGAAGGAAAGGATGTTAACATCTGCTTCCCTTTTCCTATCTCAATTCACAAACAAGGCCCAATATTTAAAAATATAGAATGAAATAAATGTTCACTAGATTGTCCTACCTTTGATCATATTATCTGTGATACAGAAATCATACATTTCCCACTAGATATCTTTCCAAAGCTTCATGAATAGGCTTTACTTTGGACTTTTGTTATATTTGCAAAACTTTGAATTCTTATAAGGTCAGACCTTATCCATGTTCAAGTATAAGAATCAAAATGCATTCCTGAGGTGATTAGATAATATAAGCATGCCATGGCACATCCTGAAATATAGGAAAATGGGTCATTTGAGGAAAGCAGTAGATCTGACCCACCAGATTTCACCAGGCATTAATTTCTCATGCAGAGCAATAAGGTAGATAAGCTAGAAAAGTAGCCAAGTTCCAGATGTCAGAGTGGGTTTCCATTAGGCTGGAATCTAGTGGACACAACATAACTATATTCAAGTCAAATGCCAGCATTGCATATTCTTCTTGGCAGGCACTGTGGCTCAAGCCTGTAATCCTAGCACTCTGGGAGGCCAAGGTGAGAGAATCACTTGGGGTCAGGAGTTTGAGACCAGCCTGAGCAAGAGCAAGACCCATTTTTACTAAAAATAGGAAAAATAAGCCAGGTGGTATGTGCCTAGGCTGATGCCATGGCATTTTAGGCCAGGCAACAGAGTGAGACTCTGTTTCAAAAAAAAAAATATTTATGCAATCCCTTTAATAATATCATAGCTGCTTAGTTGACTAAATGGCACACCTCTGCCTAAAGACAGAAGCTTGGATTGAATAGTTTCTAAGGTTCCCTCTTCCCTGGGACCTGGAGCTCTCAGGCTGTCTGAGGACTTTATGAGAGCTTTCCAAAGTGTAGGTTAGCATTACCACACAAAGACGATTGTACCATCTTTGCTTTGGCAAAATGAGGTTAAGTGAACTCACTGGCTCAGTTATTACCACCCAGTCCCAGAGACACAATCCTGTCTTTATTGCTGTGACTAATGCTTCCCAAGACTGTGGACCTTTTAAAAATCACTAAAGCTCTTTCAAAACGAGACATCAAAAAATTTCCTATTTCATCTCTGCAGTGAAGTACTGTATTTATGCAAGTTAAAATGAGAAGCAAGTCTCTTGCCCTGTAGAAAACTAAAATAAATCAGTAAATAGAAGCTGATGCTGTAGACAGTAGGCACAATTCACTATTTATGTAGCTTTCTTCATGAAGTGACAAAGTACTTTATTATTTTATTTACAAAAGTTTCACTGGAGTTACCTCATGATCAAGATATTTTTATTTTCATGACACCTTCTTCTTGAGGGGATGACAGTCAAGAAACATTGGTCTACCTTGTCTGCTCATGTACACAGGTAGTGTTCAGTCTGCTGTCAGATTGATAAATAGTGCCCATCCGCATGCCTTTGATGGCTATCATTGGGGTTATGGGCCCAAGGAAAGTTCATAGATGTGTTTTTGTTATTAAATCTGTCCACGGATTGCTGGATAGAATTTCCTATATGCCAGATATTCTTTATTTTTTTCTCTACTCTGATTCCAACCAGATTGGTTCTGCTTGGTTTATTACTTCTCTTCCCCTTTCCATTAGTATATATTCAATTATTCTGTAGATGTGCTACTTTAAGGGCAGGAAATATGTCATATTTATTTCTCCTCCAGTGCTTAGCAAGGAGCCTGGCACACAGTGCGTGCCAGATGTGTTTGTTGGGCAGTATTGTTCCCTGTGCTTGGCGATGTGGCTTGGACACCTTCTGTAAATACACGTGGATGTGATGAGACCGTGAGGGGGTGAGTCTGAGTTAATTTCCAGCTCCCCTGTGTCTGCTCTGTACTGCTTCCTGTAATGATGTTGGCTCGCTAATCCCCTTAAAACTTTCTTTATCACTTTCCTAATTCAGTCTGTGTGAAAAATACTTTTGGATTCCTCAGGTGATTGTGTCAGTGTGGAATGATGGCACTTATGGACATGGGTGTGAACATAATGCCTAGAGCAGGCGTTCAAATGGAAACCCATGACCTATGAGCTCTATTTAAGTTTTATTTATTTATTTTTTTTTTTGAGACAGAGTCTCACTCTGTTGCCCGGGCTAGAGTGAGTGCCGTGGCATCAGTCTAGCTCACAGCAACCTCAAACTCCTGGGCTTAAGGGATCCTACTGCCTCAGCCTCCCGAGTAGCTGGGACTACAGGCATGTGCCACCATGCCCGGCTAATTTTTTGTATATGTATATTTTTAGTTGTCCATATAATTTCTTTCTATTTTTAGTAGAGACGGGGTCTCACTCTTGCTCAGGCTGGTCTCGAACTCCTGACCTCGAGCGATCCACCCGCCTCGGCCTCCCAGAGTGCTAGGATTACAGGCGTGAGCCACCGCGCCCGGCCTCTATTTAAGTTTTAAATCAAGCTCAAACATTTTAAATAAATATGCTCTAAATTCATTGAAAAAAATATAACTTCATGCAATAAGTTGTTTTTAGACAATATAAAGCTGTTTTTATGTAAATACAAATTGATGAAAATTCACAGAAAAATTAATTTAGTTACCTTTGCTTATGTATATGTCTTGATAACAAACAAGCAATGTTTGCTAGAATAATGCAATAAAGCCTTCCTAATTCATATATCATTCTATGTTTATTTAAGAAAAACTATTTTCTTGGTTTCACTTAGCAAAATCATATTTTTTATAATCAACAATTTTTACACAATTGGGATTTTAGTGATAACAGTTTAAAAGATGAAAAGGATAAAATGTAATTGTATTGGAAATATGGAATATGGAAATATAGTATCATACGAATGTTCACTAAGGCAACTGTAAAATGATAAGAATGAAATTTTTTTTGTATTACTTATTAAAATTATTTTTTAAACATTCAAAGTTATCAATTATAATTAACAGGCAAATTATAAATTATAGTTAGTGAATACCAAAAATTGAAAGCAAAATTATTTTAAGGATGTCATTTAAAAATTATTTTCTGAAAAGTTATTTATATATTAAATAATTCTATAAAAATGAAAATATTTTCAATTTTATTTTCATCTGGTTACTAATATATTGATCAGTATTAGGTTTCATGTATTTTATAACTCAACCTCTCTCTATATATACATATATACTTATTTACATATATAAATTTAATAATTATAAATTGTTTAATTTATAAAATTTTATATAGTAAATTTATATATGATACAAAAATTTATTAAATTTATAAATATTATATATTTGTATAACTGATAAATTGGTTAATATGACAAAATTGTCTTTAGCCATTATGGGCAAGTGTTACAAATGCCTTGCTAATTAGATATTACTTTGGGTACTATGAATTGGCACTGAAAGAAAAGCAAAATTTTCAGTAATCCCCATATTATATTCATTGTCTTTTGCCCTCACATTTTGATTTTACAAATTAAATGCACACACATATACCCCTCCAAATATTTTCTCTAATAATTTTTGAATTATCAAAAAACATACACATTGTATAAATTCAAACAACATATCATATATGAAATAGTTCCTTTCAGTAATTCTACCTGCTTCCATAGTTCACTTTTCTGGTAATTATTTTTAGCAGTTTGATATAAAGAAATGTGCACAGAAACACAAACTGTCTTTTACACTCAAGAGATGATACTGTGTATACTTGCTTTGCAACTCGTTTTTCACATCATAGAGTGAATCATGGCCATCGCTCCAGGTTAGTACATGCAGGCCTCCTTCTTTGTGTATACTGTAAAATTAATTTAATTGTATCCCATGAAGGACACTTAGGTTGTTTTCATTTTTATAATTATGAATAATGTTGCCATGAAAGTTGTATTTACGTTTATGTTGCCATGAAAGTTATATTTACATTTACATAAATGTTATATGAAGTTAGCTGCTATAGACAGGGACAACTGTACTAGTTGACATCCATGTTGATGTTCTGATCACCCATTCACCCAGGAGTTTCCTCTCATTGCTGCAGTTGCCTTAGTCTGTACCCCAGTACCCTGCCCATGTCCTCCCGAGTAGGCAGTCTCCAGGACTCTTCCGATGTGCACAAGATACACAAAATCTTAAGAAGCCTTTCCCTTCATAGTATCTCTTTCAAGATCACCTGAAAGTTGAATTTTCCTTCTAAAATTCTTCCTTGAATTCTAAAATTTAAAAAATCTAACAGTCTTTACTGTTAATGATTCAATGCTTAATATTGTTTTACTGTGGGAGCCAGTTGCCATTCGCTAGTTGTAATTTCTGAGAGGACAGATGTCTTGGATATATCTGTATGACGCAGTGCCACACAAGTGAAGCCTCTCACATTCGTAGTCAGGTCTAGTCCTGAACATTTCTTATGTGGAAAAGGGGCATCCAGGTAGCACTCAGAATCAATTCACCTAATTACCCTGCAGTTGCTGGTACAAAAACTGACTTTAGATAGTACACAGAAAATGGTACCCATAATTTATTTTTTTAAATCCACACGAGCCACAATCTACTATAAACTGTTTTATGGCTTAGATAAAGAGTCCTTCAGCTATGTTAAGGAAAACCTCTTACATTTCTTCTCACCACCTAGGAGAGAAATGGACTCACATACACTAGCGCTAATGGATTCAAGGTTATGCACTTCATTTTAGCCTAAACTTCAGAGGAACAAAGATATGAGATGGGATTAAATCTGTAGAAGGAGTGATGGCCTCCCAGATCCTGAGTTAAGAAAGCCTTTTTGGCAGTGCAAGATGTTGCATTAAAAGCCTCAATACTCTTTCAAATCTCTAAAACCCAAGCAACCCAAAAGCAATGCCTCCTTGATTCGCAGAGCACAGATTCCACCTACTCATTGTCTGAGAACAATTACAGATTCATGTGCAAGAACAAATGTCCTTTTTTTTGTGAAGTACAAGTGCAATTTTATTACATATGTAGATTGAGTAGTGGTCAAATCAGGGCTTTTAGGGTATCCATCACCTGAATGACATACATTTTACACATTAGTTTCTGACCATCCACCCCAGCCCCTTCTGCAAGACCTTGTTCCCCTATTACTTGCCTCTGCTGCTACTTTCCTCCCCTTCTTTGATGCTCACCAGAATCAAGAAGCTGGTGTTATGCAGAAGTAAACTGGTATCTGGTAAGTGTCAAAAAGTGACAAAAGTATGTATGACTGCAAGGCATTTGGAAGAACTCCCACAAATACTTACCAAATGAGGTCAAGTTCCCTGACAAAGTGGCTTGAAGAGAAAAGTGAGAAACAGGAAAGTAAGTCTTCAGATAGTTTGAAAAACTTTCCATGAATCCACATCTGAAAGTGCATGTTCATTTTCTCCTTTCCCTATCCCCTGCCTCCATGCCTATGCACATATGCAGACATATATGTGCACACGTGCTTGCACATGCACATATAAAGGCCATGGGGAGATATTCAACTTCATTCTAAGTGTCACCGAGTCATTGGAGGGTTGTAAGAAGACATGATACAATTTGCATTTTTAAAAGGTCACTCTGACCACTCTGTGAGGAATATACTGTAGTAGGATCAAAGTATATTTAGGGTGGTAGCAGTGAAAGTAAAACCGTCAGATTTTTTATTATATTTTGCATGCAAACAGATGAATTGTGGTGAGTGGTGAATTGGGGAGAAGTAAGGTTGCAGGGAGAATGGTCAAGAGTTTACTTTTGGACACGTTAAGTTGAGATGTTTAATAGGGATTTGGACATATTAATCTATAGATAGAATTTTATGTATATAGGTGATTTTCCTGGCAATGGGAGAAAGTATAGATTAGTGATTTTCAACCCTGCTGTACATTAGGAAAAAAATAATAACAGTTTTCACATTCAAGTGCAAATTAATTCAATAAAAATATCAAGGATGGAACTAGGCAATGGTGATTTTTTTCAAAGCTCTTAGTTGATTCTGTTGTATAGTGAGGGTTGCGAAACACTGTTGAAGAGAGAGAAGAGGACTAAACCGTGGAGGTACACAAAGAAAAAATAAGTGGTGAACATATTGAGATTAAATCACTGATGCCTTCGTCACTTAGACATTTAATCAAGAGCATTTCTGTAGTGATGAAAATAACTGATCTTGAGATCACAAGTGATGACAGATCAAAAGAGCTTGTAATATAAGGCTGTCATCATTATTTATACAGTACAAGACTTAATACAGTCTCCATATAGTTAAGCATGAATAATATTAATAGCTATTATTCAGAAACCTGTGGAATTTTTAAAACATTTTGGACTATTTTCTGCTTTCTAAAACTTCCAAAAATTAAGACTAATTAAATAATGGTTTCATACAATTAAATTATGATTGCATTCATAATGTTATTTGTTTTGTCATGGTCTATTAATCATCAAACATTAGTAGCATAGTATTTTGCTGTACATAGCCTTCTTAACTACCAATATTTCTTCTTGTAATTATTTGGTAAATCTGGCTAGTTAATTTTCTGACTTAGCTAGTAAATTAATTTAAAAATATTCTATGTACAAATGCAAGATTGTAGAAAATTATAGCAGTAGACGCTTAAAAAGCAAAGACTTTACTTTGTTATTTCTATACTTCTTCCCCTTTATTATCCTCATTTTGGGGGGCAATACTGTCTATTTCCATGATTTCTAATATTTCTTCTTTGCTGATAACTTCCAAATCTGTAACTCTAGCCCTAACCTTGATTCTGTTTCACAGGAACACTTCAAACTGCCAGCTGAGTATATTTGTATGGAATACTCACTGGTATCTCACATTCCACATGCTGTGTAGGAAGAACAGTTTGGAAGTTGTTTTTAATGATCCAAATGAGAATTGAAGAACCTGAATTAAGTTAATAGTAGAAGGAGATGGAAAGAAAAGACTGGATTTGAGATACATTCTGAAGTCAATCTTTAAAATCTGATGACTGAGTAGAAGTATGAGGAAGTAAATAACCATGGATGATGTTCAAGTTTCTAGTTTAGGAATTTGAGGGGAAGTCTTAAAAAATAAAAAAATTGGAAGTTTTAGGTGATAGAACAAGTTCTGAAGGGAAGTTCCATTTTAGACATAGTAATTCTGCAATTTGTACAGTATATTTAGGTGGCTATAATTACAATCGGCTATTGAAAATATGAATCTGGATTTAGGGAAACAGGTTAAGGGTACATTTTTAAATGTGTCATTTAAATATCAATTTTTGCTCTCCAAGGATTGTCAAGGCAGTTTCTCTGGACATTTATCTGCAAAATGAGGAGATTGTGTTTGATAATCTAAAAAGAGTTTTTTAAATTCCAATTCTATTTTTTTTTTTTTAATTTTCTTTACTCAACGTACATGTGCCCTTATGGTTCTGTGTTCTCTAATTCTGCCATTCTCTCTATCTGAAATCTCCTCTCTTTCCTTTTCAAAATATCAACTTATTACTCAGCTTTCAAAGGTTTGCTAAATTGCATCTCTTTCGTACCTCTGATCAGAATTAATCATTCCTCTGTATCCAGAGCAATATCCCCCAAACAGCCTATTGAACAAATGGAATTAACCTGACCCCCATAGGATTATTGCATAATGGTCTTAATTTACAAAATATTAATACTAATTAGGCAATTCACGTCAGTAAAGGTTTTGTATAGTTTGATTTAAATATGGAAAAACTGAGTTTACTTTTTACGTATAAGTACCCGTGATAGAGGGGACAAATGAAGATTTGAACAATTTATTCAAAGCAGAGCATAAAGTTCATGAGCCCAGTTTCCATTTGGTCTGTCAGTGAGCAGGGCAGGGCATGCTGGGAGATCTGTGTGTCATTCTCACAGCATGTTGTGATGGGGAATGGGGGAGTGAATTTTCTTTCATGTTGTGATTTTAATCATCACCAATTTAAGGTTATTTTGGAAGAGCCTGTGACAGATTATTGAGATTTTGTACGTTTTATTGCTAAGACTTGCTGAGCTGCTTTTTCATGTCAATGACCTTTTAGAATTAAAGAGTTCTAAAAAACTCAAAATTGTGGACATCCGAGGGAATTACTTGCAGATGTCACAAAGCCACCTGAACACATTTAACTAAAGACTAAGCGGAGAAAAATTTTCAAAAAGAGCATTAAGCATTACTGATGTGTTAAGCATTCAAACTAAAAGTCAAAATGTGTATCCAGCTAAGGCAACTAAAATTGAGCTAATTTCATGATAATAAATTGTCCCAAACTGACCAGAATCACAGCAAGCAGAAAATTATACATACTACATAAATTTGAAGTCAAAATTTCCAAACAGATTCATGCATTTCATTGTATATAAAAAGCCTTTCAAATATCTGTAGTTGAATGCAAACCTCAGAGTGAAAGTATGTACAAAACGTGCTTTTTTCTTATACATTTGGATTCATTTCAGAACAAAAAGAGGACAAAATATCCTCAAGGCAAGTATATAGAGTCCAGAAGTTTTCTGAGCATTTTAATAATCCAGTACTTCTATATGACTAAAAATATATCCACTTTCATAAACTTTGCAAACTAAGCTTGTGTCTCAGAAATATAAAATTGTACTGAAAATATAGCTGAGCTCTTAATGAATATAATTTCAAATGATTACTTTATTAAGTAATACATTTGTCACTGAATATTTGCTCAACATCAGTCTATGTCTGGTATATATGCCTGTACCCACAAAATTTTATGTAAATAGTGCTGATTTAATTTTTAAGCTTGATTTTCTGTTGCTACCCAAAACTCTGCACTCTAATAGCTGACAGGCTATACTTCACAAAAAGCCAACTGTTGGAGGAACTCATAATACAGTATTCTGACTTTGTGACCCACTAATAAAAATCTCAGTCACTTGGATATCCCTTTGTTCATGCCTCTTTGGGACTTACATTGTTTGGTATGCAGAGCTGATATGCAGCTGCTACACACCAGAAGCACCACAGCAGCTCTTACAGGTAATATATCGTAGTACTTCTACTCCAGTTGGCAAAGAATGCAGACCTTACCTTCTGTGCCGCCTGGCTTCCTTGGCATCTCTGAAATAATCCAACAACCAAAAGTGTAATTTCTATTGCAATTGGTTAGTGCCCATGCCATAGTGATGGTTAAATATTTTGAATATCATTCTGGTTGGTAACTATTGCTTTAATGATTCTATGTTTCTCTTGCTAACTAAGATCTTTTTAAGAACTCAGCCTAGACTATATTCATGTTTACAACCTTCCAGTCTCAGGCATAGAAGATAATGCTTGTTAAATTGAATTTAATTCTTTTAAATTCTGTAAAATAAGAGTTGAATTAATATGTAGATTCTAATTACTGTCTTAGCTCAGAGAGCCTAGAAAAACCGAGGCTGATGTGAAGCCCACTTGCCAGTGCTTATTAGAGGTGCAGTTCCCGAGTAGCACACATGAGGGAAAATGCATAGAAGACACTGCCTTACCTTTCAACTCACAGCTTCACAAGAAAACATGACTAGTTCGCTTAAACAGAGAGGATGTGACCAGAGAGAGTAGTCCTCAGAACAGTCCATGAACAAGGAGGAAGAGCAAGGAATTTTTCATCATTTTTTTCCTCTTTTTGTCTCTCACTGATCTTAGTTTTCTCTCCTAGGCATTAATTCCCACACACTTCTAGACTGCGTTACCAAACTACTAAAAGCAGATGCTGAGGAGGCCAGAGCTGAAAGGCAATCGAGCGATACAGGGCTGTCAGAGCAGCTGCAGCTCCACCATGCAGAGCCTGATGGACACTGTGCCAAAGTCCAGCTCAGTCAAAGCCCAGCTCTTCAAAGGAGTCTGAGATAACTAGGGCCATTAGGAATCAAGGCAACGGCAGGAGAGGCCAGGGGGCTCTGATGGGAGCAAATCGCCGAGGTTCAGGGGCTAAGGAAGTCTGCTATGGCTTGGAAACGACAACGAGTACAGTTTCTAAGAGGTTTTCATTTTGAACACTTAAACTGCGTCCTCTCCCCCAACATCCTGACCACCACTACCAGTACAGCGAGTTGTGAACTAGCTGGAGAGGAAGCGTAAAGGGAAACTTTACTTAGGCCTCAATGTTACCAGTCTGATATAAGGAGAGAGATTGTCCACTAGCTGAAGAAGAACCTCAAGAAATTGATTATTTTTTCCAATTTCTAGTGAGTCTGGTCTTCCTAGTATGACTTTATCATCTTTATTATTTTTAAGCAAATGCTAAGAAATATCACAGCACATGTCTCTCTCTCTGTCTTTTACTCTTTCTCTCTCTGAGATACTGATGTTCTGACGCAGAATATCTTGAAATTATCTTGAAAGTAAAATATGAATTATTGCTTTGGCAAAAACACTTCTCCATGAATGCAGGTAACTTGCAGTTGACTATCTTTTGCTTAGAAATACATCATCTCTAGAGAATAATCTCTTCTGAAGCAAAAGAAGTTACCTACAACACCATCTATTTATTATAGAAAAGATAGGCATGATTTCCAAATCCTTCATATCAGATAATTCTTGGTTGAGAGATTTTAGCTTTAACTTTCCAAGATATCTGCTTTCGTATTCTATGATGGGTATAGATGTAGCATTTCTCAAGGATCCACTTGTGTAGATTTAAATGAAAAATTAAGCATTCTTTGTCATTTCATTTTAATCAAGTGTTGTCTTCGTCTTCCCTCTGGGCAGGCAATCTGCCTTCAAAGTAATTCACATGCTCACACAGCTCCAGAAAACATTCACTTTACATAGACTAAAGGATTGGGCAAGGCAATGCAGGGATACCTAGGATTATATTGAATTAGAATTAAATGTCACTTATGCTGACATATTTAGAATTTAGTTCCACTGTGCCTAGTAAAATAGCCAACTCTATCTAGTGGTTGATTTAATTGTATTCAAATAAATTTTTATTAAAGCTCTTAATTTTTTTAAGCTTCTTCAATTCAAATACTTTAAGCTGCTTCTTGACTAAATTAATTAATAACAAATGCCAGTATAAAATATCCCTTATTGGCTAAGAAAACTTAGTTGTTTTGGACATTACAGATCATGAAATTAGTAATTGTAATGAAGTGTCTAAAACAAATTTTCTTGGCATTTTGGCTTACTTATTAACAGGAATCCTTGGGGTCAAATAGAAACAAATGAAGATGTAGTCTATAGAATGACATAATAAAGAAATAAGCATATAATTTTTTATGTAATGTAAATGCAGATGTCAAATGTATATCCTGTGACCATTAGTTTTTATGTCTGGGTTTCATAAAGTCACATACATATATTTTAACATAATGGACCAAACGTGATTTATTCATTTTAAAGTTTTTATGTCTTTCTGCAAGTCAATTCACCATTCTATTCTGTCTTTCACTTTTCCATCCTTTTTGCTATGAAGTCCTCTAGAGAGCAAAGACTTGTATGTAATATTTTCTGCGAGAGCCCCACAAAACACCATGAATAAGAAGGTACTGAATAAGTACAGTTTTGATATTGGAATAGATGGTGTTAGACATAACACAAGCTAAATATTAATCCCACTACTATATGATGGAGACCATTTTCCCCTAATTAGACCTTTCTTTAAACACCCTAATTGTGCTAGAACATGGAAAAAGCAATGCTGTTTTATATTGACTCTTAAAATATGATTGTGAATCAGAATCATAGCAACAGCAAAGATAATAAAAACACTTTGTCTCTTACCTATGAAAGCCCATGATTTATGTTTTATTTATTATTTTATTTGGTCTCTAGCCATTTTAATCTTATTTTTTGCTTTTATTATAATTTTAATTGACACAATAATTGAACATATTTATGGGGTACAGTGTGATATTTTGATACATGTATACAATGTGTAATGATCAAATCATGGTAACTAGCATATCCATCACCTCAAACATTTATCATTTCTTTGTGTTGGGAACATTCAACATCCACTCTATTGAAAATGCACAATAAGTTATTGTTAATTATATTCACACTACAGTGCTATAGAACACTAGAACTTATTCTCCTATCTAGCTGTAATTTTGTATTCGTCAACCAACCTAGAGCAATCCCCTCTCAGCCCTCCCACTGTCCAGTAATCGCTATTTTACTCTTTACTTCTATAAGATCAACTCTTTTAGCTTCCACATATGAGTGAGAACATGCGATATTTGTCCTTCTGTGCCTGGCTTATTTCACTTAGCATAATGTCCTTCAAGCTCATCCATATTGCCAAGAATGACAGGATTTCATTCTTTTAAAAGTCATCTTAATCTTTCTCTGAGCTACAACAGAAAAGGCAATATCTCTAGAGTGACAGTTTCTCTTAATTCATCCCATTTTGCTTCACTATCACATCAGGTAAATGTAACAGCAATCAAGAGAGAAATATACACTTCATATTTTTTCATATTAGTTAATTAATTTTAAATAATGTATTCTTCTGCAGCGTGTAAAACACTATTCATAATATGCCAAAAACCAAAACCAAGCCAAACAAAAAACTTGGATACTCAGCAGAAATGCCTTTTCTCTGCTCTATTTTGTCTATATCCTAAACGTATCTGGACAAAGACAAGAGTAATGAAAAATGAGATAGGTTTGAATGATACAGCTTTTCAAGTGGAAAAGTTTTCACACATATCTTAATGATAATAATCATTAGAGCAACAAGAAACTTTGAATATAATTCAGAAATGTAGAAACAATTCAATATAGAGAATTTAAAAATAATTCTTTCTATTGTGATTCATTATTTTTTCCCTTACATTATTGTACTCGAATACATGGAAATCCTGGTTAGCTGGAAAATTGACTGTTAAACAATGGGAAGTATTATGTATGGGACCTTTTGACTTTGTAATTAAATTGAGTTCCAAATTCCTAGAACAAGACCAGCATTTAAGTATGCACATTTGTTAGGCTTTGTATTTCTCTCATATTCAAGGACAGTCTTGGGAAAGTTCACTATTTTGGAAGATGCCAATCTCCAATATTGTTTCCACTAATTTGTTTACATGTTGACTAAGATATAAGCTTGAGATTTTGGTGTACATGGGGTCATAGACAACATATTAATGGAAAAAGAGCTTTAATTTGTAACTGTATGAAATGAAGACAAGGCATTATATAAACTTAACCTAAATCAAGAGGTGACTAATAAATATAGCTACATAAATGTAACATAGAATAGTCATTGTTTCAACATTCTTTAATAGCCTTAGTGTTTTCTTATCTTTAAAAATAGACTTTTACAATGTCCTTAAATAGGTAAACTGCTTGCAAAGGCTCTGTTACTTCAGAATTTCTATCTCCCCTGAGTTGTCTGACAGACACTATATGGGCAGAATTTTCAATAGTAGCCACAAATAATATGTAATTTGTATTTTGATTTGACGGTGAATTCTGGGGTCAAAGAAAGCAAGATATTAATGGTCCTGAGGCAGATTTTATACCTGTTCTGGAATTGCAGTCTCTCAGGTCAGGGCTTCATTTCGGCAACCTACTGGATGTGCAAAATTGAGTCTGCTCATCATCTGAGCAAATCCGTTGGGTTGTTCTTGTTAGTGGGATTTACCATTGCCAAAGGTCATGGAGCATCTTTGTAACAAATTTCCGAAGGAATAGCCTGGTGTTTATACCTGGCTGCTCAGAAGCCCCAGTTAAACTTGCATACATCTCCAAGTTATCACATGTCTAGATTATATTTGGGAAGATAAAGTATGTTACCTAACTATTACTGACTTCACTCACTCAGTCCCCGAGCTACACCATTTATTCCTGGTTTTCTTCTGTTTCTCTAGAAATCATTTGTCTTTAGCTAGTATAACCTTGTTTCTTCTAGGCTATTGTTCAAAGTTTGAGACATTTCTTTTTGTGCATTATGAATTAAACTTTAAGCTCTTTAGCACATTGTAAATGGTCAATTAAATGTTACAGAAAATTAAGCCATCAGGAATATGGCAGGAGAGCATAGTGTCATATTAGAGCCTCTTGCCTATTTCACATGACTTTATTCATCTTTACTGGGGGAAAAAAAATTCCTGAATTTGAATGTTTGTCACCACACAAGCAATCTTGGAGTGATGTAAAGTCCAACAAAGTCCCTTTTTATTTTATTGTGTCAAAAAACAAAGTTTTTTTTTTCTTTTATTACCAGTTCAACTTTTTTCTCTGCAATGAAACAGAATACATTTTAAATGTCAAGCCTATCTTCAGATGGATCTTCACAGATGCTGTTTTAAAAGTTACTATTCACGTGTCCAAATTTATCTTGTGGGATCAGATCCAAAGTATATATTTATGTGTGTGTGTATAATCTTTTCTCTTTTGTAGTGAAATTAGACAGTGAAATTAGCTTTAAAAGCTTCTATTTTTTATAATTTTTTATTCCATTTTATTTTTTTATTTTTTCATTTCAAAATATTATGGGCTTCTAATTTTTGATACATTCAAATTAATGTTTTGTTTTTCTCTTTTGGCATCGACTGCTGAATAGTTTTCCACAATGCATCTTATATTCATTGGTCTGGTGGCAACATTCTATCTGTATTTAAAGTAGTTTGAAGTTCTTGTCATATCCACACAAAATGCCTTCTTTCTGTATGATTTTCATTTTAATTTACATTTATAGCATTATTATATATTTTGTACATAAACAGTGTTAAAAGAATATTCACCCCTGGGCCATAAGTTTTTGTTTTTTCATTAATATATGGAAAAATATTATCTTATTTTCATACTCTTTCTTTACTTCTTCATATTTTGATTTGATATTTGATATTTTAATTTTAGCATTATTGAGTGCTATGATATGTTCTTGGTCCTGAGGCTATAAGAAACCCATTTGAACACACCTCCACCCCTTTCTTAGAGTATTAAGATGTATAGCCAGCAGGACAAGAGTATGAAAGCAGGGAAGAGAAATCACAGGGAGATGAGGACAGAAGAGGAGACTACAAAAAGACTTACTAGAAGCATCAACTTCTCAGGGGGAAAAAAAAGGAAGTTAATGAAGGTTGATATAGCATATATCACTTTGAATTTTGGATGTTTCTTTATAGTCAATTAAACTGTGATATTTCAAACCTATATACTAATGAATATCTGTCATTATTTTTGGAATTTGGACAAAGTAATTTCTGGGAATGGCAAAGAGTAGTGGCAAATAAGCCTATTGCAAAAAGAAAAAATTCAAGTGTTGATATCTGAATCATCATTTCAGTAAGTATTATGAAAGGAGATTGAGTATACAATGGCATATCTATTATATTTCTACCATTGGCATTAATTCTGATTAGGTCATGCACAATAATTTTAATATTAAAAATAATTAAATTCTATTGTATTATAGATATGATTGTGTGTTTGATTAACCTCATATATATTAATAGAAGGAAATCCACAAATAGGCCTCCATATGCTTAGTTTTACATTCTGTTTAAAAATTTATACTTATCATGATTATCAGTAGTTATCTAACAACTTAAATAAATCAGATGGCAAGACTACATGATGAAACTTTAGAACTATATCTCTTTTTTTCTTCATTCTGTGTATCAGAGTTGGAAATTAGATAGAGAGTGAGTACGAAGAATTTACTGACTCTTGGTATATAATTACACCTTAGAAATATATTTATCTGAATGCAGTTTTTATAATTTGCAAAAGAAGTTTGAGGGCACTACAAAGATATATTTGGGATATTAGGTTAAAAATGGACAAAAAGAGATGAATACCAGTGGTTGATGTTCAGGCCTTAACAAATGCTCAGGGTTATACTAATTATGTGAAAATATACACTAGGAACATTAGAAAACATTAAGCTATACTGTTAATTGATATCTGGGTTCCCTAGAGGTCAAAGTGAAGAGGAAATTATATACCTCTTTTAGTAGAGTTACAGTGTCAAAAGATTAAAAACATCTCTTTCATTGTAAGAAATTTTGTAGAAATTTAAGCTAATAATATGGGAAAAGTAAGGAACAGAGGTCCACAGTATCTTAACATAGGCAGAACAGAGGGGAAATTGTACACATTTTTGAATCTTTGGAGTTTTACAACACTTATGAGAAATAACTATACTTACATAAATAATAAAAGTCCTAAAATAAACCCAGAAATTCAGGAAAGTCTGTATGTATATTTTATACATTATTATGTGTTAACTATGTAGATTTTATATTTATATTAACTAATGAAATAACAGCTGTTATAGTTTTATGTGGAACAGAAAGAGGTATGTAAAATATTTTATATTATATGTTCTGTCATACCTACCTGTTATAAAGGCATAAGTCTTCCATAAATTTTCTATGGGTAATGAGTGATACAATCATCTTGAAATCAACTCAATGAGCACAAGAGTTAGAAAGGAAACCAGTCTTCCTGGAAACTGTATTTTCAGGCTCCACATGGCTGGTAAAAACTGTATATTAGAAATTTTTATGCAAAATATACAGTCATTTCAGTGGCTTTGAAAATACAGGCCATTTATCTCTGGAATGGATTACAAAATTATTAAAATCAAGAACTTAAATCCATATGGAATGCATTTGCTCAATAAATCTGTATTAAAAATGCTCTTAATATTGAGTCAAGACCTTGCTAAACTTGTTATGATAAAAAGATGTTTCACTCTGGAAAAACTTAGAAACTCATATACTATTCAAACTGCTTTAAGTATGTTCATAAAGAGCTACTCGAGAAACCCAAGTTTTCTTTTTCTTTTTTTTAACCTTCTTATACACTCATAGTTTCATATCTTCATAAATAAAATCTTAAGAAAGTGTATATGTCTTGTACACATAGCAAAATGTATCCTTCAAAGGTATTGCATTAAGTTCTGTGAATTTTATTCTCTCACCAAATTCCTCTTTTCTAAGAGAAACGAGAGTGGAAGCTGGCTTATTTTAAGTCCAGAGGTGATTATTTTGGTAAGAAGTTTGAATAAAATCAACTTGGTCCCTTTTTAAAGTCCTAAATCAGTAGTACGTACTCTTCTGCCTGTCTCCTGTAGTTATTTATTGATTTCTCTCAAGAAGGTAAAAAACTCCACTCAAAATATCTAACTTTATCTGCAATCTTTCTCTATATAATAAATACCTGAACCATATAATTCAGTACAATTTGTTACAGTTATTAAATCATCAATTAGCCTTTGGATATACATCCTTTTCTACTGGTTATTGCTTAGAAGTAATTTCCACAGACCTGAAATGTAGAACCTACATTGCATTTTTTTAAATATTTTTTTTTATTTTAGAACAGTTTTATATTTATAGAAAAAATGTAAACCTAATACAAGGAGTTCTCATATACCCTACACCCAGTCTTCCCCTTTATTAAAATGCTATGTTGATATGGTACATTTGTTATAATTAGTGAACCAATACTAGTACATTATCTAAAGTCTATACTTTATTCAGATTCTCTTCATTTTTACCTAATGTCCTTTTTCTAGCATCCCATCTGGAATGTATTACATTTAGTCTTCATGTCTCATTAGGTTATATTTGGTTATGATAGTTTCTTAGAGTTTTGTTATTTTTGATGACATTGGCAGTTTTGAGAATTATTGGTCAGATTTTGGTAGAATGCTCCTAAATTGAGATTTTTTTTCTGAGAATTAGACTGGAGTTACAGATTTTTTGGAAGGAGACCCTAGAGGTAAATTATCACTTTTATCACATCTTAAGTCTAGATGACTTGCCACTTTTGTTCACCTGGCTAAGGTATGTTTTGTCAGGTTTCTCCACTGTAAATTTATTTTTCTTTTCCATCTTTCCATAATGTACTCTTTGGAAGGAAGTTGCTATGAATAGTGTACAATGGAGTGAGAAGTTATGTTCCCCTTCTGCTTTTGAGAGTGGAGTATCTACGTAACTTATTTGTAATTCTGCACAAAAGATTGTCTATTCTTTTTTTTTAATTTCAGCTCATTATGGGGGTACAAAAGTTCAGGTTATATATACTGCCCATGCCCCCCCATCCCCCCGAATCTGAGCTTCAAGCGTGTCCATTCCCTAGACAGTGCACATTGCACTCATCATGTAGGTATGCACCCATCCCCTCCCCCCACCCCATCCCCACCAGTCAGAACTTCAAGCGTGTCCATTCTCCAGGCAGTGTGCATTGCACTCATCAAGTAGGTATATACCCATCCCTCCCCCTCAGCCCCTACCTCTGTCTGATACTCAATTGGTGTTATTCCCAAATGTGCACTTAGGTGATGATCAGGGAAACCAGTTTGCTGGTGAGTACATGTGGTGCTTATTTTTCCATTCTTGGGATACTTCACTTAATAGAATGGGTTCCAGCTCTCTCCAGGAGAACCAAAGAGATGCCATATCGCCATTATTTCTTATGGCTGAGTAATATTCCATGGTATACATATACCACATTTTGCTAGTCCATTAATGAATTGATGGGCATTTGGGTTGTTTCCACATCTTTGCAATTGTGAACTGTGCTGCTATAAACATTCGGGTGCAGGTGTCTTTTTTATAGAATGACTTTTGTTCTTCTGGGTAGATGCCCAATAATGGGATTGCTGGATTGAATGGTAGGCATACTTGAATCTGTTTAAGGTATCTCCATATTGTTTTCCACAGGGGTTGCACTAGTTTACAGTCCCACCAGCAGTGTATGAGTGTTCCTGTCTCTCCGCATCCACGCCAACATGTATTGTTTTGGGACTTTTTGATAAAGGCCATTCTCACTGGAGTTAAGTGATAATCTCATTGTGGTTTTGATTTACATTTCCCTGATGATTAGAGCAGACATTGTCCTAGGCAAAGGATTTATGAAGAAGACCCCTAAGGCAATCACAGCAACAACAAAAATAAATAAATGGGACCTGATCAAATTAAAAAGCTTCTGCACAGCCAAAGAAACAGTCACGAGAGTAAACAGACAACCTACAGAATGGGAAAAAATTTTCACATACTACACATCAGATAAAGGACTGATAACAAGAATCTATTTAGAACTCAGGAAAATCAGTAAGAAAAAACCGAACAAGCCTATCAAAAAGTGGGCAAAGGATATGAATAGAAATTTTTCAAAAGAAGATATAAAAATGGCTAACATATGAAAAAATGTTCAACATCTCTATTCATTTTTATTTATATCTTTATTCAATGATTCATTTTAACAGTATAAACTCATGGATATTTATCTTATACTTTGGGTTATGATCTTGCTATTACTTTCCTTTCTTGCTCGAATTGTACCAGCTATGGCTGGGGGACTATTTGGTTTGGCTCCTGTGTCCCTTTGATATATATGCCAAATCACGTTTGGTTTGTGTTTTTTGTTTGTTTTGAACTTTTGCTTTTCCTTACTTTCTAGCACTACAAGCTTTTCTAGGCTCATCTTATATTTTTCCTGCCCTAAGCTTTGACTCAACCATGTATCCAAGCAGCCCAGGTTCCTTTTACTGAAGAATAGTATTAGTAACCAAGAGCTGTGCAGTAGGTATATTCATTGCTACTAGGCCCTGTCACTTGACAGAGCACAGAGATACACTTGTGTATACTAAACCCATGTATATGCACATATTTATAAACATTTCTATATGTAATCACATGTATCTGTATTAAGCTAAATATGAATTCATGATGATGTCTCCAACTCTGATCCATTATGGCATATGCCTCTCCACTTGCTTATCTGTAACCTCCCGCTCCAGCATTGAAAAACCTGGCCCTTGCTGTCTGCCAACCATTTACATAATTGTTCAATTCCAGTATACATTTATAGCAGTACCAGAATGGCTAACCCATATCTCCATAGGAAACAATTTTATGAACCAGAGCACAGCACCATGTACAATATCTTTTGCCTTTAACTTTATAGACTCCACTCATTTCTAAAGGTACTTAAGTCAGCATGTTTTCCCTCATCCTTTTCAGTGAGGTCATTCTGTACATTTGTAATATATTTATATTGTATATTTCATAGTCTGCATTTTGTCCTGGGATCCTCAACCTCCTAAGTGATATGTTTTAATATTCATACATTAAGGTTTATACTTCGTGCTATGAGGTTCCATAGATTCTCACAAACGCATAGTGTAATGCATCTACCATTAAAGCATCATACAGGATAGTTTCACTGTCCTACCACTGATCGTTTACTATTGCTATAGCATTGCTTTTTCCAGATGTCATATAATTGAAATAATACAGAAAATGGTCATTTTCAGTCTGGCTTCTTTAATATACCAATATGCATTTAATATTCATCCATGACATTTTATGGCTTGATAGCTCATTTTTAAAAATTTCTGAATAATATGCCATTCATGGATGTATCACAATTTGCTTGTTTATTCACCTATTGACAGACACCTTTATTGCTTCCAGTTTTGGGTGATTATGAATAAAGCTGCTATAAATATCTCTGTGCAGTTTTGTGTAAGACATAAATTTTAAAGTCAGTTGGGTAAATAGCTATGAGTGTCATAGCTGGATTGTATGCTTTTTTCATGTTATTTTATTTAATTTCAAAATATTAATTAAGGGGGCATAAATGTTTTTGTTACGTGGATATACTGTATCATGCTTAAGTTGGGGCTTTTGATGTGCCCGTCACCAGAATAGTGTTCACTGTAACCAATAGATAAGTTTTTATCCCACATCCACCATCCCAACTACCCCCTTCTTGGTGTCTCATGTTCTTCATATTGCTTTCTGCCTATATGTATTCATCTGTTAGCTCCTACTTATTAATGAGAATATATGGGGTTTGTTTTTCCATTCCTGAGCTACTTCACTTAGGATAATGGCCTCCAGTTCCATCCAAATTGTTGCAAAAGGCATTAATTCAGCCTTTTATGGCTAAGTAGTACTCCATGGTATATTTATACCACATTTTTTTATCCACTCATGAATTGAAGAGCACTTAGGTTGATTCCACATCTTTGCAATTGTGAATTTCACTGTGATAAACATTCAAGTGCAGGTGTCTTTTTGATAAAATTGACTTCATTTTCATTGAGCAAATACCCAACAGAGGGAGTTCTGGATCAAATTGTATGTCTAGATTTATCTCTTTGAGGAAACTCCATACTGTTTTCCATACAGGTCATACTAATTTGTAGTCCCACCAACAGTGTATAAGAATTTCTTTCCCTCTGCATCTATGCCAGAATCTATTATTTTTTGACTTTTTATTATAATAATGGCCATTCTGATAGGAGTAAGATCTCATTGTACTTATAATTTGTACTTTCCTGATGATTAGTGTTGTTTAGCATTTTTTCATATGTTTGTTGACCATTTGTCTATCTTCTTTCAAAAATCTTCTGTTCATGTCATTTTCCCATTTTTGATAGAATTGTTTGTTTGTTTGTTTGTTTTCTTGCTGATTTAAGTTCTTTGTAGATTCTGGATATCAGTCCTTTGTCAGATGTATAGTTTTTGAATATTTTCTCCCATTCTGTAGGTAGTCTATTCACTCTGTTGATTATTTCCTTGCTGTGCAGAAGCTTTTTAATTTAATTAAGTTCATTTATTTATTTTTGTTGTTTCTATATTTGCCTTTGGAGTATTAGTCATAAATTCTTTGCCTAGATTGATGTCTAAAAGAGTTTTACCTACGTTTTCTTCTGGAATTTTTATGGTTTCATGCCTTACATCTAAGTCTTTTATCCATCTTGAGTTAATTTTTGTGAGTGGTGAGAGCTTTGAATACTGTTTCTTTATTCTTCATGTTGTTATCCAATTTTTCCAGTACCATTTATTGAATAGGGTTTCCTTTACCCAGTGTATATTGTTGTCTACTTTGTCAAAGATAAGTTGATTGTAGGTAGATGGTATTATTTCTGAGTTCTCTATTCTGTTCCATTGGTCCATGTCTATACTTTTATTCCAGTACCATGCTATTTACTATAGCCTTGTAGTCCAGTTTGAAATCAGGTAATGTGATGCCTCCAGATTTATTCTTTTTGCTTAAGATTGCTTTGGCTATTCAGGCTCTTGTTTTGGTCACAAATGAAATTTAGGATTATTTTACCAAGATCTGTGATATATGACACTGATATCTTGATGGAGATTGCATTGAATCAGTAAATCACTTTGGGCAGTATAGACATTTTAAAGATGTCGATTCTACCAATCCATGAGTGGGGGGTATTCCTCCATTTGTTTGTGTCATCTGCAATTTCTTTCATCAGTGTTTTGTAGTTCTCCTTGTAGAGATATTTCATCTCCTTTGTTAAGTATATTCCTAGGTATTTTATTTTGTTTGTAGCTACTTAAAATGGTACTGAGTCCTTCATTTGACTTTCTGCTTGACTGTTATTAATATAGAGAAATGCTACTGATTTGTATAGGTTGATTTTGTAACCTGAGACTGAATTTATCAATTTCAGGAGTCTTTTAGTGGAGTCGTTAGGGTTTTCTAGATACAAGATCATACCATCAGCAAACTAGGATAGTTTCACTTCCTCTTTCCTAATTTTGATGCCGTTTATTTCTTTCTCTTGCCTGATTGCTCTGGCTAGGACTTCTAATATTAAGTTGAATAGAAATGGTAACAATGGGCACCCTTGTTTTCTTCTAGTTCCTGGGGGAATGGTTTCAAGTTTTCCCTATTCAGTATGACGTTGTCTGTGGGATTTTTATATATGGTTTTTATAATTTTGAGATATGTTCCTTCTGTGCCTAGTTTATTGTGGGTTTTTATCAAAGGGATCTATATTTTATCAAATGCTTTTTCTGCATCTATTGAGATGATTATGGAGTCTTTGTTTTTGTTTCTGTTTGTGTGGTGAGTCATGTTTATTGATTTGCATATTTTAAACCATCCTTGCATCCCTATGATGAAACCCACTTGATCATTTTGGATTATTTTCTTGATGTGCTGTTGAATTCTGTTTGCTTGTATTTTGTTGAGGATTTTTGCACCTATGGTCATAAGGGCTATTGTCTGTAGTTTTCTTTTTTTTGTTGTGTCCTTTCCTGGCTTTGGTATCAGGGTGATATTGACTTCCTAGAATCAGTTAGGGAGGATTATCTTCCTCTTGATATTATTAAATAGTTTCTATAGAATAGGTACCCAGTTCTTTGTAGGTCTGGTAGAATTGAGTTGTGAATCCGTCTCATCTAGGGATCTTTTCTTTTGGGAGACATTTAATTACCACTTTGATCTTGTTCCTTATCATTGGTGTGCTTAGGGTTTCTATTTCTTCTTGATCCAGACTTGGGAGGTTGTGTGTTTACAAGAATTTATCCTTTTTCTCTAGGTTTTCTAGTTTGTTTCTGTAGAGGTTTTTATAGTATTCATGGATGATATTTTGTATTTCTGCAGTATCATCCCTCATCTGCCCGACACCCGATTAATGTTATTCCTATATGTGTTCTTAGGTGATGGTCAGCGAAACCAATTTGATGGTGAGTACATGTGGTGCTTATTTTTCCATTCTTGGGATACTTCACTTGGTAGAATGGGTTCCAGCTCTATCCAGGAAAATATAAGAGGTGCTGTATCACCACTGTTTCTTATAGCTGAGTAGTACTCCATGGTATACATATACCACATCAGTGAGAATGGCCTTTGTCAAAAAGTCCCAAAATAATAAATGTTGGCATGGATGCAGAGAGATAGGAACACTCATACACTGCTGGTGGGACTGCAAACTATGCAACCTCCGTGGAAAGCAATATGGAGATACCTTAAATAGCATTTCTTTTTGATACTTTCTTAGAGATTCCTTCTCTCTGCTGACATTATCAATTTGTTCTTGCATGTTGTCTCCTTTTTTCTATTATCACCCTTTCCATGTTAACCATAGATATTTTAAATTCCCTGACTGATAATTCTATTATCTGTGTCATATTTGAGTCTGGTTATGAAGATTTTTTGTATCTTTTCAGACTATATTTTTTTCTGCTTTTTAGCAGGTCTTATAATTTTGTTGTTGTCGTTGTTAAAAGCCCAAATGATGCATCAGGCAATAGAAACTGAGGGAAATCACATTTAATGTGAGTTTTTGTGTTACTATAGCTAAAAATTAGGCTGTGTTTAATGTTTGCTGTTACTATAAAATTCTTCTAGTGCCCTGTGTTTGTCTATCTTGTTGACTTTGGGCTCCCTAAGTACTCCTCCTCAAAGAGTGACATCCTATAGTTCTTTCATGTATAATTCACAGTTATTATCCTGAAGCCTTGTTGATATGGTAGTAAGGTACAGTAGAAGGGAGGTGTTCTATAATTTTATGACTAAATCTGAATCTTTTAGTGAGCCTGTGTCCCTGGGCTGTGGCCTTCACAAGTGTTTCTTAGCTTCCCTCCCCACCTTAGGCAAGGGAGGAAGGCTAGAAGGGCCTGGAGTGGGAGAAATGCCCTTCATTCCTGTGGGTTAATAAAACTCTGCTAAAATATTCCCCCTGGACAGTAAGTCTCTTTGTTATAAGAGTGTTCTGGGTGCATTTCAGAATCGTTACTCTTCCCCTGCCCCTGCTAATACCACCGTGGGATCTTTCTCAGCTATTCTTATGAGATATAGGTAAGTTGCCTGGTAGTAAAACCCAGGGAAGTGTGGATCCCTAGAAAGAATTCAGCCTCTTTCAAGTTCTCACTCTCAAGCTAATCCACACTGTGCCTCCAGTAATACACTGGTGCTACTGTATAATTGTTACCACCAGTGTATGGCCACAACAGCTTCTGTCCACGTATTATGAAACTGACCATAATTCTGTGTATTCCCATCTCTCCATATTTTTGGATGGTGGTTTGCTCTGCAACTTCAGTTCTCTAATGGGTCCAAGAAAAATTGTTGATTTTTCAGTTTGTTCAGATTTATTGTTTTGCAAGATGGGAGTGATGACTTCTAAATTCTTTACGTGTCAGAGCTTAAACTTGAATCTCTATATTTTTATGTCTGGCAGATTGGCCCAAGATACGTTCTGAGTGTTGAGCTAAAATAATCCATCCCATAAGGAAGCTATTTACTCATCACTAAAGAGCACCGATTCCTCCATCTTGGTGTAGGTATTTATGTATGACTTTCACTCCCTCTGCTGAGTCACTTCCCTTAACATATTAAGATTGGAGGAGTCAGTATTGTTATAATTTTTCTAAAGTTGTCTACCTGGAAAGCACTCCTTCTTCCTGCTCCTGGGGATCTCTAGTGTTATAGCTTATATTGCTGCCAGGACTGTTTCCTCAAAAAGCTTCTCCCTGTACTGTCTCCACAGAGGAGGAAATGAGAACCCTACTTCCTTTCATTGTGTCATTTCTTAATTCAGTACCATGCCACCTTACAAGGTAAAAGTAGTTTATCATACTTCACAGAAAGATTGGTGCTTTAAAAAGGAATTCCAAGGTAGATGGATTAATTTTTAAAAGAAAACTATGTACTAAATAAATCTTTCAGAGAGTCCAAGGAAAAGCACCAAAAAATTTAAACTTTCACTATGGCTCACATTATGGTTGCTTGAAAAAGTAAAACACTTCTTTATCTTCTCATTCATTGTATTATCAATAAGTATTTACTGGGCTCTATGTCAGTTATTGTTCTACCTCCTAGAATACAAATATGAATCTCTCCCTCCACTTGAGAAATCCAACATCCTACTCAGGGCAATCAGGAAGGCTTCCAGGACACGTTTCTATTATATAGTGGGACATTTAACTAATATGGGTATCTGTTCTAAAGCCTGCAAAATTCATCCCCAACCAAAAGTCTTCAGTGATCTATGGCATTCCAAGTCTTCAAGAACAATGCACAGCTATGTCTAAGTACTTCAGAGGTGTACAGCAGCAGATGCTGAGAGTTGTAGGCATGTATGTTAGAGTTTTCTAAGTATCTAGGAAGTAACTCTTGGAACATACACACATGCACACACACACACAAACACACTACCAAGGAACAAATATTAAATCTCAGTAATATACAATCTAACGAGGAAGGGAAGAATATTTATAACCATGCCTTTATTTTTCTTTTTTGTAAGTTGCTTTTTTTATAATTGAAATTGAACTTTATTACTATTCTGGTAGTGGGGTGTCCAGTAGTTTAGACATTGATTTCTTAGCCACATGTTAGCTAAAAAAATACACAGTCAAATCTCTGAAATTTTTTCAATTGAAAAATTACTTCCAATTCTTAAACAATGGCCATTCTGAAGTCTCAGATTTGAGAATGAGAGTGCACTTTCGCATTTATATGTATGTGGTAAAAAAAGGGATTATTTAGCTTGATCTTAACTACACTTTCCTGGATATGGTATGGAATGGACAAATTTGAGGGAAGAAATGGTTGTGCAGGTGGAGAGATAAGTATAGGCAAGAAACTGCATTTTTCTGTGGCAAACAAATTTCTGCTCTGAAAATTAAATCACATTAGACTTGGGGTAAAATAAGGTGAGAGTAAAAAGATTCACTTGGAGAAATCAGTGTAGCTGTGCTGATTTTTCCTGGTTGCACAACTCCAGGGTGCACAATGTACATGGTGTTTAATATGAAGGGTATCCCTTGGAGTGTAGAGCCATTTATGTGGATTGCAATGTGAATGATGCCACCTGGGGTTGTGCAACACAGCTTGTAGTGGCAGAAGCCTTTGAAACTGTAACATTTTTTAACTTTTGTGTGAATTACTTATAATTTTACCTCTTCCAAAAATCAATCTTCCCCTGCACCTGATGCTAAGTTAAATGTCTTTTCTCAGTTTTTGCAGTGCTCATATACTGCTATCATAGCTCTTGTCACACTATCCTGTAAAAGTTGGCTTCCTTGTCTGTTTTCCCTTCTAACACTAAACTCTGACTGTCTTCCCTCTCTGTACCAATGGTTCCAAGCACAGTGTCTGGCACAAAGGAAATGTTCAGTAAATGTTTCCTGAATTAAAAGTAAATTATTCTCCATAAGATACACGCAATTGCCTTGCATTTTTTCCTTAATTTTAATTTGTTGTCAATTTAATTCACAGAGAATGCACTATGCTCCTATTTATTAAATTAAATATCTCCTTGAAGTAGCATATTAAAAATTAAGCTTAGTTAAATCTCAATTTCCTGTGATCATTATATAAGTTGCTCATTGCTGCATCTCATATTAGCTTGGTTCAATGGTTAGATAGCAATTAACATGAATGCTTAATGACCACTTTCCCATTTTGATATATTACTGATGATACTTACAGTTTAAAGTGCTTTAGGGTTAATTATAAATGCTCATAATTTGCCTATCCTTCTGGCTGACAGTACATTCTTATACCTAAGAGTAAGATGAGTACTTCAGACCTGTGTGGGAAGAAGGCTGGTCTTCAGAGGCTCAGCAATCAACATTTTTAACCCTTCCATTCTCTCAACTCACCTAAACTATTTCTAGAATATCTGCTTTAACATTAATGATGTAAAAAAAAAAAATTCTTTGAAATGTGATCCAAAATTTAAGTGTTTTGTGATAACAGAAAAGAAAATATTGCTATTAGGCAATTATAACAGTCCCTTACCCACAGGGAGTTTAGGGCATAGGCAATGGATCTCTCCTTTCTTATCCCCTCTCTCTCCCTTCCAATTTTCACCTACACCCACGCCGCTTCTTTCAAGGCCATTTAAACGTTGACTTTTCCAGAGGATGATGCCCTGATTCTAGAGCAGCCAATAAAGTCAGCAGATATATAATATACAGAGCAAGTCATTAAATGAAATTTCTCTCTTACAGTGTGATATGAATGTCTAGATGTAGTAATGCAACCATCATAGCCTTTTTAATGTTCTCATATATTTTGCATTAATATAATAAAAAGCTGAAGTGAAGCTGTGTAGTTAGATCGCTCTCTCTCATGTCACACATGCAACTTCCTTTGTAACTATTTCTATGAATATGTTCAAGTTAAATTACAAGCTTTCCAGTCCATAGCCATGCATCACGTTTCTTTTCTTTCCTGTAACAGCAGTCAGTGCAGTGATTATTAGTAACACGTTGTTTATATGAAAAGTATGCATTTAACTTTTTGAATTATTTAGTCTAGCTAATCATTCTAAAATTAAGATAATATCTACTACACTCACCAGAAAATTAAAATTCAGTTGACATTTTATTATAATACTTCAGCAGGTATAGCCAAAATAGCTTTTGTCATGATAACTTGTCAATAACAGTTAGGCAAAATAGTTCAAAAAGATGATTTATACAAGCCAGCTTCAGGGAAGATCTCTACGATCAAGAGGAAGAGTCAGTCATCTTGGAGTTGATCAAATAAGTTTATAAGTCCAAAAATTAGAAATAAGAAAGATCCCAGTGGTTCTCGGCCTTTAAAATTCTCCAGAGTGGATTATTGCACTGAACCCAACTCATATCAAAAACGAAAGTAATTCTCATCTTATGGCTCTTCCATGCCTACTTCAGAAACACAACATAGTAGGGGCTTAATAAATATGTATGCATTAATGATTCCTGAAGAAGGAGTGACATAGCTACCACCAGCACCATATCAAAAAGAATCTGGATGGAAATAAGAAGTTGTCGGCCTTTATAAAAATATCTCAGAACGGATACTGATGGCATCATAATTTTGTGGGCCACACCATTACACTTTTTATTCATGCATGAATTGAACATTTAAGTGCTAAAGTTATATTTAATTATAGAATTAAAATTGAAAAAAATAAGTGGTAAATGACTTAGATGTACAACATTTGTTTATACTTGATTCAATGTTTTGGTCATTATGTATCATTTCACTCCTTGCCTTTGAATGAAGATACTCATTTTCATTTACTCTTAGCACACTTCAAGAAATGCAATTAAAAGCTGATGAGTAACCATGATAATGTATACTGAGAATGTGGAAATATTTACTTTTTATGGAGTGCAAATTAGCTGGATATGCAGATTTCATATTAAGTAGATAAGAATTTTCCATAAAATATCAAGCAATGTGTTTGAAAGAACAAGCACTAATAATTTGTTGCTTATTCAAATAGTTGTTTTCAAGTTCCCCTTATTGTTTCTCTGTATCTCCAATCAATAAGTCACTCATATTAGATTGCTGATCTTATTAAGAAATCCATTCCATTGAGTATCTTAGACTTATCCTTATAAAAGATTTTTTTTATCACTTCCCTATTTACATTGCTCAGATGCACTTAACTTGAGTATTTTGTCATTTAGAGTAATAACTCATCAATCTGTTAGTGCAACTGTTCTTTATGTTACTTTTCTTTGTGCTATGAAATGTGCAATTTTGAATCCCTGAAATGTTATAAACCACCAGATTGCTAATTGCTTTGGATGCTGTGAAAAATAATTACTCCACATTATTTTTGATATTTAATTGACAGTGTAATGCATTTAACTAAAGACCTTCAATAAACTATTTCTAATTACTGAGGGTGGTGGAGTGGAAAAGTAGGCTGTAAAACTTTACAAACGAAACCATGTTTCTCCATTATGTTAAAAGTCATTGTTGATATGACTTTTTCAGAGACAAAGCATTCCCCCAAATGGAAAGTTTTGGAAAGCTAGAAAGAGCTATGGGAATATTTTTACTCATGACATAGTGAGGAGGTTTTTTTTTTTTTTATTATTATTATTTTTGAGTAGATTATACTGGTGATAGATGTCATATACTAAATTTATCATACTTGCAATAAAATTTTTCCTTTTTTAGATGGCAGAACTTTATGAGAAAGAGTATCATGGCACTGTTAGAATGACTAATTTTTATTACTGCCCTGTATCTATTTTATTCTGCTTTTGTAGGATATTCAACTGAAAAGCTATGCCAAATTTTAGTTGTTATTAAAATATGTAGGTATTATCAGGAACTGGCTCTGTTGTTAGCTCTAAAGGTAAGAACTTACTGTTATAAACTGGTATCTGCAAGTAACACTTAGAACCTGGCGCAAGGAATGCCCATTGTCTACAAATGTCACAAAGAGGGGTATAAAAGATGTCAGTGCCTTTGAAAAGATTTATACTATTTCTATTGTCCTGTGACGCTGTTACGCTAGGGTATTATTAATAATCAGCACATTTTTCTTTTCATCCTCATAATCTTTAATTAAAAAAAAGTCTTCATTGGTATTACATTATATTGTTGATTTAATTTTAATTATGTATATTTTCCAAAGCACAACTAAAATAAGCGACCTGTTTCAGGGAATGTAAATTATTTTCAGAATTTCAGAAATTGAAAAGGGATAAAAGGAAGGAGAAAATGCTGGGCTGGTGTGAAGCGATAGCCCGTAACCCTCACAGAATTCCAAACAACACACGAACACCCGAGATCTCAGGGGATTTGGCTGATGCTTCACAAACCTCCACATTGGTGAGTGGAAAGTTACTTTATCTCAAAATGTCTTGTATGTAGAGCACTAAGGAAATAGGGAGAGGGATGACCCTTTAAGTAAATGTTATTCTTATTTACAATAGTATTTGCATTCGTATTGTATTGTTCATATAGATTTAGTTTAATTAGTAGACATTAAAATTCTTAATGTCATATGATATTAGAATTTAATTCAAATTACAACTATTTCTTTTTCTTTCTGTCACTTTTGGCATTGTTCTTTTCTTATGTTAGTGACTTTAAATAAATATTTAAATTAAAATTTATATTCTTGAATTCTATACGGCATAATGGAATCAGTAGAGGAAAAACAAGTGAGAGTTATATAAAGAGGATAAAAAATAATCAGAATAGTACCTTCTGTATGTTTCCATTTTTTTCCTAAAAATGTCTGAGTGATGGGATTAAAATTATAGTTTTTACAGCAAATTATGAAATAAACAATTACAAAAATAATTTGAATACCAAATCAATAATATACCCTTTCATGTTTTGTTTTCTGCTTGAAGTTAAAATGCTTGAATATACATAGTCATTATTTTCCAGTGATTAAGAAAAAAGAATGCATTAGCAAAGGGAGTTATAAATGTTCTTTGCTTAGATTTGGCTGCAGCATTCTTCATTTTGATTTAAAGAAGAAAAATTCCATTTAATCTCCAACTTTTAAATTGATGTTAGATATATTTTATTAATAATTATTGTTTTACCATTTTATAAGAACATAATTTTTTTAGCCTTATTTATTAGCTATTGAACATATAATTAAATACAAGCAAAGAATCATTTAGGTTTTTTACTTTTGGTTTATTTGACAATTTTTATTCATTGACTGTCTTAGCCTGTTTAGGCTGCTATAACAAAATACCATAAACTGGTGGCTTATAAACAACAGAAATTTATTTCTCACAGTTCTGGAGGCTGGGAAGTTCAAGATCAAGGTGCTGGCATATTTGGTGTCTAGACATCCCACTTTTCTCATTCACAGATGGCACCTTCTCACTGTGCCCTCACATGGTTGAAGGGGAAATCAAGCTCCCTTGGGCCTCTTCTATAAGGGAACTAATTCCGTTCATGAGATCTCCACCCTCATGACCTAATCACTTCCCAAAGGGCCCCCCTCCTAATACCATCACCTTCGAGATTAGGATTTCAACATCTAAATTTTGGGAAAACACATATATTCAGACCACAGTATTTACACAGAAATAATGACCCTAAATAAGCATTAGTGAGTGGATATCTAGAGAGATTATCTGAAAGAATAGGTTTCAAGTTGACAAAATAAAGTAATAGGAGTGGGAATACTGCTTAAATTTCATCATCTTAGATTGTAGGGGGAGAGCTCAGAGTATGGAGAGAGTATGTGACACTATTAGCTATTCAAAGTTTTAGTAAATAGATTCTTTTTGAAATTATCATCTGCATTATCTCATCTCACTCTAAAATGATCTTTTATAAGTTATCATTTGCAATAAAACTGTTTGGCATGCATTAACACCACTTAAACATGTGTTACACAATGTTTATATATACTGCTGGACTTTGTTAGGTATCATGCAGTAGCCAAATATTTTTAAGTAACAAAATTACTTTTGTACTTTCATTAGAGTGGTTTTAGTGTTTAACTACTATTTCATAGAATTGTTGATCAAAAACCATAAAAAACCTCAAGCAAACTTTTGTCCTGAGTTTCTGCCTATAATTGAGTAACTTAATAATAGCTTCATTTTGCAGATGTGTACAGTGACTCACAGAAATTAACTTTCCCAGTGTCACTTACCTAGTAAATAATAAAAGGGTTACTAATAATCAGGCTTTTCAAAGCAAGACTATTTCTATTACACTTCATTGTCTCACTTGCTTAATGGTATTTTTTTCCTATTCAAGTTTTTGTAGAAAGAAAAAGACAATTTATCAATTTAATTAAATCCATTAATTAAATCTGATGCTGTATTGTGAGGATAACCTCTAGACATTATCACATAAAATCCCCAAATCTCAGTTTCTTAACATAGAAAATAAGATACCTTTCTCGTGTTATGGTCTAATGTGTGTTGGCCAGTTCTTTCCATAAGTTCACTGCCAAATGATGATTTAAAGATTCAGACTCCTTCCATCTTTTGATGCTGCCTTCGTGAGAACATGGCCTCTTAGGTCACCGAGGAAACATAAGAGACTATGTGGAACCTCATGCCTGGATCATTATGGGGCAGCTTTAATTGATAGACATTCTTCCATTGACCAAAACCTAATCTTATGGTCCCAGCCGAACTGCAATAGAGGCTTGTATATGTTGCTTTCCTATGTGGCCAGGAAAAGGAGATGGAATTAGTGTGCATCTAGCCCATCTCTGCACAATTCACCTTTCTGGTCACCAAATATTCATGTCATGCTCTATTCACCCATGAAAAGGTATTATTACTCTTCAAGAGTGACAGCTCAAAAGTCTTTCAGTCACTGGATTCAGCTCAAGTCAGTGATCTTTAGTTAAGCATTTTCTTTGTCAAATGATCATGACAATAGTGAGTCACCCATGAACAAATTATCTGCATTTTACAACCCATTTCCAACATATACATAATATGCAAGAGAGGAATGGGAAGATAGAAACCACAATAAACAGCTTGGAAAAAGAAAGAATCCGTTACACATGGCCAACACAGGTCAAATCCTACTGACAGACATTATAAAGTCTGCCCAATCTACAGATCAGAGAGGATTCTTGAATAGGCTCTGACCAGCTCCCTGGGCTATCTTCCTTGTCTGTAGTTATCTCTAGTTTCTGGATATCCCTTCTTAGAAGTTTTAACCTTTCCATTATTCTCCTTGTCTACATTTGAAGTGCCCATTTAGGGAGGTATAGCATTAAGATATTGTTTGCCTGTTTGAGGCCAGGCATGATGGCTCACACCTGTAACATCAGCTCTTTGGGAGGCAGAAGCAAGAGGATTGCTTGAGACCAGGAGTTCAAGACCAGCCTGGGCAACGTAATGAGACCCCCATCTCTACAAAAAATAATTTAAAAAAAATTAGCCAGGTGTGGTGGCATACATCTGTAGTCCTAGCTACTCAGGAGGCTGAGGCAGGAGTATCGCTTGAGTCCTGGAGTTTGAAGTTATAGTGAGCTATCATTGCACCACTGCACTCCAGCCTGGGTGACAGAGCAAAACCCTTTCATTAAATAAATAAATAAATAAATAAACTTTTTTCCTGTTTGAGGAAGATTAAAGGACCAAGAGTTATTTTAAGTTTTAAATATTTAAGGGTCATATTTCTGGAATCATAGTATTTTAGTACTATAATTCTCTGAGATCTTAGTAGGGTTCAAATCTATTTGCTTCCTAGCAGTCTATGTGGCCGGGAATGTCCTTTCTTAGGTGCCTTTAACTTCCTCTTCTCCCATGTTTCTCTCATTTTGGTAGTGTCTTGAAAAATAGGTGGAAGGACCACATCCTTAACTTACTTGATCTTAGTCCAGAGATACTTTATTCCACTGAGAAATTTTACTGGGTACTGGCTCTCAATCATCTTCTATTCTCCCTGAGTCTGTTTGCTCAATGGAAAATTTTTACTGGGCCTTTGCTGTTCAATGCCTTCATCAATGCTGTTTCCCACCATTTGGGCTTTAGAAGAAACCAGCCATTTTGCTCAATAAGCCCTGAAATCTTCTGTATTCCCTTTATTTCTCTACATATCTGCTTTCACACTAGCTAATCATGTTTCTCTTTTAATACCTTGCCAAATGTAGCCATTAATAGTCAACATACTTTATGAATGTTTTGTTTTCCAATCTATTTCAAGTGTTTGCAGCCCAGCAGACCCACTGTCTGCCTCTGAAGTTAATTCAAGGAGAGTTTTGCCAAGAGTTTTGCAAGAACACTAAGCAGATAAATGGCTTTCTATAACACCTTTGAAATCGGTTTTCTTGCTACTCATTGCCCAACCATTAAAGAAATGCTGTGTATTTTAGATCTGTGTTACAATAGCACGGACTTTGGCTACAAATTTCTATATTTGGACAGTGCACAATTTGAGGTGCGGTCAGAAAAACAGAAACCACATCAAGCAATTTTAGCAGGAACAATATAATGGGAAAAAATATTTAATCTGGTATTGGAAGACTAAAATGTCATAACAGTATGCAAGTTTAATAGCTGCAAGAAGTAACAACCACCCATACAGAAGAGTAACGAAGAGAGGGGGCTGAAGTTGCTAGAACCTAAGAGGTTGGAGCAGAGGGCCCTCAGGACTGTGTCCCGACCTCGCAGGAGGAGTGCTGCTCAGCTGGTGTGGTACCTCAGAAGCTCAGAGCGGGGGGACCCTGTGGATTTGGGACCCACACTTCTGAAGGGGTGCACATCCCAGTTTTTGTATGTTCAGTGGTGGTGGAGGGGACGGTGCAATAAAGATAGTTCAGAGAGTGTGAAAAAACTTAGAAACTGGACCCAGCATCCACTGCTGACATAAAGAAGCATTGCTGGAATGACACTAAGAGAAACAGAGGATAAACAAGGAGAAGGCTTTGTCTCTCCTCCTGACTTCTAGTTGCCTTTAACACTAGCATTTTCAGAACTTAACCAAGAGGTTAATGGCAAAGAAGAAATCTGGTTTGAAGCCTCCCAGCCCCAGCATCTTGAGGTAGAACGTAGAAGGAATGGGTTTAGTGCGGAGAGGTAATAGCTTAGTAATCAGTATAGACAATTAAGGATAAAAGCCTGAACAAATAAACTCAGAAATTTCAGAGACTTCACATGATAAAGGTTCACTTTTGTTCACGAGTCAGTCTGATACAGATAATTTGACTCTCCAAAAAAGAATACAGGGGTCTCATGCTGCTATTATATTTAAAAATACAGCCTCTAAGTTTATCAGAGAAGAAAAAGAATGTGAGTAGGTGATCATGGAGATATATGGTTGGGTTTAGAAGATAAAGAAACTGAGGTATAGAGAAATTTATAAACTCACACAAAATGACTTAAGTAATAACTGGTGAAATTGGGATTCCAACAGTTCAAGCAGTCGAAATCCAGAGGCCCACTCTATTGTGTCTCTCTCATGTTTGAGGAAAAACACAATCATTATTTGAATTGTACACATTTGGCTAAACACAATGATTGTAAATAAGATAATAATTCATTATGGTGTGGCATAAAAACAAACAGGATCTTTCGTTATAATCCAAGATTACATGTGTCTGCTAGATTATTCTCTGCTGTACATTGACTGATATTTACATATGGCCAGTTTCATAGCTGTTTTCCCCATCACATTCTCAATAACTGGCCTGATTGAAAAGAATAGATTTTTCTTTTTGATCTATAAGGCAATTCACATTACCTGCTTTTTAAATTCAGAAAATATTTATTGAGCCTAAAATCTTTCAAAATGAATGAGAACCTTGAGGGGTTTGGAACGTTATGCTTATTAAGCAAACACCCTTACCACTGTAATCTAAGAGAGGGGGAAGGATCTCACCTGGTATGACAGAGGAGGAGAAACCTCTCTTTTAAACTTATTGTAACACAATTCTGCTTGTTAAAAACAAAAACAAAGACATCTTATACCGACTATACCCTTAAGCAATTTACTAAATCAAATCAAAGTTTCAATATTAAATTTAAAATGGAAGCAAAGGACATTATAAGAACCAGAAATAAGAAGGCGAAAGATTTTATGAGGATTAGAGTGGAAAAAATCTATGGAAGTCAAAACAGGCAGATTAAAAAATGTCATTTTAGTGACTCCAGAGAAAATTACTCTCCTATAATCAATGATGATTTTTTTTTTAGGTTATAAATAAACTATAGTTAGGTAGAGAAGAAGAAAAATGTCACTCCATGTGTTTGGTAGAGATAACTTGCCACTTCCAAGCATATCTTCATCAGCTCAGAGCACGTTTTCTATCCTTCTGTATAATGGTCCAGGAGGAGATCCTTGCTGCTCTAGAAAAGACTAAAGAGGAGAAGTAGATAAGAAAGCCCTCTAGGAAGAGAACGTAATACATATACATGAAACTCAAATAAAAATTTGTAATCAGACATATATATAAAACTTCAAAGCAGTCTTTATTTCCATTATTTCTTTCTGACTCACAAACCTACTGAAGTATACACAATGCAGATTTGATTTAACTAGCCAAATAGGTAAAGAAATAGAGGGATTGTTAAGAGTTTTGGTAATTCCCTCCAAATCATAAAGATCCAGGTGTCCTAGTTTCTAGGTTATTTATACACCACACCCCTTATGAGAAATTGATACTGTTGTTTGCATGATGCAAGTGAAAATAACTCAAAAAGGTCAAATATTAGTAACTACCCCAGTAGCAAGCAAGAAGGGAACATTGATGAACATGGGTTCTGTCCAATTTCAAATCCTAAGATTTTTCCAATTTGCTATAAACTATCTCTAGAAATAAGACATAATTTAGGATGGCCACAGTGGCTCACACCTGTAATCCTAGCATTCTGGGAGGCCGAGGTGGGAGGATCATTTGAGCTCAGGAGCTTGAGATCAGCCTGAGCAAGAGTAAGACCCCGTCTCTACCAAAAATAGAAAGAAATTAGCTGGACAGCTAAACATCTATAGGAAAAATTAGCTGGGCATGGTGGCACATACCTATAGTACCAGCTACTTGGGAGGCTGAGGCAGAAGGATTGCTTGACCCCAGGAGTTTGAGGTTGCTGTGAGGTAGGCTGATGCCATGGCACTTCAGCCCAGGCAACAGAGTAAGACTCTGTCTCAAAGGAAAAAGACACAATTTACTGATAATACATGTTTTATAAGTCAAATTTTCAACTACTGAACCAAATACCTTCTTACACAGTCTCATAAATATTTATTAATAAAACAAGCAGCTAAAAATATTCATGTTTAATTTTGTCATAATCTTTTTTTCATAATAGAACAGTTGGGTTGAAAATTAAAGTTCCATACTTATTAAACTTATGAAAAATCAGGAATGAAATTTATGTGCTTTTATTTTGACATTTAGAGGTATGTAAATAGATTTTACGTTTTAATTGAGGAATCTTATGATTGTCAGCTTTTTTATTGTTCTTCTAGTTACTCATAGGCTATTCTATTGTTTCCTTTGTTTTATGCTAAACCGGCCCATTGGGTATTTGTGTAATATGGAAGAAAGTAGCCCCTAAATTTGAGATTTTTTTTCTAGAATCCCATTCTTCATGATTAACGAACACTGCCATTCCCTGGATATCATGCAAAAAACAATCTGGCTTTCACTCGGTTCATGCTCTTTGCTCAAGCTGTTTATGCATTCCACAAATTTTATTAAGTTCTTATTATGTTCCTTCAGCAGAGAGCATGAAGTGAGCGAAAGTGAGATTTTTTTTGTTTGTTTATAAAGCTCTATTAAGTGCAATATCTCATATATTAAATCCCTTCTGCCTATTAGAAATGTCATATGCCTTGAAATATGGAAGAACTAATCTTAAAGATCAATTTCTATGACCAAAATACATAGTAAAAGTTTTAGAAACTAGAATAATCACCTTAAAAATTACATTGTGTTGTAATAAGATTCTGCCTTCAGTAAGAATCTAGGATATTGCAGATGGTTTTCCCAATGTATATGACAATGAAATGTAAAGCTGTCCTTACAAAGAAATCACATTCACCAGTTAATATTTACCAGAGACATCCTCCTCACTCTTTCCAATTATTCCCATCTTCTACTCTCAGTCTATTACAATGCTAAAGGAAATCATACATCCACCTATACCAAATGGACCAGTATTGCCTCACAAATATAGCCTCTCTTGTAAAACAAATAAAAGATAAATAGAAAGAGGAGGTTGAGTATATTAAATTTCTCAGTAGACCTATTGACTTATTTTCCATAGGCTCTCTCTTATTTCTTTTGATCTCTGAGCAAGTGGGCCAGTTGTTTATTTTGCAGTGGTCTTTTTGCTTTATGGATTCTGAAAGTAAGTCAGATCAGGGCAGATAGAGTTTACAGGGATTTTCTTCATCATTTTTTCCCTCCTTTTAGTTCTTTCTTATTTGATCGCATATCAATTACTGTTTCCAATCACTATTGCAAAACCTTTACTAAGTACTGCTAAAGGCAATGAATGAAATCTAAATTTTTATTAGAATAAGTATCAAAAAACAAATGAGGGAAAGTAAGCAAAAGACATGATGCCTTTCAAGAGCTTTGGTTTTGTAAGACAGTAAAATCATTAAAAATGTACCCCAATGGTTGTTATGGAAACAGATTGAATTGAAGAATACAAAGGGTAGACTGATGCTTCAAGCATCACACCATGAAGAAAAATTACATTAGCAGTGAGTGCAGCTTAAAGTATTGTATTAACTTTAATTGTATAGTTACTGAACAATGTCAAAACATGATTATTCACAATAGTAATAATTGATCTAAAATGCTCCTTACACGAAGAAATCTTTTCCTCTAAGGAATAAAGTCATTCGATCATGTTCACAGCTGTTGTTTATCAAAATGTGTCATGTCTATCTGCTTAATTTAGATATAAATTAAATTGTGAGCTCCTCAGAAAGATGTTTAATTCTTAGTAGTTGTTTAATTCTGCTATCTGTATGGTGTTTAAAACACACTGATTTTTAAATATCCTAATTTCATTATCCATATGGCATCAATGGGCAGAGTTGTGTACATATATGCAAATCAGAGAGGCCCCGGTGTGTGTGTGGAATTGAGGTGCATTTTTCTCCCCATTCACACAGATGACACAAATGGCAGATTTCTTCTTTGTTCTTGATTTTGTAGGAATGTTGTTATGCTTTATAAAAAAGGAGCAGGCAGGACAAATTGACCTGATATTTGTTGAGTCAGCTTGGTTTTGCCTCAGAATAAAAAATGTAACTGGAAATAAGTGGAATCTGTCAGAATAGAACTGAAGAATCCAGAGGTATTTCTGTGCAACAATCTTATTCAAAAGACAAGTGGGATAAATAAACTGGAGCTCTCATATAAATTCATATCCCAAAGCATAACAATTAATAATATAATAGTATTTTAATGCTTATTCTATACCAAAGAATTTAGACATGTATCTCAAAATTTCATTATAACTCCAGAAGTAGGTATTACTGTTCTTATATGGACAGGAAAACAAATGTCCAAAAACATTAGAAAAGTGGTAGAGTAGGATCCAGAGCCCTAAATCTTTCCAGGCCCCAATGCTGCTTCATGGAGAATATTTTGTTCCTGTAAATATCTGACAGTTACATAATAAAGCACGACACATTAACTGGGCACATCAACTCTACCGATTCTCCCTCTGCAACATACAAGCTTCTCAAGTCCCTTACCCACCACCACTACAGATTGCATAGCCCAGTGAGTGAACTGTTTGGTATCCAGTGTTGTGCGTCATTAACTTGCATTCTGGGTCTCCAGAACTGTCTGTGATCATGGAACAAACAGGGGTAAATGAATCACAGAGAAAATAAATGGCTGAATATATTCTCATTCAGAAATATTTGAATCACAGTCATCACCCACTTTAGAAAATATCTTCAATTATTCCCTAACTGCTCTTTATTAAGAGTCAGTTATGTGCCAAACATGACAGTATGCAACGTACATGCAGTATTGAAGAGACACAGTCCTTATCCTCAACAATCTAGTGAAGAAAACAAATAAATGAATAGGTTGAGTAAGATGGGAAGTAAACAGAGAGTGTTAGAGGAGTTAGGTGGGGACCTAACCTAGCTGTGGGGGTGTGGGGGTGTCCAAGTGTTCCCTAGAGACTGGTAAAGTTGGTGATATAAAGGGTGATATAAAGGGGGTGACATAAAGGGGGTGGTGGTAAGGAGAGAAGAGGAAGTGATATTCTTTGACTTTACATAAACTATCATGTAAACATTAAACATCTGTACTTATTCTGTTTATTTTAAATATTACGCCTTTGGTGGAATTAAGTAAACAGAACCATCTTGAGGAATTGTGTTAGAGAAATACACTTACCTAGTACAAGATTTTACTTTCTACAGGCAGTGGAATTAACCAGATATTTTGCATAATTTATTCAGTTTTAATATTCAATATGTAGTCTCATATAAATAGCCTGTAGCAACACTTGTAATTATTTAGTGGCCACATGAAGGTGGGTTCCATTGAGAAAACAATGTGTCTTCCCAGTGACCAGCAAAGAGGATTCATGTGACAAAATACATTCTTTGGGAATGAAACAAGTACATGTCAGTGTCTCTGCATTTGCTCACTTGACAAAACACGGAGTGGAAAAATAATACAATAAAAGCTAATATTGCTAACATTTGTTGAATGCATGCTATGTGCCATGAGCACCTGGCATGTTAACAACTCGTTTAATTCTCACTACAGCATTATAAGAAATGTAAAAAATACCCGTTTTGTAGAGGAAAGAGGTAAGTAATTTCTCAAATTTACCCTGCTAGTAGGATTGCTCTAAGACACTCTTCTATGCTGCGAAGAATACGCTAAGGAAAAGATAAAAAAATTGACTTTATTAAAAATAAGTTTAATTCAGATCCATATTTAATTCTGGTTAAAAACTTATTATCAACACATAATATTCTCTAACATGTATGTATGTGTGTGTGTGTGTTTTAGAGATATATAATTCTCAAGGCAGACCTCTAATTTAGATATTATATTCCTCATTTCACAGATAGGAAACTTAAGGTTGGTTAAATGTCTTACCCATGGTTACTCATCAGGATCTGGTAGATAGATAGATCTGATGTGGCTGGCTGAATATCCTCATGGATGCTAATAATTATCCACTGAATTTTTGGAGAATGGGGTAAGGTTATTTAATTTTCTTATCTAGGCTTAATTTGTTTTAACTTTTTAGCACAATATCATCCGGGACAATGTTCAACATTTGAAGCAAATTCTTTAGGTTAAATGCTAAAAGCCACCTGTTAGTTGATGGCCCGTTAAATTATTTTTATAACACCATAGTAATTGTCAACTGTAATTATTAGGCAAAATAGTCCGTGAGTACAGCTTTATAATTCCACATTCGGAAACCAGCAACTCAAATACTGATATGGGAACTTAGACACCTGGTTTCTATGTGTTTGATGCAGCCTACAGGAATAAAATTTAATTTAACATTCCAGTAATTCTTTAAAGATAAAAAAATGAAATAGCTTTCACACTGCAGTTACCAAGTTGTCAATTTCCACAGATGCATTGTCATACCAACCAAATTTTATTACACATATTGCGATGAGGGTGCAAACAAAAATTGGTTGTCTTGTTTTCATAGGTTGAGTAATTTTACCTATGGAAATTAGACCAGCTAACAGTATTCAATGGGCATAACATTGCTGATGTTGTTATTGCCTCTCACTATGCGGGAAGAAATTTAAAAATTAGTGTAGTTATGTGCATAACTATATTATCAAAGCCTGGAACCATATCATTAACTATATATTCTGTAATTTTTTATGATTAGGCCCCACTGCCACTGGATTATATTAATTCCTTTTAAAAAAAAACAGCATTTATTTTTTAGGGCAGTTTTTTATGTTCATAGCAATATTGAGCAGAAGGTACAGAAATTTCCTATGTATCCCTGGCCCACTCACAGGCATAGTCTCCCCAACTATCAATATCCCCCACCAGAGTGGTACATTTGTTATAGTTGATGAACCTACATTGACACATCATTATCACTCCAAATTTTGTAGTTTACATCAGGGGTAACTGTTGGTGTTGTACATTTTATGGGTTTGGATAAATGTATAATGACATGTTTCCATCATGATAGTATCATACAGAGTAGTTTCACATCCCTAAAAATCCTCTGCCCTATTCAGTCCTCCCTCTCCCCAGCCCCTGGGTATTAATTCTTTTACAGAGACATACTTAAATTGAAAGACATTTAATAAAAATCCTTCTTCTACCTAGTGTTAATGCAGTGTTTTCTGATCTTTGGATTACTATAATACATTGAGTTTGCTATACAAAATAAATGCAATGCAAAGATTTTTTTTAAAAAGCCACACTGCTTATCCATAAACAAATGCTTTCTTCACAGATTTATTGAGGCATATTTGACAAATAAAAATTGTATATACATATTTATGGTGTAGAATGTGATGTTTTGATACACATATACACTATAAAATGATTACAATTATCGATTAATTAACATACTCATCATTCACATAGTTATAACTGTGTTTGTGTGTGTGTGTGTGTGTGTGTGTGGTGAAAGTATACATTGCAGCATTAATCATTATCCCCACCATGCTGTACATGAGATTTCCCAATTACTCACCCAGCAAAACTGAATCTTTGAACCTTTGACCAACATCTCCCCATCTCCTCCACCTCCCAGTCCCCAGTGACCACTATTCTACTCCCTGTTTTTATTAGTATAACATTTTAGTTTCCATATAAGTGAGATTATGCTTTTATTCTACCTTCTCTTTTAAAAGACACAAAGAGATATTTTCTTCTAATTAGATTAGAAGTGTTAATATTTCTCACTAATTATCTGCTGTTCTCTTGACACTTTCCTTTCTACACAAATGTCTGTACACCTTTCATAATGATGGATTGAAAACATCCCCCTTTCCTTATTGAGATCCCAAAGAAAGGATTATATAAAAATACAAAAATGGTATAAAGATTTCAACAAATGTTAAAAATGTGGAAAGCGAAATTGATTTCATTTCCTTATCAGTTTTGATATTTTTCTAGAACTATCTCTGGGTCATCAAAATGATTAGATTGTCAAATTTATTAGCATAAATTTGTCATAGTATTCTTTTAATGCCTATATGGTGTCATCTTTTCCTTTCAGATATGTATGTTTTTGCCTAGTCTCTTTTTTGTGATATTTCTTACTAGTTATGATCAATATTTTCCAAAGAACAAACATCAAACTTTTTCAGTTTTCTCTGTTGTACATTGATTTTTTTCTTTACAGCTCAATTGAGATATATTTTACATACCATTAAGTTGATCCATTTAAAGTGTACAATTCAATGGTTTTAATATATTTTCAGAGTTGTGCAACCATCAGTATAATCTAATTTTAGAACATTTCCAGGATCTGCAAAAGAACTTGTATCCATTAGCAGTCACTCACCAGCCCTTCTTCCACCCCCACTCATTAGTTGTCCCCTCCAACTAGGCAACTAGTAATCTACTCTACCTCTACAGCTTTCTCTATTCTGAACATCTCATATAAATGGAATCATACAATATGTAGTCTTTTGTGAATGATTTCTTTTACTTAGAATGTTTTTGAGGTTCATCCATGTCATAGCATGTATCAGTACTTCATTTTATTGCTAATAATATTACATTGTATGAATAATCCACATCTTATTATCTGTTCATCAGTTGTTTGGGGTTGTTTTCAATTATTAACTATTATGAATAATGCTGCTATGAATATTCAAATACAATTTTTTATATGAACATATGTTTTAATTTTGTTGGTTAGATAGTTATGAGTAGAATTGATTCATCTTAGGGTAACTATGTTTAACAATTTATGGAACTGCCAAAATGTTTTCCATAACAGCTATACCATTTTAATTTCCCATTAGGAATGTATGACAGTTTCAATTTCTCTACATTCTTTCCAACACTTGTTATTGTATGTCTTTTTTTATTAGAGCCATCGTTATGAAATAATGTGGTATCTCATTATGATTTTGATTTTGATTTCCCTACTGACTAATAATGGTGAGCATCTTTTCATGTGTTTATTAGCTATCCATCATATATAGTCTTTTGAAAAATGTCTATTCAGATGTCTTTTGATTACTGAGTTGTCAGAGTGCTTTTTTTTTTTTTTTTTTTTTTGAGACAGAGTCTCACTCTGTTGCCCAGGCTAGAGTGAGTGCCGTGGCGTCAGCCTAGCTCACAGCAACCTCAAACTCCTGAGCTCAAGCGATCCTACTGTCTCAGCCTCCCGAGTAGCTGGGACTACAGGCATACACCACCATGCCCGGCTAATTTTTTTTTCTATATATATATATTTTTTAGCTGTCCATATAATTTCTTTCTATTTTTAGTAGAGATGGGGTCTCGCTCTTGCTCAGGCTGGTCTCGAACTCATGAGCTCAAACGATCCACCCACCTCGGCCTCCCAGAGTGCTAGGATTACAGGCGTGAGCCACCGCGCCCGGCCTAGAGTGCTTTTTGTATTCTGGATACAAGTCCCCTATTAGATGTAAGGTTCACAAGTATTTTATCCCAGTTTGTGGTTTGTCTTTTCACTTTATTGATGGTGTCATTTAAAGCAGAAAAAGTTTTTCACTTTGATGAAGTCCAACGTAGCAGTCTTCTCTTTTATATTTAATAGCTGGTGCTATTAGTGTTGGATCTATGAAATTACTCTCTTACCAAAGATCACAGAGATTTACTCTTGTGTTTTCTCCCAAGAGGTTTATGGTTTTAACTCTCACACTTAGGTCTATGATACACTTGGAGTCAATTTTTGTGCATGGTGTGAAGTAGGGATCCAAATTCATCCTTTTCCACACAATCCAGTTGTCCTAGCACCATCTACCACAAACTAGAAATATTCAATTCAATTGTCTTGGGCCTCATACATTTGTTTTTCATTATTTTGTTCTTTTGATTTATTGTTTTCCTTATAGTCCCCTTGGGTTCAGTTTGGTGTTTATTATATAATTTCTTGAGGAAGAGACTTAGATCACTTGTTTTCTAATATAGTCTTCCCTCTATATCCGTGGGTTCTATATCTATGATTTAACAAACTACAAATCCAAAATAGTAGAAAAAAATTTTCTCTACACTGAACATATACAGACTTTTTTCTTGTCATTATTCCTTAAACAATATAGTATAACAACTATTTATATAACATTTGCATTGTGTTAGTTATAATAAGTAATCTAGAGATGATTTAAAATATACAGGAGGATATGCATAAGTTATATGCAAATACTATGACATTTTATACCAGGGACTTGACCATCTGCAGATTTTGGTATCTGCAAGAGATCCTGGAACCAATCCCTCCTGGTTACTGAGGGTTGACTGTATATTCATTTTAAGACTGTAAATTTCAATCTAAGTGTAGCTTTCCATATATCACCTATATGATATTGAAAATATATAACCTACTGTTTTTTAATCATCATTTGATTCCAAATAGTTTGGCACTTCCATGGAGACTTTGTAAACCCATGTTAGAAGTATATTTCTTAGCTTTCAAACTTTGGAGAATTTTTCTAGTTATCATTTTTTTTATTGATTTTAATCCTTTAGAATTTGTTAAGATTGCTGTATGTCTCACAAAATGTTAATTTTGGTAAGTTTTCCATGTATACCTGAAAGAATGTGTATTTTGCAGTTTTCAGGTACAGTGTTTTATATAAATCAATTAGCTCAAAAATTTTTAATCATGTTTTTGAAATCATGTGTCCTTACTGGTTTTTTTTGTTTGTTCTAGCAGTTGTAGAGAGGTTTGTAAATATCTTTCACTGTAATTGTGAATTTATCTTTTTAATTTTGTCAATTTGTTTTTTTATATTTTGAAGCTATGTTACTACTTGCATAAAATTTTATTTATATCTTCCTTGTGTACTATTTTATTATTATAAAATGCTCTTCTTAATAATTATGCTTCTTTCCTTAAAATCTACTTTGATATTAACTTAGCTACATCAACTTTCTTTTTGTGAATTTTTGTTTGTAACATATTTTTTACATTGTTAACACCATTTTTCTCTGTCATTATATTTAAGCTGTATCTCTTATATACAGCTTATAATCAGTTGTACTTTTAAAATTTACACTGAAAAATTTACTTATTGAGTTTAATATGATCACTTTTGATATTGGTGTTTAAGTCTACTGTTTTACTTTTTTTGTATGTCAATTTCTTCTTTGCTCTGATTACCTCCATTTGAACATAGCTGTGCCACTTTCTACTTGTGTGACAATGGACAAGTCAGGCTCAGAATGTATAAATGACTTCACCAAATCTAATAGCACTGGGTTTGGAATTCGGCCCTTCTGGTTCCTAATACTGCTTTTAATTAGATCCATGAAAGTGGTATTTTTAATTCTGAATCTATTAATAACATCACCTAGTGGTGTGTCTTTAAGTCAGGCATTTAACTTCTCTGTGATTGTAAGCATATGATAATTGTCTTATATGTATATTTATGCTGCTTTTAATTTTCCCAAAAAAATACATTCTCATTGCTCCGATACAGCCCTATGGTATATAACAAGCAATTATTAAAATCTACATTAGAATGGCTTTTGCTTCAACTTGGTCACCTAAAATTAAACCTCCTCAAATTTTTCACCTGTGAGTAAAATTCTCCAAATTTTACTCTGTGAGGTTTCCAGGGAGCTAATTCATATGAGCTCAGAAATAATTCTCTCAGATTCTTCTGTTATAGCACTATTGTCAAGCAGTCTCGGTGCCCTTTGCTGCCAACGGCCCACTTGCTGTGTATTGGGGGGCCTGCTTTTCTCTGCTAAAGACTACAGCTTCTACTGCTGTGGTAGCTTTGGCCAAGGGAACTCTTTCCTTGTCTTTGTCTATTTTATTCCAAAGATGAAACTTCATTGCTCAGAGCAGAGAAACCAGGGTGCACTTTTCACAAGCCCAGAAATACAGGGTAAAGAGTAAATTTTTATCAGAAAATAAATTACATCTACCATTTGGAGATGGACCTGAAGATGGGTCCTTATAAAGCCAGCTCCTTCCAATTACACAGAAATTTATCACTGGAAACATTCCAGAGGGCTTCATGCTAATTCCTGGCACTAGAAAAAGAAATAAGTATTTTGCTCAGTCTCGCCTAAGACGATGTTGCCCATCACCAGCCTAGACCAGGAGGAACTGTGCTAAGCTAAGTCCAGTTCACTTTTACTTTTCTTCCAAGGGACCCTTTGGTATATTATTTTCCCCATCTACAGATGGAGAACTGAATTGAAGACATTTCAAGTAAATTTCTCTTTGTCCCTAAACCAGGTAATAATAAAGAAAAAGAATATTTTTCTAATTATAATATATTAAATCTTTGTATGAATGAATTTATATACTTTTGTAAAATACATGTCAAATTCTCATGTTTTATACACACACACACACACACACACACACTTATCAATCTCTCTCTATATAGATGTACATGGCCAAAATCTGTATATGAGTTACATTACTCATCTGCCTGCTTGTCTAGACAGATTTCTGACCTTGGGATTATAAGAACCCCAAATATGGTCTCACCTGTTCCTATATATTTATTATAAATGATGATAAGAATGCTGTCCAAATGATTATAATGGAATTTATTTCCTAGGAATATAATTAATATAAATATATGAATCTATAATAACATATATAATGTAACTATTATATGTAACATAATGACAAGAATATATTGACTAATAACATAGGTCAATATATCCAAAAAGCTGCGCTGATCTGAATATATGCCTGTGAGGACAAGGTACAACTATAGAGGGATTGACTTAAGATCCAATACATGAAAAACAGTTTTATTTTCTCATAACACTTTACAGAGACTGTGTAAACATACTAAATTATGCATGTTTTATTTTAGTTATAAATCATCAAAAGCATTTGGAAGGACAAAGAGTACTCTGTATAATTTCTTAATTAGTAAGGTTATCTGGCAGGTTTTTATCAGGAACCCAATTCCTGCTACTGTTCTCATAAAGTTACAACTTTGAAGTACCTAAAACAAGGTTATTGTTTACATGCTTTTATTTCTGTGTCAAACATGAAATTAGCTCAGGTGCTGATTTACAAGCACATTTTTTTTTTTGTTTTGTTTTATTCTTGGTAAAGAACATATTGTCTCTTTTTCCTTGAAAACAAAGAAGTGAAGTGCAAAACCATGTTGCAAATGCATTTAAAAAAATATAACAAGACAACATATAAAATGGCTTACATTTATGGCCTTTTTGCTTGTCAGATGGCTGGAAATGAAGACAGGATTCTCAATTGTCTCTGCTTCTCATTTGTGGACATGGACCTGCTGATGAAATTGTAGTTCACTGTGTTCTCCTTTCTTCTAATTGCCTCAGAAAAGCTTTGATTGATGTTACACAGGGGTATGCACAATAAACTGAAACACATTATTCCACAGTAATTGTTCCCATTTCCATTGTAATTTCTGAATTACATCCACTTTATTCAGTTGTCTTCCTAAATAAAATGGCATGCTCCACACCACGTTATTCCTTTATTCCTACTTTTCTTTTTTTTTTTTTTTTTAATACAAAAGTAGCTCAATGCACCAACTCCAAGGCAAAACCAATAAATACTATATTGGATCCAACTTCAAACTGAGCTATGTGAAAGAAACTAAATCTAATTTTTCAAGTTTTTGGAGTTTTTACTAGGCCTGTCTAGTTTTGCCAAATGATTTATAATAATAATCAAAACCAACTTACTTTGTCCTGCCACTCTCACATTAGCTCACTTTATACTCATGTCAATTACAAGTATTGTGGAGGACAGATGTTATTACTTCCATAATATAAACAGTAGAAGATTGAGTCTTAAGAGATTTTTTGAGGGTTAGGCAACTCACAGGGAAAAGACCACCACTGAAATGGTGTAAGCCCAGCTTTTTAGATTGCTGAGTCCTAATTTGCTCTTTACACCTATGAATCTGTATCTATTCAATATCCCTATGCAAAGCACCACAATTGATCTACTTTCCCAAATTAGAAACTATATCTCTTTCTCTTATGTACCTCCAATACCTTAGCCATTCTTATAAAATCTGCTTCAGATGTCTTTTCAATTTGTCCTCATTTCAGTTCATGCCTTCATCATAATAGCCTCCTAATTTGTCTTTCTATTTCCAAGTTGTACTGACTCTAATCTATTTTGAACTTTGCTTGAAAGCTTTCTTTCAAACGTGTAAATGGAACCCAGTGCTCTAAAACCATTAGTGGCTCAGCTCTGTCCGTAACACCAACCCTAAGCTTGCTGGTATGGTGTATGAATGAGCACCTTCCCGGTCAAGACCTGTACCCATTAGTTATGAATCCCTTAAGTATTTTAAGCTCTGCCATACCAACGAATTGCCACTTACACTGAAAAAAACGACCGTGGAAATGCTGAATACTGGCTGGCTAGTTCCTCTAGACCCTTTCCTGTTATCTTTGAATATTGTCATAAATTACCATTTCTTTTACCTGAAACTTTTAATTTGGCAGTTTGGCTTTTTATTTTTCTTTTACTATTGCTTGGATCTGGATTTAGTAAATAGCCCAACCTTAGACTTTAGACTTGTTCTAACCTGACAGTTCCTTTGAGTGTAATGCCTGGAAAATTCTTAGTTCTAAGAAGGGGAAATTCAGTTGAGAAGCATCTGGCCCCCTTCCCTTTTATCAGCCAGGGTTCCATGCAGGAAATAGAAATTTCTCTAGGAGGTCAGTCAAGAAGGGAATTTAGTCATTAGAAGGGTGGTAGAAGTTTAAGGGCTGAGCTGCTTAGAAGAAAAACTCCCAGAACTATACACATTAACCCACCAAGGAAAGTACTAAGTCTGAGCTCATTCCTGGGACCATGCTTGGAGCAAGAGCCCCCACCTACACCATCACTACTCTCAATGTCCACAAGACTAGACAGCAGATGCTGTAGTCCTGCTGTTGTGGAATCTTATGTTTTTACAGCCTGATTGCCAGCAGCAACTGCCGCACAAGCAACAGAGAGATGGCCTCATCTCGACTTTGCTAGATCTCAGGAGAGCATGTAATTTAATGGGAGATAATTTGCTTCTGGAACCCCAACTACAAGGAAATCTGTGAAAAGCAGCTGTTAGCTTTCTGCATCTAGAAGGAGGAAGGAATAGAAGTTGAGTAGCCACCCCGGCACCCTCAGTGTCTAACTCCACTCTTGCACTGCTCCTTTGAGAACCACAACATTTTTTCCCTCTCCTCTCTGAGTTTTTTCCCCAAGTAAGAGAGATTTTTCCTTTAGTCCAACTTGGTATATCAATATACCATAATTGCACCAATTAATTTATATATAAATGTATATTTATAAAATTTATAAAATATATGCAATTTATATATTTATATGATAATATATTTTTAATATACATTTAAAAGAAAGCAGCAAAAAGAGATGAAATATTCATAGGTAATCTATAAAAATTTTAAGTTTGCTAAGTGTTGTCTGATCTAGTCTGCATTTATCCTCCAAACAGTAAAGCAGATAAAATGCTAAAGCTAAATAGATGAATCCCATTCCAGGAATACTGAAACATTTTGAGTTAAGCTTTTGGAAGCTTTAATTAAATTGTTTATAACAATTTACTCTCAAAATCCTGACATCTCAGCATTGCTCCAGGCTATGTACAGTGTGTTTTAGAAACTAACCCCAAAACTGGACTGGCCTGATAACAATCTATCTGCTATTTGAAAAATTGGTTTCAGAAACGTAGGAAGTCAGGCAAGGCCAAGTTATCAACCTATTTGCTGGGAAAGGTGAGAGGCTTATCTCCTGGGTACAGGGGGGCCACGTGTCCAATTGTTTATACACAAACATAGCTGCTCCCATTCCCTTCAGTACAGACCTATGAGGAAAAAAGTAAATTCATAATACACATTTGCATTGCCAAAAGTAGTGCCGGGAGAAGCAGTGTCTACAAATGGAAGTTTGCTATTTCAATGTGGATGCGTGTGTGACCCAGTCTAGGGAAGCGCAGTCTCCACGACTGTCTTCCCTTTACCCGGGGCCTGGTGCACGTCCCCGGAAAGCCAGAGAACGGGCCACTCTGTGGTGCTGAAAGAGCAGTGATGAGGTTTGGCAACTCCTGAATTTTGAAGTTCCTTACTCTGTGAGTGACTTCAAATGGCATATATGAAAATTTGTAAGTAAAGAAGAGGAGTCACTCATGTGCTCTTGGTATAGGGTATCTTTAATAGTTTCTATGAGATGATAGTCAAGCACCTTGAATTTTGGTTTTTATATTAACTAAAACAAGTCCTCTAGTCTTTCTATATTGCAGAATAGGGATGGGAATGTTCTCATCATCCAGTCATTTTCAAGATATGGTGGTGTTCCCCAAACTGTTTTGAGCTTCTCCGAGTAAAATAAATTCTTAGGAAATGCGGAGCATATATAATGCACTGAGTGGCAAAGTGTGCATCTAATGGTCACAGACATGCTGAGTAAAGATGTATCTTTATTTCGAGCTCTCTTTCCTCCTGCCCTTTGGGTGTAAGGAGCCCTGGCTGCCATGTCCATCACCCTGGCCTGACAGGGTCGGTTCAGCGGCTCAGCCTGGCTGGCCTGGTGCCCTTCCCTAACTCCTCGCCCCTCAAGTGCCTGCATGTTCCCTCAAAGAGAGCCACCTCAGCAGGACAAGAGGCCCGCGCTTCTGTCCTTCAGTGCAAGGTACAGGTACATCTAGACTCTGTCGAGAACCCTGCTTAGACTATCTCTGCTTTCATTTAACAGGAAAATCAAATTGTGAAAGTTCTAAGTGTTTCTAATTAATTTATCATCAAAAAATATCTAGAACCCATAACACTTGATTTTTTAAATGATTTTCTCCTAACATACAACACAGACTTAAATGGGCAGAATATCCAATGTTCAGGGTTAAGGAAGAAATTTAAATGGCATTTTGTTGTCCGCAATGAGTTGCTTTACCAACCAACATAGTTTCTTTTTAAGTTGTTTTGAGGCTTTGTGTGTATATGAGTATAAAACTTGAATACACATTTTTCCTATTTTTTAATGTGAATACACCCTTATTTCTTCCTCTTTTGACATCAATGTTATTTGCCTTCCAAAAAGAATTCTAAGCACATCAATAAATGTATTTTTACTTTAGTTTCTCAAAGGTATCTATTTTAGGCCCTTGAATGTGCCTCTACTCAGCTACATTATTTGGAAGTCATGTGCATAGAAGAAAGATAACCACAGAACAAAATGACTGAATCATTAGGTTTTATTGAAAAATGAGAAAAGAAGTCATATGATAAAAACAGATTATGAAAATCGGTTGAATACAAAGACTCAGTTGTTTCTCACGCTTCATTTCATTCTCCTAGTATCATTCAAGAAGCTTCTATTACAATGAAGGCAAGTATTAACATTAAGAAAACAAGGAACATTTTAAAAGTAAGCCAAAAACATAAGTTTTCTTTCGAGATGGACATCAGAATCACCAAGGAGATGATGACGATGACAATGATGATAGTGATGTGTGTGTGTGTGTGTGTGTGTGTGTGTGTGTTTGCTGTGAGGTAGGGTACCCATATTTGTGCCTCATCTTAAATCCACTGAGTCAGCATCTGTAGCATGGAGTCTATGAACACACTTACACTGGAACCTGATTTTTGTTTAGATTTGTGCTTCCTTAGCTGTATTGGTTTAAAAGTTGCCAGTAAAGTAAAAGTAAATTCTTATTTTCATTGGCAGCATGTCTAATTGCATGGTCTCTTCAATTCCAATTTTGAAAAATTACAAAATAAGTTTCATTTTTTAGGCATAGTGTACAAAGAATTAACAATATTATCTGTAACATACAAAGTGTCCTTGGAGTATATCCAGGATTAACTTCATTTGCCATAATGAGTGGAAAGGATTTTTTCCATTCAGCCATGTCTTACTGAATGCTAAACATGTGGCAGCCATTGGGCTGAGCAGAGGGGCAGTCTGCTTTTATTAATATGAAGCCACCTGCCTTAACAGACCTTTCAGTCAAACAGGAAACATTGCATTCAGTGTCAGAAATAATTCGCTGCTATTTTGATGAATTTATCTATTCATCAAATTTATATATCATGTCCATTGAAATAGAAATTTAATTTAGCTATTCAAGGAAATTATTTGACCTAGGTTTTTTTTTTTTTTTTTTTGAGACAGAGTCTCACTCTGTTGCCCAGGCTAGAGTGAGTGCCGTGGCGTCAGCCTAGCTCACAGCAACCTCAAACTCCTGAGCTCAAGCGATCCTCCTGTCTCAGCCTCCCGAGTAGCTGGGACTACAGGCATGCGCCACCATGCCCGGCTAATTTTTTCTATATATATTTTTTAGCTGTCCATATAATTTCTTTCTATTTTTAGTAGAGATGGGGTCTCGCTCTTGCTCAGGCTGGTCTCGAACTCCTGAGCTCAAACGATCCGCCCACCTCGGCCTCCCAGAGTGCTAGGATTACAGGCGTGAGCCACCGCGCCCGGCCCTGACCTAGGTTTTTATTTTTATAATTTAATTGATTAGAATAATCTCCTAGAAAATTGTGGCATGTACTGTAGTCCCTGAAATGGCTGGTTCTCTTTCCCTGAGACTCTCCTAACCCAATGGAGAAAAAAATCAGTATGTTGGTCAAAAAGCTGGTGATTGAAAGACAACTAAACATCCATAAAGCATCAATATGAGAGTTTCATAAGTAACCAGTTCTGAACCACTACAAATCTTATTTCCAGCTTAAGATAAAAGGAGGTATTTTAAGATGTTTTTATTACTGATTTCATATCTTCTGTATACATAAGGAACATGGTTTATATAATCTTAGATTGTAGAACAATATTACATAGTCATTAATTGTGTAGAGATAAGTTTGAGAAAACCAAAATCTTAACAGTTTTTCTTTGTGGAAATTGTGGAAAATATCTCAATATTGTCATTCTGAAGTCAGATTTATTAATATTATTTCTCTGTTGTACCTCCTTTGATCATATTGTTATTTCTTCTGAGGACAACCCTATATACTTTGTGGCCCCTCCCAGAGTTATCCATGCATACACAGAGCTAAGCATAAATGTTTTATCTTTATAACAGCCTTCTATCATTTGAAAGTAAGTCCTTCCTTATTTTCTGTACTTCAACAACTATTGTTTCCTTACAGAATTTATTATATTTTCTAATTGTTTAATTAATATATGTATTTACTTTTATTTTGTCTGTTTACCCTATGAACTCTAGGAAGCAAGGTGTATGTTGGTTTTGCTAAGCATTGTAGCCTAGAGCCATTACATCATATGTTTAGAACCTATATAAATATTTATTAGGTTAATAAATACCAGTTGAATATTCTGCAGTGAAATAAAACCTATGTTCATGTACAGGTTTAGGGCATTCGTATTAGTAACTGTATGAATTCAGGAGTCACTATAAGAAGTAAAATTTTAAAAGCAAATTTTAAAAGAATTAATTGTGGTTATGTTTTGTGCATTTTCTTCCTAAACCAAAAAGAGAAGAGATGTTTCATTTATGCTTCCTGGCCACTTAAACTCTCCAAAGATATCTTTATAACTGTTGGATCTATAACGGGCAAGTAAATTGCCAATGTCAGATTACATTAAAAATTACAAAATACACTACAAAAATTGTTAAATTACTAGATAATAATTGAAATAGATTAAACCAAGTAAATTAATAGATACAAATTAACTAGACAATAAAATATTTCATTAGTTATTTTTAACAACTTTAAAAATAATGTTATTTGTCAACTAGTCAATTTATCAGTATTCAGTGTCTATAAGTTTCATGACAAATCAAAGGTCTAATAGTGTTTGATACATTGGATGGGCTCAAAGCATAATATGTCCTATCCTCACTCCCTTAACAAAAAATAGTTTACTTATGTGTTGTATGACAGTAGCCAATTTGGTCCTGTGTTCTCACTGAGGAATGTGGGGTTATGGAAGAACATATTCAATATCTGAATGGCCATACTAATTAGCTTTGATCAAGCTCGCATTCATGTAGGAAGAGGGGAAAGATGAATTGCTAATAATTGATCCATGTTGTCATTTCACCGAAATTCCAAAATGGAATAAACATATCTTCAGGAAAAAAAATTTCAGTGAGAAATAATTAAAATGATCAATAATTGTATAAATATAAAAACCTATGTAGGCAGTTATGAGTATATTCGTTCAAGATTTTTTGATTGAATAGTTTATAAGTTGGGAAAGGACAAATTGTGTTCAAAGATAATTCATTAATTTAACAGTAAAATTCTTTACAAGTGAGAATTGTTACATAAAGAACAATACCGCACTGTCTTGAGAGTTAAACCTCTGGGTTAAATTAACAACTGCTCTCTATGAGGAATGAAAAGTGTCAGCCACTTGACACCTAACTTAGGACAGGTTCTCATTTTAGCAATCATGCAGTCTTTAGTCCCTTCCTAATATGAACGTATTTATAATTCAATACTGATTCCACATGATGATCTGATGGGATGATTGAAAAGGAAAAAGTGCTAGATCCATACAGCAGAGACCTTGGTGGTGAGAGTTCCTGAGCAGGAAAAAAAAGAAGTATAGAAAGAGAATACACAATGTCATAGCTCAAAGGGAAAGACTAGTCTGAATGGAAAAATAACTTTTTCCTCCAAAAAAAGACATATAAATATAAATGAAATACATTTAAAAAATGTTATGTTAAGAACACATAATATGAGATCTACCTTTTTAACAGACTTTTAAGAACACAATACATTATTATCTGCAGGCACAACGTACATCAGGATGAAGAGGTAAAAAGTGTGATATATACATACAATGGAACATTATTCAGCCTTATAAGAAAAAGGAAATCCTGCCACATGCAACAACATGGATGAATATGAAGGACATTATGCTAAGTGAAATAAACTAGTCACAAAAGGACAAATACTGTGTCATCTCCCTTATATGAAGAATCAAAAATAGTCAAACACATAGGAGCAGAAAATAGAAAGGTTGTTGCCAGAGGCTGGGAGGAGTGGGAAGTAGGAAGTTGCTAAGTAATACATATTATGAATAAAAAATATTATGAAATATATAGATGTAGTATAAAAACAAAATAAGCCTGGGACTTTAATTTTTATATACATATTTTAAAGACTTAATTTAAAATAAGTAAACATAAATATGAGCTTTGACCAATGGCATTACATTATTTATTTGAATTGTCAAAAACAGATTATATGCATTAATTAAGTCTAGTTTGATCATTTATTTATATGCTTTTTTTTTTTTAGTTCTATCCCCTCAAGTTATCTTCAGTTTTATTCCTACTCTTTCAGATATTGTGATATTGGATCTTCATCTTTTAAATGAAGACTTGAATTATACAAAGTGATTTTATAATTTCTAAATTTCTATAAAAAGGTAACATATTCTCTAAACTGGCTATAATTTATTTCTCTCAATTTCTTTTGCAGAATCTTAAAATTAATGTAATCTCAAATGTATTTTTGTCTCAAAGTACATTAATTATGGTTTTATTAAATTTAGAAAAACAGTAATTTTACTGGAAGTGCTACAATATTTGATTATACTTATTAGTTTCTTTTAGGTTACTTTATTTTAGCTTACTTTAATATTACTTCTTTTGATCATTCTGCTTATTAAATATTAATATTTAAGCTGTAGCAGTGATAATGATAAAATGGACAAACCATGATGGAACATTATCAAATCAGTTAATCTAAGCCTAATTAAATGACCACTGATATGACTTTTAATGATAATGGTTTGTATGTACTAATAAGCTGGGTTTGGTTAGGAAACTTTTGGCTGTAAAATTAGAAAAGGAAGAGCTCTCTTAAATCTCTAACATCCTAATGCATACTTTCTATCTTTCATTAGACAAAATTCAAGCAGTGGACAGAGCAAGATGTTTAGATTTGATTAGATTTGGGTGCAGATTTTGATTCTGCCACATATCAACTGATCCAGGCCAAGTTGTTTTAAACTCTCTGATGAACTCAAATTGCTTTCATCTATAACACGAGGGCAATAATGCCTTCCTTGCTGGATAGCTGTGAGATAGTCTATACAAAACACCTGACAGCAATTAAAATGTAATTGTTTTTCTGGCACAAACTTCAGACATCAAAATATTTCTAAAGATTTAAGTTTATATGGAAATATAAAGAAAATTCTTCATCCATCCCTTACTCCTTTAAATTTTGGTAGGCCAAAATTCTGTCAGTTCATAAGTAACATAGTGTGGGTACAGGTGGTACAAGATGAAACCAAATAAAGTAAGACTATTTTGTGTTGTTATAGTCCACAGTTTATGTTAGTGTTTCTCCACCCAGATCCATGCATGGAATTCAGGGCACTACAGATCACCTGACTTTTTATGTCAAATTGTATATGTAGTGTACTTTTCTGGAGGAAGGGGTCAGAGTTTTAATCATATTCTCAATGACATCTGTGACCTTGATACCTCAAACAAATGCCTTAAAATTAGTAACTTTCTTTTTTATTTTTTAATTGGCAGTGGTGTTTTTAATAATTACTTTTGCATTTTTCCCAGTTGTATATGCATGTTGTAGAGAGTAGAAATAATTATGGAGCAGGCAACTTTTAGAATGGAAGCTCAACAAGGAGAGGGCATGAGTTTTCCTTGTAATAAATGAATCTTGTGGTCTAATGTACACGTGAGTGTTCATGAAAAGGAATGCAATCCATTTGTCTCTTTTTTATTGTAATTTATAGCATTTTTTTAAAATTTATATTATGGGGTACAAACGTTTAGGTTATGTATATTGCTTTTGCCCCACCCCAGTCAGAGCTTCAAGCATGTCTATCCCCCAGATGGTACGCATTGCACTCATTATGAATGTATACACCCATCGCCTCCCCTCCATCTGCCCAACACCCGATTAATGTTATTCCTATGTGTGTTCTTGGGTGTTGATCATTGAAACCAATTTGATGGTGCATACATGTGTTGCTTATTTTTCCATTCTTGGGATACTTCACTTAGTAAATGGGTTCCAGCCCTATCCAGGAAAATACAAGAGGTGCTATATCACCATTGTTTCTTATAGCTGAGTAGTACTCCATGTTATACATACACCACATTTTATTAATCCACTCATGTATTGATGGGCACTTGGGTTGTTTCCACATCTTTGCAATTGTGAATTGTGCTGCTCTAAACATTCTAGTGCAGATGTCTTTTTTATAGAATGTGTTTTGTTCTTTTGGGTAGATGCCCAGTAATGGGATTGCTGGATCAAATGGTAGATCTACTTGTATCTTTTTAAGATATCTCCATGTTGCTTTTCACAGAGGTTGCACTAGTTTGCAGTCCCACCAGAAGTGTATGAGTGTTCCTATCTCTCCGCATCCATGCCAACATTTATTGTTTGGGGACTTTTTGATAAAGGCCATTATCACTGGAGACAAGTGATATCTCATTGTGGCTTTGATTTGCATTTCCCTAATGATTAGATATGTTGAGGATTTTTTCATATGTTTGTTGGCCATTAGTCTATCTTCTTTTGAAAAGTTTCTGTTCATGTCTTTTGCCCACTTTTTAATAGGGTTGTTTGATTTTTTTCTTTCTGATTTTACTGAGTTCTGTATAGATTCTAGTTATCAGCCCTTTATTAAATGCATAACATGCAAATATTTTCTCCCATTCTGTAGGTTGTCTGCTCTCATGATAGTTCTTTATGTTCCCAACTTAGAGATCAAACAACAAATGATGTGTTTCTAAGAAATTCAAAGTTAAAGTCATGGTTAAAATGACAGGATAAATGAAAAGTAATTAGAAGCCTTGGAAAAGCATTAAAAATAAGGCAAAGTTATGCTTTTATTAATTTCATCTGATTACACTGTCTCATAAACCCACAGATATCCTTGCATGTCTGCTACCAGTGGCAGAGGTGAAGTTATAGAGGGAAACTTGCTCTGTGCTTTCTTTTGCCAAAGGAGCTTATGTTTTGTTACTCCAGAGCTACAGATGGTGTTTTCCCATGTAAGTGCCATTGTACCAGAGTACTCTTTTCTGAGCTAGTAAAAGAGAAACTCTTTTCCCAAGGCTTTGAGTATAAGTAAGAGATTTAGAATTTGGAGCTGTAATTTTCCACTTTCAAGGTCTTTTGTTCTACAAAGAAGAGCTTTTCCTTGATTTGTGGAATTAGTCATTTCTAAATGAAATTGGGAAAGAAATGAAAAATTACAGAGAACCTAAAAACTAATTAAGGCAGTCACTTTATAATCCTACTAACAAAATTTTCATGATTAATTTTTAGTTTAAATTCTTTGAACCTTTTAAATTTGTCTCATAGTATTTTTTTATTTGCCTCATATTGTCAGTGATTTAACTTTCCAAAAATTTATCAGCCTGAATGATTGTAATTATTTACATTTATCTTTAATATTTGACAAATATTTACTGTAGAATTTTTAAATACCTACTATTGCCAACCCTAGAGTAGACAGTAGCCATACATTGTCCTTGACCTCATGGTCTAGTTGGAGAGATAGCAATTCATTAAATAACCAAACACACAAAAAGCGTACAATTGAAATTGCAGTGGATGCTACAGAGAAGTGGTAATTTTGTTGAAAGTGTATACAATTAGAAAATAAGACTGTCTTGAAGAAGTGACCACTTATGTTGGGATCTTAAGGGTAGGAGTCATTAGAACAAAGAAGAGAGGGAAGAGTGCCCCAGAATGAGGACTCCATGTGTGGGGCATGCATACTGTAAGCAAAGATGATAGTGTGTGTGAAAGTCTAGAGGGCCAGGAAGATTGGAGCAGAGTGAGCTGGTCAGAGAAGAAGACTGCGAGACTGGTGCCAGAGTCTTCAATGAAAGAGAAGTGAGTAGGGTTTCAGCTGTTTGCAGTGAGAGGGTGGTAAATGTGACGGTGTCTGCTTCAAAAAGAGAAGTAACAGCGCGGGAGTGTTACTAGAGAGCAGCAGAATGGCAATTTCCCTTGTCAACCAGGAAGTTCATGGACTGGTGAGAACACTTGAGAGACAAGGTAGAATTCAGTGAAAACATGCGGAAAAGAAATGTTTTTATAAGAAATAGAGGACATGGAGGCTTTGCAGGTTTGGGAGTGGCAGTTCCAGAGGGTGACACTGAAGTGTCTGGGATGTGGGGGAGGGATTAGAAGTGAGTTGGGGGCAAGGGTGGCCAGAGCAATATGGGAATGATATGCTTGATTTGCAATGTTTCAGTCATACCAAGAGAGATCAGAAAAGAATTATCTAACCACAGCTAAACATTCATTCACTTTGATTTTTAAAATGAATGTTATGGCACGAATCCTTTTTATCTGCCAGGATTCATGAAGCAGGGACAAAAATGTATATTATACAAATACACTTTCAACAGATATACCTTAACAGAAATGCTACCAAATCCTAATTCACGGGTAAATTTTATTTTTAATTTAACTGAGTGTACATACTATTTGGCTGCTGTCCTATTAAACGTATTCTTGAATGTAACAGATTACAAATGTGGCTCACATTTGTGTAAGAACAGAGACATAGTATCGAAACAATGGTACAAGAAAGAAAGATGATGTACTTGCTGAAACACAATGGGTGTGTATAAAATTGTGTGGTCAGGAGAGCATCCAGAGCTGAAGGGTAGCAAAGTGAATAGTGGTAAAATTGGGGAGACACCACATTATGGTCATTTTTAGTGAGTTGTATTTATGGAGGACAAGTCCAGCATCGTTTTTCATGTTATGGGTGTTTCCAAAATATTCTTGCATTTGATATCATGCAACTCATGTCAGATTGCTGAGAAAGTAACTTACAAAGCCAAAGCATGGTAGAGTAGACAGTGAATAAGACTGAGGTCAGAAATATCTGGCTCAGAGTCTATATTCACCGCCTGGTAGCTGTGGGCCTTGCCCAGGTTAGTTAAGTCCTCTGAACCTCAGTTTCCTTGTTTGTGAAGTAAAGATCATCATAGCTATTGGGAGGATTGCTGGGAGGATGAAGTGAAACTATGTATGGCAAAGTATCTGACATGCAGAAGTGGCCAGGTAACCTTGCACGGAAGTTGTGCCGTGTGATCCCCAAGTGTGGGCTTGGAAACCAGACCTGGGGTTCAGACCCCAACTCTGCTGTTCAGTGCTGTGTAACTGTGGGCAAGTTGCTCAGCCCTCCTGAGATTCAGTGTTCTCCTCTGTAAATAAAGATAATAGCACTACTTATCTCAAAGGGATATCAGAATTAGATAAACATATGCTCTTTAGAACACAGCCTGACCCATAGTAGACATAGAATAAATATTTATTTGTAAAAATTCTATTAAAATTATGAATTCATCTTAAAATAGTATTAACCAATAAGAAATTATTATTAATAGTATCATTATGGATGTTTTATTGGGTTATTCAGTCAAGAGGGGAAAATGTGTGAAGGTAAAACATTTTAGTTGAACTTCATGCTATTTTTAAAAATCACACTAAGGTATAAAGCACTGTCTTGGGTAGATTAAAAAAATCACACTAAGGTATTATTTCACCCATCTAATGTGTTCTAAATGCTTTTTTGAAGATCAGTGTAATTTATGGTAATGATCTGCCAAAAAGTTCACGTAGGACGGTATGAGAAGTAATCTCCTCCCTATTGATCAGCTTCAGGTTTTATTTCCTTTTCTCAGCCAGCTTTTCAATGCCTTCACAGCAGTTTAGATGTAATTACAAACATCTGGTCCCACTGACGTCTCCTTAATTTTACAGTTATTGCTCAAGCTCCAGACATTCTTTCTAGAAGTACCATTTTATTGTTCATTTAGTAGAAATGAGGCAACTCTGAGTGTAATACAGTTGCTGTGAAATAAGTAATTTCTGGCAACCCGTGGAGACAATGTTTACTACTTTGTTCTTGGTAAATACATGTGCATTTCCCTTGAACATATTACTTAGAGATAGTATTTACTTTTTTCCAGCCACAAAAAGGAGAAATGAAGGAAGTTAATATTATTGAGAAAGACGTATGCTGCTTTTATTTTCATTTGGTTGGTTCATTTTCCCACGTTTCTACATTAATTGTTAAGCAGATTGTTCCCACAATTTTTCTATGAGGAAAGAAATGTATACTTTCCTGGATGTCTCTTACAATATTTTGATATCTTATATAATCTGCATAGACTAGACATTAAAATTATCAAAATTCTTAGAAGATTTAGATATCCCTAAATCTTTCAACACCTTTGAAGGAAAGGATCTTACCATAAGAAACAAGAAAAACATAAAAATATAAACTGTAGCAGAATGCAAAGAATTGAACTTTGGAGCCTGGTCTATCAGAATTGGAATCCCAGGCCCTCCTCAGAATGGCTATGTAATCTCATTGGGGCATTTCTTCTCTGTAAGCCTCTATACAGTAGTGCTAATAATACTCATGAAGGTGTGTTGTGAAGATTTAATGTAATCATGTGGATTATGCAACCAGTGTAATGCATTACCTGTAACAGATGTATATGCTCTGCCAACATTTCTTCCTTTCATTATTAATAAGAAAATATAGCACATAGCTTTACTTGGCAATTTTCTTGATCTACCACAAAAGGAGTTTCTTTCAAAATTACAGTATGGCAGTTTTTAATAAAACTGCACTTTATTTATAAATGTGCACATTGATTATTACTAGGCTCTTTGGGAGCTTTTAAGTCTTAGTTTGAATGGAAAACTCATTGTGGGAACATGTTATGGTAAAAGTGAAATATCCAAACTTTTTCTTATTCTGGTTTTGAAGAAAAAAGCTTAAAATGTATTCATGCAAGTTTTAAGGTAGAATGCAAACTTGTATATTACCATACTAATGTTGCCATTACTATTTTACTTTCTAGACAAACATGTTTTCTTTACTTATGAATATGTCTGAAGTTGATAATTGTGGCTTTTCGTTCTATCCTACTGTTTTTTAAATGATGCTGACCATTTTCTAGCATAGATACACTTATTCTAATTTCAAAAGCGGTAGAAAAATTCTTCAACTTGTATATGTTTACTGTGTTTCTTATAATAAGCAATAAAATTCTAATAAAAGATACTGATGTTTTATGGCATTATAAAATTTTAAAATAATTTTAGCTTCTGTATGTAATGTGAACACTTCACAATCCTATAGTGTCGATAGTTTGTTCTCTATAGACTGAAAAACTAGAGAGAAAATAAATGACTTGCACTAAGTCACATGATACATAAGTTTTGAAACCACAAATGGATTCTAAGTTTTCTAATTTTTAGTGCATCTCAATTTCTATTGTATTATATGACAAAGTTTCTTCACCCTAAGTGACATGTAACTACAGCAAATAATTCTGTAGTCATGCTAGAAAAATTTTTTTAATGTTACTTGCTGACTTCTAGGATGTGTGGTATTTGTAATTAATTTAGTCACTTTATACACTTTTTATTGATACTGTTTAATAAGCAGAATCTTGTATATAACAAAATTAAGTGAATGAAAGTAATTTATGTATTCAAATATGAGTGGATATAACACAATTTCAAATTTTGTTCTTTAGTTTCTTTCTAAAAATACAATTGACTACAGGAAGTTTTGTGGCTGTCACATGCATATAATACTCTAATATAACGTTCTGGTTGTGTTAGCAAAAATACATGCTGTGCATTGTCCTGAGGAAATCTGAAGGCAGAAGGATAGTGCCATGAATAATAATTCTTATTTACAGACAACCACCATGATAATAAGGTAGTTTTTCAAAACTGAGGCAAGATATCAACTAACATACAAAGAAATGGAAATAAAAATCTGGGAGTAGAGGCAATATTTGGGGGTTGGACAAATATGTGTTTGAAGTCCAGGTCCTCTGTGATGGGTGTTGTGAGTGTTACTCCACTTTGGACCTTGTATTCTTCTTCTTTGAAACCATTGAAAGTCGTGTAGTGGCAAGTATGTGGGCTGAGAAATCAGCTCGACGGTGTTCAAGACGCAAATCAGCCAATGACCAGGCGTATAACTTCAAGCAGTGATAAATCCATAATTCCTCAATCCACAGAGCTCTAAAATCCCAGTGGCTTTGTAATTTATTTGACTACAATACCCTACCCCTCCTGAGCTGACATGAGCTTTATATAATCTTTACTTATCCTACTTAGTGTGAAGAGTATGTTTTGCTGCTGGTATTGTCTTAATCCCTGTTGTGATGTTATACAGTCTATACCTTATGTATCATATTACTTTCTAAAGTAAAATCATAAAAATTCTGAATTCCAAAGCTTATTTAGTTCCAAAAGTTTTGAATGAGATGCTGTGGACCTATACTTAATATTTCTAAGCTTCAGCTTCCTCCTCTACAAAATGAGAATCAAACTACATGTGAGTGTTTTAGTCAGGGTTCCCCAGAGAAATAGCACCAATAGTGTGTGTGTGTGTGTGTGTGTGAAATTTATTTTAAGGTACTGGTTCATGTTATTATGCTATTATGGAGGCTCAGAACTTACAGGATCTGCTGTCTGCAAGCTAGGGACACAAAAAAGCCAATATAGATGATATAGATTCCCCATCAGAGTCTCAAGGCCTGAGAACAGGAAGCACCAAGGGCAGATCGATGCCCCAGCTCAAGCATTCAGGCAGAGTTTGTTCAACTTTCCTCCATCTTTTTGCTCTATTCACACCCTCAACATGTGTGATACCCACTGGCACTGGGGAGAGCCATCTGGTTTACTCAGTCCATCAATTCAAATGCTGATCTCTTCTGGAATCCCGCCTCACTGACACACCCAGAAATAATGCTTTACTGACTATCTAGGCATCCCATGGCCCATTTAAGTAGATATAGGAAATTAGCCATCACACTGAGTTACTAAATTGTGAAGATAAAATGTCATAATTGATGTAGAGCACAGTGTCTACTAAATGGTAAGTGCTAAATGAATGTGAACGATTATTCTTATACTAAGTTTTTTCAATGCCTATGACTGCATACTCTTTTGTAATAAATTTTTCTGGGCTTTCCCTTCATCTGTAATTGAACTGAAATCCCTCTTCCTCCCAGTATATACTTTCAGTCAAGTCATGAGAAATTTAATTCTGCCATTCCCCCCATGTCGGTTTTCTTAAGACTGAAAATATTTAGGAACTTTTTTTTTTTTTTGGCAATTAAAGCATCTCCAAAACAGCATATTTAGTGGTATTGAGATCTTAAAACTTGGCCGTGTCTAAAATATAAATGATAATGTTATTTTGGCAAATGAACAGAATTCATACAATCAGACAAAATATATCCTGAGAGTTTGAAAAAGTCAAGAAAGGAACAGCTCCAGATATGGTCAGATAAAAAGCTTAATGTCTCATCTGTTGTGTCCTATAGAAGAAAAACAGGCAAAAACTGACAGATTTTCAGTAAGATCACCCTTTACTGCAATGAAACTTCTTTAAGTTAACCCAAATGTAATAATACTACCACCAAACTCTCAAGAACTACCACTCCATGGCATGGACAGCCTTAACTGAGTCACTATTGCTTAAAGGTTTACTCAAGCAAATTCAATGGTTGGTTTGTCTGGTTTTTGAAAGGGAGATGTAGGAAGATGGCTTCAAAGGGACTTCTTAACAATTGGTGAAATTAGTTGTTGGTATGGTATATATTTATATTCTGCTAAAATAGTGGAAAGTATCAAATACATTCCATTAAAACACTAACACCTCAGACTGATAAAAATAATGAAAAAATTAAAATTTTAGTTAGTTATTTTTAATTAACAGTACTTTTTGAATTTTTTAGGATAAGAATTTCAATTTGAATTTTAAATTACAAAAATTGTCCATACCATCACAGAAATTATTGTCTTGTGAGTAATATGCTAAAGAGTTTCAGGAAACAGCTAGCCACTGTACACCCAGGAAAGTGTTGGCCAGAGAGGCGAAGATGGTTTCGGCCGTAGACTTTCTTGCTTAGGTTCCAGAGAAGCAGTAGAACCTGATTATTTTTGTATAGAAGTTTGTATTTGCTACTTTATAAAAGAAGGCAAAAATAGACATCATGGGAAAATTGAAAATATTTTGAGCCATTTTTAAATTTATCTATAATTAATAATTTTTAAAAATATCACTGAATTACAAATTGTGGAAAGCGCCATTATCATTCTGAGCTTAATATTGGTAAAGATTGTAAATCAGCCCAGAGTGGAGGCATCCTCAGACTAACACATTGAATTTTCTCAATTTTCCTCCTCTTTCCCTTTATTGTACACAAGTTCAGCAATCTCAGTTGTATACATCAAGGATAGAGTCCAAACGTACAAGGAAAGCCCTTGAGGCTGACATAGGAAGGTTTGTTTACAGCTAGTGCCTTACGTCAGCCTTTCCCAGTTGTATCTTGGAAGTCAGGTGTTCAAACTGGCAGTGTCTTCCAGTCTGACAAGCTTTGCTTAAAACTTTTCAGACAGCACCATTTACAACAGACAATAGCAAAAGAGGTTTTCTAAAAGTTCTGAACCTGAAAGATTACAGTATAAGAGGATAAATCTCATTGAAAATCTATAGCATTTCTTCTATTACTTTGTTATTTATACAATATGAATCAGTCCTTAACATTTTAAATTTTTTTATTTGGAAATATTGTTAGTTTGACTAAAAACTGACCACATATATGACACATCATATATATATTTACTTGAATTTTATATGTATGTGAATATGTATATATGTGTGTAATACATATTTTATTATATATATTATTAATATGTAAAAGGAAACAAAAGAAGCAATATCTTTTGCACATAAGAACATCCTCAGCAGATATTGTTTGCCTCATGTAGTTCTGGATTTCAATACAAATTGTGATATTTTTCTCAGACTTATTCTAAAATCCTGGTGGACTTCGTAATAGAAGAGGATGTGCCAAACAGCAATTTAATATTTTCAATTCTTGTGGAAATTTTCTCATACCAAAGAGATGGGCAGAAATGGTATTTATGACTAAAATGCTATTTTGAAATAAATAGAAAAAGTGTGAAATATTATAGATGCCATTATAAAATGCAAATGTCACAGCAGAGTGGATTAGAAGTTGAGGTCTCAGCTGGATTTTTCTCGAACCTATTGCTTTATAAAGGTCAATGCTGGTAGAAAAGATTTTCTTAGTATCAGTAAGTCATTTTGCATAACCAACAGCTATGCTAGTCTGACACAAATCATGATCCTTGTTTAAAGTTTTCCAGAGAATACTGATTAGCTGACTTACCATATCAAAACAGTTTTAAATTTAAAATTTTAAATAACGTGTTGTTAATTGTCGTTTGCAGGGTAGGATTAGATAAAATAGGCGAGGGAAGGTGGAATGAAAGCTGGGAATCAATTGCAAAGATGCAAGTAGGCAAAAGGAGGAAAGAGAAGGCTTTCTGAGTTTGGGATGAGGTAGCAGAGCTGGTGCTAGGTTTTGAAACCCCTACTCTGTGCGAGGTAGATGAGATAGTCTAATCAGACCTCCACCTAAGCTACAGATCTCAAATTCTCTTCAAGTGCGACAGTGGATTTAAAATGTGCGCCCATGTGTCGTCCTCCTCACATTACTATTTCCAGAACACAAGCCTCATTTGTACTCATTTCACCAGTAATATTTCTGACTCCAAAACACACTTTTGTTCACCAATATTAAAGTACATACATTGAAAAGGCATTTTCATTGATACTTACATTTGAAATTTTATTTTACCAGGAGCATTTCAAATCCAAGCTGCAGAACTTCCAGTAAACTAGGTCAATCAAGCAGGGGCAGGACCACCAATGGTGTGCTTGAATCACACATGCTTACCTAGGAAGGCCAGGTAGTTACCATGGGGAAGCATGTGATTAGTGAAATGAACATGTTATTTTATGTGAGCTGGAGTTATTACTGAGTTCAGGTTAGCGGTGCTTGTTGCAATGACATTGCCTAGTTGGAAATAAACTAATATCACTTAGTATCTGCACATAAGTAATTTTTTTCTCTGAAAATATTATGTCACAAAATAGCACAACAGAAAGGTGGCAGTGCAGGAAATGTGTGTAGGAGGGAGGCAAGAGAACATAAGGAAAGAGCCTGATTTGTACTATGATTTCCCAGAGAGCCAATGACAAATCACTAGAGAGCCAATCCTGAAATTCAGAAGCAAAGGTTTAAAAAAATCCTGTTAGAAATGTGTTAAACCTTTGCATATAACACTTTTATAATAAAAGTAATAAATACTTATTGTAAAAAGTACAGAAAAGCATAAGAAGCAAAAAAAAAAAAAAATTACCTCTGATTTCACTACCCAAAGTTAATTAAGTACTATTAAATTTTGAGTGTGTTTATCTCCACTATTTGTTCTATATCTATTTTTATTTAGCTGAAATAATTCCATGTTGAAATGCTGTATTTTTTTTCTTACAATGAAACAGAAGCATTTTCATGAATTCATTATAGATTTGTCATTAGCATTATTTTAATAGCTAAATAATATTTATTAAATGGAAATGTCTAATCTTATTTAGCAATGCCCTTATTGTAATACATTTGAATTACTTCTAGTTTGCCACTTCTACAAACATCTTTAGGCATAATAATTCTTTCGATAATTCTGAATTATTCTCTTAGAATAAATTTCTAAAAATGAACATATAAGGCAATAAATGGGATGAAGATTATAAAAGCCTCTAGGGAAAAGTATTAAATTGCTTCCAAAATAGCATTTTACATATCCATAAGAAGTGTATGAACACCCACTTCACATGTACATATCTATGAGGGCTGTGCAGAAAGTATCCAGCCATTGCTAATATGATAAATGTCTCTATTTGTCTGGATACTTTTCAGACAGCCCTTGTATGCATAGTACATAAACATTTGACCAAAAGCTATAATTCATTTATCATTTCTTTTTAACAGTGATAACTTTTTAAAATGCTTTTTAGAGATTTATTTTTTCTTTTAGTAAGTTGTCTAGTTATACATTGACCCATTTTACTGCTGGGGACCTTGATGCTAGTCTTTACCAATTTATGTAAGCATTTTACAGAGCAGCCCCTTTGTGAAAAAATCAGCAAACATTGTGCTATGTTTTATCGAATTACAATTTTTCTCTAGGATTTTTGAGAAACTCAAGTTCTTGCCATTTATTTTGTCCACTTTATCTGACGTTCTTTTATGACATCTTCTTTTTTTTTTTTTTTTTCTTTTGAGCCAGGATCTCATTCTGTCACCCAGGCTAGAGTGCAGTGGTGTCATGATAACTCACTGCAACCTCAAACTCCTGGGCTCAAGTGATCCGCCTGCCTCAGCCTCCCGAGTAGCTGGGACTATAGGTGCCTGCCACCACGCTGGCTAATTTTTTGGAGAAGGCATCTCACTATGTTGCTCAGGATGGTCTCAAATTCCTGGCTTCTAGCGATCCTCCTGCCTCAGCCTCCCAAAGTGCTAGGATTACAGGTGTAGCCCCTGTGTCCAGCCTGACATGTTCCATTTTTAAGGTGAGAAAATTTTCTTTGATTCTGAGATTTTCGCTTTCTTCTACATGGCATAGTGTATATATGCACACACACATTTATCTCCTTAATCTATCTGGAATTTAGTTGGTTGAGCAATGCTTCCTTAATCAGGAATATTTTTATTGTGAGTGATCACATTGTTTTGGACTAAGGCGGGCCGGTCTGTTGGTCCATAAAATTGGAAGGGAAACCTGGTACCTGGAGGTGACAGTAGCTGGGACCAAATGCTGCCAGGGTGTTTTCTTTCATCTCTCCTCAAACACTACTCTCATTTTCTCCTTGAAGTCAGGAAAAGGTGACCGGCCATTCATGTCCTCACAGCTCTGCCACCAGAGAGTGAGTCCCTCCCTTGTGAAAACATTCTTAAGGAAGAATGTCGGTTGTCACAGTATAGGTTATGTGTCTACCCCAGGGGCCAAGGTGTGTCAGGGCACCAGTATTAGCAGCCCCCACTTGAGCCACGCGGCTGGGTGGGAGGGGAGTAGTTTCTCCCAAAAGCGTCGGTTTCCACTGATCAACAGGAAAGAAAGAGAAGCTGGGTGGACAAAGAGGGATGGGAATCTGAGGTGGATGAGACCTCTCTTCAGTGTTCTACTTGGACTTGTTTCCTTGTTTTGGGGTCATGGGGGTGCTAATCATGCTCTCATCCCTCCCATTCTTCCCTCTTATTCAGCATGTGGAGCCAACTGAGAACTATAATAAAAGGAGGACATCAAACAGATGGTGATTAGCACATTGATTGTATTGCTTAGAATGCCATTTGGAGAAAAACAGCATGTTTATTTCCCAACAATTGGGTTCTTAGTGTGAAACTTCTAAATTGAACCTATATCTTCATGATTCAGTCCTGTGCCTATAAGAGCAGAGCCTTCTTTGGTAAGCTTGGTATACGGATGAACAGAATATCTGAGTATCTTTCCAAGGACAGGCAGATTCAAGTATAGAGGGCATCTTTCCTGAGATAGTGAGTAGAGTGAAACTAGAATTAGGATCTCTGAAGAATCAAAATGTGTGAGTTGATGAAACAAGAAAAATCCTCAAAGAATCCTTGAGAAAAATAAAGAAAAACCTGGGTAAAGCGTTTTGGCAAGGTAAGAGAAGAACAAAGGGAGAGACTTCACAGTTGAGCCTTATATTTGTATAGATATTGTGACCATTTAAATCTACACTACTGATCATTATTACTCTATTGCACCACACCAACTAATCTTTTTTTAGTGCCAATGCCTAAATCTTTAATGGGGCAACACAGTCCAATGATTTTAAACCTGTGTCCTCTACAGCTTGGGTCCCCAACTCCTGGGCTGGGCCTGTTATTGGTCCATGGCCTATTAGGAACCAGGCCGTACAGCAGGAGGTGAGCAGCAGGCAAGCAAGCAAAGCTTCATCTGTATTTACAGCTGTTCCCCATCACTCACATCACTGCCTGAGCTCTGCCTCCCGTCAGATCAGTCACTGTCTCCCATCACTCCCAGGTGGGACAACTAGTCGCAGGAAAACATGCTCAGGGCTCCCACTGATTCTGCATTGTGGTGAGTTGTATAATTATTTCATTATATATTACAATGTAATAATAATAGCAATAAAGTGCACAATAAATGTAATGCACTGGAATCATCCCGAATCTGCCCCTCACCACTCATGAAAAAATTGTCTTCCATGAAACTGGTGCCTGTGCCAAAATGGTTGGGGACTGTTGCTCTACAGCATAAAGAAAACTTGGAGCCTAATGATTTTGTCTCTAGACACTGATGTTCTCACATGTTTACTTTCATTCAGGAAAATCTAATTGAAATTTAATATTTAACACTTAATCTTTTTCTTATTGCTAAGACTCAAAACTGGAGGTACTTGATGTTCTTGCTTTTTAGAAGTTTCAGTTTTTGGTTCTCAAATCTCTAGAAAATGGCTGCTTACTGTGGAAATGTGTGAGACCTGCAGGAATATGGTTTTATTAGTGAGTGAAGACATCTACAAGTAGTCCTATTGTAGTTCTACAATGACAGTTATTCAAACAGATCATTTCACTGTGCTTCTCAAGGATTATTTTTTTCCTGGTCAAGAGTGAACCTTAAACATTAACTTGTCTAGAAAAGAATGGGTGTACTCAGAGAAATAAATAAATGAAAGTATGCCTGCTATGTCCCATGTCTTAAGAAGCATACTTTGTTTTAAGTAGCTATTGTTTCAGCTACAAGAGTCAGAAATTTAATGCTTGGTTTATAAGTGATTTTGAATGATTCTTCTAAGATGGTCTTGTATTTGTGTAAGTTTGAAGAACGTACCTATATAAAGATCTTTTGCCAAAATACACTCTTGACTTTGCTACTGAGATCAAACACTGGATTTCCTTTTCTCCCCCTCAGAACTCATATGAAATTGAACTGGAAAGATACCATTACATTGAGAAAAAGAAATTGACTTCAGCATCAAGTAAAAATGCTTACCACCTTTTATTAACAATATAATAATGTCAAGTAGACACTATACTTGAGTTATGTACACAATATTACATGAAGGAAAGTGTAATTGCCAAGCTACAGGCTGTTTAAAACTAACTAGATATCATTGAAATACAAAGTTTAAAGACACCTACAGATTCAGGGTAGGAAATGGGTATACTCTGTAATAACATGTTTTACATTGAGATAATATTATTTTAAAATATGCAGAAATATGCCAGGTGAGGTGGCTCACGCTTGTAACCCCAGTGCTCTGGGAGGCCAAGGCGGGAGGATCCCTTGAGGCTGGGAGTTCAAGACCAGCCTGGGCAACATACGAAGACCCTGTCTCTACAAAAAAATAGAAAAATTAGCTGGGAATGGTGGTATACACCTCTTGTCCTTGCTGCTCGGGAGGCTGAGGCAGAAGGATGGCTTGAGCCCAGGAGTTCAAACCTGTAGTGAGTTATGATCATGCCACTTCCCAATTATGTATAACCATGTGGACCCCTCCTTCCAGAAATTCCAACTGGGGAATTTTAGCAAGAATTCAGCAGACTTACAGGTATTGGGAATCAGAGGGAACACTTTATTATGAGGCTTAATAAGAGTGAATCAGATAGTAAATGAGAAACTCCTTTATCATTTGAATTCTACCAGAAGCCATGCAAAAGAGAAATTCTAAATCATTGTTAGAATAGTCAAGATAATGACTTTCCATAACATTACATTAACTGTGATTGGAGCAAACCACCTAGATATCTCTCACTGATCTATGTTTAGCATTTTCACCACAGGAAAGAACTATATTTTGTTATTTATCATTTTTTTATGAATACAATGAGGCCCTGGTAGTAATATGAGCAACATTACAGAGAACAGGCCCTGGGCAAATCAAGTGAAATTTTGGTTAATAGTTTTCTCTCAAGAATTGAATATATCTAATATATGTTCAAAATTACTTTTCCTTTCCAATTTCAAATATTTTCTGATATAAAAAAAAAACAAAAACAAAGAAAAACAACCACACACACACATACACACACAACTCTTAAAAATCTTCCTGTAAGGTATCTTAAACAGATTCAAGTAGACCTGCCATTTGACCCAGCAATCCCATTACTGGGCATATACCCAAAGGAAAAAAGGTCATTCTTTAACAAAGACACATGTACCCGAATGTTTATAGCAGCACAATTCACAATAGCAAAGATGTGGAAACAACCCAAATGCCCATCAATACATGATTGGATTAGTAAGCTGTGGTATATGTATACCATGGAATATTACTCAGCTATAAGGAATGATGAAGATACGACATCTCTATGGTTCTCCTGGAGAGAATTGGAACCCATTATATTAAGTGAAGTATCCCAAGAATGGAAAAACAAGCATCGCATGTACTCACCAGAAAATTGGTTTCCCTGATCATCACCTAAATACAAATCTGGGAACGACACCAATTGGATATCAGACTGAGGTGGGGGTGAGGGAGGGGATGGGGGTATGCCTACACAATGAGTGCATTGCGCACCGTTTGGGGAGTGGTAACACTTGAAGGTGCTGACTCGGGAAGGGGAGGGTGGGGAAGGGAGGGATATATACCTACATGATGGGTGCAATGCGCACGACCTGGGGAACAGACACGCCTGGAGCTCTGACTTGGGGGGAAAGGCGGTACAGGAGCAACGTATGTAACCTGCAATTCTGTATCCCCCATAACAAGATGAAATAAAAAAAAAAAAAAAAATCTTCCTGTAGAAAACACTGTACTTACAACAAAAACTGTTGGGGGATTCAATACAAAAATAGCCATAGTTATCTAAAAATACAGCCATTCACATGTTAATTAATGAATATTTAATATCATAAGACATGAAGTAAATTATAATCTTTTCAAACATATTTGACTTTTATTACCATATCACTTTTGATATCTATGACTGCATACTTTGTAACTAGCAGAAAGCTTCATATTAGCAATTTAAAGTAAAAAATATATAGTCTTGCCCTTTGGTTTAGTTGGGGAAATCACAGATAAAGCAACAATGTGTCATAGCTGTGTAGTTTTGATACAAGATAGACATGGATGTTGAGGGTGCATTTCGATCCAATAATATAACAGCATGGTGATATTCTTAACTTTCTGAGGGATGGAATGAGAGGGAAAGTTCAGAGAAACCTAAAGGTAACATATTGAATTGACAGCCAGAGCTCTATCAAAACTCTGCAAACAACTGCTATCATTTATGCTTTAATAATCACTTGAAATGGGCATGTCTATCTGTTAAGTCTATGAGATTTTGTGAATAGGCAGTCTAACCACAAACATTTAGCTCCCTGACAACTGAAATTAAAAAAAAAAAATTCTCTATTGGATTAAAAAAATAGCCCAATTGATAAACTATGTAGAACAATAAAAAAAGGACTTATTTATGTAACAATATGGATGAATCTTGAAAACTAATGTTGAGTGAAAGAAGCCAGACATAAAAAGTATATTTTTTGTTATTCTATTTGTGTGAAATTAAAAAGCAGGCAGAATTAATGGAAAGTGAAAGAAATCTGACTAGTGGTCACTTCTTAGGAAGAGGAATTGACTGGGAAGGGGAAATAGCACACATATTAGGGTGGCAAAAATATTTTGATCTGGATGATCTGCTTAGAAATGCAAAATTTCATTGTGTTCTGTACTTAAGATCAGTGCACATCACCAATTTATGTTATTCCTTAAAAAAAAAACCCACTAAATAATGCAAATTATTTCCACAGCACAACTCAAAATATTTAGACATAGCATCTTCTAAGTAGAACAAAAATCAGAGTGTACTTAAAGAATTTTAGAATATTTGTAGGTAAATGTCCAGGGATGATTTTTTTTTTTCAGCAACTGGCACATAAAATATTGCATTCAGTCTGTCTTTATGTTGGCTTTTCAATGATTCTAACAATCTACCTAAAATCCTCCTACGATCATAAATTCATGGATTGTCTATGACTACAAACAGAAAATTTAGGATTTATTCTTTATAAATTCTGAGTTAAAAAAAAAAAAAAAAACTAGCTGAAATGTATAGTTTGAGGTTGCTTTGGGGGGAGGGATGGTTTCCTTAAGCAACAAAGCACAATCTTTGTTCTCTCTCCAATTCCCAAGTGCCATGGTGACAGTATTACAAATTCTTTAAGAATTGCCAATGAAAGAATGGAGAAGTCCAAGACAGCCTTCTTTGAATACCAGTTATAGACATAAGCAGTTTAAGTACCTGGTGTTCATCCCCATGAGTATTTCACTTCATGGTACAGAGATAGTCTACAGGACTTAAGAGGAAAATAATTGATTTCAGAGACACCTTGAACTTCTCAGCTATTATCTGTTTATTCATTGATGTGAGAGCTTGCCTTGTTCCCTGGAGCTTAGAGAGGCTCACAACATCTTGCCCAATATCTTCCCCTGATGGAACATCTATAATGGTCTTTTCATTTAAACGGTGTGCAATTTCCTCTGGTAGCGATTCCTGATGTTATGTGGAGTCTGAATACTTTCTCTTTGAAAATCAGTTTAAAAACTAAAAAATGACATAATCATTTTGTAAAGCTTCTATTCCAGATGATACTTTTTAGTTGTTTCTTGCTTAAATGTAGTGAAAACGAGTCAAATATATTTCATAATAGAATAGATGCTAGAATTATGTTTATGTATCTTTTTATTATCATCAGAATTCTCTGTGTATAAGAAAATAAGAGGAGATGGAAGGGAGCTGCTTTATATGATCTTAAAAGCTATTAAGTTTTATTTAAGATATTACAGTAAGGAGAAAAATCCTTTAGGAATTATACACTAGATATTTCAATAAAATAGAGTGGCAAAAAAAAGATGTTGAAAAGTAGCATATATGCCAATAAAATGAGGGAAAATACTATATTAGTAGTTTATAATTAATAATAATACATAATTCAAAATTTTGAATTAAAATAATTAAAATTCACATTAAGCTATTAACTTTAATTTTTCATCATTAAAGAAGCAAATAATGTTTAGTGTCTTATTTTTAAGCTCTGTAAAAATGTTACATATTTTTTAAAAATTTCTTTCCCAGAATCCTGGTTGAGAAATATCAAATATTTGTAGATATGTGCATTTTTTTGTTCACATAAGCTTATATGCCTTTTTACATGCTAGTTCACACTTGCCTGACTTAGGAAAGTATTAAATCTATTAATATTATTTATGCTTTTTCAAGTATTCTCAGACATTGCATTCACTTTTATAATGGTACGCTAAACACTTTTGCAAACATGTTATAAAATATACACTTCTATATGAATAAAGTTTGGAATACCCAGAGACAGTGCTTTGCCAGAATCGTCAGAAATTGTTTATTATTAAGAATCTCTTTGAAGGGCCACTTATATTAGTGCTGTCCTATAGAATTTCTGGGGTTATGGAAGTGCTCTCTATCTGCACTATCCAAAAAGATAACTTCACGTCGCTATTGAGCACTTGAAAGGTAGCTAGCACAAATAAGGCACTCAGTTTTTAGGGGAGTCAGAAGTTATGTGAGAATTTTTGACTGGGTGTGGGGGGTCAGTGCTCCTAACCCCTGCATTGTTCAAGGGTTTGCTATACATTAAACAACTTTCAAAATTAGACAAAATTATATGGAGCAATTGATAAGGTCTCATTATTATGAAAAATATTTAACATGTTTCTACCAGTAAATGACAGATCAAGAAAAAAAAAATAAAGTTATAAAAGATCTAAGCAACATAATGTGAACACTTTAACATTGTATTTCTATACAAGTAAAAATTAGTTAGAAAATATCATTAAAATTTCTGGTAATTAATCCAACCAAAGATGTGCAGTATCTATGCACCGTATTGTAAGATTTTATTGAAAGATACTGAAAGAAGACTAAATGTGATTAGATAGGAAAAATCAATTTCACAAATTGACATTTTTATAATTTGATTTATAGATACAATTCAATTCCAATCAATAGAGATTTTCCTGAAAATTTATAAACTAGATCTAAAATGTATATGAAAAGAAAATAGGTAAAGAATAGTCTAGACAGATCAGAAAAAGAATAAGATGGTAAGGCACTATTCAATACCAATAGACTCTTCTATTTTTCAATTTTGGTGGAGGATTTTAAAATTATTTTCTACATTATTTTTAATCCCAAAATGTATTTTATATATGCTTTATCTTCATGTGCTCTATTTTACAATAACTTTTATAACAAACTCGCATAGTATAAATCTAAGGCTCATATTTCTGCAAAACCAGCAGCTAAAAACTAAGATGTTTTGCAATTATATGTATAGAATTCTTAGTAATAGTTATTCACCTTTAATAATAAAATACAGTTTAATATAAAATGCAATACATATGTAATTCAGAAAATTTGGAAAATATGGAAAATATGCATAAATGAATTAAAATACTCATAACCCTTGCCATCCAGTTTAGCCAAGGTGAATTGTTGTTATGCATCCTCTAGTCTTTTTATCTACGCTCATATTTGTATGTGTTTGTGTATTTGTGCACTCTTACAGAATTACTGTCCTATTATGTATTCAGTTTGTGTTATACATTTTTATTTGCCATTACAAATGTATTATGCAATGTGTTAGGAACTTTGCAAAACCACCAGATTTTTATTATGAACAAATACAACTGAAATTGCTATATGTGCTCAAGCCAATCTTTCAGAAAATAGCCATATTTTAGAAAATAAAACTTGAAAATTCAGGAAAGAGAGATTATAAAGTCAGGAAAATGTATTAATATAGAGTGTAAGGAGTATATATTTTCAGTATCCCCCCAAAAGGGAAAAACAGAAAAAAAATATCTCACTCATTGACGTCGGTCTGAATCATAGTACTTTGCACCACAGTTGCTATTCAATTTATTTGTCAGTGATTAAATGTAGTATGAAGGGTTGTCTTTAAGCAATTCCCTCAGAGAGGCTGTTCCCAATAGTTTGCATAAATGATGCATTTATTTCAACAATTGCTGAGAAAGAAAATATAATATCAAACTTAACAGTATGATCAAACACTTTCTACAATGTTCTTTCAATCTATTACTAAAATCAGATTTATCTTTGAAACCAGGGACTGTTCTGAATAGTATTTCAAGGGAGAGAAAGAGGAAATCTCTTGTAGATTGAGAAATTCTTCTTTTGAGGTCCATATCTGGTTTGTGGGGATTTGTTTGTTTTTCCAGCAGAAAAAGATTATAGGCCTTGGGCTGGATCTGGTGCCCTGCAAGTGATTTTATAAATCCTCCAGTGCCAGTAACACTCGATACCTTTCTAAATGCTGTTTTCCATAAGGGAAATATATTCCTGTTACTACCTAACTGGAGTGAATAGTAGAAAGTATTTGCATTGCCATGGCAACTTGCATCTCTAGAGTGAGATGACATTTTTGGCTGTTTATTTCTACTTTTCACTCAGGAATAACATTTTTATTGTCTTTTAATTAAAAAAGTAAGCTGGGTATGCATAGAAAGGGAGAAAAACTGAAATTTACTTAATATCTGCAATATGTCAGGTACTGCATTGTTTATGTATGCCTTTGCATTCAGTCTTCCAAGGACTCTGGGAAGGAGGTCTCATTTTAGAGAGGAGACAGAGAAATTTCAGTACTTTTCTGTGCTTAAGGTCACAAAGTTACAAAGTAATAGAACCAGGTCTGTCAGAGCTCAGGGCCCCTAATTCCCAGGCTGGTGCTTTTTCCACTGCTCCACACAACCTCCTGTAGGTTTTATTCCCTCCTTGGTTGCCTGGCCTAACTCTCCCCTAAAATTGACAACCACTTTGTGACATACCAGTAAGTACATTGCTATATGTATTTTTAAGTGTTATGGTTTTTAATGTTCAATTCTAATATCCATATATAGAGAAATTGCATCTAAATCAGGATTGACTGATTATGTTTTACTCTTCAGTTAAAATAGTTATTCAAATGCTTTAATTGCATACCATGTGCTTTAGAAGATGATGCCAATTAAGTAGTTAGTATTTAGCTATACATATGATGAGGATTGTTATGTCACTATGAAAGAATTATATATATATATTTAATACAAATTTACGGATGCAGAATGTGAACTATGCATTGCAGATATTAAAGATCAGCAAATATTTGTTGAACAAAAGGAGAGATCTGTATGGATGATAATTTGGACATATCACCCAGAAAAGCAAGGGGGAAAACATGAATTATATTTACAAGTCATGGAATGACAATTAAGCTGGCCATTCAATTCCTAGCAGATGCTAAATATTCAGTGTATTGAAAATCAGATATTTTTTTCCTTTACATTTTGTTACAGAGATTTTTTTTTCTCAAATAAAAGAATGTGAAGACAATTGTAGAGAGAAAATTCCTTTGTAATGGGTTTTATGAGATATTTAAGAAGTTCTATCATAATGCTATGTTGTTAATCTAAAGGCATTGGTGGTGGCAATTGCAGGAATGAAACAGTAAAACTTCTGTGCCTTCACCCTAACTTTGTGAAGCAGCAAGTGAAAAGAAGTATTTTGATATTAGAAAAAAGGTGACATCATGGTTTAAGCAGCACATTCATTTCTTTTTCCATCTTGATTCCAGCAAGAAAAAGTCTCAGACACAGTTATTGTTTAGGCAGTTTGAGAGACATTGGCACTTGAAAGCAAGACAATTTCTACTGGAGTAATAGGGGCAAACAGGTGGCTAGGAAGCTATTATGGACTAGTGGGCAATGAACCCGATACAGGGAATGCTGACCAGAAGTTTAGGAGTGATGAGACAGAGAAGTGTGGCAGACTGGAACACAGAGGAAATTGTTGAGACGCTGGAACCTGATTTCTTCATAGGTCATCAGAAAGAAATCAGGGGAAGGAAACAAACTGAACATGTGAGATTAAGTTGGAAAAGTTATGTTGGTTCAAAAGAGGCAGAGAGAGATGCCTTGGTGAATAGATTTGCTTTGGTAAAGAGGACAAGTACTTTCTTTAGGAGCCAGGGCCTCAACTCTCATTCTGCAGTCCTGTAATAACCACCCTTGTCAATCACAGGCAGTTTCAAACTGGAATGATGCCATAAGCTAGCATGAAGACATTTTTGATTGACAAATTATTCTGAAAAGTTAATATGAATATGTATAATATCCAGAACACAAAAAATACTAAACTGTTATGTCTTATACATGATTATCTTTAAATGAAACTATAGTCCTCAAAATAATTTCACTGTCATTTTCTTTTGGATTTCAGTAATACTATATTGTGTGGCTTATACATGGAGTATGTTATGATAGAAACTCATCTGTAATGGAATAAATGTAATAGTAGCTTATAAAATATATAATGATGGCTATATATCTGCATACCTATTGCAAGTCTCTAATCAGATGGGTACACTTTCAGCTAGAAGAAAACATTCTTATATGCCTCAATTCAGGTAGTGAGCAAATGTGCTGCTACCATATTATTTTATTTATTATGCCTTGGGACTCTTTTTTAAAAAATATAGATGGGGGTGCAAATGCAGATTTGTTACACAGATATGTTATGTAGTGGTGAAGTCTGAGGTTTTAGTGTACTTACCACCCAAATAGTGCACATTGTACCCAATAGGTAATGTTACATCCCTCACCCACCTTCTCCTCTCCCACCTTTTAGAGTATCCAGTGCCTACTATTCCACTCTGTGTGTCTATGTGTACCCGTTGTTTTGCTCCCACTTATAAGTAACAATATGCGGTATCTGACTTTCTGATTCTTGGAATGCTTAAGGTTTTACATTCGAATCCCCAAACTTGTTGTTGGAATAGCCTCCATGCTAAACCAAAGGAGAATCAATAAATGAGTAATTTTCTCACTTCTCTTTCAAAAATATTTTAAGGGAAACTGAAAACATGATAAGTGTATTCATTGCTGGAAGGTGTTTAATGAGAAACTCCTCCTACTTAAATTCTTTTCCCTTAATTACATTCATTGCATGTGAACAACTCCTTCAGCCAGGTCACCTAGCAGCTGCAAGAATTCTATTTTCATCCTTCATGCCACTGCTGAGAATGTAGCTCTATATTTTTATTCTCTTATTTTTTTTTCTGCTACTGCCTAAGAAGACACTCCTCTACCTCCACCCCCAGACCTCAGCACTTCTGGTTTAGTATGAGTTCATTGGGGATATGAAAGGGCAAAAAAAAAAAAAAAAAAAAAAAATCTATGTTAACACAGAGTAATAAAGTCCAAATGCATCATTTCTCTGGGTCTATTTTCTAAGAACTCTTCTTTCAACCTATTAGTTTCTGGGATAAAATGAATCTGATTTTCTCCAAAATGCAGGCGGCTTTTATTTCAGGTCTTTGCATAGCTTAAGAGACATTATTAGCACCTAAGTGAAATTTGCATAGATAGATGAAATATTCTGCTTCTGAGACCTTATGAAAATCTGCCCTATTAGTAGCTACATTCGATGGACGTCATGGATTTTGTCATTTCAGCATCTTTCTTCTATCAAGTAGTTAGTTTCTGTCCACATAACTGAGTGATTTAAAAGATCCAATACTGTCTGTCTTTTCAGGAGGACTAAGGGCATTTGGTTTCATGAATAAGAACAATAAAGCCTCATGTGACCTTTTTGGAAAGGTTAAAACAGTAGAAAAATACAGCACTATTAAGCTGAGTGCTTCTTTTTAAATGTTCCTATTAAATACAGTGAATAAATCATTACTGTGCATTTCTTTCTCATAAGACTGCCCCTGGCAACCATCCCTTGATTATACCCACCAAGTGTATCAATAAAATGGAGGGCAATCAATGAAATATTTGAAAAGATAAAAATTCTCTTTATCCTAGCAACTTATCATGAACTTTATTTTTTGTGCAGCTATTCTTATTGAACTGGTGCTCCTAGAACACTTCACTGTTATATGATTTTCAAATTTAATAGATATGATTTTTACTCTTTTAATTACATAATGATGACATTAAGTAATAGCATATGTAACATTGAACTATGGCATTCTGTAACTTTTACTTAATACATGAGTAGTCTTAAACGTTTTTCATTAAGGTTCTCTAATCAAGTTTCTACAAATTCATTTGTTCACAAATTTAAAAAATGTGAAGCTTATATAGCATTTTTTCCTACATATTAAACAATGAACCTTTTTACTTTCTGTTTGTATGATTTTGACTACTTTAAATACTTCATATGTGGAGAATCGTACACTATTTGTCCTTTTGTGACTGGCTTATTTTGCTTAGAGTAATGTCCTCAAACTTCATCCATGTTGTAGTGTGTGACAGGATTTCCTTCTTTTATAAGACTGCATAATATTCCATTACATATATATATACACACACACACATATATGCCACATTTTCTTTATCTACTCATCTGTCTATGGATATTTGGGTGGCTTATACCTCTTGGCAATTGTGATTAATGTTGCAATGAACACAGGTGTGCAGATATCTCTTCAAGATCCTGCTTTGAATTTTTTGGATATATACATACAAATGGGTTTGTTGTATATTATGGTAATTCTATTTTTAATCTTTTTCTAAAGAACCCCCATTCTGTTTTCCATAGTGACTACACCATTTTACATTCCCACCAATAGTGCACAAGGATTTCAATTTTTCCACATTGTTTCTAGGCCTTATTATTTTCTGTTTATTTTTATTAGTAGCCATCCTAAAGAGTGTGAGATGATATATCATGGCAGTTTTTATTTGCATATTCCTAATGATTGTTGGTGTTGAGCATCTTTTCAAGAGACTGTTGTCCATTTGTAGGTCTTCCTTGAAGAAATGTCTATTCAAGCCCTTTGCCCATTTTTTAATCAACTTGTTTAATTTGTTGTTGTTGAGTTGCAGAATTCCTTTATATATTCTGGACATTAACCCCTCGTATGACATATGATTTTCAAATATTTTGTCCCATTTTTTTAGGTTGCCTTTGCACTTTATTGCTTCCTTTGATGCTCAGGGTTTAAGTTTGATGTAGTCCCCTTTGTCTGTTTCTACTTTTGTTGTCTTTGCTTTGATGTCATATCCAAGATATCAGCCAAACAAAATGTCCTGAAGATTTTCCCCTTTGTTTCATTCTAGTAATTTTATGGTTTTAGGCCTTAGGTTTAGGTCATTAACCAATCTGAGTTAATTTTTTTATATATTGTAAGGTAAGCATCCAACTTTGTTTTTTGTATGTGTGGATATCCAGTTTTCCCATGACCATTTGTAGAAGATACTGTCCTTCCCTGCATGTAATCTTGGCATCCTTGTCAAAATCAATTGTCCATAAACCTGAGGGCTCATTTCTGGACATTCTATTCTGTTCCTCAAGGTCTATATATTTGTCTTTATGCTAGTTCCACACTGTCTTGATTACTGTTGCTTTGTAGTATATTTTGAAATCAGGAAGTGTGAGGCCACCAACTTTGTCCTCTTTTTCAAGATTTCTTTGACTATTTGGGGTCTCTTGGGATTTGGATAGGGATTGCATTGAATCAGAAGATTACTAGGGATAGTGTGGCAGCAAATTCAAAAGTGTTTTGATATATAAGTTTAACATTTAGTTTTCCCAGAATATTGCTAAAGCTCATGATTTTATGAACACTAAATATGTATTTACTATTTTTATTTTATTAATATATATTTACTACAATGTCTTATTGCTGTCAATATTTAAAAATCAAATTTATTAATTCCCATTATTTTCTTACTTTTATTTATTTCCTCATTAATTCTTGTTCTACATTATTGAGAGAGAAATAGAGAGGAGGAAAGATTACTTATTTGCTCTTACCAATTTGAGATGCCCTTTCAGAAATAATTTTCAGTGTCCATATAGCCTCAAATTTATTTATACCAAATCTAATCTGAATTTTAACACACTTAAACAATTTAATTCAATTAATATGTTTCAAAATATCAAATTTGAAAAAGTACAAGAGTGATAGAGGGAATGCATTCATTTCCTATTGGTGCTATAACAAAGTAACACAAACCTGGTGGTTTAAAATAGCTTAAGTTTATTATCTTACATTTCTGGAGGTCAGGCGTCCTAAAATCAGGATGTCAGCAGGATTGAATTCCTCTTAGAGGTTCTGGGGGAAAGCCCATTTCTGTGTCTTCTCCAGCTTTTGAGGCCGCCTGCATCCCTTGGCTCCAGACACTTTCTCCATCTTCAAAGGCAGCAGCACAGCATGTGCAAATCTCTCCCTTTCTCCCTCTGATCTCTGCTTTCCTCATCGCATCTTCCTTGACTCTGACCCTCCTGTCTCCATCTTTTTAATTACATTAGGCCCACCAAGATAATCCATAATATTCTCACCATCCCAAAATCCTTCATATAATCAAAAAACTTGCAACGACCTCTTTGCCATATATGGTGACATTATCACAGGTGCTGGGGATTTAGATGTGGACCTCTTCAGGGAGCCATTATTCTGTCTATCACAGTGACTTTGTTTTCTTTGTCATTCATTAAATTTGGGATAAATTTGTTACTTTTAATCATTGGACTGATGCTGTGGGAATATATTAGCTATTATTTGCTTTTTCTAACAATGTGTAAAAAAGCAGAAACTTAATTTTATTCCTCAATTTACAGCCACTAATAACAATGGGATTGTTCTCCCACATATTCTTACACTGTGTTTCATAAGTAAATTTTTTTGAGAGTGAAGGAAAAAAAGCCTTTGCCTTAATTTTGTTTTGATTCTATCTAACTCGGAATAATAGAACCACAATTTTAGATAAATATTTGATAATACCTATATTAGGAAAAGCTCCTTAACTATGATTGTCAGGGTGTAAAAATACCAACTCCTTTAGGTCTATGACACACTTTGAATCACAGCTAGCTATATAAATGGACACGTAAACTATGGATATTGTTATGGGAAACTGTGGGAAAAAATTCAAATTATAAATTAATAAAGTTGAGGGACCAATGCCATTTATGTCATCTTTCCTATGTGATTGTGGAGAACTTCAAGTTGAGTACTTAAGTTTTAATCACATTAAGTTCTAAAATCTGTGATTCTAATTGCTAGCAGCACTAGATTGATCTACATACTCAATGAAATTAAAGGTAAATATTTTAGTGCTTTATTTAAGACTAATTATTTCTCTAGCGTTTCTCTTGACACAATGGGGCTATGAACACATTTCTCCATTCTACAGTCAATATCTTGGCTGGTACAAAGAGATATTGATTTAGAACAGGCAGTGTTTTACAAGAGAGAGGTTGAGAGGCCTACAAATCAGATAGAAATCCTTACATGTGGAATTTAAATTTCTCAGAGAGTGCTTGGGAGACCTCTAAATCAAAAATATCTAAAGTGAAATATATTTTTTGTGGGAATCACAGATTTTTCTATGAAAATTTATAGTTTAAGGGAAAAAAACTTCATTTGAAAACTAGTTATTAGGAGAACGTATGTATCCATTGCTTATTACATATTTTGTTGGCTAAGCATTTACACTATCTAATGGTTACTAATTTGAGCAGTTTTTATGAAATGTCACTGTCTTTAATTAAATGACTTATCAAACATCATATATGTCGATAGTAAAATGGAAATAGATCCACCATTGAATTTTTAGTCTATGGCTTGGGTGAACTGCCCTGATGCTCCATGAGGAACGTTCTGATGCTTCAGAAAAATTCAATACAGGATTCCTCAAGACATACAAATATTCATCTATCTATCCATCAGATCATTTCTTCTGCCTAGCAAGAGTATCAAACTACACCTCAGATGAAAGGATCACCCCGTTTGAAGGAATTTAATCCTTTATGGATTAGCCGATATTATGATACTTATCAAAAAACAAAACTTTTATTATGCTCTTTCACCAGCTAAGGTAGGACAAACATTTCAGGATATTTGAAATTTTGGCCATAAACATTCATTTTACAAAATGACATTAATGGATGTTAAATAGACTTCTCTTTACCAATACAGTAAAGTGGTGAATTCATTGCAAAAGTTGGTTAAAGATGTAACCACAAAAATTATCTATCTGTATCTATATTCTTTAAAAAACAAAATTACAGAAATACATGCTCATTTACTAAGTTTTACATGACACACTTTTCTTTTGAATAGGAATTCTCCAATTAGAGTTCTTGGACATCTTAGAACACTTATTTGTAATTTGGTACTTTTAATTTCTTTAAGTTGATTCAAGAATTTAAAGACTTTACCTCATTTGCAGGCAAGGAAAAAGATTAAAGAGAATTCATAAACTGAATCAAGAATTTAAAGACACTTATAAAGATAAAACAAAACAAAAAAAAATTATTCTAAATACTGTACAGGTTGACTATCCCTTATCAGAACGCTTGAGCCCAGGAGTGTTTTGGATTTTGGATTTTTTAGATTTTGGAATATTTGCATATATATATATACATATATATATAATACATAATGAGATATCTTGGACATGAGATCCAAGTCTAAACACAAACGTTATTTATGGTTCATGTATGCTTTATATGCATAGCCTGAAGGTAATTTTATACAATATTTTTAACAATTTTGTGTATGGAACAAAGTTTGTGTTAAGTATATATATGTGGAATTTTCCACTTGTGGCATCATGTCAGCACTCAGAACTCTCTCAGTTGAGATTATCCACCCTAGAGAGTAAGAAACATTCTGCTGGTTGGAGCCACTATATTTTCAGCAACCATAATATACAAATTAGTATCTTGAATTAGGGTGCTGCTTTATTAAAAGCTTTAAATGTTTAGCATTGGTTTAGTGGTCACGCGGTGGGGTGCAGGCTGCATGCAAACAGATACTGCAAACTGGAAAATTATAAACCTGTATTTCTTCAGGTAAAATATTTGATGAAACTATGATCTCTGGCATTTTCAAAGGCATACCAAGTGCCAACTAAGCTTATAGTCCTAGGAGAAATAGCCAGAAAGAGTCCGAATATTACTGTGTGTTGGCTGCTACTACCTGCTTTCAGAAAGATATTACAAGAAAGAGACCACCTTTGCCTAGTTTGCAGGTGAGAAGAAAGATCAGAGAGAGGTTTTAGAAAAGCCAATAATTCCTGTGCCTCAAACAATAAGAGAAGAAGTTGTCATACGAAAATCTTTTAAGTGCCTTCTTCACAATTTGACATTTTCCTACAATAAGATTCCTAACTTTTCAAGACAAAGAAAACAAAAGGAAAAAAAATCAACATTTTCCAATCTTTCTTACAGCTAGGGTGAAGACAGATGGCTGAGGTCCAGGGGTGATGTAAGGAAAGTGAGGCACCCGGCGTACAAAGTTGAAGGAGGCCCTCACTCAGGTGCTGACCCTGCATGTACCTGACCCCTAGCGTAACGGTTCTTTTAATTTTACACCTGTGGCACCTCCCTCACCCTAGTCTCTCCTTTGGCTATCTTCATAGAGATGCTTCCTAAGACTGTGTTTAAACAGTGAACTGGGAGATAACGGGGAGATAAGGTTTGTTGAGCTGGTGGCAGCTACAGTGTGTTTTCAGGTCACAGCAGTAAGACAAATGTCACAACCAAGCAAATGTGATCCTGGTTCAGAGGAGTCTCCAGATCATTTGTCAGGCCAGTTCCTGGTGTGGTTCTGGAGGTTGTTGTATAAACTCGGCCTACAGCCAAGGACCCCAAACTTCCCAGGATCTTGTGAGCTACATAATATCTTGTATTAATGGCCTCCTGTTTAAGCGAGGTGATAGAATAGGTTCTGCTGTGTAAAACTTAGAACTCTAATGGTTAGAAATTTTGACTCCATCATTTTCTAGGTTTGTGATCTTCAAAGTTACTTTACTCTGAACTTCAATTTTATCATCTGTGAAATGGTAATAAAAATTTGTGGGATTATTTTGAAAATTAAACATTGTCTATATAATAACACAGTACAGAAAATATGTCAAATAATTGATAGATATTAGCTACATTTTTCTAATATTATTTATCAATTTGGGAATTTAAATCATCCATGTTTCTGATCTTCTTTTATCTCTACATTGAAGTGACCAATGTAATTTGCCTTATTCCTTTATCCCTTGATTTTGCCTTGTACCATTATTTTAATAATCTAAGCCTCTATCATTTTTTCCTAGCCCAAGTTTTTTACATTGATAGTCTACTGTGCACCTTAGTTCTAAACAGAATCAAATTCTACACTTCCCTTCCAAGCCCATTGTAGATTGGAACCTTAAATCTCAGTTCTAGTACTTGCTATTTTTTCTTCTTGATGCCACTGCATACTTGCTTGTCTTTGCAGCAGACCCTCACATTCCTAGTCCCCAATCCCATGGATATGTGCCTGCCTGCCTGTGACTGCTTGCAGGACTTTCCAGTGATGACTCTGTCTTGATCACCACATGCTGCCTATTGTCCTATTGCTAGATGATGTCAACCTGCCTAAGGACTTTTTTCATTGCTTACAGGTAGACATACCCTGAATACCTGCCTCCTCCCAGAGAATTTATCATATCTTTGACTCAGAGTGCCTGTGCTTCTTCCTATTCAATTCCCATTTTTTCAAGAATGGTTATAATACTAAAGCTATTTTTTCCTGATTTAGGAAAAAAAGTAATACACAGATATGTAGTTTAGATAGTATTAAATAGTTAAATATATGTATCAAGAAATGGTACTTTGATATGAGGAAAGCTGTTACTGATAGTGGTTTGATCTTAAGGTGACTATCACATAGAGTAGCTCAGAGGAAAAGATGTAACAGATGCAAGTCTGAACAAAGTACTGACCTTATCTGACTTCACCTGTGTAAGAACTGAAGGAAAGAAAAAAAAAAAATCCTCTGGAATGCCTGAGGCAGTTTCGGTTTTTCTTAGATTAATGACAATATTAAATCTTACCTTTGTAAAGTCAGTCTCTGACTTGACTTCGATCATAAGTAGGTATGACTCACTTATGACTTCTCCAAACTTGCAGTCATTTTACCTCTGATTCTATTACAAGAAGTGTTTTCCTTTTTATATTATCCTTCCTCCTTTCCATTTTTCCTCCTTTACTCCTGCTGCAGAAAATACTGAACATTTGTAAGATGACCTGTAGGAATCCACTGCACCCAACACAATTCCTGCTTAATATTTCCTTCCCCTACTGTTTTAACAAACACAGGTCACTTGCCAACTTTTAGTCCTACTTTCCAGCTTAACTCCATGGCCACTAGTTCTTGTCCTGCCTCCTTCCCCACTTTATTACTCCAGACATCCAAATGATCCCAAATGATTCATGCCAAAGGCTCCCCCTCCACCACCAAATGGGGTGCACATACAGGAAATACCAAGTCCGAATCTGGATCCAAGTCTGACAGAATCTAGATGAAGACTTTTTTCTCTGTTCTTTTAAATCAACTTTTCCTTGTGTCTCCCAACAGTCGGGACTCATATTCTACCAGCATGTTGATCCTATTAGTAAAAGGATATCTTCCCACTGGGCCCTGGCAGAAAGTTACCAAGGAGGAATCTTACCCTACTTCAGTCACTTGCTCTTTTCTCAAATATGTGCAATGGTCGATGAGGTGTGAGGCGCAGTCTTCTTACTGGCCAGTCCTGGGTCACTTGGACACTGTTGTAAGAGCCTGCAGACATCTCTACCAAATTCACACAGAAAGATTTCCTCACAGAAAAGATGATTCTGTTATCAAAAAGGAAGGTTTACTTGGAAGTCAGAAAAACAATAATCCACTCAATGACTGCCTAATGTCCATGCACATTTTTTTTGAATAGGATTTTCTTAAATTGTCCCTTCCCTTCATATAAATCAACTATTAATATGTTGGGTGAAATCAAAGTCACAATTCCCACTTCCCAAAGGAAATTATTTTTTCCTTACTGTTTTCCCCTTTAAGTCCAAGACAACTGGACTTACAATTGATAGGTCCAGAATGTCTCCTCATGAATAGAAGGCCCATAGTTATATAATAGCCAAAATATGGGTAACAAGACATCCACAATATAGCAATAAGAATCACTTAAAATAAAAATGTAAGTAATTAAAATTCCCAAGGAGGGAGGCAAGATGGCCAACTAGAGACATCACTTGCCCAAGTGTCCTGGAGGGAAGGAAGGGTTTCAGATAAAGGAGAGGGGAGAACAGGCACAGCTCAGTTGTAGTTCGGAGGAGGAGGTGCCGGAGTCTGCCCCGGACTTCATGGAGGGAAATTGCGAAGCAGAACAAGAAAAAGACAAAGGGAGAAGAGAATGGTGAGGATGAAACTCAGAGTGGCTCGGAGCCCAGTGAAGGGGTAAGGTGTTTCTGCTCCCAGACACCTTCACTAATCAGCAGGCTACTTAGTTATTTGGAAGCTTTTCCCCCCTTGCGAGGCTGGGCGCTGCTGCAACCACTGAATTATGTGGAAAGCTGGCTGGAGCTTGGACATTCCCTGAAGTCTTCCCTCCAGGGGAGGGGGACTAGAGGAGCCAGGGTCCTGGCTCTCCTCCATCCAGACTCCTTTTTCCCCCTCTCCTCCCTACCCACTGCATCTGGGAGGGCAGATTTGAGACTTTCAGGAGCGGCTGCCTCTCAGCTGCAGTATCCTTCAGTCTGGAGTTGCCATGGACAGTGGGGCCCACACCTTCCGCCTTGGGGACCTGCGGTGGTGGTGGACGTAAGGGTGCCCAGTCAGGGAGTCACCTGCCTGCCAGCACTTTCTGGAGAAGCAGACCAGCGGGTCAGACATGCAGACTGGATCTCATGCCCCCAGGACTCAAGCAGATGGATAGGGGGCACAGGGGAGAGATTTGAGAGCTTGACTCAGGAGGCCAGGGAGCCCAGGCAGGCAGAACTGATGGGAGAGTACAGTGGAGGTCTGAGCTGCAGCAATCTTGTGGAGTTGCACCATTGCTGTGGAGTGTGGCTTGTTTGGGTGCCCATTTGCAAACAGACACTGGAGGGAGCCTCTCAGGGCAAGGGAAGTAAGAGAGGGGTGGAGCTCACTCCAAGAGCCAGTCAGTGAATTAAAGATGGACCCTCCCCCACAAGCAGTCTTTCCAGTTTGGAGAGGCTACTTCGGGCCCTCTCCCAGCAGCTTTTCCCAGAGACCTGGGATACAGTCTTTGAGCCCTGCTGAGACTTTGCACAGCCTTCCAGGCTCACCCAACCTAACCCCACCCAACCTCCGCTGTGTGGTGGTGAGCAAGCAACCCCCTGGGAGCCACACAGCCCCTCACACCGCCTGGGGCACTCGAGTGCTTCTCCTAAGAGGCTAAAGCCTATTATAGGCACAAAAGAACATTTCTGCAGTTGGCTCTTTCCTGCAAGCATCAACTACTGACAGGGACAACTGTGTAGCTCATTTAAAGAGGGCCTGGTCAATTTTTACTCACAAGCACCACCCTCCAACTCAGAGATTAAGCTGGGGGTCCCGATACAATCCATACTGCTGGGAAGAGAGGAAGACAGCAGAATAGAAGCAACTTGAGGGGACACTGCTTTTTAGGAGAGGAATAAAAATTGCAGGCAGCTCAAGCTTCAAGGGGTCTCCTTCATCAACCACAGACCTCTGGGCTGGTCAGGGACCTGCTCAAAGTCTGTGCAGACACACTGCATCAGAGAAAAGGTGCAGCAGAGATCCGGTGACTGCCAATCTCAGGTCTCCACAAAAGATGCCATCCTGATCACCATGGTGCGCAGAGCCAGGTCTGCTCAGGACTCAGTCTTCCAAGAGTAGCCTCTGCATCACTCCTGCCAGGCTGGGGAGGGAGCAGACAGAACAGAAGCTCCTTCGTGTTGTGCCCTGTGACTGGAAGCTGAGCACGCGTCTTCCCCTGCACAGCACCTAAGCAGAGGAGGAGCCACAGATGCTACAGGCACCATCTGGGAAGCCTTGGGCAACAGCCTCAGTGGGTCCTAGGTACTGGGGGGGAACCTTGGCTGACCAGCAGCTCTGGCCCACCTACACAGTCCCTGGGTCACTAACACAAACCCCTGCCTGGGCATCAGCAGTCACCACGCTGGTAGAACAGCCCTCCATTTGTGCAGCTCTGCCCCTGTAAGCCACAGAGCCAGCTCTAAGGCCCTGGCTGTTCCCAAGGCTCTGCCCCTGGAACTCCAGGACCCCTGCCAGGCCTGTGATACCACACCCAAGATTCCAGAGTTGATCCTAGACCTCAAGACTCTACTCCTAAATCTCCACCACTGCTGCTAAGCTGGCAGAACCTCCTCAAGGTCTAAGGCTTCACCCAGGACTCCCCAGCCCTGAGCAGACATTACTCCTGGACCTGGGTCATGCAAAAACCCACAGCCTGGTCACCCACAACTACTGCCTAAATAGACTCACCCAGCTGCCACCATCACCTCCACTGGGTGACCCCAGCCAGAACAATCCCCCACAACAACAGCTATGGTGGAGAGGGTCACATCCAGCCCCCAAAGCAAGCTTCCAACAATGAGTTGGGGAACAACCCTCCACCCCACATTCAGCACTGACTAGAATTGAAGCAATCACAGGGGAAGGGTTTAAAACAGAACAGCTGTTCTACGGGCTCTCACTGCATCTGCTCCTCCCCTGATGGGTCAATATTCCAGAGTAGGTCACAAAAGCTCCATGTAGGGTCCTCCCCATCCCCTAACTAATCAGGAGAGTTCCTAACAAAGGAGAATAAGTGCCTTGCAATCCTATTAACCCACAGCTAAGAGAAGAGGAGCCAGATGAGAAGAAACCAGCAAAAGAACCATGGCAACACGTAAAAATAAAATAGATTGACACCCCCAGGTGAACACAGTGGAACTACAGTAGTGGATTCCATCCACAAGGAAATTGCTGAAATGACAAAAAATGGAATTTACAATGTGGATGGCAAATAAGATGAATGGAATCAAAAAGAAAGCTGAAAACCAACAAAAAGAAGTTCAACATCCTTACTATAGCAACACAAATTAAAACCACCATGAGAAAGTGCTGCATACCATCAGGATGACTAAAATTCAAAAGACTGACAATGCCAGATGTTAGTAAACATGTGAAGCAACTATTCGGCAGTTTCCTACAAAGTCAAACATACATTTGTCATATGACCCAGAAATCCCACTCCTATTTACCCAAATGAAATAAAAATATATGTGCATATGAAGTATGTATTCAAATATTTATAGCAGCTTTATTTATAATATCCAAATTGTGAAAAAAGCAAAATGCCCATCAACTTGTCCATAGGTAAGCAAATTGTAGTATATCCATATAACAGAATCCTGCTTACCAATAAATAGGTGTGAACTACTGATATATGCAACAATATAAATGAATCTCAAACGAGATGCTAAGTGAAAGAATAAGAGTACACACTTTCTGTTACTTTCTAGCAAAGGCAAAACTATGGTGATAGAAGTCCGGTGGTTGCCAGTAGCCAGGCCAGTGATTTGGGGGTGGAAAGAGGGGATTCACTGCAAAAAGACTCCAGGGAACTTTGGGGGATGAAGAAATTAGCCTGAGTCATTATTAGGCTGGTGGTTACTCAGCTGTATACATTTGTCAAAATTCATCAAATTGTATGTTTCAAATTGCTTAATTTTATTGTATGTAAATTATACCTTAATAAAACTTACAGAAAAACAACACAAAATTTGAGGAAAAACGTTAAGTAAAAATATGATCATTTGTTTGGGTAGGCTTGCCCCTTGTACCTGATACCTTTATACTCCTGAAAATTTTTTAGAAAATGAAAATATAAATCTGCCAAAACAAATAACACATAATTTCCAAATAAAACTGACACTGTGTCTGCTGATTCCAAGTTCTTGGTTTTTTAGCAATTATCACTATGGGATTAAGAAATTCATTCTTTAAAGAATCAGTTGACCATTTTCCGTGTAATTTTTTTTCACAATGGACATGAAATACCTTTCAATAGAAGTTCTGAAACATAACCCAAAACATCTGCAAAAGCTGCAAGGAACTTTTAAATGTTCTAATGCAGACATATGAGAGGAAAATGGATATGTAACTTCATGCTATGTTTTAAATTTATAGATACAGCCATTCATCATAAAAAAAAAAAAAAACAGAAGAAGAATGAATGAAACGGTCCATTGTTAGCAAAAGAAAATATCTTTTTGTGAAGTTTTTACTCTCAGTAAATTCCAACTGCAGAGCTACCATTTGAAAGGCCCATCCATCTTTAGAGAAGGCACAACCTTATCGTCATAGAGATTAGCCTGCAACTTAAACATGATTCATTGGCCAACCCTTCTGAGAAGGCAGCGTCTTGACCCAGACACAGATAATCATAAAACGTTTTCTGACTTGAATCACATGGATTGAAAGTCTATGTCTTTTCTCTTTAAATATGAATTAGAAATTATTTCCTTTGTGAAAGGGTTGAATTAAATAGCAAAAGAAGTTAGAGGAAAAGAGTTTGTAAATAGAATACAAAGGCATTGTATCTTGAAGGTTAAAAAAGTCACAAGTTTTTCTATACTCTCCAAATTACCTATTTTACCTACATCTTACTAGAAAGTATATACTTTTGATTCCAATTTTTTTTAGGTATTCTAAATCCCATTCCCAAGACTAACCTTCTCTACATCAGTGATAATACTTGGGAGATGTTTATTACCCTATGTTGTCTTGTTTATATAAACTACTTTTTACAGAAAATAATTTGAGTATCTTCTGTGTGTAAAAACCATGTGCTAAGTGTGGAGCTGTGAAGATGTGTGAGAAACAGTGTCAGTCCCCAGTGGATGGCTAGTGAGAACATGAGAACAATTAAAAATGACCACCTCATTTCATGTCTCAATCAAGACGTGAGAGCAATCAAATAGATTACAAATGGCAAAATGCACTCAATACTTGAATGAAAGTAAAATCTAAATACTATTGGAACATCTGTGCTTTTTTGATGCACAGTTTACATTTTCTTCTCTCACCGTATCTTAATTTGGTAAATCCCAATTATCTAAACAATAAAAAATTGAGAGAGAGAGAGAGAGAGAGGATTCTGGAAGGTGGCAGATCTGGATTTGAACACAAAACCTGAACCTTATTAACTAATTGACCTTGAGCAAGTTCCTTTTTTTCTGAGCTTTAATTTCCTCATTTATAAAACTTTCATGATATGAAATAATATCATCTTGGCTGTGTTTATGGTAATTTAAAGACAATCTATGCAAGGGTTGAGAAAACTGTCTGACAAGTACTAGGCTCTAAACAAATTGCTGGTTTCCATTTTTCTTTCCCTCTCCCCAGAGCATTTCAAATCCACGGCCTATCAGATTCTTTTTCTGCCAGAAATGTAGCCTAAAGCAGCTCCTTGCCAGGAAATTGTGAAGACCATTGCCAGCACAGTTTCTCACCTGCCATTCTCCCTGGGTCACTGCATCTTCTACCTTGATCACCTGTGGATGCTCACAACACTTTAGTCCAAATACAGAAATCCTCTCCCTCTTCTTGACCGTCCATCACATGCTGGTCTAAATGACCCCACGTTTCTGTTCTCCTCCCTTTTCCCCCTCTTTTCTTCTCTACACACTCAAATAAATTTGCTCACTGTTTTTTCCTTGGCAGCATTCTCCTTAATCCAAAACTAAGTACTTTTCCTAATATTTGTCTTACTCCTGCCCTTACTATTATCATTATCTTAAAATCAGGGAATCAAGCCCTTTAATCTCTCCTTGAAAATTATAACTGCCCCGTAGAGCCCTCCCTGAAATTAGAGTTGGCAACAAATTCCTGAACTGAATTTGAGACTATCAGGACCTAGCCACATAATGCATGCTCTCCCTTGATGTATAAAATGTTAAAAATTCATATATTCATTCAACAATTTTACAGTGACTACTACATGACAGGCTTTGTTCTAAGCATAGGAGACATACTGCTGAGCAAAAAGTCCTATTCTCATGCAGAGAGAGGAGAGACACAGAAACAGCAGAGTAAAGAAATATATAAATAAGTACTATGAGGAAATATAAAGCAAGGCAAGGGAAGAATGATTAAAGACTTGTCTGATAAAGAGACACATGAGTAAAAATATAAAAGAAGTAAGTAAGCAAGACATTCTGACATTTGTGGGAAGAGAATTTGAGAAGAGAGAACAGCAATGCAAAAGCTGAAAAGCAGGGGTTTGCTTGAGAGCGGCTAGATCTGAGTGAGTCAGCGGAAAAGTGTAGACATAAAGCAAGAGCTAGCTCAGGACCTACCTGATGGGAAATAGTGACAATCTGGGGTGTTATTGAGAGAGGAGGGATCCATTAGAGGCATTTGAACAGAGAAGTGACACATGACTTTTCTTTATGCGAAAAAATTGAAGAAGATGTAGGATACGAATTCCGAATCTCCTAATGGACTCCACTGAAGTAGACCAACATTTTTGAAGCTTGATTTCTTCCTTTAGAAAATAGGGATAATAATAAATTTTATGTCAAATTGGGAAAATGAAATAAAGACTTACCAAAATACCTAACATATGGCAAACACTTAATTAAAAGTGCTAAACATTATTTCATTTGCATTTGTTAACATCAGCTTTATCTTTCTCTATAAAAATATTTTTCTTGGGCTCACATCTAAACAACTGTGGAAACTTTGGATAGATCTAAAAGATATCCACTTCATTATGCTGTAGATAGTAAGCCCTCCGTATCCATGGGTTTCCCATCAGTGGATTTAACCAACTGAGGATTGAAGATATTCAGGAAAAAAAAATCATATGCACTTTTTTTCTTGTCAACATTTCCTAAATAATATAGCATAACAGCTACTTATATAGCATTTACATTGTATTAGGTATTATAAGTAATCTAAAGATGATTTAAAATATACAGGAAGATGTGCATAGGTTATATGTAAGTGCTGCACCATTTTATATAAGGACTTGAGAATCCATGGAATTTAGTATCTGCGAGGAGTCCTGGAACCAATCCCCCATGGATACAGAGAGAACTGTACATGCAATCTTAAGCAGAAATCAAAAAATGTTTAAATTTAAGGCAAAGCAGAAAAACTGGGTATAATTCTCACTTCTCGTGAATGGTGACTGGACTGTTTTATGTGGCTTGATAGTCACCTCAAGGCATGTCATTATGTATGTTTTTTATTGTAAATACATTCATGAACATATTTAAGGAAAACAGATACGTAGAATCTTTGCCTTCCTCATTAATTAGTTCTCAAATGATAGCCTTTTATTCAAAACATTATGTACAATTTTTTAAAACCACTCTTAAAAATATCTTAGAAGAAATTTGGACCTAAAGAAAAAGGAGAACATTGTATATAAAACCATTATAAACCTGCATGCTTTAAATCCACCTAATTTTTTTTTTACTGAAACTCTCAAGCATATAGTTTTTAAATGTCATTACAAGAATTCATTTATATAATGAGAAGCTATTTAATATTTTTAAAATTATTATTTAGTAAACAAAAGCAGGACATCAACCTAAACGCAGACAGAAACAGCTCACCATCAACCTAGAGTCTCTGATATTAAGGAGGGCCACGTGGGCAAGACATAAAGCTTTCCCTCTCTCACTTTTGCCGTGATGCCATGTGTGCCAGAGTGAAAAGTGTGAAGGACAAAGACTGTCCTCCCAAGGCTATTGTCCCTGTGAGGTGTGATAAATGTGGTGTCACCCATTGCTTTTGTCAGTCTCATACTTCACAATCTCTTATCTGTAACAAAGTGTGAGGGAAGATAATATAACTGTCCCTCTATTCTATATTGTTTGAACATCATTATCCAGAATCTCTCAAGAGAGCCTTCACTATTAGCAAAGTAACCATGGCATTTGCCTTATAGCCCGTGGGAAATGATTAAACTGTGTCTTCCTGTGGCTTATAAAAATCCCTGAAAGAAATTAATTCAGTAGTCTCATCCACCTATTTAAAATCCTGAAGCTCAAAGGATATGCGATCCTCTTTACTTCATATTCATTTTACAGTTAAAAAGAAATAATTTAGCACATTTCTCCACCAGGTATTTGCCTGAGCTTGGTGGTAACCTGTCTCCCTTTTGAGAAGACTGATTTTGGGGCAGGCCTGAGAAGCAGGGGCTGCTCCTTCCTCCTCTCCCCATTTATGTCAGGTAACGTTCCGTCTGTGGGTGCTCTGCCTCATGTCAGACACCTGCAAAACTCTTCTGAGGCATCTCCAGTCTCTTGCTGGACTCAGCACTTTCATTATTTTTCTCTGAAACTCTCTCCCCAATTGCCTATAGCAGTTGTTTCAAAACTATGTCGTTTGCCTTAAAGCTTTGAGACTGAAACCTTCCCATTTATTTTCAGCAAATTAAACACTTACTTGACAAATGAAATACTAAAGAAGTCCTCAGACATCCTCCACAGCCAGATTTGTAAATTTACCAGCATGCCTCCTCACCTCCTTCATTTCTTTGCACCACAAAGACTTCCCTTCCACTTGGGCTCATCAGTCCAGGGGCTCTGTGTGAAGGCAGAATTTTAAGATGCTTCACAATATTTTCTTCCCCAACCCTGCAGTCTCTAGGGATGTGAATATGATAGATTTTGCTCACATGATGAAGTTATATTATGGGACAGTTGACTTTAAGGAAAGGGGATTATCTCAATGGTTTAATGTAATAAAATGAACCCTTTAAAGCAGGGACTTTTCTTTGGCTAGTTGCATAACAGAAAAATCAAATATTCAAATATGAGAAGGATTCAGTGAACTATTGCTGACTCGAAGATGGAGGGGGCCACCTGGGATGGAATTTGGGTGGTCTCTAGAAACTGAGAGTGTTCCCCTGCTGACAGCCCTCAAGGAACTGGAACCTCAGTCCTATGACCACAAGGAACTGAACTCTGCCCACATGAAGAATGAGACTGGAAGTGGATTTTTTTTTCCCTCAAGGCTTCAGACAAGCTGGCTGACACCCTGCTCCAGCGGGGTCATCCCCTGAGCAGAAACCCAGTTGTGCCTACAGTGACGTAATGAATGAGTGTTTGAAGCTACTAAGTTTGTGACAATTTGTTACTCATAAGAAAACTCACACAATCTAGCTCCTTTCTTATCTCTTTTTAGGAATCTTTTTCATTAAATTATTTCCTATCTTCAATCTCTGCTTACTGCCCTATTCATACTGTCATCATTATTACCACCGTCACAACCACTTCTAACAGTGATGGAATGTGCTGGACATTATACTCTATACTTTACCTTGATTAGTTCCTTTACAGCTGTACAATCATAGAAGCCAGGGATCTTGTGAAAAATGCAGATTGTGGGTCTATAGGTCTGAATTGGGGCCTGAGATTCTAACAAACTCCTAGGTAACATCTCTGCTGCTGATTCAAAGCTGCATTCGTGGACATAATTCATGAAATTCAGCTAAAATTTGTAGTTGCATGACTAACCCTATGAACTAAGTAATTCTTCTTAGTCACCATTTTTATAAGTTATATAATAGTCATCAGTTGGTACTGACTTGACTTTGATTGAAGTATCTTGAGTACTTTGGTGTTTCTCAAAATATAACCTGAGAAGGGAACATGTAACCTAGAAAAACAACCAGGGCGCTGAATTCTGAATTCCACCCCCACCCTTGGATCACAATTATTGAAGACAGTGCTCAAGAATTTATATTTTTAGTAAGCTCCTGCCTCATCTAAATGTTTGTGTCCCCCTAAAAGTCATATGCTGAGAGTCTGTCTCCTAAGGTGATAGTATTAAGAGGTGGGGCCTTAGGGAGGTGACTAGGTCATGAGGGCAGAGCCTTTGTGAGTAGGATTAGTGCCTCCTTATTAAAGAGGCTCAAGGGAGCTCATTCACCCTCTGCCATGTGAAGACACAGCAAAATGATGGTGCCATCTATGAACTTGGAAGTGGGCCCTCAGCAGACACTGATCCTGGACGGTATAGCTTCAGAACTGTGAGAAATAAATTTCAGTTGTTTGTAAGCTACCCAGTTTTATAGCATTTTGTTACAGCAGCCTGAATAGACTAAGACATCTCCCTGATGAATCTTATGCTACTCAAAATCCGCTTTCTCTGCCTCACTGCTATTGATACTGTTGACAGAATAATTCTTTTTGAGGAAGACTGTGCCATGTGTATTGTAGAATGTTTAATAACATCCCTGGCCTCTACTCACTAGATGCCAATAACACCCCATTTCCTAGTTGTGGCAACCCAAAATGGCTCCAGACATTGTCACATGCCCCCTGGGAGGCCAAATCTCGTCTAATCGAGAACCACCGCTCTAAAGTTCAAAGATACTGAATTAGCCTTTAACTGGGCAAAGAATAACTAAAAGTGCATAGGTTAACACAGGATTCAATCACTCTTTTTCTATAAAAAAAATACAATAGAATAAATGTATAGCCATGAAAAAGTTATGAAAGTTATAGCATGATTTAACTCAATTAAAAAGATATAAGTAGAGCTTATTATTTTATTTTTAAGGGCAACTATTTTCAATATCTGCTTAATTAAGCTTTAATTTTGCAATGATTTACTGTTTAAATTGTAATGTTCTGGTTAGTACTCATTCTTTTTAAAGCTGGGTAGTTCTCTGTCTTTTTAAAAGTCTATAACTGTCTGACAGAAGTTATAATGAAAAAGAATTTTTTTTGTCTTCTTAACATTTCTCATCTCCTGAGCATTGCAGTACTTTGTCTTCCCAACCTGTATCCATTTTTTTCCACCCAGTTTATTAGTTCCTTGCTTCTGGGAAATATCTCTGCTGAATAGCATGTTACCCTTTTCTCTCCATAAGTAAGACACTGAAAAAAAGATCTGATTCTGAAACTTTCTACAAGCCTGTATAAATCCCTATCACTATTATGCTAGCATGTCTGTGTGTGTGTTTCAGTGAGGGAAAATTTATTCTGACAACCGTGCTTCTATATTATGTACCAATACTAATCTTCCTTTGAACTTATAATTTATACAGAAGTTTATTCTTAAGACAGTCCAGCAACTAAACAGATGTATGTCTGTGTCTATGTATAGCTTCAACTAGTCATTTTGCCATTCTTACCAGACACCATCCTTTCTTTTCCATCTGAGCATTTTTAGCACAATTTTAAGTTTAAAGTCCCTTAAAGGAGGATTTTAAATATATTGTTGACTCTTGAACAATGCAGGGGTTGAGGAGCTGACCCGCCTGTCAAAAATCGCTGTATAACTTTTGACTCCCCAAAGACTTCATTACTAATAGGCTACTGTTGGCCAGCAGCCTTACCGATAACATACACAGTTGATTAACATGTATTTTGTATGTTATATGTATTAGATATTGTATTATTACAACAAAATAAGCTAGAGAAAAGAAAATGTTATCACAAAAATTGTAAGAAAGAAAATATATCTACTGTTAATTAAGTGGAAGTGGATCATCATAAAGGTCTTCATCCTCATTGTCTTCATATTGAAGAGGCTGAGGAGGAGGAGGAAGAGGAGAGGTTGGTCTTGCTGTCTCAGGGGTGGTAGAGACAAAAGAGAATCCACATATAAGTGAACCCATACAGTTCAAACCTATGTTGTTCAAAGGTCAACTGTATACATATTGGCCCCCTGGCCATCGATCTCTAGTAATTGGTAATCTAGTCTGTGTCATATATGCCATTCTAGGTGATTCTGGTATATTAACTCATTTGTAATTAAGTCTCCCCTAGCTACTGCTAATTTCTTAGATCCAGAGACCATTCTGGAAGAAATGATTTACTAACTAGGGCTGTAGTAGTTCTGTTAAAGCTGGCCAGAACACTGCTCATTCATTCTCATGGTAGTCACTTAGCTTTTGTTCAAGGAGGCAATATCACAAAGTGGCGTAAGAACATAATCTTTAGAATGGGACAACATGGGTTTGATTCTAGCTTTGTGACACCACTTTGCCAAATAAATCAAATTCTCTAAATCTTAGTTTTTTCTTTCATAAAAGGATATGAGCCAATCTTATAGATTTCTTGTGAAGACTAAATATTAATAAGATATGTAAAGTGCTTACTTAGCACAGGAGTAGGTCCATGGAAAACATTCAATTCATAGTGTCTAGTGTATTATTATTTTACTTCTTTTAAACTAAGTGATAGTTTATCTATTGTCTGGCTATAAGTTTTTCTTAATTTTAGATAGACATAAAGGCATGTCTAGATCAGAAGTTTGTTTGCTTATTTGTATTAACATATAGATAACATAAATTTACATTTATCTCTAAGTCACTTGTTAAAATATTTTGTCTGCTTTTTATGAAGCACAGCTGAGACCTGTCTCTGCAATGGCCCTTTGCTAACTAAGGAAAAAACAGGCCTGATTATTAACTGGGTATATTCACATGGTATAGAGTTTAAGGTACATATTCACGCTAAATATTTTCAGCATTACTATAGCCACAAAGAAGTCCACATATTTGGCATATAATGATTTAATATCAAGTAAAGAGCTAATGGCTTAGAGAAAGAGAAAGTATAGGAAATTTAATTCTATTTCTGTAGGTAGGATGTTTAATGACTTACAGTTCTTACTTTGTAACCTATCTGCTAGAAGTCAAACAAAAGAAATGAGACTCAGTTTGGTCTTATAAAGAGATTAGTTTTCAGTAACTCACTACAAAGTGCAAAAGGTTATACTCAATAAAGTTCTAATAAGCACAATATTGTAGGTGACTCATTCAGACTTTGAAATCTGTTCAAGCTCTTGCAAAACAATAATTACCTATGTATTTCCTAAAGAAAAAAGTCAAGAATTGCAGTAGCATTGAGTTAATAAAATATTTCAAACTTTTTTCATGACTTTTTAAATTTAGGGCAACTCAATAACCTTCATGTTTGCGACAGAATTTTTCTTGTTTTGTTCCTCCCCACCCTATAATGGGACTAAAACTATCTGTACTTTTAATTAAATTATATTTATAATGTGCTCATACCTTATAATAAAGCCAGTTCAGAGTATCTCTGTGCATAACTCATTGAATTTGTTTTTATAGTGTTTTTTTCAACAATAGAAGAAATAAACACTTTTTAATGACAATTCTGATTTCTTTTAAATCTAAGAATATGTGGCAATTGAAACAATTTTAAGACATTTTCTAAAATTAACCAAATTAAATAATATTCCATCTATTGCCTGTAAATTTCTTAAAAGAATTCCCAGTTTATAATCCAGTGGGAGGAGAAAATTAGACAAGTCAGGAGGGCTTCATCTCTCAGCAGCGAAAGACCTTGTATAAAATTACTCTTGTTTTGTTCTATGTGGAGAAAGAATCAGAGCTTCTAGAAATCAGTTAATGAAACTTGGATTTAGATCTAAATCATGTTTTGCTTATTGGTAACATCTGGGCTGTTTTAAAGAGGGAGATGATCAGTCCTTTTAAAATAATGAAGATGGCATTTGTTAATGGGCACAAAGATATAGTTAGATTGTTAGATAAGGTGAACAATATTTGACAGTACAACAAAGGGACTATAATCAACACTCCATTAGGATATACTTCAAAATAACTAAAAGAGTGGAATTGGAATTATAAACACCTGAGGTGATAGAGATCTCAATTACCCTGATTTGATTAATTTACATTGTATGCCTGTGCCAAAACATCATGTGTACCCTATAAAGATATGCAACTATTATGTCCCATAAAAATTTAAAATTAAAAAAATTACAAATAAGCTTGAGGTACTCTAAATATTACTAGGCCTCAGAAGAACTGGTCTGGGGAAGTGATATTCAGGCTACTCTCTATTTCTTGGGGCTTCTGTGTGGTCACTTACCTAGATCTTACTGCATAGACCCAACTTGGCACCCAACATTAACTCTACTATTTATCATGACCTCTCAGTTCAAGCACTTTACAGTGACTTAGTCCCTCATTGTCCTAATTCTAAAGTCCTGAGACATAAATTTGATTAGTGTCATATATCTATTTCAGACCAGGTGTTGGTTATCTTGGCAGATGAATTAGAGACTTGGTATATAAGGATACTATTATGATTGGAATAGACAATAAATTATTCAGAATGTGTAACTGATTCTGGTAAATGGACTAAGCACTGAATTGAGAGCTAAGAAATCTGAGTTCTGTTTGTGATTATGGCACTACCTAGTTGTAATGTCTTCCGTTCTGTAAAAGATGAAATTGAAAGAGTTGTTCTCTAGCATTCTACTTACCCTGACGTTCTATGACCCTTCATTTTACAGTGTGTTTATGACATGCTACAATTCCTAAAGTTACTGATTCTTTTACATTGACTCTGTTGTATGTAGACTGATTTCATATGGCAATTCTAGAACTGAAACTCATCAACAGTATGTTTTGCACATCTCACTGTGGAGTGGCTTATTCCTGGGAGTGCTTTCTGTGTACTGTTAATCTATGATGCCTGAATTTTTGTTTAGAGCTGATGTAGAAGATGATAAAGAAGGAGGCAGGTCATAGATAAATTCAGGACCTCTAAATGAGAGTGCAATTCAGTGAAGTACCCAAGACTCTATTAGAGGGTTTGTTGTTACCTTTAAAGAACACAGAGTAAATGTTCAATATTTACATTTTGCTAAATTGATAAGACCTTATTAATGTAATTATTACTTATATTGTCATATTAGTAAGATTTATTATAACTAATTCAACAACATTTTGTATGTATGAATACTATTTTGAACATAGAAATAGCCCTGGGAATTTTTTGTTATTAAAATGGGATTAAAATTGAATAACTTCCTATTCTTTTTTAAAAAGACAATGCTGTTCTGTTTGGAAGAAAGGAAAATTTGAGCATTTGGGAGTTAGTTGTGATTTAAAAGTCAGAATAGGGATCTACAGCTGGGGAGGAGAAATTAAATAGAAAGCAACAGATATAAAATAATAAAAATAGTGAAATTAAGAAAAATATATAATCCAAATCACTTAAAAGCAAAATTATCATAGATTGTGCAAGCTCCTAAACACTTTAGAGAACATTTAGTTCAACTTGGACCTACTAAGGAAATCAAACCTTAGATTTAGAATACAGATTTTAAAAATTTCTTTTAAATCTTTTAATAAATAGATAGGTTGTTTTAAGACTTGCTGTTGAAAAAGTTTTTTTTTTTTCCTTAAATAAATGCATTCTTTCTAGGTAAATCTGGCCAAGCTGAAACTTTAAACCAAACAGAAGAAAGACCCAAATTTCTTACTTGATAAATGGAAATAATGGTAATGTACAGCTACAGTCATTAGTGGTAACATTTTATAAATTGCAGAAAATTAAGTTCTTTTAGTTTTTTTTTTTACATTTACAAAAAAGACTACATTTTACAAAAGAAAAGACTTTTAAGATATAGTGGTTCAGAATGCAATAAAAGAAGTAAGAGGACTTTATAATGTTAACTTGAGGAAACAAAAATCTCTTAATAAATGACAGTAGATCAGAACATAAGGAAAAAAAGGTCAGCATCGCCTTTGGTGTCACTGCTGGGTTGCAAATGGCAATATCAGAGTTGAAGATAGTACACTGTGTGTTCTCTGTTGGTAACTAGGCAGAACCAAGTTAATCAGATTTTCATTGGTTATGAAAAAAGGTTTGCTCTGTCTGGATTGCCTTTCCTTCCTTTGGAAATGAAGAGGGAAATTTCTAAGGAGACAGTAGGAGCAGGCAGACTTCTAACACCCTGGGGTAAGATATTTATCTTTTCCACCTCTCAGTTGCCTTATCTATAAAAGCACAATAGCATGTACCTTGAAGATTTTTATGGGGATTAAAGGAGATAATAAAAAATGTATGTCCTAATGCCTTACATATAGTAATTATTATTTTTACCATTCATAGTAACAATATATGTATTGATTGAGTTATATAATGTTAGAAAATACTGAGGAAAAATTGTTTTTACATACAGGTAAAATTGCAACATTGTCATAGTAGCTGCAAAAAGATAAAGAAAGCTCTGATGTTTCATAAAATCAAAGCTTAGAAACATTTCATAATACTAAAGGGCTTCTTTTTTTTTAATAAAAGATCAATAGTCCACTAGCTCTGAAAAATGAAGCAAATGTTTTTCTCTTTGAGAAAATTTCCTAAGTGTGTAATTTGTGTTGTGTGGTGTTTCCTATGATTGAAGAATTGTTCCCTTAACCTGTAAGGAAACATGCTCTTCCTTTATTCATGAAAGAGGCATTTTCATCTTCAGCTGGGTTAACAGTGTGTTGTAGGTTGTCTGCCAATGGAATACGGTTGTCTGCCAATGGAATACGGTTGTCAGCCTTCAAAGTAGAACTCAGTTGACCAGCCCTAGGAAGCCAGCTTCTTCAAGGCATATGATATGGTCACAAATAAGCCAATTTTTTTCTGTTGCATTGACACACAGGGATATACAGAAGTTAAAAGCAACCCTAGAATCTACTGAATTTGAACCTACCCTTTCGTATTAAGGTTAGTTATTAGAGATGAAAAAATGTGCGTTAGGAAACCAATACTTTTGTAGTTTATTTTTCTTTGCCTTCTGAGGTCAAGAAAAGTGGTTTTGAAAATCTATTTTGTCTCATCTTTGCTAAGAAGAACCAAGTAAAAGATCTTTGGGAGCTATTTTGTTTGTTATTCTATTCTTGTTTGCTTGAGTTGTGTTGTTGTTTTTAACAATGGAGATCATTCCCCTGTACTCCTTCTCAAATATGATTCTTCATGGGAAAATATCCCCAATGAACCTATTCTGACAATGGAACTATAGGTAATGTCCACCTGCTCAAAAGTACAGCAAAGTTCCAATGTGTAAGGACTACTGGAAGGACATAAGGTTCTACTCCACCTCCTTTTCCTCCCTAAAACATGAATTGCCTGATCACATTGAGTTTCTAAATTTTAGACCCAGTCCCTTCCCCTAGGGGCTCATGTTAGAACATGATAGCAAATATATTAGATCTGCAATAAGACTGTATATATGAATAAAGATATTTTTTGAAAGCCATAATTCGCCAGTTATATTTTATTTTTAATATTGTGTGCTAAGTTCTCAGACTTTTAGGAATATAGGTAAAAGGTAAATATATGGGAGGAGAAGAAATGAGGAAGATAAGCATTCTCTTTTCTATTTTGCATAAGCATTGTAAGATTCCTGGCATTTTTATTGTCTCCAGCATTACATATGTTTTCCCAGGATAACACTTTCCCTGGTATTTTTCCTTTAGTTTCTCCAAGTGAGAATAGAAATCTCAAAAGGAATGCTGAGATGATTTATAGGTGTCACCACACCTCTGGTGTAAAAATATTGTCTTCTGTGATATACCATTTAGGTCTATTTTATTATTTTATAACTTGTCAGGAAATTGCTGGAGTTTGACTCTTATTATGATTGCATACTCATGTGAGAACTCATTGATAATCATAGAAAGAAACTCACAACATAAATTAAGGCAAAAAGCAATCTTAAACCTGTCATTCAGGATTCAGAACACAGAGGAGAGAAAAAATCCTTCCCTGAGATACATTGCAGACCTCCCTTCACCAATGTCATTTACTATTACCGTTTTAGTCCATTGTATTTCTCTCACTTGGGAGAATGAAATAAGTCCTCAAGCACACAGTCAGCAGTTACAATAAAAAGGAGAATTTATTTGGAGAGGAGATGACTGTCTTTCATGGTAGGTCCCCTGAAAGTCATACAATCTGTTCTCAACTCTGACGGGGAATAGCTGTGCAGTATTGGACACAAGTCTTCCCTGCAAGCCACAGTGTCCTCAGCTGTGTGTCTAATATAATACCTTTCCTACTTATTCATAAATTTTATGTGGATCAATGAGATAATATGTGAAAATGTATGAAAACTGAAAATTCCATATACATATGGAATCCCCTAGCCCCGTTCTAAAAAGTTAATAACATTTGAGAAAACGTTATACAACACAATAGAATAAACATAATTAATAAAATCTCTTGTAAATAATATTGCCTCAGTTTTAATTATCCATCTCATTTGCTTCCAGTATATCAATTTATAATAAGATTATGATTGTAGAGCTAGAGAATATTCCATGAATATTTATTAGGTTATTTCTGGATGCAGCTACCTAGCCCTAAAATGTTAATACTTGGACACCATGGAAGTGGTAAAGCATTGATTCCATGTCTGAGGCGAATGGTGTTTAACAGGTGCTCACTGAATAAAAGTTTGCATGCATATTCATATATACATTTGTTATAAACTATTGATATAAAAATGTATAGCATATAACTTATAAATAATAAAAAACATGCAATAATCTTTACTATAAATTCCATATGGCCAATTGATTTTAACAGAATGCTTTCATTTGTGTAATATATCTGTAGTCAATCTATAGCTATGATTGACAGATGAGTGTTGTTATGACAAGAAAGTTGGTTGATTTTTTTTTTTTTTTTTAGTCAACAATAAGATAAAAGTGAAACATCAACACCTATGTTGGAATGTTATTCAGTCATTAGTGGTCAGTGATGACTATTTTCTCTGGTAAATTGGTAATAGTCTTAGAATACTAGAAGAATATTTTGTCAATTTTTATACTACTTACAACATAATGACTATAGATAAAAAACACTTTTGTACTTTTAAATTTAATTTCCATTATTAACGTTTTCTCTGCTATCTTAATTTTAACAACCAATGAAATAATAAACCAAGCCCAGATTTGTAGCATCTGCCAGTTTCAATGGTGTAAGATTCTCACCATGACTGACATCAAGGTACTCATATGACCTCATTAAATGCAGAGTTGTGTAAAGACGCATTGTAGTACACCATTAAATAATATTTCCACCATAAAGATACAATAAACTTAACCTCAAGAGCTTAGATAACAGTAGATGATAGTAGGATGTAGTAAAATATTTAAGCAATGAGTTTGAATATTTATTATATTTGTTTTTAAAATAATTTAAGTGTAAGTTTATATAGTTTAATTCTTAATAATGGCTGTGATTAACAAACAACTGGTCAAAATATTCCAGAAGATTTCTAAATTGGCTCCCATAAGCTAGTACAAACCAATTCCTTCATACCATCAGTCCCAGGTTATGGTACCATATGACAATGAAGTAAAAAATGGTTGAAACTAATAATGCTCACTTTCCACCCACCTCTATATCCTTATAATACCTCATGGATTTTCTACTGATACCTTTACATGTTCACGACAGTTTTTACCAGGAAACTTGAGACCCTAAGGCCACACAATATTCAGAGAAGGATATTTCTCAGGAATTTCCCTAATCCCAGTGGGTGAATAATTTTCATTACAAAGACAGATTTTATTAAAGTAAAAAATGGCTAGCTAAGAAGATTTATTATGTTCTTCTACAGACATGCAGGTTTCTCCAAAGAAATACCAAATATAGCAGCCTTATAGATGTTTCCTTTGTACTAGATAATCTCAAATCTTGGTGCAATGAAATAGTCATTTTATCTGCTAAAAATATTCCAAGAGGCTTCTGGGTATGCTTTCTACATCCTTACGTATTCTTCTTCTTGTAATTTATTTTATTAAATTGTACTTCTACCCACCAGTTAGAAAAACAAGAAAGTTGGATGTCATACTAGGTTTCTCTTTTTTCTTCACTCTTCACAATTTATAAGTTACCAAGATCTAGTGTTTCTTCTTCCCAAACCTCACTGTATCTAAAGTGCTGAAACAATGCCCAGACCTATTAAGCCGTCAATAACTCTTTTAATGAGTGTGTCATTCAGTGCTGGGGAGTCCCCAACCTCCAGGCGCAGCCCAATACCAGTCAGCAGCCTGCTAGGGACGGGACCTCAGAGCTCTGCTGCTCCCCACTACCAACCGTCTGTGGAGAAATTGTCTTCCATGAAACCAGTCCCTGGTGCCAAAAAGGTTGGGGACCAGTGATTCAGGGAGTTGACTTAGGCACAGGCAAAAAACCCAAACATGTTTTTTGACTTCACAAGCTCATATTTTTGTCTTAACTTCCTACAGGGGTATAGACCTAGTTCTTTGGGAAAAATTTAAAATGAGAAGTCTCAAAAACATTAGAGAGAATGATTGTTATATGCCTGATGCCTTTGGCCTTGTAGGTGTATCATCAAAAAACATTTTGAAATAGATTTTAATTGTTTTTTTCTTTGATTTCTTTGATTTATTTATTTATTTGATTTATTTGCTTATATAATACATACTAGACTAGAATGAGTGATGTTTGGGACTAAATAATTCAGTGCCAGTGTGACAGTATGACTCATTAATCTAAGAGCAAAATTATTAACTTACTCACCATCACAGGCTTCATTGCTATACAGTACATAACATCCCCAAACAAGGTATTACTGTCAAGTTCCATGCACTAAGTGCTGAAATATTTCTTTTTTTTACTGGCTGTTTATTTTTTGAGAGGAGTTTAAGGGGGAAAAGCCACTCAGAAACTCTCTAAAGCAGTGATTCATACATTTTTGTTTGTCATAGTCCCCAGTGAAAATCTTATAAAGGTCTAGATCTCTCTCCCTAGAAAAATGTATACCCACATATAACACACAATTTTGCATGGGATTTCAGGAAGTCTACAGATTAAAAAATCAATGCTCCAGAGAAACTTAGTTTGGGCAAACTTTAGTAAATAAAAGTAATTAACATTAAGTCAGGGAAAGGTTAATTCAATCCTTGGACAAGAATATCCCAGACCTTAGAAGAAACATGTTCCTGCTCAGTGAACAAGAATAACACCTGGAAAGGCAGAGAAGTAAGGACAGAGTCCAGGGTCACGAACACATTTGCCTCGCCAGAGCTTTCCTAGGGCCTTCCTTGATTGCAGTTCTCAGATTTCATTAAGGGTAGAATGAACTGTAAAGATCTGCAGTGCAGATCCCAGAAAAGAACTGCGTCCTGCTCTATCCAGGGGATGGACATGCCTGAAGCTCTGATTCAGGCAGGGGGAGGGGAGCAAGGGCAATATATGTAACCTAAACTTTTGTACCCCCATAATATGCTGAAATAACAAAAAAAAAAAAAAGAACTGCATCCTGACTGATTTGCAGTGAAATGGGAACTATAAAGTCTCCTTACTTAAGATTTCTCTTTTACCACATGTATAAAAAATAAATGTTAGAATTGTGCTCAGAATGCTATAAGCATATTTAGCATCCCAAGGACATGAGCATATCACTTGCATTTTGCCTCTGTGGTTTATATTGTCCCCTGAACATTTCAATATAATTAGAGCCTTGGTATGTGCAGTAGGGAGATGCATAATTACTTTATAATGAACAGAAAGCTAGTGGAAGCTTATAAAATGGCCATTTATGTTCTTATTATATCCCTACTGTTATTATCATATTCACAGTGAACATCAGGGAAATGTGTAATAAGAAACTAAACTCCAAAATAGTCAAACAGTGCACTAAGATTTCACATGTTCAGCAAATACATCTTAGAAACATTATTTAAATTTTTGAATTATTAAGGTAAGTGTGTTATTTGTTTAAAGTCATTATATGTTTACAATGGTCAAAGAAGTGATACTAAGGATGCAATTTCCTCTAAACAAATCTGGAATATAAAAATCTTCATATTTACATTAAGATTGACTTAGACTTATATACATATACCTATCTATTTTACATATATATATTTCTTTTCAACTTGTGTATATAAAGGAATTTGGAGAATTAGAAAAACTTTGAAGATAAAATTACCCAAATAATGCAATTTTTGCCTTAAATATCCAATTAAGAAAAGATATATTTTCTTTATATGCAATCCCAGTAATTGCTGCAATTCTTCTCTTGATTATGTATAGATACACTCATAATTACTTCTGCCAATTTTTTAAACTAAAGTATAAGTAATACTTCACCAATTGTTAGAAAAGAATTTTATGAAGCTGATTCATAAAATGGCTGTGTATTAATTATACGTATCAGACATGCAAATGTGAAATAAAATAATGAATAAATGAAAATATCTGAATAATGCAAACTAAGAAAGGCTTTTGTGGGGAACAAAATTCAAGGGAGAGAGGCTTTGCAATAAAGAAAAGAAAAAAATTAAAAAAAAAAACCCTTGTAATTATACAGATAATCACCTCAATTATTTAGTTCATTTAGTTGGTTAAGAGTTATAGCATTCTATAAAAAGAGGTCCCTTAATTTTGTCCTATTGCTTTATTTTCCATTTATGAAATAGAATACATTATTCTTTGGCTTGAGAAGACCAATGACATTTGACAATATATTGAGAAACAAAAATGAGAGATCTAAAGTCTTTAGCAATTAGTGTTTTTTATCTCAAAGAAAAAGATTCTGTGATTTTCTATAAACAAACAAACTACCCAAATGGAGTGTGCAGAAGGAAAACGGAAGAGCAAGGTTATGAGTTGTGTTTGATGGTTTGAGAATTACTGGAGATAAATATTTTCTTAAATCATAAATGTTCTCAGACCACACGTGGTGGCTTTGCTATGTGTCAACTTCACTAGGCTGAGCGACATTTCCCAGAATTCCGCTGTGTTTCCAGTCAGGGTGGGCCAGAAGGAGGATGACTGTGTGACTCATGGAGGACAGAAGTGAAGCAGCAACTATTTTGTCATCCAGACTTCTTGTCAGTTAAATGCTTACTCTCATTGGAGTGAGGCTGCATCAAGTCCTGTAATTCTTTCTTCACCTGGATCCTCCTTTAGCTTCTCTGACTCCTAGATTCAATGACAATGGACTTCAGTGTCTGTAGGTCGCCAATATCTTCAAGGTCTGAGCCAGCAAGAGCTGACATGGCTTCTCGTTGGTTCTCATAGGCTCAAACTCACACCTGTGAGCTTATTCTTGCTCCCTCCTATTTTATATCCACCGTCCCCTCTCCATTTCCTGCCCTGCAAACTTTAAGCCCAAGCGAAGCATAAAGACAGACAACAGAAACCGCTTATCCAGTTCTCATAATTGGATAATGTCAAATCTATATAAAAAAATTCCTTCATATATAAATATATATTCTAGCAGTTCTGCTTGTATGATTCAAACCTGACTGATAGACTAAACATCTTATCAGCATTAGAACTTCTTATGTTTTTCTAATTTTAAAATCATTGTTTCATAAACATAAATAATTGTTTGCTTGTATTGTCACTATCCTAATAATACTTTATGGTTATCTCATTGGGTATATTCTTGTTTGCAAAAGTATGCATTCACACTGTTAAATATTTTCTATGGAGTCTGGAATTTAGAGTTGGGTTAATAATTGTGACATTATAGTCTCAAAAAGCAAAATGTAAGTTTCAACCTATTTAAGTTTAGGAGAAATATATTTAACTGATGAAAAACAAACAGTTTCACTTTCCAAAGAAAAATAAGAAGGAAAGTAAATTTTTAAGATGAAATTTTGGCCAACTCATAATAACTAAATTAAAAGTCTGAAAACTTGGGTATACCATAAAAATAAGACCACATGGAATTTCTGAGCTAGTTTTTTTTAAAAAGACTTTTTCTTTTCTATGCAAAGAAATGGAAGTTTTTATGTACTCAGTTGTACATTGTAATAATACTCAAAGGAAGCACCTTTTAATGCAAGTTTTATCTCTAGTTCTTCATCCCTTGGGAAAAACTCCCCATCATAGTATCAAGCTATAACTAGAAACAGTTGTCAGCATGTGGGCAAACTGGTAAATATTAGCCAAGCCAAAAGGGAAAAATCCTTCCAATTGTTCTTAGAGGAAAGTAAAGATATTACTCCCTACTTGGGCATAAGAATTAGAATAAACTAGTTATAATGAGAGGAAGACAAAATATTGGCTCCCAAATATGTCCACATTCTCATTCCCCAAATCTGTGAATATATTATGTTATGTGACAAGAGAGAATTAAGGTTGCAGATGGAATTAAAATTGCTAATTAGCTGATTTTAAAATGAGGAGATTGGCGTGGATAATGTGAGTGGGCTCAATGTAATCACGAGGGTCCTTAAACGGGAAGAGGGAAGCAGAAGAGTCAGAACCAGAGAGAGCATCATGAGAAGGAAAGGACCATCCAGTGCTGGTGGAAGGGGCCACTGGCCAAGGAATGTAGGCAGCATCTAGAAGCTACAATAGGCAAGGAAATGGATTCTCCGCTAGAGCCTCCCTAAGGAACAGAATCTTGCTGGTATGTTTGATTTTAGCCAGTGAGACCCATTTCGGACTTCTGACCTCCGGAATTGTCGTATAATAAATTTGTGTTGTTTTAAGCCACTAACTTAGTAGTAATTTTCCAACAGTAATAGGAACCTAATATACATGATATCAGAACAAAATGCATGATTGAAGTCAGCAGCTTCCAAACAATATATTTGTGCTCCCATCAGCCTTATCGACCCTACTGAATGTGAAGAGAGAAAATAGGGGTAAATAAGCAGTTGAATGAAATTCACTTAAGGGTGAATGTTCCCATATTGAGAAAATCACAAGAAAATTGTATATTCCCAGGTTTCTAGCTTTTATAAAATAAAAAGAAAAAAAAATGTTTTAATGAAAAAAAAAAGAGATTTAAATTAACATGTGCAACACTAACTTACATCTCCATGTCCCCCACTGCACTATATTCTTTGATGTGAAGTTCATTTCAGCTCAATGTAGATTAAATCAAATAGTGACATTCCCAACTGGACCACCAGATGGAATCACTTTTTAATTAACTTTTCAACCAGAATACAGATGTGCTTCTTCTGATCATTATCAAGAAATCATTTGCTTTCAGCAAAATGAGAAGCCCTGGTGACAGGTTGTAACTTAGAATGATTGATCACATCATGAGATCATTAACCTTAAAATGCTTTAATCATTTATTGACCAAACAAAGGAAAAGTTTATAAACCAGTATTAACTATATCTACAGCACATTATGGTGCACCTTTTGGGAGGTTAAATTTTTTTAAAATTTACATGTTAAAATAATGATCTATATGTGTATACTATATTATTAACTTCCAAAAATATCACATGCCTTCTGAATTTAATCTTCCATACATTAATAAAAGCATATGCCATCACAAAAAAAGAACTTATACTACTGCCACTTTTTATTCTTCATCACCATCAAATAACTCAAATTCATATTTGATGATTTAAGAATAATAAATAAGGTTCCAACTTTCCAGACTTTTACACTTTGAAAAAGAAACCAACATGAATAATTTATCCTTAAGTAAAAACAAAATTAAATGAATATAAATGAGATATAACAGCTAATTAAAAATTATCTAGAAAGGATGAAACAACTGACATAACGTTTAGTTGCTCTAATGTTTACTTTGGTTCTTTTCAGGGTATAACTATTAACTGTAGTAACTAGTATTGTAGCAATTAATAACACCAGTAATAGAAAGAAGCTTTTCATGATATTTAAATACCTTTTATTTGCATATTCCAAACTTTATAAGTGAAAGTCAACATGTAAAATATTTCTATTGTTATCAGTTATTGAGTTACTATAATATGTTCAGTATGAAAGAAAAAAAACAAGAGGCATCTATCTCAGAAAAGTTTCAGGCTGTAAGAGGATACAAGGCAGGTGATTCAGGAGGTCAGAACCAAGCCCAGATTATTTGGTGTATCTTTTCAGGTGTCAAGGTGGACAGCATTTCATTATCCACTTCATCTTCACTCATAAAAGTCACAGCATGTCTACTAACCTAGGTATAAAATGTTCACTAAATGAATTGAACTTGCAGTTTAGGCTTCTGTCCTTCAAGTGTAATAATTTATCTACCAAGGGAAATTGGGATTCTTCTTCCAGCTCCCTGGGTGATCATGGAAAAGACACTCAGGCATTCTGCATCTCAGTTTATCAATCAGAGAAACTAGTAATTTCCAAAGTGTAATTAGTACCTAAGCTCCCTTCTTTTTTATGAAAAATCTCCCTTATGGAAATCCAGTTCTTAAATCTGATAATAGTAGAATGTCCTTGACTGAACTGGCGCTGGGATGGAAAGCCTAAACCCCACTCACATTGTCCCATTCCCTTACATGCAGCCAGCTGAGGTGCCTCAGAACCCAGATTGAACACAACTGCAGTCCCCCAGCCCAGCCCAGCCAAGCTTGTCCTGTCTGAATGCAACTTTTTGGAGTTATCAAGAAAGCAGTAATGGTACCTCCAGCAGGGCCCATTGCCTTCCAGACTCCCTCATCCCTCAGCCAGGTGGCTGGCCAAGGAAATCTGGCCCTGGAAATATTTTTTTTTTTAATAAAAATGTTCTAGAAAGAGAAAACTAATGAAAAAATAAACAAATAAGTAGAGAAAGAAAATGCTGGCTATGAAAATGCATACAACTTCTAGCATTAATAATTCATATTTTATCATCTCTGTCTCTAGAATCTCAGCATGCATTTTTTTTACTATAACTAAACAGGAAAATTAAGTCATGAACTAAATAAATTGATTTCTGTGCAGACATGATTGCTCCAAAGTATCACTTTGACTCTATTAATAGGCTGGACTCAAACTCTTTCACTGTGAACCAGTGATATCTTAGTAGTTGTGATGAGGCATGCTAATGCTTCACTCCTTGGTGTAATAACTGCTCAGCCATTCTTTTGCCATGAGGACAAAATGACCATTTAGTTCAAAAGTCAGTTAATCAAACAAATGTAAAATAAATTCTAAAATGTCTATGATCTTATTGGTCAACAGAGCTCTTAAAATATATATATATATATATTGGAGTGGCAAGGTCTCTCTGTATTGCCCAGGCTTGTCTCGAACTCCTGGCCTCAAGCAATCCTCCCACCTTTGGCCTCCCAAAGTGCTAGGATTATAGGCATGACCTATCATGCCTGGCCAACAGAACTTTTAATTCATTTAAAATACTATTTTCTCAAGCTATGAAGGCAAAGTTGGACTAAGTTGTGTTTCTGTGTTAGTTCTATTCTTTTCAAAGAACTCCTACTTTTTCTTTTCAATATTTTCTGTTCCTGGGCTTATTAGCAACAAACAAAAAAGCACTTTTCTTAGGCAATGTTATCTTCAGCTTTCCTTAAACAGGTATTCCTAGGATGCAAAAAAGTGACATCCTTATTATGGATTCAAAATAGGTATGGGCAGAGGACCCAAAAGACAAGCTGGATTTAGCCCAATCACATTGCTAAATGTTCGTGATGTCCATATTTTCCCCAAAGTTCATCCAGAAACTCATTGGCACTAACTGTATACTAACACAATTTGGTGTTTGAGTGAAGTTCCTGGTTTTTTCCTAGTTTCATGGTGCTTCAAGTCTCTTCAGATGTAGGCTCTGGGCCTAATTTGTAGGTGAGACACTAAGACAATGCCAAGACATGGGAGAAGCAACCAGGGATCCTGAAGGTTGCACACATGTGATCTCCTTAGTTCCAGAAAGCGTGTTGATAATGAGTTTGTGTTTGCCAGTTTACTCAATGATCTTCTCTCCAGAGTCTAAGTTTGCAAACATTACTGATTTAACAAGGATTTAGAATGTATGAAGGGTTGAATTTAAGGAAAATATATCTCAATATCTATCAAGTTCCATTTCATCTTAAATGTGAATCCTTAAATCCATATAAGGCTTTAATATAACAAACATGGGCATCCCATTTCCACTCCATCTTCTTGTCTATGGCCAGCAAGTCTATGATGAAAGAAATTTAAAGCCTATTGGAAATTATTTCCATTTATTTTTCTTTTCACATACTGACCATCTTTCACTTGAGATATTTCTGCTTTTTCTTCAAATAACAAAATATCAGAATCTTAAACAAATTTACCTTAGAAACTTGAACATGAATAGTAAGTTTATATTAGAAACCTGATATAAAACACTTTATTCAAATTTTACTTTGTTACTCTCAGAACACATGAAAATTAGAATTAGGGTCCAAAAGATTTTTTTACTGTTCATTTTCTTAACTGATTTCTTTCTATACCATTATCTCTGTAGAGTAGAAGCTATATTGGTGCAGTAGAGAAAGCCCTGGAATAGAAATTAGACAAATAGTATAAAATCCTGGCTCCAGCTTTACTAGCTCTATAACTTTGGACAAAGCATTTTTCTACTCTGTGTTTCAATGTTCAACCTTATATATGGGCTGCTGTGATGGTCTAAATATGTTTTTGGCCATTAAATATGAAATGTCCAATTTTGAATCAAAAGTTTAGTTTATTATGTCTCAAACAAGAAGCAGCACAATTAATCAAGGTATGCACCTAAACTGTCAACACAGTTTTGCCATCTTAACTGTAGCTTGTTTATGCCAGCTGCGAAGAAGCCTGGAGAGTGAGCAACTATGAGATTGTAAAGGAGTTTTCCACAGCTTGTTGAGAATTGACTATTTTTCCTTGCAAGAGGTGATCCAAAGCCTGCAAGAAATGCTAGTCAGTTGGTCTGGTGAATACGGTTGGATGACAGAGAGTTTCCAGGTCCAGCTGCTGTAGTTTGAGCAGCATTGTTTGTGTGACATGTGGTTGAGCATTGTCTTGCAAGAGGATTGGCCAGTCTCTATTGAACAATCTCTGCTGCTTAATCACACATCTTCATCATTTCATCCAATTGGTTGCAGTAGACATCCGCTGTCATCGACTAACAAGATTTCATGAAGCTGTAGTGAATAATACCAGTGCTGCACCACCAGACAGACACCATTAGCTCTTTTGGATGAATATTCGGTTTTGGGCTGTGTTTTGGCACTTCATCTTTATCCAACCATTGTGCTGAATGCTTGCAAATGTCAAAAATAATCTATTTTTAATCACACGTCACAATAAAGTGTAAAAATGGTTCGCTTTTATGTCGTGACAGCAAAGAAAGGCAAACTTTGAGATGATTTCTCTTCTGATTCTCATTTAATTCATGCAGAGCCCATTTATACAGTTTCTTTACCTTGCCCATTTGTTTCAAATGGCCCAATATAGTTGGAATAGTAACGTCAAACCTTGTTGCTAATTCATGCATAGGTTGAGATGGATTTTCTTCCACTACAGCTTTCAGCTCATCATTATCCACCTTGGTGTCAGGTCGTCCACATGGCTCATTTTCAAGACCAAAATCACCAGAATGGAACTTCTCAAACCATCAATGTACTGTATGTTCATTAGCCACATCCTTCCCAAACACTTCGTTTATATTTCAAGCTGTCTGCGCTGCATTGTTTCCACGACGGGACTCATATTTGAAAATAACATGAATTTTGGACTTATCCATAGTTTCACAAAAATTGCTCTAAAAATTTGAAAGATAATCAATCACAAGCCAAAACATGTATTTGAAAGACTGAGGATGTACCTTCACAATAAAAATAAAAGAAGTGTCACAGTGAAATGTCAGAGATATCAGCTGTCAAACTTAGCACTTAAAGAAATCAGACATTTTATACCTAAGAAAAGTATTTTGTAAGCTCAGTGTTTATATATCTGTTAAGCAGTATTTGAGTTGCTTTAAGAGAATCACAAGTAGCTTTAAGGTGAAAAAGTTTGGATGACATAGGCAATTGCTGCATATGCAGGACGAGGTCAGATAATATAGTAAAATAAAATTTATGTCACTGCTTATTAGGGGGAGAGATTGCCACCAATATATCTATGAATTGTAGGTAAGGCTCATTGATTTGGATTCAACTGATAATGTATTATTGGTAATACCCTTTATTTCCCTGGGAAGATAAAGCCTGTGTGTACATTTACACAGATCTTTACACAATTTTTTAGATCTTCCAGGAAATCTCTCACTCAGCACCAATATTATGCAGCTTACTCACTTTTCTATCAAGAGTTTAGAGTCTTTGCTAGATCCCTTATTATAACAGAAACACAGCATTATTTTGGTGATATTATTTTGCTTTTCAGATGCCCAATAGTTCGAGCTTTATGGATCAGCTAAACAAATTGTTTCACCTCTGGAGTCTTTCCTTTCAGAAGTAAAATTGGATCTTTGCACTGTGATTCACTTTTTTTTCCTGCATGATCTGCCCAAAATGATAGTGTCAGACCCAACAAGATAGTTTTCTGCTTTGCTGGTGTTAAATTTGGAAATTAAATTAACAGAGAAAAATAAGAGCCCAGGTATTGTCAGGGACTCAACATGCAGCATCTGCTTAAGTTGATGTTTCTCAATCATAACTTTTTGGGTAGGCTGGCGGAGCAGGTTTTAACTGCTATTAAAAATCTAAATCAGGCCGGGCGCGGTGGCTCACGCCTGTAATCCTAGCACTCTGGGAGGCCGAGGTGGGCGGATCGTTTGAGCTCAGGAGTTCGAGACCAGCCTGAGCAAGAGCGAGACCCCATCTCTACTAAAAAAAAATAGAAAGAAATTATATGGACAGCTAAAAATATATATAGAAAAAATTAGCCGGGCATGGTGGTGCATGCCTGTAGTCCCAGCTACTCGGGAGGCTGAGACAGGAGGATCCCTTGAGCTCAGGAGTCTGAGGTTGCTGTGAGCTAGGCTGACGCCACGGCACTCACTCTAGCCTGGGCAACAGAGTGAGACTCTGTCTCAAAAAAAAAAAAAAAAATCTAAATCACATAGAACAATAGTCCATGATGTTTTGCCCTTGAAAAAAGGGCAAAAACTTCATTAAATGGCTGAAATAAAAATAAATAAATAAATAAAAATAATAAATACATAGCAAGGCACTTTGCCAGGCACTGTACATATGAAGCTATTAATTATTATCTTTAATTGTAAGTCTTTGATAGGACCATCTTTAATAAAAAATAAAAAATAAGTTGTCCTATACAAAAAAACAAAACCTTCATCATATGACGTCCTATCTGCCGTTAGCTAGCCAGTAGAGAGCAGGAATCTCAGTGTACTTTGTTGATCCAGAAATTTGATTATAAGCCTAAAACCATAGTTTCTCCACAGCAGCACTATTGATGTACTGCACCAGATAATTCTTTGTTGTGAGGGACTTTCTTTGCATTGTAGGATATTCAACAGTATCTCTGCCCTCTACCACTAAATGCCAGTGGCACCAGTACAGCACCCCTGCTTAGGTGGGAAAACCAAAACCATCTCCAGACATTGCCAAATGTCCCCTGGGGGACAAAATTACCCTGGTTGAAAACCACTAGTCTAAATCTAAAATGGATAGTGTGACTGGAGGCAAAATTGTAGTTTATCTTTGAGATGTTTACTTTTCCCTTTCTACTTCCTTCTTCCCTTCTCATTCTCCCCCTAAGACTGCTTCCTTTTTTCTTTTCCTTCAGGGCCCAATGTTTTATCTCACTTTGTCCTTCCAATATTAAAACCTAATCCCAGTGCTTCTGAATTCTTGCTCCTGTGTAAGTATACAGTGATATTTTTACATTTTTATATAGATGAAACATCTTTAACAGGTTTAAATCAAAGCAATAAAATTCTGATCAGGGAATTTTAGGTGTTGAGCCTTTGCAAGGTCCTGGATTTAGGTGGAGGGAGGAATGGATGGTGCAAAAAAGAATTGATTTAACTTGCCCTAAAAACTATTTCCAGATTGCAAACTAGTAATCTGAGTAAACCATGCTTTGTCAGCTTTTCATTATTAATAATGTCATATTATCAGTAATAACTAATTTATTTGCTGATATATGATGCCAGCTGAAAAATCTTGCAAATCTCACTCTGTGTAATAGGTATCTGTTTTCTTCCTTCCCACTTTTTATTCCATTTTCTTCCAGAAAAAGCTACAAATTTTATTTTTGGATAAAATTCTCTTCCACTATTGGTTCAGGTGATCTGAAAAGGGAGGAACTCCCAGCTGGAGGTGTGATGCTCACAGCACAGATATAATCCAATGACAGTGGTGACTTTGGTTTATAGGGATGGAGAAAAGCTTCCTTTCTTGTTGGACTTAAACCAAGAAGAATATAAGTTTGGAGCTATTGCAGCTATATGTAATCTAAGAATGAAAACACACATGGAGGAGAACAAAAGTTAGCAACCAGGAGAGCAATATGCTCCTGACAACAATTTTGACCTTCCAAATTCAACCCAACACTGGATCTTTTAGTCATGAGTCAATGAATTCTTTTTTCTGTTCCTTGCAATCAAGAGTCTTAACTGAAGCATCGAGTTATTTCTGGTAGTCTTTGGAGGTGTCTCTTGTTTGCTCACAAATAATCTTATCTTCCTCTACTCTAGATCCTCTAAGTGATATCTGCTGTTCTGCTGTTCATTGTTCATTATTCATTCTTGCATTGACACAGGGCAAAGGGTGATATTGTTCAATCTTCCCAAGCCAGCAAACGTCAGTCCTAACAATATCGCCTTCTCTGGAGTCTTGGTGTATCATAACCATAATAGCGAAAGGAGAAAACTGTATTGCTTGATTGTTGTTTTTGTCTCAAATAGTCTTCTGAGTATAAAAGCAGTGTCACTTGTTTTCACAGAGACCCTAATAAAAATATTTCTCACAGTTCCTGTCTGGAGGATTTGCAGGCCTAGGATTTAAGCATGAGCTAGTAAGGCTCAGAGTTCAAGGTTCAGATCCAATCAAGACTTCCTGTCATCCCTCATCCCTGGTTTTTCAGGGCATTTATGACAACATCTTCTCTCCTACAGAGAACAACCTTCCAAGAAAATGGAACTGTGGTGATTAAAAAGCAGAGAAGAAAACAGCAAGATTAGGTTCAAAGAAAAGGCATTTCCTTGATCATTAAATAACTAAAATGCTAAATTAGAAATTTAAAAAACATGGTCTCCTAGCCCAGGAATAAATCTGAGAGATCATCTAGTTCAAAGGAGTCATTTTATTTTATTTTATTTTGATTTTTATTAAATAATGAGTAGATGCAAAAGAATATTCATGAAATATGTGTGTGTGTGTGTGTGTGTGTGTGTGTGTTTAAAAGAATGCATGGAAATAAAACCTCACATTCCATTCTGTTGAAGAACATTGCCATTAAGTGTGCATACCTTCAACTTTATCGGTAACGAAAAATTATTTTGCAAAGTAGTTGTTACAAGTTAAATTTCCACTATCAGGGTACTACTGATAGCATCACAGTCTTGCCAAGATTTGATATTGTCAAACTTTTTAGTTTTCACCAATTTAGTGGGAGTAAAATGTTAACTATGGATGTGGCTTATATTTTATAATAATAAATGAGGTTGAACAGCTTTTCGCATGTTCATTGAACATTTGTGATTTTTCATCTTTGAGGTACCTATTTAGGCTATTTAGCCAATTTTTCCAGACAGTGCTTTCCTCTTTCATAAATTTTTAGGAGAGCTATGTATAAGCTGTATATTAATTCTATGTCAGTTATATCTTCTGTGAATATTGTATCCATTTGTGATTTTTCTTTTCTCCCTTTTATTACAATAATGCTTAACACATAGCACTTATCATGATCCAAAAAATGCTTGAAAATGAAGAAACTGAGGCCCAAGGTCGCACAGCTACTGAACACTGGAATCAAAAATCAAACCCAAGTAGTCTGACTTCAGGATCTACAGTCTTAGACTCTACACTACACTGCTTTCCTATGGTATCTTTATGGTATCTTTTGTTCAACAGAAATTATTAAAAATGGGACTCTCTTCTCTATATAGGTTTAGAGAAAGGAATAAGTTTGACAAAATAGTGTATAAGACCTGTGCACTGAAAACTATGAGCAACTATATGGAAAACATTGAATAAATGTAAAGAAATATACCACATACATAGAATAACAACAAAAAATCATTAAAAATACCTTTTGTGAAAAGGAATCACATGCAGCTTCTCACCCCTTCCATGGTTGCATGAGTGGCCTTGAGGCTGGAACATTTCCTTGCACAGAGATAAAGAGCCGTCATAGCCTATGTCGGGCCTAGCTCTTTGTTTGATATGTCTTTCCTTGTTTCAGGCTTAATGTGTACTTCTTTGTTCTGCTTAATTAAGCGTGCTTGTCATATGGCACCTGGGCCACCCCACTGCTATATCTGTTCCTGCCAGGGAGGGAAGCAGGTCTTTCTAAGGCAGCACAGAGTGGGATGTGTGCAGCCGCACCGGTCACATGAGCTGTGGAGATGCCCGCTGGCAATGGGGTACAATGTGTCTCAAGGGGTTGGATCTAGTGCACTCTCTCTCCTTTTGCTGTAAGCAAAGCCTATACCACTTGGGGCTGGTGGGCACATTGTCTGTTTTCAGTAACCTGGAATCATGCACTGATGTCTTCCCTGGTGGTACACAGCCTGACAACCTAGTGGAGCAGTGAAACAATACCAGTTCTCCCCAGTATGACCTATAGTTTCAATGCAATGCCATTAATTATCTCAGCAAGATTTTTTTTGGGGGGGGTAGAAATTAACAAGCTTATTCTAAAATGTATATGAAAAGGCCCCAGATAGTCAAATATGAGCCTTTACCTAATTCTCTCTTTTCTGGTTAGATGTTACACCTATCATTCAATCATCCAAGTCTTTAAATGTCTCTGTTACATTTTCCTCTGTTTTCTGTATTCTATGTAAATTCTTCTACTTTATATCTTTCAGCTCATAAATTCTCTTATCAACAGCATTAATTTGTTGTTAAACCTATTGCTTAAATTTTTAATTTCAATTATTATATTATTATGTCATTTTAGCTCTAGAAGTTCAATTTGGTCCCTTTGTTCAATTTGTCCTGGAATCTGCTTGATAATTTTTAATAGACTTTCCTTCTTGACTCATATATTCAATCTTCTTATTTATTTTATTAAACACTTTGATCTATGACTTGTCTCACACTACCAGAATTCTAAACCTTTGCATGTCAAATTCAGCTGTCAACTAATTTGCTGGTTCTCATATATGATAGTTGTTTTCTTATAAATTTTGAGTTTTGGCTGTGAGCTTGTATATCATGGAATATTACCTGTGGCAATTGTTTTGAGACCTAAAAGGAGGTTCCATGAGAGAAAATTTGTATTTGCTTCTGCTGGTATCTCAGGGCACTACCAGCTTGAGATCACTTTACAATAAATCCTCAGCTCCAGATCTTTGGGGCCAGCCAGGTAATGTAGGTTTAGGCTGGCAATAGTTACTAATTCTCAGGGCATAGTATTTTCCCCTCATCTAAGTGCCACACTACATGAAAGACAATTTTCTTTATAGTCTCCAGAAAGGATATGAAATATTTCTTTTTTCCTCATGACACTGACAGTGCAATCCTTTCATGTTGCAGATTATATATTGCTCTCCTATTAAACTGTACTATTTGTCAGACCCTGAACTTTGTTTCTTTACCTCTGTGAGGTGTGATATTAGAAAGTGCTGATCAAGTTCACCCAGCTTTGAAAATGTGCCCAGTGTCAAAGACCAGCTTCAGTGGTCCACTTATCTCCCTGCATTTGTGCTTTTGTTTAGTTTTTGGCTTCTGAGTAAGGAGCCTCAGTCCACCAAACTCTCCCACTGCTGACATTCAATGATGCCTTTGAGGGCTCATGAGATGAAGTGACTTCACCAGCTTATGGGTAGCATGATAGAGGTGCCAGTCACATTAGTCCATGTTTCTAAGAAATCAGAGCCTCAGTCAAAATATTATATGCTAATACACTATCAGAGTTGCAAATAAATAAATAAAGTCAGGAAAAGAGGAGATGGGGGCGTGGAAAAAGGGAGAGCAGAAAACAAGAGTATGAGCCACAGGAATACAGTGAAAATGCAAAATGTACAACCACTAAGGAAGACAGTTTGGCAGTTTGTAACAAAGCTAAACATAACTGTTACTACCCCATCCAGCAATCCATCTCCTTGGTATTTACCCATATGAGCTGAAAATGTATTTCCTCCAAAAAAACTTGCACACAGATGTTTATCATAAACTTTATCCACAATTGTCAAAACTTGGAAGCAACCAAAATGTCCTTCAGTAGGTGAATGGATAAACTGTGGTACATTCAGACAATGGTATATTATTTAGTGCTAAAAAGAATGAGCCATTAAGCTGTAAAAAGACATGGAGAAAACTTAAATGCATAATACTAAGTGAAAAAAGCCAGTCTGAAAAGCCTACATATTCCATAATTTCAACTATATGGCATTCTGGGAAAGGCAAAACTATAAGAAAGTAAAAAAAAATCAGTGGTTGCCCGGAATTAAGAGGGAAGAAAGAAAGAACAGGTGAAGCACGGAGAATTTTTAGGAATGTGAAACTATTCTGTATGATACTATTAATATTATGGTAGATACATGCCTTTATATATTTGTCCAAACCCATAGAATATAGGACAGCAAGAGTGAACTCTAACGTAAACTATGGACTTTGGGTAATTGTGATGTGATTGTGTAGGTTCACTGTAACAAATGAACCATTCTGGTGGGGGATATTGGTAATGAGCTGTGGAGGAGAGAGGTATATGGTAAATCTCTAAGAATCTAAAACAGCTCTAAAAAATAAAGTTTATTTTAAAAAATCAAGATTGTACATTACCGAACCTGTCCAGCTTTGCAACAAGCCAGTTTCTCCACAGTGAAAAGAAATCCCTAAAACTCCTTGGAGGAAAAGAGATAGTGTCATCCATGCAGAATGCTCACCTCTTTTCACATTACTAGCTACATGGCCTGTTGTTGGAATGAGCAATTTGAGAATGTAAATTTTAATTAGATGTTGTACTGCTTGAGAGGAAAGGGTGAGGAGATATGAAGATTCAGTATGGAGCTATTTGAGAGCTGCCTTTCAGGAACCACTTGTCCGCCTGCCAGCTGAAGTGTGTTGATGGTGCTTCTCCAGCATCATAGTCTCATTAAGACATCTCCCCCTACTGGGTGTTTACCCAAAGGAAAGGAAGTCATTTTATCAAAAAGACACCTGCATTCAAATCTTTATTAAAGCACAATTCACAACTGCAAAGATGTGGAATCAACCCAAGTTCCTATCAATTCATGAGTGGATTAACAAAATGTGGTATATGTACACCATGGAGTACTACTCAGCCATGAACAAGGATGACTTAATGCCCTTCGCAGCAATTCAGATGGAATTGGAGACCATTATCCTAACTGAAGTATCTAAAGAATGAAAAAAAAAGTATCACATGTACTCTCTATTAAACTGGAGCTACCGATGAGAACGCATATGCATAGAGGGAGTAATTCTCAATAGAAATCAAGCAGGGGTGAGGGGGCAGAATGGGATGGGCAAAAACCTACCTAACGGGTACAATGAACACTATCTGAGTGATGGGTACACTTACAATACTGAGTCAAGCATAACAAAATTGATACATATAACTAAAAACATTTGTACCCGTGTAATTCTTTGGAGAAAAAAAGAGATCTCTCCTTGTGTTTTGGAGACTTTGTGGTTGAGCACGTTACCTACTATATGTCCCTTGAAAAGCAAGCCATGCAACACTTTTTGGCACTAAGTATTATGAAAAATTTCATTTCTAATGTAAGATTGCTAAGTTTTTTAAAGTAAGTAAGTTATAGTTTGGAACTGGTTTTGGTTTTCTTTTTGACTTGGTCCCTTGAGAACCCAGAGCCTAATTTTCAGCCCTATTTAGTAGAAAAGAAAATGCAGGAACTTAAGGTTTATTTTTCATAATATGTATATTATCTTTTTCTCTCATTTCGTATCTTTAGTAAATCAACATATTTTCTGGCTCTTTATTTTCAGCATTATTGGTTTTTTTTCATAAGTGTCTCAATCCTTTGTGAAATGATACACATAAAAGGACAATTATTACTTACTTTTAGGGCAAAAAAATACATAAAAGGGTAATTATTAATTTTAGGTCCAATTTCTGACTCTGCTTTCTTTTTTCAACTGTAATGTAAATGATGCATAATCAAGAAAAAAAGTGTGCTATAAAAAGTGATTCCTTATTTGCCAGGAATCATTCTGGACACTTTTATTCATTTGACTCTTGCACACTATTTGCCAACAAATTAGCGATTTTCTTTCTATTTTAAAGACAAGAAACTGAAGATCAGAGAGTTTAAGTAACTGCAAATTCTGATCTACTCCACAGTACAGGCTGATTTCAATACATGGTGCTGACTCAGTTACCTAGACAGAAACCTGAGAAAACATTCATTAGACAGAAAATCCATTGCAATCTGATGAATAACATGCTATTTTCTCACATCATTCATGGGATGTGTGGACTTCTATTATAACTCTGCACCTAAAATATGAAAATAAAATATGAAAAGCCTTACCCTAAGGCTTTCCTCTAGGACAAAAAAAAAAAAAAAAAAGACATTGGTTTGATAATACAAATAAAGTGCTGTGAAAAGTCACCCAGTGGGTCCTTGGAGTCTTCTTGTCTTAACAAAAAAGGCACATAGTAATAAATCAGTCACTGTCCCTGTGAGTAAGTACAGTCATTTTGAAAACTGCTCAAGCACCTGATCATAAAATATAAATTAATTTGAAAAGAGGGGCCAGTTCCAAATTTAGATAAATATTTTTTGGAAAAATTAAATTTGAAGTACTTCTCTCTAAAACTAAGGTGATTTACTGCATACACTTAACCAAAGCTGCCACCATAGCCAAAATGTGTTGTTACTCGATTGAGTGTCTAAGTTGTGATACAAAGTGCATATTTCAGTACCTACTTCTGGATATTTACTTGTTATAATTTTATAAAGTCTAAGAGGTATTACCAATTTCAGCAAGTTATTTCCCTATTCTGTGAAAGGTGGTGTCTCATCTTTCTGCTGTCTGTTACTGTAATTGAATCTGTTTAAACAGAGAAGCAACTTAGGTTTAGGTAATTAGTGTCCACTGTATACATTAACTTTACCAGAGTCAGCTACGGTGGAAAGATCCTCATTGCTACATTTCTCTCACACACCGTCTTATTTGCTTGCCTTCTTCATTTGGGTTAGCCAGACAACAATCTTTAGATGCTTGGAAATTCCTCTCCATCTCCCTCTTCTCATCTGCTTATCTGTAGCTAGAGTGTGAGAACTGGGAAATGAATCAGAGCAGCGAAACAGTCCTGGCAGCTTCGGTGGGTGCCACATCAGATAAGTTTATAATCTTTGTTTTGAACCGCTAGTGAATATCCAGTGTTAGTACAACATTCCTGAGTTTATTTCTGATGTTGCTTCCTTCCAGATTCAAGATTATCCTTCACCTCTGGCCTCTTCCCCGAATAGTCCTTCTAATGTGGGAGTCAAGGATATTGTGTAAAACAAATGCTTAATTTTTTTCATAATTAAGATCAGTTAAGCTTTGCACAAATGTGCTTTAAAGCTGCACTTGAAATAGCAATAGGTAAGCAAAATAAGATGGTTATTTCTTACAATATACCATTCTTCTTTGGGTTAAAGTACCAGAATCATTAATACTTTGATGTCATATCTGCTTAAGTCACATATGTTTAACGGACCAGGTGTTTGTGTGTCAGGAATGCAAATGTTTATGTAAAAAAGAGTCATAGGATGTAACCAAATGAAAATACTATTTTATCACCCGTAGCACCCATCTCATGGGGCTAGTTTTCTTCACACTGAAATCTTACCAAAGGGAATACTACTAAAAATAGATGAACTAGAGATATGTAAATAAGGAATCTTTAAGTGAGAACAGGCTCTCACCCTTCTGATTTATCTTCCAGGAATAGCTCCTGTTGTCCCATGGAGGTCAGGTGGTTGACACAATCCTTCTGACTCTACACACTAACGATCTAAACACTAGATTCAAATAATTGTATCCTGTCACATTATTTCTTCATTAAAAACCTGTATGTAATCTGTAAGTAATGCCACGCACAGAGGTAATTTTATCTTTGGTTTACATATTTAACTTTCCTCTCTAAATATGCTCAGATTTCTCCTTCAGAAATCCCCTTTTAACTGGAGCTGGCCAGGAGTGAAGATGTCCTTACCCACACACCATCATCTGGCGATGATTGCTTCTGTGCTCCATTCTGAGTAATAACAGGTCACCTCCTCACTGACAGCACTGAGGAATTCCAAAAGTACTCTCCTGTCAGTGATTACCTCTCTGCACATCTTGTCAGTTGTAGTTTTGCACTCCCCAAAACATTCTCTTCTGATGTTTCACCTTCTCCTTTCCCTGCCCTTAGTTCCTTCTCCCTTGTCTAGGCCTGTCAGAGGCACCCACGTGCATGAACAAGTCATTGAGGACTAATGAGTTTGCTGATGGATAGATTAAGCACCCCAGTTCTCTCACCTGGGCTGCATGACCACAGCGGGCATTGGGTCATTGGCCAAGGTACAGCTTTGATCAGTGTCTTTGGAAAATTATTTCTCTTTCTAAGTTAATTGTTCCCTGATTACCATAGAAAACAATCTCCTGACCTTGACTTTATTCGCCCTTAATTTTTACTAGCTGAGCTATCCAATCCAAACTATTCCCATCTACTTCTCTTAGTACAGTGCAATTGCTCACCAGGAATAATGGAATGAATGAGAATTTCTCCTAAGGGACCCCATGGAGCTCATGCCTACATGAACAGTCCCAGAGACATTCCCGGAAATGTCAGCTATTCGTAGTGGAACACGGTGACAGGGAAGGCACAGGAATGGGGATCATTTGTTGACTCATGATTAGGCTGCAGTTCTCCTGAGCCTGCTCCAACTCAAAAGAACAAAAGGGTCCTTCTCCTATATCCACAAAGTACAGCAAACACCAGCCTATTGCACTTATTACTGAGAGCTTGGTAATAGTTATTATCAGGGGAGAAAAAAAAATACAACTTTAAAGTGAAGGTTACATATTTTTTCTAGAGACCATTGGCCATTAAGTGTTCCCAGAGGTGAGGCCATCTCTCTCCATTGTTCCCAGCCTGCTGCCATGTTTCAAGGGCTGATTTCTCTCCCATTAATTGGAACCTTCCTTGACCATGTTTTCTCTTCTCAGGATCCAAAGCCCAAATCCCTCCTTAATACCAGACTGTAAGGAGGGTTCTTCTCACCAGAACAAGGCCCAGTCACTCCTGCCCCAGCATGCTAAATGGAGGGGCATTGATTCCCTCAGGGAAAACTCCACACCTACCCAGCCCTCATTCCCAAATGCATGAGATGGTCTGGTTTTCTCTAAATCCCTGAAAGACGGTTAGTAAAGCCAACAATGCATGTCTTAAGCTCCAGACAATTCAATCTAAAAAAGTGGGTCATAAGAGTCTAGTAAGAACCTATATTTAGACTAAATGTAGCTCTAATTATATGCTTACCCATTCTGGGCTACAGATATATTTAATTTATATTTATAAAACTATACATAGCAAAAATATAAAGGATGTGGCATTCTATTACTTTGCACATTCAGAAATTATTCTTTTATAATGAATATATGGTTTTCTTTTTTGTGTGTATGTGTTCCTTGTTTCTTCAACCTCTAATTAACCCTTTATTCTATTTTCTTTTTTTTTTTTTTATTTCAGCTCATTATGGGGGTGCAAAAGTTCAGGTTGTATATATTGCCCATGCCTCCCCATCCCCCCAAGTCTGAGCTTCAAGTGTGTCCATTCCCTAGACAGTGCACATGGTTTTCTTATATTAACTTCACTCAGAAAGTTCAAGTTCCATGTTAAAATTCAGATAATCTTTCAATTCTTAGAATACTAATTTTCTAGTTTCAACCATTTAGAGAATATAATTTCAGTCAATATGAAAGAAATATTGTCAGCCTTGCAATTGTCTTTTGTCTCATCTGTGTATTCTTTGTCTAAAAACCAGTCCATAGCTCGCCCCTAACGAAATCTCCTGGGAAATGTTTTAAAATTCAGATTTGTAGGTATCATCTTACATCTATGGATTCAGAATCTTTGACATTACAGTATTGGGAATTTGTACTTTTAATAATTGTCTCCAGATGTCTATGATTAACAATCAACTGCATTGCCTGCTTGTTTCCCAGAACAGACCAGTCCCTGAACAACCACCGTGTCGCCCATGACTTCTTCAAGCATCTCTCCTTAGATGCAGCTGTTTTGTAGAGAGAAGATGATTTCAGGCAGAAAAGCAATACAACACTATGATTCCAATCCTTCCTCTGGCCCTCAGTAATTGTATGGATATCTGTAAATTATTTATCCTTCTTGACTTGAATATACTCATTTTTAAAATAGGTATTTTTGAGGATGGAATGGGATAATGTAATTGAACTGGTTAGTAAGCTGTACAGTCTGTACAAGTAGAAGGAGTTATAAATAGCACACGGATTTTCCTTCCCATAGTTCATTGCCTTCCTTTCTCTTCTTATTCCATCTGAAAAGACTGACATAGTTTACATGCAAGGCAGAAATTGGTGCAGTTGAACAGTAGCTGAGATTGCGGCACTTGTTTTCTCTGTCCCAGCCTTTCCTATGTAAGGTGACAGTTCCTAATTTTTCCCATGTAGAAAGTTAATCCCTTTTTAGTATTGGTCAATTGCCTGCCATATGTGTTTGACTTCATTTTATGTTCCTAGCTAGCCTAAGGAGGAGGATTGAGAAGGAAGTGAATACAGTTGAAGAACACAGCTCAACTTGTGGATTTGATAGAGGATTACAGAGAGTGTTTCACTGAGCTAGTGGTCTTCATGATTTTTAGTCATGTACCTATCATAAAAAATTTCCAAACACACCCTTGATGAGCTTGTGTTTTAAAAACAATTTTAAAATCCATGTATTATTGGACTATTTTATTGTATACATTGTAAGGCATACACAAAAGTATTAATAGAAATTTGAAAGGGTGACATAAAAAAATAAATGGTGGTTACACAGCTTTGTGAAGGTACTTAATGCCACTGAACCGAACACTTAAAAATGGTCAAAATGATAAAGTTTATTTTATGTGTATTTTTCCATAATAGAAAATAGAAAGTATGTTAAAAATAAGTAGAAATGATATTATATCAGGTCACAATGGATGGTGAACCCTGTGACTTGGCTGGAGAGATCCAAGAAGCTTAAAGGAAGGGTGAGCTTAGATAACATAGGAGGCTAGCACACTCCTTATCCTCACTATCAAGGGCCAGATCTCCTGTGAGACGGAATTCCGCAGGAGAACATCTATGACATTGGAAGGAAACCGATACATATTACCAGCTTTGTGACCTCAGGCGTGTCACTTAAACACCCTGAGGTTGGGTTTCCTAATTTTTTAATGGAGAGTAAAGTTTCTAAAAAATCATGTTTGTTTACATCAAATATATACCAGGGCCCTTAACATCAAACATTTCATAATATTCAGCATAGCTTCATAATATAGATTATTGTTTCAATTTTATTAATGTGAAAATTAAGTTTCAAAAGTCTCAGTAACTTGTCTAAGATCACACTGTTACAAAGTAGCAGATTTGGGATCTGAATCTATGTCTCCACCTCCAGTGCAATTTCTATTACCACCTCATAGAGGCAACAGGAGGGATGCCAATCCACAAGGGTTTTTGTGAAGATTAAGCAGAATTATCAAGGTAATGTATTATACACAATTACTGGACAAAAAAATCCTTAATTTCCTTTTGAAACTTTCTACTGGACATTTTCTTCATAATACACTATATAACCAATTGTCAGTAAATGAATGAAGATTTAGTGTTTTCCTTAGGGCACAAATAATGAGCAACATTAAAGACAATTAATCTGCCAGTCTCCGTGTCTATCTCTCTTTCTCTCTCTCTCTCTCTCTCTCTTTCTCATTGTCTGCTCCCTCATACACATACACAGGCATGCACACACACAATCACACAGATACTCACACATCAATAACAATTCTAAATAATTACATCATGAAAGCACAAGTAAAAGAAAATTCAGGGTAACAGAACATGCTCCAAGTTTAGTCCCCTAATTTTACATATAAAAAATCTTCAAGTCGGTTATTTTAAATGACCTTCCCAAAGTCACATAACTAGGATGACAAAAACTGAGTTTAGAATTCAATTTCCTATATTGCCTTTGCAATATTCTGAAATTTAAAAATAAATAAATAAAAGACATAATTAAAAAAAAAAAGAATTAAATTTCCTGACCCCCACAGCAGTGTGTTTTACGTCACACTCTCTCCTGTGAAAATTAAATAGACGAAAGAGCCACATAGACAAGAAAGAGACAATAGAGAAGATAGTCCACAGAAGGACAACATGCAACCTTAAGGATCTAAGTGGAAGAGAAGAGAGGTACATACTGAAAAATGCTATTTCTTAGAAATGGCAAGGGCTCTTCTTTGCAGCAGGTGACATGAAAATTTCCTTTTCTTTGGTTGCCAACGTGTGTCCTCTGGTAGCTCTTCAGCAGCAAGGTGGATGGCTTTTTGTGAACTGCCTGCTTCAGAGTTTCTTTATTTCACTATGCAATTATTCAGTGAAGACAAATGAAATGCATTACATTAAAGGGGAATTACGTGGGAACACAGTTGTTTATGAATCTCTTACATTTCTTGTTAACAGAGCACTATCTGTTTGTAGTTCACATAATTTTTTAACGATATTTATATAACGAAGAGCCTTAGAAGAAAGACAATCTCTTTCTACGGAAAAGAGCAGGCATACTTACTGGCCATTAAAATTGATTTGGGTTTCCTAAACTAAAGGTTTCTTTCCAATTACACAACCCACTGAGTACACGGACATCATGTGGCTCTCTTCCCATTGCCCATGAAAAATTGGGCCTTGAAGAACCAGCACAATGCTGATACTCTGGCTACTGCTATTGGCATAAGTGATAAACTCTCCTTGTCCCTGAACCGTAAGACTTGTGTCTTCTGCCTGCCTGAGTGAAACTGTGGCAGGCTAACTTGACACCATGCAGCTAAGGTAAAATCTCACAACCTTCTCAGTTCTTGACAATTAATAAGGGTTGAAAAGATGATATGATCCAGTACCTGTACTGGGACCAAAGCACATAATAATGAATAACACAGGCGCCCTGCACTGAGGGAGGTTAGATGAGAGCAATAAGTTGGTGGGAGGTAGGGGAATTAGGATGGGAGGGGGTGGAGACAGGTGGTTTTTACAACACCATCTGTGTTATCAAGAGCTAAAACTGTTTGAATTCTCTCAGCTGGTACATAATCATCACCAAGTCTCTCATTTAGAGTGACTATAAACCGAGGTTGGTTTTCTTGCAGCCTTCAAGGAAAAAAAAAGTCAAAATGTATCACTTTTTTTTTTTTTTAACCCATCATTCAGGTATTTTGACTTACAGCGAAATGCCCTATCAGAGAGAATTAGACTCCACTTTAAGTGCATAATGAGAAAAATAAATTTTGTGCCATTGGACAAGATTTTGTAAAATTCTAACGTGATCATTATTGCCATAGTTTAAATTAAATGTGCCTTAATATTAACATGAAATTGTGAAGTAAAGATTAGCTCTCAAAATTAGCACATAAAAGAAGTTGAAGTGATTAAATATAACTGAAAACTTTTCTAAAGAGAAAATTATTTCCTCTGGAGAATTTATTTCTAATGTCATGTGAGCAAATTTTACATGATTGTCTCTTACACTATTTTAGTTGCTAAATACTGAATAGTGTTCTTTAAAACTTTTAAGAGGAGGAGACTTTTGAGTTCATGACATTTCAGTTTAGTGTTCTTTTAATAAGGATATGGCATACTTTGAAATTACTGTTCTGTAACCCTTACCACACATGTAATTTTGCCCTTCTTCCTGACATAAATGTCAAGAGTAGAGATGTCCTCTTCATGAAACTGAATTTCCTCATATAGAATAATCAGCCTCCACAGTTTGTGAATAATAACTTGTCCAGTGATGAACCAAGCTGGTCTGTGGTGTCCTCTTGTGATTTGTCTGGTCCTCCTTGTATTTCAGTGGGATGGTCTGATTCAGTGACAACTCTGCAAGGGGGTCTCTGAAATGCCTCACGTGGGCGAAGAGCATAAAATCGAATTACTGTTCAATGCATTGTAAAAGGTTGTTAGATACTTCAGAGATACGAATGGATATTTTATGCCACATGTAAACTTTTTGTAAAGAAATGAAAACCAAAATGCTATAAAATTATGTTTTGTGGAGTATTGTATTAAAGGATTAGATTTCTATGATAGACCAGTATTTTCTTTCATAGGGAAAATATTACTAACCTAAAGAAAATTTGACAAAAAGAATAAAATTGTCTGAAACTTCAAGCATGGACTTGACTTTTTCCCCTTTTGTCATCCGTGGTTCTATGGGCAGCCACGGCCACTTCACTTAGAAACAAGGTAGGAAAGAGGGAGAGGTTAATTACTGAGCCTAAGAAATTGGGGTACTTATGATGTTTGAAGTAATTTTTAGTTTAAAATATGCTCTGGGGTTTAAGGTTTAATGAGTGCTTTTTTTGACCATCTATCACATCTATCTAGCTGTGACTTTTGTCTTTGTGATAGTGAAATATTTTTACTCAATCTAAAGCCTGAACAGAAGAATGAAATTCTGTTCTGGTTCGCATTTATGAGAACTGCTGTTTGGGAGTGTGTTAATCACTCAGCATAAAGTTATTCCATAAAACATCACTTTGAATAAGGAAAATCGCCTTTTATTAGGCACATAAAGATATTCTGAGCATGTTTTGGTATCTGATATGAAGATACCAGGTGGCTGATAATACATTACTCCTCAATTTGAAGCGTTTTTATTACATAAAAATGTAAATTCTCATATGTTGTGTCACTTAAAAGTCAATAATAGTTGATGAAAATATTCTTACAAAAATATGCAAAAGCTCCCTGCTGCTAAGTATATTTTGGGATTTGATAAGAAATGTGGGAAACAGAACCCCAAACCCATAAACACTCAGCTTTGTCCTGCCAAGTAGTAGTTTAAATGGTCCCAAAGAATGTTTTGGTCCTCTGGTGGAAACGTCTACCATAAACTGAGAAAGACTTTAATATTTGCTTCAAGTGTCTGAAATCAGATTAAAAAATGTATCCTCGGCAGTTTTCTGTTGGCTATACCAACTCAGACCAATGCAAAGGTGGATTTTTCTCCACTAGCCCTTTCTGAAGCAAGGAAGATCAGAGCTGAAACACGTTTATCAGCATCAGACCCACAGGCAGAACAGCCTGCTGATTTCAGAGAAGCATACAACCCTACCATGTCTTTTTCAGCATCCAACATCCAGACCACCAGGAAGTCTAAACTGCTTTCAGAAGCAATTGAAGAAAGCTGTGAGTGCTGAGAGGTGACTTAAATAAATGAGCATAGCCGCAGGAGTCATATGATTAAAGGGCACTTAGACACCAGGTCTCTACTTTGGGGCCTGGCAAACAAATGAATTTTCCCTTGCACATTTCTGTCTTTGCTCAGTCAATCTCAGTTGATGCTAGAAATTTCCACCAGAGAACTTAAATGTGTTAGGGCTATCATAAATTAAGGGAGAAAACTATAAAAAAAATGTGGGTCAGAAAAGTATGAACAAAGTAAATTATATTTTATGCAAAACTTTATGTTTTATGACAAAGAATTTCTGGCTCATAAGTGCAAAAACTATTTATTAACTGTAACAGATAAAAGCATGCTTGGAATTCTTTCTTACATGTCTTAGATGTGATATAATTGAGTATCATCTGTTATTGATTTTTTTACAGCTCTTAGGTTGTTTAAAATATCTTACAATTTTAACCCTATAGACCTTAGGCATCATAATACCCTCTGTTCTAGATATCACTACACAGTTCAGCATGATTCTTTGCACTCTGGGAAAGGTTGAGTTGGGAGTTATACAGTAGTGTCCCTTATGTGCGATTTCACTTCATGCGGTTTCAATTACCAGCAGTAAACCTTAGACCAAAAATAGTAAATGGAAAATTCCAGAAGTAAATCATTCATGAGTTGTAAATTGCACACCATTCTAAGTAGCATGATGAAATCTCACGCTGTTCTGCTGTGTCTTGCTTTGCACGTGAATCACGTTTTTGTCCAGCATATTGACGTAGTAAACGTTCCCCACCTATTAGTCACTTAGTAGCTGTCTCAGTTATCAGATCGACGATGCTTATGTGCAAGTTACCATTACTTACTTAATAATGGCGCCAAAGTGCAAGAGTAGTAATGCTGGCAATTTGTATATTCCAAAAAGAATCCATAAAGTACTACCTTTACATGAAAAGGTGAAAGTTCTCTACTTAATAAGGAAAGAAAAAAAAATAATATGCTGAGGTTACTAAGATCTACTGTATGAACAAATCTTCTATCCATGAAATTGTGAATAGCATATTGTTATAATTGTTCTATTTTATTATTAGTTATTGTTAATATATTACTGTGCCTAATTTATAAATTGAAATTTATCATAGATACATATGTATACGAAAACACATATAGGGTTCAGTACTATTGCAGTTCCAGGCATCCACTGGGGTCTTGGAATGTATCCCCCATGGATAAGAGGGGATTACTATATGCAAAATTTTGTTTTTTAAAATTCCAATCCTTGCACATATGTCACTGCAGCATGTCTCAAGAAGAAAAAAAAATGGAAGGAAAATTTTAAAGAGGTAAAAAAGACTGTTCTAGTGCAACAGCATACAGAGAAGTAAGCGTTTAGCACTTGCTCTGGTGTGAATGTGTCTCCTCCAAAATTCAGGGGTTGCCAATCTAATAGTATAATGAGGTGGGCCTTTAGGAGGTAATTAGGATAAAAAGGCTCATCCCTCGTTAATGAGATTAAGGCACTTACAAAAGATGCTTCACACATGTGAGAACACAAAAAGCTGGCCCTCACCAACTGCTGGCACCTTGATCTTGGACTTCCTAGCCTCCAGAACTGTAAGAAATAAACTTTTGCTCTTTATAAATTACTGAGTCTCAGGTACTCTGATATAGTAGCACAAACCAACTAAGACAGCACTTGTCTAGATAATCATATCAATAAATCTTGACTGAGCGTATAATATATTATACACCCCTCCAGGTGATGAGTTGTGGCACCGAACAAAACAGACAAGTTCTCCACTACCGGAGCTCTCACATTCTAATGGGGAAATGAGCAATAAATAAATAAACAATTATTTTAAATAATACCAGGTATTTGTAAGAGCCATCCTATGCAAAAGGATGATATTAATAATCCTTTAACATTATTAATTCTCTACAAGTTTATAAGTTGAGCTTCTGCTTATGTTCATATAGGAATAATGGATTTATAGGGTTTGCAGGTTGCCTAATTTTAACTTAACTATAATTTAATTTTGTCTTGCATCCACATCTTAGAATGATCAATATTAAAATATTATCTGGAAAGCCATGAAATGACCCTTGTCTATTACTATAGAGGCAATTTTCAAGTTACTCTGTACATATAAACATAAAATTTTGCATCTTGTACTCCGAAACAAATTTAAAAACTCAAGACTAAATCCAAATAATTGTATATATTGGATGCTTGGGGTTTTGTTTTGTTTTGTTTTTACATAAATTGAATTACATGTACAAGATTTGAGATGCCTCCTAGAACCTACTACCAAGTAAAGAACCATCATAAAAGTTCTATGTTGTTCTTCCATAAAGACTTTCAGAAAACTAGTTACGTAAGCACACAAATCTTCCAATCTTCCTGGTGATAATAATTCACTAACACTGTTTTATTTTAAACCACCAATATTTTGATGACAGTGGATATCTATCTTCTTGTATATTTTGATAAAAATTCTGTACTTTATATTTTTTATGTCTGTCAAAAATTTTAGAAATTAAATTATTTCCTTAACTATCTTATTATAACTGGAGATCTAGGAAGTGTTGATTTTTATTCATCCCATAGTGTTGGCTGAAAATTCATTATTTTTTTTAAATCTGCTGTGGTCAAAAGCCTTAATGCCTTTTCAACGTCTGATCTTGAAGTAGAGCATTTTCAACAGATTTACTAGCCCTTAATTTATTATATTTTATCCCTAGAGAGTATTTTTATTATAAGAAGTTGAATGTCTTTAATAAATAGTCATTAATTCTTGTTCTTCTTTGTTCTTATATGTGTGTATCTAGGATCTCAGTGATTTCCACTGAGATTAAAGCTCAGCCCCTTTCAGATTTTTGCATCTGGGTGGTCAAAATCATGGAAACACTTTATAAACCCAAAGAAGCTCAAATATATTAAAAATAATACTTTCCTATGGGGGATTCAACTAATGCAGATGCAGTATAACTTATAATGATACAGGAATTACAAGTAGCACTTTTAGAGGATATCAGGCCACTGTTCTTGCTACCTCTTTTGAAAATTTCAGCTCATCATTTTAAGTCAAAGTATGGTTGGTTCTGATTAATCCAGTGTTGCTGCTAAACATTTATAAATAGTGCTACCACATTGAAAAATTGATAATATTATATGTGAAATCCAAATTAGAATATATTATGACCAAAATCAATCCAATGTTGTTTTATATTTATGACTTTATAATTTAGCCACATTTTAAAAACAGATGTGGCTTTTTATTTTTCTATTATAAATGTCATAAAAGTAAAGGCAAATAAATTATGCATGTATAAAATACTACATAAATTACTATCTATGCTTTCTGTTATTCTCAAGAGTGACTAATATTTCCCTGAAACATGTAGAATGATTAAATAGTCCTATTTATTGAACATCTATGATATTCTAAGCAGGCATTACATTGAAATTAAAGAGAATAAAAATGTAACTGAAATATAGTTCCTTCCCTGGAGAAACACTTTATTATGTAATGGTGGTAGAATAATATATGTAAACTTACCCCCAAATTGATTTTATTAGTAGTAATAGCCATTTATGGACAGTGAATCTCCAGAATTTTTATCTAAAAGATATTTGAGGGCAGTAATATAGTTAGAATTGGGAGCTAGAGGATTTCTATAAAAATTGAGTTTTCATAGCAAGTGTTTTTACTTACATTGTATATTTATTTGGGATGGCCTCTATGTGTGTGGTGGAGACTGACAGAACTGATGGAAATTGAGTCACTAAAACCTTCCATTTTCAAGCCACTTCTTATAGCTATCACTCTCCATTGAAACATGTACCAGAAATCCTACTGAACCCTGTACTTAGAATATTTCTAACCATTAAAAACCCAGTGAAAGAATAACATGCATGAGACACTGAAAAGTAAAGCAACTGGCCCAAGGTTACATAGCTAAGGAGTGGTTCCTGATTTAGACTTTGAACCAGGTATATCTGACTGCAAATTCTTTCTTATGCTTATTCATTGTTATAACTATGCTCATTATATATTTGCTATTTAATGTCTCATTTGGTAGCTCACAAAATCATGTCCTTCCACCTCTTTATAGCATACACATATTTCCATTACATATTACCAACCTAAGACTTTCTAGACGTGACCAAGGCCTACTGAGCCTGTCTGTTGTGAGTATCACCACTGACAGTGTGAGGCCAACGTCCTGTCCACATTGCCCTTGTCCTTATCAGGGTCTCAAGTTCTCCCACTCTTCATAGGTGAGATTTGAAGGTGTAGTTTTAATTTTATGAAAATGCTTCATAACATATTTCTGAAACAATTTTTTTCACATTTTTAAGAAATGCATTTAGAACTTTTATTTCTAAAAAACTATTAATATGCCTTCTATATAAAGATACATGGGCTGTATATAGATAAAATTTAAATTTCACATAAAATATAAGATTAATTACACTACCATTTATTTAGAACATTATGTTCTATGCTAAGCACTTTATCCCCATTTTCTTAGTTAATTATTACAACAATGTTGAGAGGGTTGTATTATTTTCAGCAACTACAGATGCGCAAACAGAAGTTGCAGGTGGATAAGTAAGTTGTCCAAAGTCACATGACAAGTAGTATAGTTAGGATTTGAACCCAGGCATTCTGGAAAATTTGTTATTTCTTAGTTATAATACTATATTAAATAATAATGTCCCAGTGTCTTTCCTATTTATTTCTTCCTGGCCCTAAGAAAGTGGATATGTGGAAAAAAAATAAATTTGATGTTGCTATGGGCCCTTTAGAGGTCACTTGTTTTCTACCCTATCATTCGTCCAATAATTAATCTAAAAGTAATGGACAAGATTTTTGAAATTCTTGTCTAAAGTGTGAGTTAAATTTGATTGTTTGTCTTTAAAAATACCTTGGAAGGGAACAGTCTGAAGAATGGAGAGAGACAGAGAGATGATATATCAAAGCTACTATAGAAACAGTAGGATTAATAATTTAGAAATAATCCATCTGTGTTTTTATTATACATGCATGGAATTTGCATGCATGCAAAGTAAGATTGGTTTTCAGGCTATCTTTCTAAAATAGTTCCATGAAATATTGCCTTAAAATTTGTGACTCCAGATTCCTTGGTGATTCGATATCGTTATATAACAGGGGATTGTCCAAAATTGACAATAAGTAAATGACAGCGAGGGCAAGGCCTGAAACATGGGTGATACCAGCTTTCCTGGGATTACGTTCTGATCCCTAAATCCTCGTATCTATTTGTTCATCCGGGAAAATCTCTTATCTATCATCAGCTAGATAAGAGAAAAACAGAATGTATATACCCAAAGATAAAATTTCATCTCATTTCTTTACACATCACTGGCAGGAGAGATAAATGAGAAAGTTGAATAATGGCGTGAACAGCAAGACTAGAAGTCAGGCACAAGAATGGAACAAAAGGGCTTGAAGTAGCCACCTCACATATAAGGGAAACTCTTCCACAAATACAAAAGGAGGAATTACCAACTTTTCCATGAATCATAAATTTGCCTAAACATAATTTTATTTGAATCACAGAACATTCAATATTTTTAAATTTTATGTTTCCAGGTAAAAGATATATTGCGTAGTTGCCACTGACATACAACTATTTCTCATACCAAAACCATTGCACACACACACACACACACACACACAATATTTTTGTGTGTGCCATGAAGGTTTTAGAATTTTTAATCCTATTCCAGAAATTAGTTTAAAAAAAAAAAAAAAAAACTAGCCTGAAATTTCCCTGACAATCTTAAGAAATATGTGGTCATTAAAGTGCTTTTAATAGCATGGAAGATGAAAAACACTAATGAAAACTACCCACCATGCAGCAGATTTTAAATGGTTGGTCTCTGATGTATGGACTGTTTTATAAACATGTCTCCAATCTTAAATTAAACGTGTAGAAGAAACAAATATAACTTTCACACAAAAGGTGGTTTCAAAGCTACTTGATAGATTTTCAAGTAGGTGCAGACTGTGATTGGTAAATATGACCATACTCCCAGAGTAAACTTCTAAGGTATTAACACAATAAAATAGCAAAAATTAATATTAATAATAATATGGCTACACAAAAAAATACTAAAGATGACTTTTATCCACTAGGGCCTAGAAAGAAACAGATGGCACTTCCAAATTGGATAATTTGGGGAGAGTTAATAGTCAATTTACAATGGGTGTGAGCAGAAATATAGAAAATACAATGAATAGTTCAGTACCCCGTGGGGAGACACAGCAGTGGGTGGTTACCACCCACGGTCTTGAAAAGGCAGGAGAAGGAGCATTTGTTTTCAGAACCCAGAGACAGAGAGGCATTTGCTGAGACCTCCAGTTGAGGGACACAGTCAGCTTGTGGTGATGCTTCAAGGAAGAGAAAATTAGTCTTATTATCTTCCACTCCTATAATCACCTACTGGGGCTCTGCATTAGTTCTCCTTGGTATAGTAGAATGAAACCAGAAGCCAGAAGCCAAGAAGCCTGTGATGGACCCGTCCAGGTGTGCCTCCCAAACACAGAGCAGGGTAGAGAAGAGTGGAACATGGATCTGAAAGGATGAATGGAAGATGTCTAGCACACCTCTGAAAATAATATTTGAAACTCAAATGAACCGATAATACTTTATTTCTGAAACTCTGGGATTCTCAGACAGAAAAATTAAAGAGCCTAAAACTTAGTGAAATATTAAACATCTATAGCAAAAAGTCAATTAATTAATAAGCAAGAGGTCCTTATGTTTTTTTGGGAAAAAAATTACAAAAAGGAAACTGCTGGTATATTTCTGTTAAGTAAGAAGACTATTGTGAGAAAGAATATATAACCAAAAAGAAATTTTAGACATGCATCGATAAGACAAACAAGAAGTTTCATAAATTACATGTGTATTCTTAGAATACCAGAGGTATGGCAAGCTTCCTGTTTTTATGGGAACATAGTCATATAAAACAGAATTGTGGGAAAAAATAAAACTACATGTATATCATTCTTTATAAAACTTCAACAAGTTGTACACTAAAAGCTTATGCTGACCTTTATATACTGTTAAAAAAATAGTAATCACTTTTTCACACAGGCAATTGAGGTGAAATCATTACCTTCTGCATTTTAGCAATCACTGAATGCCCTTATTTTCCTCCTTTCATAGCTATAAAGATGTGTGAATTCAATCCCCGGGGCTTTTTCTCTGGTGTTTTGGCAATTTAGCCAATGATCGCTTTAGTTTATTCTTTTTCTTTTCACTCAAATCAGACTCAGTTTGAAACATTTTCAGTACTGGGGTGTGCAAATTTTTTTTAAAAAAATTTTCTTTTGTTCTCATGCTAGAGATTGCAATTAACTGACTTGCATTTTTCAGTAGAGAATCTTTCTTTTAGAAGTGTGCAGAGCAAGGGCATGTTTTTGCGTGTTTTTTTAGGGAGGGAGGGGAGAACTCCATCAGATGATTTTTATATTATTTCCTAGCCGATACAATTGTTTGGGCTATAAAAATACAATTACAAATAAGGTTATATTCATTATCACAATTAGTAAATGTATAAATATATAATATTTCTGTACCAAAACTGGCTTGTTGTGATGTTTGTCTTCACTTCACAGGATAGTATTTGTATGGCTGGCACTTTTCAAGGTATTGAACTTAGGCTTAGGGAAAGTCTCAAGAGTGGTATAGAAGTAACTTTAAAATAGCCTCTGATCCCAACTGCTTCATAGTGATTTCTTAAAATACCAGAGGTATTTTTTTCACCATCACTTTTTATAGTGATGGGGAAGTTAGAGAAAGAGATTGACAAGTATTTCTGTAAAATTTTGTTTTTAGGAGATATGTTTGATTTTAAGAAAATTAGGAGTGTTTTCAGGAAATTCTATATAGTGCAAAATTTAATAATAAATACGGCCACTTAAAAACAAGTGTCCTTCTTACTAACCTTTCTTTAACTCTAGCCAATCTAAATTTAATAGTCCCAATAATCCTACTTTATATTTATATAATGCTTTACAATTTTGCAAAATTCATCACATTTGCTTCAGTAGCAATTCTATAAGGTAACCATGCGAATGTCCTTATGCCAATTTTGCAAACTCAGCAAGCCAGAGCTAGAGAAGGTACATGATTTTCTTATGGTCATATGGTGAGTTATGAAACAGCAATTCTAATCTAAGCGTTGTAACCACAAATCTTGTGATTCTTTTTTTTTTTTTTTTTTTCACCAATCCCACTTGACACTTGACTAAATAAATAATTCAGTGTGTTTATGTTCCAGATCCTGTACTGTCTTGGGGAATATAAACATTGAATGTTTCCTGCAGCTTTTCTAGATTACACACACACATGCACACACATGCATACACAATTTTATTATATATACTTTTTGATGAGTAAGACTAATTTTGCCATTTTTGTATTTTTTAAAATTTTCTTAATTTGATATTTTATGACTACCAAAAAACAAGTAAAACTGTACTCAATAAGATGTTTAAAGAAAGAGCCAGATCCCCACGGGGCTGCCTGCCCCCCTTCAATTCCACCACGCTGAGACTGAAGGTAACCATTGTGCACAGGTTGGTGTGTTAAGAGCCAATATTGGATGGAGCATTTCTACAGATTGTTCTATAATTCTCTTTTTTCACCTTAGTAATATATTATGAATATTGTCATTTGCCAATAGAGAAAGATAAACTTAATATTTGCATTATAATTTCTGTATGCACATCATGCCCATAATTAATTTTACATTAACAGGGATCCAAGATGCTCTTTGGCTTTTTAAGAATTTTTTCCTTAATCTCCTTTCTCCCTTTTCCCCCTTCTGCTGAACTCTTCCTCTGCCCTCCCCCATCACTGCACCCCAAATCTCATGTTAACATGCATTTTGTGCATCCATCCATGACTTTTTACATGCTCATATAGTCATATACAAATGCGTGTCTATACACAAATATGTGCATACGTATGTATTTATGGAGGTCTGTCTTTGTATGTTTTACAAAGAATCGTATCATACCACTTCTCATTTTATTTTCCACACTCAGAGTTATCTTGTGGGAATTCCCTCAGGTCAAATGGCAGAGATCCAATTCATTCTTTTACATAGCTGCATAATATTCCAACATGTGGCTACACTCTAAATTATTTAGCTGTTTCTTTATTGATGAGTATCATTTGCCCTATTAGTCAGGAGAGAAAATTTACACCTTTTTTAACACAGAGAATTTAATGTAAAGATTTATTCCTTGTCTGTAAAACATCATTAATTAGGTAACAGAAAATAAAAATAAAGAACATCAACATATTACAAAGGTAGGAACTGTAGGAAACGATCATCCTCCCTAGGTCTCGTTGAACAAAGGAAAGAAATTGGAATTATTGAAAGTTTGGAGGAGGAGCCCCATGGAACTGAAACTCAGGAAGGAACCAGCCAGCTGGTCTGGTGTCTCCAAAAAGTGCAACGGATCTGTTTCTGAGCGTGGTAGAAAAACTGCACACTATATTCAGATGCTGCTACAGGAGGGAACTGCAACTCCTGGGATGAAGACATATTTCTAGGATGATACAAGCACAAGAAGCAGATAAGAAATCAATAGGAAGCAATTATTAATAGCATGGAGCAAATCTTGTTTTCCTTTTCTAGCCTTCTAGTTTCTCTGTAGTTCCCGGTGCAAGCAGAGCTTAGTAGAGAGCCAGATGACAAAACAGAAATGTGGTTTGCAGAAGCCCAGCCACAGAGCAGGATCTAGAAGAATGGGTTTAAAGCTTTGAGACATAAACTTAACAATTAGCCCATCTTTATTGCCAGGATTTTTTCTTTCGGTTAAGAACAGAGTTTTATTAAGTGTCCTTACTCGTACATCCTTGTGTACTAGTGCTTTGATTTCTCTGGGAGAGATTCCCAACGGTGAGATTACTGCATAAAGTGACATTTTAAATTTTAACGCATGTTGCCAGATGTTTTTTCAAGTGATACTGCAGAAAAATCACACTTCTACTAGAAATTTTTGAGAGTACTTTTTCTTCCTATCCCCCCTAGCATCAGAGGCATTCACTCTTAAATTTTTCCAGCATGATCACAATAAAGCAATATCTTGTTGTTACTTTAATTTACATTTTCTTGATTGCTTATGATTTTAAGCATCCTCCTGTATATTTACTGGCAAGCTGTAGTTCCTTTTTTTGTGAATTTTCATTTCTGTCTTTTGCTTAATACTTTTCTGTTGGGTTTGATGCCTTTTTTGTGAATAGACAAAACTTCCTTGTATAATATATTACAGAAATTGACCTTTATCAGTGTTCTGTGTTATTAATATGTAGTTTTCTAACTCAATTGTTTGTTTATTCACTTTAATTTTTTTGTATTTTTCCAGGCATAATATAATCAAATATACCAATGACTTATAGTTTCTGGTTCCTGCCTTAGTTATGTAAATCTTGCCCACTCCAAGACTGAATTTATACGTTAGACTTATTTCAAAGTTTTTTTATTTTTAACATTTAAGACTTTGTTCCATCTGGAGTCTATGATTATATATGCTAAGTGATGGGGCTCTGAGTTTTTCTTCCAAATGGATAGCCAGTTGTCCAGCAGCATTTATTATATGAATTGTCCTTTCAATACTGACTTGAAATACCAAATTTTTATGTGTGAGATTTTTTTATCTATTTCTGGATTTTCAATTCTGGAGTGCACTGATCTTTTGGTTAATTTCTATGCCAATACCACATCGCTTTAATCACAGTGACTTTAATATGTGCAATAGCTAGCATAAGAAGGACTCCTTTTTTTTTTTTCATTTTTTTTTTTGGCTATTCTCAGGCATTTTCTGTGTATGTTCTTTAAGATCATTGTTCTTTAACATCATTTTATCTATCTCCTTTCTTCTTCAGAAAAAAAAGAAGAAATCCCATTGGAGACTTAATTGAAACTACATTCTACTTATATGTCAATTTGTACATGATTTATATCTTGTAAAATTATTTTCCCCATAAGAGAATGTTACTTTCATTTGTGCAGATCATGATTTATACTCCTCAGTAAGTTTTATAGTTTTCATTTTTAAATAAGATCTTATGTTTTCTTTATCAAATGTATTCCTAAGTGTTTTATAGTTTTTGTTTTTAGTATTTTATTTCTGGATATTTATTGCTAAGAGAAAGCTATTGATTTTTTCAGTGTTTCTATTGGGATAGGCAAAATTATTAAATACATTTAAAAGTATAATGGCTCAAAAGAAATACAAGTTTATTTCTCTCTGATGACAGTTTTGGGTGTATGTTCCAAGTTGGCAGAGAGCTTTTCATCACACGGTCATTCAAAGACCCAAGAGAATTCAGCTCTACTATCTTTGATATTTCGGTTCCTGGCTTGCTCTGATAGTTACCATCCCAGCATAGAGCAGTAGAAAAAAAGCATGGAAGAAATTTTATAAGAGATTCCTGCGACAGGCAGGCAATTGAAAATTAGCTCTGTTCACATCTATTTGGACGGAATTTAGTCTTAGGCAACCTGTAATAAAAGGCATGCTGGGAGATATGATGCTACTGTGAAGGTATATATCTAGTTACTATTCTGTTAATACAGAAGGGGAGAATGGATTTTAGGAAAACTAGTACACTCTGCTGTGGTACAATTACCCTTTATCTAACCACCATACAGAAGCCATGGACACTTGGGATTTCTATAATATCATCAATAACAAAAGATTGTTTCATTGGTTCTTTTTTGAACATTTTTCCTACCAAATATTTCATTTTCTTATTACTATATTTGCTAGAAACTCTAAGACAAGTTGAATAATAGTAGCAAGCATCTCTGATAGAATTTATTTAATTTACATAGTTCCAGTATTAAACCATTTAGAATAATAGTTGGTATTGGTTTTTATAGTATTATCTTTTTTCTCTTTAAGGTGTTTCCTTCAATTCTTGTTTTACTTAGAGCTTATGTTAAAATAAGACTGCCGAAGTTTGTCAACTATTTTTGCAGAATTTAATTATAAAATCATAATACTTGTCTCTTTCAATGTATTAATATAATTATTATGTTGATAGATTTTCTGAAAAGGAACTATCTGGAATAAATTCTATTTGTAGTATTCTTGGGGAATTTTTTTGATACACTGCTCATGTAGCAAAGATATACGTTACTATTGAGATATATGCTAATATCTTTAAAAGATTTGTTACATCTGTAGTCCCAAATGAGACCAGAGTATAATTTTCTTTTCTCTTCTTTTTTCCTTCATTTTTTATTTTTGGGTACTACCTTAACATGTTTGAAGTTTCACTTATGCTGGATTAATTATATGAATTAGGGAAATTTATGTTTCTATGACAAGAATTGTCTAAACAAAATTAAAAGTAAGATACAGCTCACTTGTGAAATCATCATGTTCTTATCCTTCTTAGGGGCATATAGATCTTTATTTTTTTAATCTTTCTTTGATTGTTTTTTCAAGATTTTCTCTTCTTGAACAAATTCTGGAGAATTTTTATTTTATTAGAATATGATTCATTTCCTCTAGGTTTTCAAATTTGTTCCAGTAGTGTTATATGTAGCATTGTTTTATAATTTTTCTAATCTTTTCTATGTCTGTAGCTATGTTTCATTTCTCATTTTCTATTATATTATCATACACACACACACACACACACACACACGCACATGTATACATACAAGGTCTGTCCAGAAAGTGTCCAGCCATTGTTACTATAACAAGAACAATTTATATGGTTGGATACTTTCAGGAAAGACCTCGTGTATATCTTAGAGATGGGTTCTCACTATGTTGCCCATACAGTACTTGAATTTGTCTGCTCAAACGATCCTCCTGCCTTAGCTTCCCTAATAGCTGGGATTATAGATGCATGCGTGCCACTATGCCTGGCTTTTTGTTATATATTTTTGCTCTCTCTTACCCTTCAGTCTTATAGGAAGTTTATCTATTTTACAATTATTTTTAAAGTACTTTCTTTAAGAAAACATTTCTTTATCCTTTCTCTCATTTAAATCCATTTTATTAATTTTAGCTTTTAGGCTTTATTATTTTCTATTTATTACATTATTTTGTTTCGTTATTGTGTTCTTTAATAATGAAGGCATTTACAGTCACAAAAAAAGCCAGGCTCAGTGTCCCATGCCTGTGATCCTAACTACTAGACAAGCTTATGCAGTGAGATCATTTGAGCCCAGGAGTTTGCATCCAGCCAGGGCAACAGATTGAGACCTCAGTCTCTAAAATAAATAATACACACACACACATACACACACACACACACATATATACATATTCACATATATACACATGTATATGCATACACATATGATAAAAAATGATAAATGAGACATAACCATAGACACAGAAAGATTAGAAAAATTATAAAAGAATGCTACATGTAACACTATTGCAACGAATTTAAAAACCTGGAGGAAATGAATCATATTCTAGTAAAATAAAAGTTTTCAGAATTTGTTCAAGAAGAAGAAAAAAACTTGAATAGACAATTAAGGAGAAATTGGAAAAGTAAATGAAGGCCTATATGCCCCTAAAAAGGATACGAGCATGATGATTTCATGACTGAGCTGTATCTTACTTTTAAAGAACATGTAAATCCAATTTTATTTACACTATTCTTTTCATAGAAACAAATTTCCCTACTCATTTTATTATTCCAGTATAAATGAAACTTCAAGCATGTCAAGGTAGTATCCAAAAAGAAAAATGAAGAAAAAAGAAAAAGAAAGAAAGTTATACTCTGGTCTCATATGCATTCGGCCTTTGCTCTGTTCTATAGGTATCATATTTTCTAGAGTTTTTGGCTATATTCCAGAGAGTTCTCATTTCTTTAAACCTAGCATTGTCTAAAAGTATGTTAGTTACTTTTCATGTAATTAAGACTTATTAGTCACCTTTCAAAATTGTATTTCTAACTTTATTGGTTCAATTTTCAAAAAAAACAGCCCTTTCAATATTCTACTTGAAAATTTTTGTTCAAGTATGATTTAAGGCCAAATAATTTTTAAATCTTTCACAGACATTAAATGTTTTTTATTTAATGGAGGAAAAAAAAAACCCTACAGAATAGCATCATATCAGTGGTGTCTTTAAGAATGTCTTAGTCTGGTTTCTTCATGTGGGAATATTTAGTTTTTTCTTCAGTTTACATTTTTAAAAAATTCTTTAAGCTATCTTATTTCCCTCTTCCAGTCAATGGTGTAGCATACAGAAGAATTCATATGTAGATACATATATATGTAGTAATATTGTGTATTCTCCAACATAGACCATTTCGTTTAAAGGAACTGTGTCACTTTCCTTAGAGTATAACATTAAAAATACATTAAAGCAGAATTTAGTAATGATTTTATCCATTTGGTAATCACTTTTATTTGCTGGTAATAAAATTCTAACCCTGTTTAGTAAGATCAAATTTGAAAAACAATTAACATTAATAATCACAAAACAAAACTAACAATATCAGATACATTAATCTCAAACAAAAGATTTAAAACTTCTTTAAAATATTAAAATGCACTTATGAAACTAGAAGTCCTTTTCTGCATATTGTGAACAATATGCTAAGATCCAACATTACTGCTTAATGATCCCATGCCTTTCATGAAGACTTGTCAGGAACTTTTGTTGGTTCCAACTTTTATTGACCCACATACAAGGTCACTATAATTTGGGCTTCAGTAAGATTCTGAGACAGCTTACATTTTATCTAAGGTAAAGTATTTAAACTGATTGTAATGAGGTATGACAACCATATTGACTAATCTACAAAGAAGAATATGTCATTGCAATAGGAATGGGACAAGCCACCCAATTAATTTGTAGCAAATTGGACAGATTGATTTGGAAGTTTTCCAAGAGAGAAAGCACTTCTGGTGCTTTGCTTCAAAAGCGTGGCAGACCAAATTTTTTAATCACCTTTGGTGGGAAAAATTTGATTTTTCATTTTTAAATTTTATGTGCCAGAATGTAGTCTACAGTAGAAGCAGAATTGCAAGATATAGAAAGTAAGATGTTTATGTGAAAAGTATGAGTCTAGTATCCTCTGATGATCATCATGATTTTTGAGGAAGCTCTTTCAGTGTTTCTTCTACCTGTGAATTATAATGGAAATATTATAACTTTGCAATTTAGAAAATATTTTCATTTATAATTCATTTGATCCTTACAACCAACAATCCCCAAGATATTATCTCCCCTATATTGTAGTGGGGAGATTGAAGTCCAGGAATGTCAAATAATCTACTCCTCCCAGAGTGAGTGCACCACCAGAAGTCTACTTCCAAGTCCCTCTCTCACTTTACATGGCTGCCAGCAAAGCAATAGTGTTCACCTCTCTGGTCCCACGTGGGAACTTATCTGATGAACTTTCCTTTTCCATGTGCTGGTGTAGAAACAGTAAAGAACTTAGACATGGCAAAAATGTTAACCTTTGCCTAAGTTTTTTTTATTTCTTTCTATGCCTAACCTTCGAGTAGGAAAAAACAGAGCCAATCGATTTCAAGTTAAAAGATCTCTTGAAGTTCTAAATAATCAAGTAGATGCTTTCTCCCCCATTAGATTGAGGGTGCTGGTGAAGAGTGTGGGAATTATCTGCTTATTTTAACCCTCTGCTGAACTCATACACAATTCAGGAGGGAATCTGACCCTCCTTGTTTTATCTCAAAACACTGCAAGGTCCTATTTAGTTTGAAAAATTAAGTAATGTGATGTCAAATTAAGTTTCGTATTTTGTTTCTTGGTTCCTGCAGCACCTTTCAATTCTAGTTTCTTAATCATGTTCTATTAAATATCATGTAAATAAAGAAAATATAACAAAACAACCCCTAAAACAAATCTCACCCAAAACATATTACATTATGTAGCTTATTTACCTCTGCTCTTCACAATAATGTGTCAAAATCCCAGATTTCACTGAGAAGGAAAGATGGATTTTGTTTACTAGTCCCTAGAAGAGGATTTCAGATGTCAGTAGAAAATGCCTCTCTCCATCTCCAGAGGAAGCTAATCAGGGAAAAACGTATGCCGTAGCACAGGCATTAATCCCCAGCTGGGTCACGAGGCTGTTATGAGGTGTAACTAATTGTATTGTTGTGATTCATTTTGGTCTATAACAACACGCTCCACAGTGACATCAGAGTTGTATGAGATGGATGTTGCATGTAAAGAAAAAAGTACTGTTCAGCGAATATCTGCAAGCCTGTGTGTGACACAGTGACAGTTTTCAGTGATGCAGCTACTGTTTTCCACAATAACACATCTGCGATATCCTGTCATCACTCTGTTTCTGAAAACTGTCTCGAGTAGTCATCATGGGGCAATTTCAGACCCACAGGTTGTAATAAGAACTTACTTCTCAAAATATGACCTCTGCCAAGATGCACTGCAATTGTCTGCTCAAGTCCACTTTAGGGCTGAGTCCAGAAGTTAAAAAAAAGAAAGAAAAAAGGATCCTTACACTGGTAAATTATTTTACTGACAATGTTAATTCAGATCGTTCTTTACCAACTTTTCATATTCAGAATTGATTCTTCCAACAGCATTATCTCTATAGAAGAGGTATATTGTGATCTCTTCCTACATGTAAAATGAATAATTCCCATAAACGTTGATTTTCTAGTTGATTATCCACTAACAAATAATTGGCAGAGTAGAAAGAGCAACCAGACTGGACTAGTCAAAGGGGTGGCTCTGATTTAGAGACCAACTCTATTTCCAGGAACAGAATATTTCTGGGTTGCAAACGAGAGGGCTCAACCCCTTAAGGTCCATTTCTGCTTCAAAATTGTATACCCTTTTAAAAAATATCTATTCAAAAGTTTTTTGTCATACTTCTTTTCTGCGAAATTAAAAATTCCTTAAGAGGCAAGAATTAAGGGTATAAATTTTGAAAACATTTTTATGTTTTAAATCTTAAAATGTATAATTTAGCAAGCATTTTAAATTTTAGAAAGTAAATGTTTTACATTTTCAAAGTAAGTAAAATAACAGAAAAGATCAATAAAGTGCATTTTAGAAGAACACAAGTTAGATGTATGTACCATGTAGCCAGCATGAAAGATTTACTGACATTGAGAACCAGAATTCACTCAGAATGTCCTGGTTGCAGGAGCAAAAAGGGGAAATAGTGGACTATACTTTCATTGTCTAATTTTATTTTCAAAGGAACTGTGCAAATTTTTCTACAGAAATAATATTTCCCGGAAACAAATACTTCTAACCTGATAAACGCTCAGATGTTAATTGAAACATTTTCAAAAGTACACTGGTGTATATTAGAAAAATATAATTCAATAAGAGAAAAAGTCATTCTGTATAGCCAATTAGTATGTCTATAAGTCCAAACAATATAGAAAGCATTCACAAGTTTGCCTATGCTATGCTTTCTTTTCTCAGTGGTAAAGAGTATTTTAATACTTTCTTTTAATCAATATTTCTAATTTTATTTTTTAGAATGACAAATCCCCAGGGCGATCTGCAAGTCGATCAAGTAACATTTCAAAAGTAGGTGAAATATATTCACTTTCTTGTTTATTTGTTCATTTCATGGGTTCAAGTAAATATAGATAATGTTTAACCTATATCGTTATCTGTGCAATACACAAATGTGATTTGTTAATGGTTTTAACTGTTTCAAGCATCTACTGTCATAAAAAGACATGATCTCACACGACAAAGTAAGTTAAGCTATTTTTTCCCTTCAGTGCTATGTGCAGGAGATAATTTGCTACTTTCAGAATGTAATGTAAAGCGTGTTCTTTCTCTCATTTCAAACACCATAGAGCTGCCACATACCCAAGTTGAAACTATATCAACATTCTTGGTACAATTCCCACGAATTTAATTTTTCTGGAGTTTGAGCTCAACTCTGCTGGAATTTAACTATTCTTGTCACCAGGGCAGGTTTTAGAAATAAATTTAATATAAAATGTTAGGTTGGTCAGATTTAGGTTATCGAGTCAGTGGATGAAAAAACAAAATATTATCTAGACTGTCTATAAATCAAAGCAAGACACCAGAGTGTTGAAAAGATTTTGGCTTGAGAGATATACTCTAGATTTTTATTTTGCCTAGAAAACAAAACGTAAGAGCTATTCTCCAAAATGGGGCTCTATGTGACATATAGACATGGTACTTGGGAAGTGAAAAGTAATTTAGAGCCATTTGTCAAAATGGAAATTTATGACTTTCAAAAATATAATTAGGATCAAGAAAGATTTGCCATAGCTGGAACTTCCATTTCAGGGCCTCTCACTTGCCAGGGTTCTTCCATGTTCCTGAACTTAACTTTGCATTAGTAATTTTATATTTTCCTTGAAGAGGGTCCCCAAAATAGTAATAAATATCAGGCATTGTGGAAACTAACATTTTTAATAGACAGTAAGCATGCCTGCCTATTCCTCCATGGAAAGACCATATCTGTCTTGCAACATCATCTACTATACAAACATCCTTTAAAAGAAGTCCAGAGCAAAAGCAGTCAATACTTCTGTTTGTTAGATGTGCAGAGACGCATAAAGAATTGTATCTCCATACTTGGTACTGAACATTTCTAATTACATTCAAATTTGGTCCCCTTCAGAGATATTTGAGAGGCAATGTGGCCTACTGGTTGAGAGTGCTAACTCTGGAGAGCGAGGATCTGAGTTTAAGTCACTGCTCTGTCACTTCCTACGTATGTGGCCCAGATATACACTATTGTTTTTTGGTTTTTTTTTTTTTTTTTTTTTTTGAGACAGAGTCTCACTCTGTGGCCTAGGCTAGAGTGCTGTGGTGTCATCATAGCTCATAGCAACCTCAAACACCCAGGCTCAAGCTATTCTCCTGCCTCAGCCTCCCACGTAGCTGGAAGTACAGGTGCACACCCCCAAGCCTGGCTAATTTTTTTTTTAATTTTTAGTAGAGATGGGGGTCTCACTCTTGCTCAGGCCCGTCTCGAACTCCTGCCTTCAAGTGACCCTCCCACCTCATCCTCCCAGAGTGCTAGGATTACAGGGGTGAGGTGCCAAGGCTGGAGGAAACATTCACTTAACCTCCCTGAAAAATAATTGCCTCGTCTATCACACAGGGATGATGATGTACCAGTCACCTGAAGAAGGTTTTCTTAAGTATGTGCAAATTGAAACAACGCCTTTCAAATGTCTGTCACCTTACTCTCCTAATGAAGAGCCTTGCCCACAGCCACAGAACATTATCTTTCTGAACTTAAATATTAATATTAAATAAGTAACAACCTAAAAACTTGTAAACAATACTGACAACTTCCTTGTCACATCAAATATTGTTTTCTAGGGGTAAAATTATATCTGCATTTCTAAACTGCTCTTTGAGTTTGACATAATGCAGCTTGTTTATAACTTTTAGCCTTTTAATTTATTTTTTAAGAAATAAAAAATTCAAGAGTGTGGTTTCTCTTCTATGAGTTCTTCCAGGTTCTGAGATGTATTAATTATATTCCTATGTGGGAGACAATTAATTATAAAAATGCATCCTATGCAGAAAGAAATGAAAAGTTGTCTTCTTAAACATCACTTTAATTGTACCATAAAAAAAGAAACTCAACTATCAGACAGTGGTAGGAATAAACGGATTTCATTGCACATAAATTTATTTAATCCAGTATAACTTTCCTTTTATTTATGTTCAGAATGACAGTTGTAAATGATGAACATGTTAAGTCCTTACTTTTTCATGAATTACTAAGTGATAAACTATTCATTAAGACCACATAACTTACCAAATGTGAAATGGTAAAATCTAGAAACACTTGAGTTCTTTAATTTTTAAAGTGTTGGAGAAGAAAATATAAAAAGTAGAACAGATGGGTTTTTTCTCTACTTTTATGGAAATAATTTTTATGTCAAAGAAAGACTGAGCTTTTCAAGAATGTGAGAATCAGTATTAACAGGGTGATTAAGAGGATATATACCAGCATAACTGCTTAGGAAGGTTATTTGACTTCCTTAATTAATCTTATCTGTAAAGGGAGAACACATTACAGTATCTACCTCTTGGAGTGGAGAACACATTACAGTATCTACCTCTTGGAGTGGTGCTTAGAACAGTGTTTGGCCCTGTGTAAATATATAGCTATTTTTATTATGGAGTTCTTAACATTAATATCTCAGTAACAGCATCAAATAAATGTTCAGTAAATCTCTTTTCAAACGAGTGAATTTTGAGACATGATCTATAATATATACTTTGTTTTCTAAGAATAAGAATAAATTACAAAATCAACAGACTTATGAAATATGTTAGTGATCTGATGTTATTTTATTGGAACAATACTGCATATTCCTGTTTCCTTAAAAAGTATACTTATTTTTAACATAATAAATTATTTTGTGTCAACAATAGTATTACTCATAATGGGTGACTTCCTCATCATTTATACGTTTGTGCCGTCCCCTCTCCTTTGGGACAGAGGACTCCATCCAGGCTGGGACGACAGACCTGTCCTTCCTATTAAGTCTGCCGCCCTGGCTATTTCTTGCAGTTTCCTACTGAATCAGCAGACCTTCTAATCGTCACTATTTGTGAGTGTCATATCAGGAATCTTGTTCTTTACTAGGAATGACGGAGTAAAGAAAAAATCCTTAACCAGTTCTCAGCAAGCTTGTACTAAGAGAGTTGAGATAAGATATAGATATAGACCTAGATATAGATAGATATATAGATATAGCAGAACTGCATAACTCCCTGTGTACAAAAGAGTTACCATAACAGGTTGGGACTCCTTTTCTTAGAAAAGCATTCTGGCAAGATTATCACTTGTCTGGCATCTGGGATCTTAGATTTTGGAAGTGGAGCACCACCGTACCCGGTAAGAATAATTCAGTATGTCTGGACTTCAAACAATACAGCCATCCTAGACACCTGGTTTCCTTCTGGAGTCTGGAATTTTAGTACCTGTGGGTGCCTACACAACCAGCCCCCAACAAAATCTTTCAGCGCTGAGTCCTAATGAGCATCCCTGGTAGGCAATGCTCCACACGTGTTGGCACAACTCATTGCTGCAGGAATTAAGCATATCCTGGCTGACTCCACTGGGATGAACAAGGAGTTCAGAGAGCGATCACTTCCATTTACTTAGGACGGAATAGCACCAGAAAAGGTTTCTTAGAAGAGTGGTGTATAAATAGGGACTTGAAGAATGGGTGTGAATTGATCAACTGTCAGGAAAGCGTGTTTAAAGACATGTAAGTGCAAGGAATGAAAGCTGGAAAACAAATTATGAGGAAGAAGGTACATAGTTTTTAAGGAGCTTTGAGATGGGACTTTGAATAATAGAATACATTCTCTTTAGTCATAGACTTGGAAACAGAGAAATGGATCTAGAACCCATCAAGGTCCTTGAGACATTTTTAGTAAATGTGTATGAAATGGAACATTATTGTTTTTACCCTTCAGTATTACACATTATTATACAAATATAAACTCGCTATTGTAAAAATGAAAATTCAAATATAAATAATAAATGTTGAATTGTTAATAGACATCAGAAATAACATCCTTATTTTTTACCTCTGAACCTTTGTACCATATGTTATTCAATAGCAATTATACTTTGAATTTTCTGGTAACTCCAATGTTTACTTTTTAAATTAGTTTATATTTCTAGTTTGTTTTAATAAATATAAGATAGTTATACCTATGCTCTTTTTTATTCTAGTAAGGTCGGTATGCCATGGATATATTAAAGTTGACCCAAAAGCTACAGAGAAGCTATACAGGTTTAATACAATGTATGTGAGATTGTAAAAATATCTTGAGTATGAACAAAGCAGCATTCATTAATCCATCACTTACTTTAAAAAAAAACTGCTTTTGATAGTAGTTCTTGCTGCTGCTTTTTAATACACATATTGCTCACAAATAGGTTTCTCAAGATGAAAAATTAGCCAAATTTGGCCTTTTTTAAATTTCTTCTAGGGTGAAGGAAGGATCATTACACTTAACTAGCAACAGTGTATTATGTATCTCATAAGAAAAACCTTTCAAAAGCAAACCGTCAAAAGGAAGAAAAGCCTTGTATTTCCAATTCAAGTCAAGAGAATTTTCTTTTAAGTAAAATACTTTGCTTTTTGGTGTGTGTAGGAAGCAGCTCACAAAACTTGATCTATCTTTAAAAAGAAATTCAAAAGCCACTACCTTAACAAAATGATATTCCAGTCAGTATCCATCATTTCCTATTGTATTTTCTAGACCCCATTTACTTGACAAAGGTTCATTTAAATTGTTCAGTTGCTCTCTACCTAGAAATATATGTTAAGGTAAAGATGGTATATCGTTTATAAAATATTATTCCTAAAGCTTTCCTTTGTCTATGTATCCTAGTTCATTCTGCAATAAATAAAGATGCATGGTATAGTCAACACAATTTACTCAACAAATATTTTTTGAGGGTGTACTGTGTACAAGGCATTATCAGATCACAGTATTTTAAATAGGCATTTTCTTTCGATCAAATACATACTTTAATTTTACTTCTGTAAATCTTTCTTTCTCCACATTTTCCCAGATTTGCCTATAAGATTCCAAACTGTTTTCCAGCAAGGTCAAAGTGAAAATGTTGCCCATATGTAAAATGTACTGGGAATTCTTTCAACTGAATCTGAGCCAAGCACTTGCACCTCTGAACAGGTGTTTAATGTTCTGATTTATTGAGAGATCCATCTTGGCTTGCTTATACAAGGGACCTACAAATCAGCCTCAGACTACATACCTTTAGAGGATAAGTTTGATAGGTTGATGAAGTAGGATGAATAATTAGGAAATAACTGGAAATGAGATGGATTAATTTGAGCACTTTCATAGAGTCTGAGTAAAGGTCTGTCCTGAAACCAAAGCTAAGGAAATGAGTATAAATTTAGTTGGATTAGTAAATGTGGTAGAGGAAGATTAAGAAAGTCTGAGACCTTCTTATGTTCTGAAGCTTTTTCTTTATATAAATTTACTCCTTGAGTGATCTCATCTAACCTCATGACTTTATATATAATCAATAGGCCAATAACTCTCAGATATTTTTAACTTAAATCTCTGTCATGACTTCCAGATTCAAATATCCTACTCAAATTTTCCAGATAAATATGTAATAGGAATTTGTCTTGGGCCAGGTTGCCCAGAGCAGATCTTGAATTGAGAATTGTCTTCAATGAATTACTATGGGAATATTCCTAGGACAAGCCATCAAAGAAGAGAAAGAAGCAGCTTAGCGAAGAGGAAGAAATCCAGAGAGTTCCCTGCACCTGCATGGGGATGCTGGTGTATAAAATGCACTTCCGTTAGTCCCCTCTTGGGGCAAGGGAGCTAGGCTTTCATCCTCCCTTACTTGCCATTAATTGGCTCAGCAGTGTTCAGGCAGAGAAATACTTCCTGACACTGTGACTTTCTTTTCATGCGGGCAAACTGTCCAAGACTCCAAAGGACAGTTTGTGAAAGAGAATCACAGTTGTAGGACTTTAGAAACAAAAGCAGCCAAAAGCTGAAGGAGGCATGTCCAGAAACAGTGAGTGGGACCAGAAAGGATCTTGGTGGAACACCGACAGTACCTGCTATCATCCTTCCTTTGCACCACCCAGAAACACAGGCCCTTATTCCATCTCATCATGGATTCTTATAGATGATTGTTAGCCACAATTTCTAAGGAAAAATGTAAAAGACATGGATTCGTAGAATGAGCTTTTTCTACTGCAGCTGCCAAGCCATAACGGATTCATTATCTCTTTCTTCTAACACTTATTTCAAGTATCCCTCATTCTTCATTGTCACTTCTGTTTGTCAGTCTGAGTGGCTTACGGGTGAGGTGTCTCTGACCTCCAATCCCAATTATTATGCCCTTGAGAGGTTGCAGTTGCTGTAATTATTCCATTTGAAGTTAAACCTGGATGTGGGTAAATGAAAAAAATGCTGCCATGGATTCTCCAGATTTCAAAATATTCCTTGCTTCCCCATCATATAACACCAACCCTACCTCTTCATAATGGGCAAGTTCCATTGCTCAATGAATTGCTGCTCTGGCTACCAGGCAATGTGACATGTGTTATAAAGCTCATCAGGTAAAGCTCAACTCAAGTGGTCAACTGATGTCCATGGTCAGGGCTTCAATCTTTCTAGGGCCAAGTAAAATGCCAGGAACTGCTTTCTAAATGGTGAAGAGAACTCTGCTGCAATAGTATGGCCTTGATCAAAGACATTAGGGTTTTCACTGGACTTCTCCATTTGGAGCTTGAGAGAGAACCTAGATTGCCTTTGTATTTATCATGATACTTCTAGTAGTATGGAGTTTGCCATTTATTATTTCTCTGGCATCAAGACTGCTTGTATTACAGCTGAAGCTGCTGCAGATCTTCTCTCATTCTAGGCCTCACTCAGAACTGCAGCCTTCTGAGTTATCTGATAAAGAGGCTCGAGCATTATTCCAAAGTGGTGTTTATGCTGCCTCTAAAATTCAGAGTCCTACCAAGCACTCTTTGTCTCTAATACTAAGGTAACACACAATATTTGCCCTTCACTCTAGAAAGAATGTACTTAGAATGCAGCAGAGTATGAGAGTCAAGAAAAATTCACCTATTTGGCCAGACCCTCACTATGTGTAGATTTTTTTTCTCCTACCCTCTGGAACATTCATATCATAATAAGGCATTCAGAGTATTGGCCCTTCCTGTTCATTAGATCTAATTACACATGATGATGTCATCAATACAATAGACTATTTCACTGTTTGACAATTGCCAGATGATTGAGATCACCTCCAATTCAAATTGTGACATATCTATGTTATATTGATGCCAGGTGAATGCAAGCTGTTTTTTTAATTTTTAATTATTAAAGATACATAGTTGTACATATTTATGGGATACATGTGATGTTTTGATATAGGCATATCTCATTGTAGTTTTGATTTGCATTTTGCTAATGATTTAGAGACGTTGAGCACTTTTTTATATGATTGTTGGCCATTATTCTGTCTTCTTTTGAAAAGTTTCTGTTCATGTCTTTGCCCATTTACTGATGGGGTTGTCTGATTTTTTCTTGTTGATTTTCTTAAGTCCTATATAGATTCTTGTTCTCAGTCGTTTATCAGATACGTAGAAAGCAAATATTTTCTCCCATTCTATAGGTTGTCTATTCACTCTAAGGACAGTTTCCTTGGCTATGCAGAAACTTTTTAATTTGATCAGGTCCCATTTGTTTATTTTTGTTGCTGCTGTGATTGCTTTGGGGGTCTTCTTCATAAATTCTTTACCTAGGCCGATGTCTAAAAGAATCTTCCCCATATTTTCTTCCAGAATTCTCAAGGTTTCATGCCTTAGGTTTAAGTCCATTATCCAACATGAGTTGATTTTTGTGGGAGGTGAAAGGTGGAGATCCAGTTTCAATCTTCTGCATATGGATATCCAGTTTCTCCAGCACCACTTATTGAATAGAGATTCTTTTCCCCAATGTATACTTTTGTCTGCTTAGTCAAAGATTAGATGATGATATGAGGATGGTTTTATCTGGGATTTCTGTCCTATTCCAAAGGTCTATATCTCTGTTCTTGTGCCAGTACCATGCTGTTTTGGTTACTACAGCCTTATAGTAAAGATTGAAGTCTGGAAGACTGATGCCTCCCAATTTTTTCTTTTTGCTTAAGATTGCTTTGGATATATAAGGTCTTCTCTGGGTCCAGATTAAGTGTAGAATTATTTTTTCTAAATCTGTAAAGAATGATGGTAGAATTTTGATAGGGATTGCATTAATTGTGCAGATCACGTTAGGTAGAATGGACACTTTAACAATATTGATCCTAGCAATCCATGAGCATGGTAGGGATTTCCATCTGTGCACGTCATCTACAATTTCTTTTCTTAGTGTTTTGTGGTTCTCCCTATGAATATCTATTACCTCCTTCATTAAATATATTACTAAATATTTAAATTTCTTTGATGCTAATGTGAAGTGTTGCATCTTTGATTTGATTTTCAGCTTGACTGTTATTGTTGTATATGAATGCTACTGATTTGTGTGCATTGATTTTGTATCCTGAGACTTTACTGAATTCGTTTATCAATTCCAAGAGGCTTTTGGCTGAATCCTTGGAATTTTCTAGATATAAAAGCATATCATCAGCAAAGAGTGGGAGTTTGACCTCTTCTGCCTCCATTCTGACACTCTTAATTCCCTTCTCTTGTCTGATTGCTCTAGAAAGGAAGTCCAGAACTATGTTGAATAGAAGTGGAGATAGTGGGAAACCTTGTCTGGTTCCAGTTCTAAGTGGGAATGCTTTCAATTTTTCCCCATTCAATATGATATTGGCTGTGGGTTTATCATATATGGACTTAATAATTTTAAGGAATGTCCCATCTATGCCTATTTTATTAAAGGTTTTTATCATAAAATTGTGCTGGATTTTATCAAATGCTTTCTCTGCATCTATTGAGAGAATCATATGGTCTTTGTTCTTGCTTTTATTCATGTGGTGAATTACATTTATAAATTTGCATATGTTGAACCAGCCTTGCATCCCTGGGATAAAGCCCACCTGGTCATGGTGAATTAGTTTTTGATGTGCTGTTGGATTCAGTTTTCTAAAATTTTGTTGAGAATTTTTGCATATTCATGAGGGATATTGATCTGTATTTTTCTTTTTTTGCTACATCCTTTCTGGCTTTGGTATCAAGGTGATATTGGCTTCATAGAGTGAATTGGGGAAGATATCATACTTCTCAGTGTTGTGGAATAATTTTTGCAGTAAAGGTATGAGTTCTTCTTTGTAAGTTTGGTAAAATTCAGGTGTGTACCCATCTGGTCTGGATGTTTTTTTTGGAAGATTTTTTATTGCTGCTCAAATTTCTGCACTTGGTATTGGTCTGTTCAGGAGTTCTATTTCCTCCTGCTTGAGCTTAGGGAGATTGTGTGTTTCTAAGAATTTGTCCATTTACTCCATATTTTGTAGCTTTGGGGCATATAGATTTTTACAGTATTCAAATGTAATGTTTTGTATTTCCTTGATGTCTGTAGTGACTTCTCCTTTTTTATTTCTGATTGAGTTTATTAAAGTCCTTTCCTTTCTAGTTCTTGTCAATCTAGCAAGAGGGCTATCAATTTTGTTTATCTTTTTGAAAAAACAGCTTTTGGTTTTATTGATCTTCTGTATAGTTCTTTTGTTTTCAATTTCATTTAGTTCTGTTCTAATCTTAGTTATTTCATTTCTTCTGCTAGGTTTAGAATTAATTTGCTCTTCCTTTTCCAGTTCCTTGAGACGGTTTATTAGTTTGTTGATTTGTGACCTTTCTGTCTTTTGGAAGTGAGCATTTAATGGTATTAGTTTTCCTCTCAGGAATGCTTTTGCTGTATTCTACAGATTTTGATAGCTTGTGTCCCCATTATCATTTAATTCAAAGAATTTTTTGATCTCCATCTGAATCTTTTCCTTCACCCAGCAGTCATTCAGCAATAGATTGTTTAATTTCCATGACTTTGTGAAGCGGTGAGTGTTTCCGTTGGAATTGATCTCTAGTTTTATACCACTATGGTCTGAGAAGATACATGGTATAATTTGTATTTTTTAAAATTTGTTGAGATCTGATTTGTGGCCTACGATGTGGTCGATTTTGGAGAAAGTTCCATGAGCTGATGAGAAGAATGTATATTTGGCTTTATTTGGGTGGAATGTTCTGTAGATGTCTGTTAGACCCATTTGTTCTAGTGCTCTGTTTAAATCCATTATTTCTTTGCTTATTTTTTTGTTTTGAGGATCTTTCCATTTCAGACAGTGGGTTGTTGAAATCCCCCGCTCCTGTGGTATTACTATTTATCATGCTATTTAGTTTATACAGGGTTCGATTTATGTTTCTGAGTATTCCTGTGTTGGGTGCATAAATATTAAGAATTGTTAAGTCTTCTTGTTGGATTTTTCCTTTCACCATTATATAGTAACCGTCTTTGTCTTTCTTTACTTTTGCTATTTTAAAATTTATTCTGTCTGAAATCAGAATCAGTACTCCCACTCTCTTTTGGTTTCCATTTGCCTGAAAATTTGTTTTCTAATCCTTGACATTGAGTCTGAAAGCCTCTTTGTGGGTTAGATGCATTTCCTGGAAACAACAGATACTTGGCTTATGGTATTTTATCCACTCAGCCAGTCTATGTCTCTTCAAAGGACAATTCAAGCCATTCACATTTATTGAGAGGATTGATATTTGGGGTATATTTCTGTTCATATTGTGGGATAAGTTCTTATTGTTTTGTTTTACCTCTCGAGCCATTGTGGAATCTGGGCTCTGGACTTTAACTCTTGAGTGTTTTTAATTTGGTGGGTGTGTATTGTGCTGCTCAGTGTATAATGGAGGTCTGAGTACTTCCTGCAGAGCATGTCTGGTCTTTGCAAATTCCATCAGTGATTGCTTGTCTGGGATAGTCTTTATTTCTCTCTCATAGATGAAGCTCAGTTTTGCCAGGTAAAGAATTCTAGTTTGGCCATTATTCTGTTTAGGAAGATTGAGGATGGGTCCCCAGTCCCTTTTGGCTTGTAGGGTTTCATTTGAGAAGTCTGCAGTTAGCCTGATAGGTTTTCCTTTGTACATTTTCTGTTGTTTCCGTCTTACTGTGCAAAGGATTTCCTCTTTTGTGTTTACTTTGGTCAGTCTGATAAGTATGTGATGTGGTGTTTGCCTTTTCACATTGGGTCTCCCAGGAGTTCTGTGTGCTTCTTGTATCTGGATATCTAGGTTTCTGGTGAGGCCAGCCACAATTTCCTCCATTATTCCAAGAAATAGATTTTCTAGCCCTTGTTTATTTTCTTCTTCTCTCTCCTGGATGCCTATAGTTCTTATATTTGCTTTCTTTACATAATCCCACAATTCTTGTATGTTCTGTTCCTGTCTCTTCCTTCTGTGTTCTTTTTCTTCATCTGATTTGTTTAGCACATAGGCATTACCTTCAAGCTCTGAAATTCTGTCCTCTGTGTGATCCATTCTATTTTTAAGACTTCCCACTGTGTTTTGAAGTTCTTTGAATGCCTCTGTCATTTCCAGGATTTCTGTTGGGTTTTTTGGTAATATTTCAATTTCTTTAGAGAAATTTTCATTCATTGCCTGTATTGTTCTTGTGGTTTCTTTGTGTTTGGTTTCTATTTTCTCTTCAATTTCATTGAGTTTCCTTACAATCCATATTTGGAATTCTTCCTCCGTCAATTTAATTATTTCATTTAAATTAGTATCTGATTTTGAGGGTCTCATGATTTCTTTTGGGGGTGACTGTTCTGTCTGCTCTTTCATGTTCCCTGTGTTCTTTCTCTGGTTCTTTCTCATCAGGGTAATTGATTGAGAACTGGGAGTGCTAGTACTGGTTTGTGCCCTTAACTTCAAGCCCCCAAGGGATGTTCCTTAACAGTGGTGGGAGGAGCCACTCTGGTCTTATGTTGCCTTAGAGGTATTTTGGCAAGTTGGGTTAACTCTGACCGGTTGTCTTCATCTCTTGCTAGTGGGGATTAGTGAGTTTGGTCCCCCAGCTTAAGCTCATGTGGTGAATCGCACCTGTGTGTATAACTCCACTGCCCTCTAATAGCTTGAGATAGAGGGCACTGTGTTGAGCTATGGGTTACCCTCTCTGTCATTGGCTGTAGATTGTGTGGAGGAGCCAGTTATCAAGGTAATATGATGCCTCTGTGTTGGTTTCTGGTCCCCGGGTGAGGAATACTAATGCCCCAATCTTTAGGAAGGACCTTGTCACTCCAGAGGGATACTTGGACCCTATCCCTCCTTAAAGTGGTGGTAGGAGCAAGGCAGATTGCAGCTGCTGCCTACCCAGCCTGGCTGTGTGTGCGTCTATGGTTGCTTGATCTGCCACTAGGGGGAGCCCCTAATATGTTATTCAGGATTCTTCCACCACACTTGGGAGGCTGCTCCTGATGGGAGGGGTTACTTGGTGCATCTGCTGTGGCCTCTGGCCAGGATTTTCCTTTTCTGATGAGGAACCCCACTGTTGGTAGCTTCCCGGACACAGAGAGCAGGCCCCAGAGTTATGATCCTACTAGATGATCTAAGCCAGTCTGAAAGGCTGAGTCACTGGGCTGTTGGGCTGTAAACTATTGATCTGCGCCAAGGCCCCGCAGATTCACACCAGTAACACAGGGAAAGTGGCTTTTCTTGCCTCTCCCTATCTCCAGGGGTGGCGCCCACCACTTTTGGAGTGAAAGTCACTGCACTAGGGGGAGGAGTGATGCCCAAGACAGCCCAGCACCCCAGCACCTGGGAATCCCTCAGGTGGTAGCCTCCCACGAATGATGAAGTGCTCAAAATTCACCCAATGAAACAGGCCCGGCTAGTTGACAATAGGTAATGGAAGGGAAGAGCCTTTCAGGGAAGTCCCCAGGCTGGAGGAAGGGTGCTGCCCGAAACCATAGGGCACCAGAGTATCTGGGTTGTGGACCCCCAAAATGGCGGCTGCCCACCCACAGAGCGCTAGCGCTTGGAGTGACTATTCAAGAGTTGGAGGATGCCAGATGGGGGAGCCGAGTCAACAGGATGCTCATTGTCTCTTGTGTGTCACCCTCCTGCAATCTCACACTTGTCTGGCAGGAGGTCTTGCACCTTTTGATCTACCCTGAGCCAGCCTGTCTGCAGCGGTTTCCAGGGTAGAGCCCCCTTTTCAGTGTTCACCTCCATTGTTCTGGTCCCACTGACTGCTGGGGTCGGGGTGCCTGTCTCCTAACTCCCTCCGGTGGTAATGAGACCAATTCCTCCCCCGCCCAGTGCAGTCCTAGCACAGAGCTCCGGGGAGTTCAAGATGCTTTCCACTATTGTCCCCTCTCCACAGAGCCCAACGTCTCCTGCCGCAATTTTGCACCTACTTCAGGCAGGTCCCTGTCTGAGTGGGTGTGGAGGTCAGTGGGGAAGCAGGATGTTCTCCTGTGGGTCAGATCCCACTGCACTCTCTGGCTAGGTGGGTGCAGCCATCCCAGGCTCTATTCTCTATCGTTTATCTTGCACTCTCCAGACTTCTCCAGACTTATCTCCTAGACATCTTTTTTTTTTTTTTTTTTTCTTCCTGTGCTGTGTGTCCCACGCTGTTTCTCTGCAGTTTCACAATGCTGTGCTTGCTGGGGAGTGATCCACTCATGAGTAGCAGTGCAAGTTCTTCACTTCTTTCTCTGGGAGCAGAGAGCCAGAAGGTCACCTTTACTCTGCCATGTTTCTCCAGCTCTAATGATTAGTGATTTTGACCATTTTTTCATATGCCTATCGGCTATTTGTATGTCTTCTTTTGAAAAATGTCCACTCATGTCCTTTGTTTACTTTTTAATGGAAGTATTCGAGGTTTTATTGTTGTTGATGATTTTGAGTTGAGGTCCTTGTAAATTCTGGAATTTAGTCCCCTTACAGATGCATACCTTGAAAATATTTTCTCTCATTCTGCAGGTTCTCTTTACTTTAGTGTTCATTAGGGATAATGGTCTGTAGTTTGTCATTGTTGTTATTGTGCCCTTGTCTGGTTTTGGTATTGGTGATACTGGCCTCATAGAGTGACTTAGGTAGAATTGCCTTCTTCTTTATTTTTTGGAACAGTTTGAAGAGGATTCATATATATTCTTCTTTGTACATTTGGTAGAATTTGGTTGTGAATTCATCTAGTCCCGGGCTTTTCTTTGTTGGGAGATTTTTTTGTTACTAATTCAATCTCATTACTTGTTATTGGTCTTTTCAGTTTTTCTATTTCTGGAAGAACTTTTTAATGTACTTTCATATGAACACATATGGATGGCTAGTGGGGGAAGGGCTGCATCTGTCAAACAAGGAAATTTGACTTCATGGTTTCTAAGGACTGCTTTTAATTCCACTTTTAACTATTGTCAGTGACTAAATCCCTGAATAGAATGTTCACTGGGATCAATAACATTTTATTTCCTTGAACACTATAGTAAATGAATGTAGTCTTTTTTCAATGTTTAATCAGTTTACATTCTATTGATACTCTTAACATCCTTTAAGAAGAGGGAGACTCTCTTTCAGGGAAGTCCAGGGTGAAAACAATTTTAGTTGAATACAGAGTTAGTTGGTAAGAAAGACTATGTTTGTAGAAATGAAATTCAAAAATGAGGCAGCAGGTTGGCTCATGAATCAAGCACAATGGGACATGGGATTACTGTTGATATTTAGTCTTTATGTCTTGGGTCTTCTTAGCTGAAGAACTCTGGCCTATCACCAGGACAGTAAATACCTCAGATCTCTTGATGCAATGCCCAGCCAAGCACAGGCTCCTAAAGAACTCAGAAAAGAAGTCATGCCAACCACCTGTTGGAAGAGGGCAGGCAGAACAGGAGATTAGAGACAAGATATTAAATAATACTGGCAGGGGAAATCTTGACATTTATAAAATAGACCATTTAATTTAGTTTAAACTCTTCAATATTATACTTCCATATTTTTGTAATTTCATCTTTCTTAGTATAACATAAATTAGTAGACTTGTGAGATGAGCTTAGGATCTCATGTCTTTTAAACCAGCCTAATGATGCAAGTAGCTCTAAGCCATCCCACAGGTGATCAGAGAAGTCTTTTCTCATAGTATGGGCCCTTCAAGTGAAACTAAAAAAAATTGCTTTGGGAGATGGCTAAAAAATATATATTCCATCCAGGTGAATTTACAGTAACAAGTAAAGATATATTCTCATAATTTTCCCTTGTCTCACTTCAGTAGAAAGAAGAGATGGGAAACAATTCACATGGTTATTGAATTTCATCTTAAATTGGTCTATTCATATGTTACTACTTGTATTTCTGGGAATTGACTCTAGAACTCTACTGTCTAGTATAGTATCCTTAGCCATGGTGGCTATTTAAGTTTAAATTAATTGCAATTATATAAAGTTTAAAAATCAGTTCTTCACTTGCTCTGGCCACATGGCAAGTATTCAATAACTAAAAGTGCTTAGTGATTCCTATATTGGACAACATAGCTACAGAATATTTCCATCATTCCAGAAAGTTCTGTCAGACAGACAATGCTGCTCTGGAAAATACATGGTGAACTCCTTTGTAGGAAGAAGGGAATAGTGCCTAGATATTTTCAATGCAGTTAGAAAAATAACCCCAATCTTGACAACAGATGATAATATCTGCAAGTTTTTACATCCTCATTCTTGATATTCAGCCTTGCTTGACTTAAGGTGCATTTCTCCTAACAAGAAATACTGAAGATTAAAACTATTGCTCGTAAATGGGCCCCAGGGAATTAATGATGCAGCTCTAATTTTTGTGACTATAGTACTGTGATAATGTTGGAAATTGTTTTTCCAGGCAGATAATAAAGCTAAAGTGGGCAGTATTTGGTTCCCATTATTACTCTGAAAGCAAATGAGTAACGTAGTTTTGTGGTGCCAGGGATGGAAATCATGCCTCATTACTGACCATCTGTCATATTATACCAAGCAGAAACAAAAACAACCTTGCAATTGTAGTTTCTTTTCCAATAGAAAGGATTTATTTTAAATGTAACAGATTCCATTCAATTTATTTTAATTTTTGCAGATACTCGTGTATTTCAGTGTAATGAATCATTGATGAAATGACAGCATACACGTTCAAAGTCTACCTATCCATCAATTAATAGTTTTCTGGGATTTTGGAGGGTAAGGATAGGAGGTGGAACTCACAGTAAAGGGACTGGATGCTATCTGTCGATACTCTGAGAAATCATAACTTTCTCCTCTGGATTTCCTCAAGTAAAAAGTCAATGCCAGAAAAATTGATCTGAAGTCAAATTTGTATTTCTGTTTTCTAAATATCTTTGAGGACAACAAACTGTACAAGCTTTCTTTAAATGCATATTGTCTAACGTAGTTTGGTAATTGTATCCTTGAATTTTTCACCTATGATTTTATTTTAAGAAATAATTTTATTCTGTGGATTTCCCAATTCATGACAATGGGCTACATCTAGATCTATCATCTGTAAAGACTGATTAAGTCAAAGACCTGGACATATTTTAGTTGAGATCTTTCAAATAAATTAAAGAGGAATTGTTTGAGATATTAAAAGTTACAGAAGTCAGAGTTGCCAGGCGCAGTGGCTCACGCCTGTAATCCTAGCACTCTGGGAGGCCCAGGCGGGTGGATCCCTCGAGGTCAGCAGTTTGAGACCAGCCTGAGCAAGAGCGAGACCCCGTTTCTACTAAAAATAGAAAGAAATGATCTGGACAGCTAAAAATATATATAGAAAAAAGTTAGCCGGGCATGGTGTCACGTGCCTGTAGTCCCAGCTACTCAGGAGGCTGAGGCAGAAGGATTGCTTAGACTCAGGAGATTGAGGTTGCTGTGAGCTAGGCTGACGCCACAGCACTCTAACCTGGGCAACAGTGCGAGACTCTGTCAAAAAAAAAAAAAAAAAAAAAAAAGTCAGAGTTTTTGATTATCTTTAATCCATTTAAACAAAAGATAATAAGTTGACATGGTTTCCTCCTCTTCTCTGTCTCTCCTATTTTATTTCTTATGTTATTAGACATTAAATCTCTATTTTAAATTTTTGATAACATTGGCTTCTTTTTTATTTTTTTGCATGTTACAATTGAGTACTGCTTTTTTACTTCCCTCAGCTACATTTACTTGGCTACTTGCTATCATCTAATATATGTTTCCTTTCTGTGTACTTCATAACCCCCTATTTTCGATCTCTTTCCATGTATCCTACAGTGAAGAGAATGTTGGCAGCTGTGTTGTTAATGTAATTAAAGTGCATAGGCAATTTGGATTGACTAGGCCAAATAAATTCACTTTGAGACATAAACTACCCAAATTGGCTGTCTTTGTTGATCAGGTTAACTGGATAATTGTCAAATCTCTATTGCACTAATTACTGCAGAGACACATCATGTATTCCCTCATTTGATTCTCATTTCATTAAAATTTACAACCAAAGCTATATGAAGAAATAGTGACATATCAATGGACCAATTTAAGATGAAATTCAATAACCATGTGAATTGTTTCCCATCTCTTCTTTCTATGGAAGGGAGACAAGGAGAAAATTAGGAGAATATATCTTTCTCGCTGCCACCAGGGAGAGGATTAACTAGGGGAACGTTATACTTAAACCCGTAAACATAACACTTCCCCTCATAATATGCCAAAATTCTCAGATTTATTAACTCTTAATTTTTACCTTCAGAAAATGAAAATATAATGATTATTTATTGACTCATCTCAGGCCTTCAATATACCAGAAGAAAAAATTTTGCTACCAAACTATAATCAACTAGTTATTTATTTATTAAGCAAAGATCTTTAGTACTTGGTCTGTGCTATGTGCAAAGAATATGGCCTCTTACCTCTTAGAACTTACATTGAACTTGAAGGGCTAGAGAGGTAACCCAATTGTTAAGAGTTCCATACTAATTGCTTTCTTGATTCCTCAACTCTACATTCCCACTATTTCAAGATGGTTTTGTTGAAAGCAGGGAAAAACAAAATATAAAAATTATTTTTTGTGACAGCCCGCCTAAAATATTAGACAAAATACATACGCTTAAAAGCAAAAAACAATTTAAATGTCACTATTCTATGTACTGGTAGGAAAATTTTACTTGGTATAATTGAAGAGCTTTGTTTTGCAAAAACTTACTTGTTCTAAGAATGGGAAAAGATGGCTAAAAAACAGCAAAAAATATTATAATTATTTAATAACTCTACAAAAACTTCATTTGATTATTGTATTTCTAGGTCTTACAAAGTGAGTTATAATACCATACTCATTTTTTACATGAGCCTACATTATATGAAAGAGAAATTTTCTTAAGTTGGTTGAGCCTTTTCTTTGACTTATATGTTTTCTACATGGAAAAATATAATAATAATAGTTAACATTTATTGCACATTTATGTTTCAAGTACTGAGTTCAACATCTTACCCAAGAGATCAAAGTTTTTCAGTGTAAGTATTCAGAAAATCAGACCTTACGATAAAGATAGTTTGGAGAGTATATATTCAGGGTAGTTGAAGGAGATTTAAAGAAAAATAGAAATATAGTCCATTCATACATTTTTTCATATACCTTATCCCTCACTATGTTCATTCACTCCCATGTGAACACAAATGAAGAACAGAACAACATATAATTTGTAGATAGCTTCTTTCGGCCCAAGTATAAAGAGAGGTTTTGCTTGCTGCTTAATACATACTAGAATTATATTTTAAAAAATTATATTTGAGGTTAAGATATTATTTTATATTGAAAATTATTTTGTTATTAGCATAGTATGGGGTTGGATTTTAAGTTTCTTGAGGTTGGAACTTTACTATGTCTTACTAGCATTAATAAAAATACTTAATGAGCACCTACTTTGTGTTAAGCATCCCAACAGGTACTGTACCTGTTATCACTAACCCTGACAAGAAACTTTTTTGACAGACTTACAATTTAAAGATTAGAAAACTAAGACTTGACTTAGTTTACCCTCAATGGCAGAGCCTGAATATTTAACCTAGGTGTTGTACTTAAGAGTTATTTGTCCACAGCCCAATGTGTCAAAGCACTTTCACAGTCCTCTAACTTTTTTTCAGAGGGACACACAGATGTAATATACCATAGAAAGAAAAGGGAACAGTTTCAAAAATAATTGGAGCATTAACATGGTTGTATTGAGAAAAGACTTGGGGGGCTTGTTCTGGTAGACAATAGGAAACCAGTTGGTTTTCTTGAGAAGGGGAATGGCATAATAAAAATGAGGCTTAAAAAATAATGCATTGTCAGCTGTCATGTGAGGCATTTAAGATTTATACATTTCAGTACATTAAGTCCTCATTTAACTATCAACCATAGGGTCTTAGAAACTGCATCTTTTAGCAAAGCAATGTACAATGAAACCATTTTTCCCTTATCAATGTTATAATGAAACAGCATTGAACATGACATTATTCAAGGACCTGTTGTACACTACTTTGCTTAAAGTCACAGTTTCTAAGATCCTAGCCACACCATTAAGTAAAGAATTACTGTATATGTAAATTTTATCTAACAAAAGAACCATACACAAATATTGAATGCCAGTTAATTATACGCATTCTGAATTATTCAGGAAGGAAGCATAGTTTTGTATGCAACTTACTCTGACATGCATGATAAAAACAATATAATTTATGAATGAATAGAGGGATGGATAGATGAATAAATACATAATAAAGTAAAATTAGAAAAATTTTAGAAATTCTGGTGTTTGATATACTGGTGTTTACTGCATAATTCTTTCAACTTTTGTGTTTATTTGAAAATTGCTTAAGATGCTAGAAATGAATAGATGCATTGGTACCAATAAGGCTAGGTTGGGGGAACAAAAGGAAGATAGGAGCTAGCTGTTGAGTACTTGGGCAAGGTTGATGACAAAAGAGAAGAAATATTAATCATGATTGATATTTAAAATGAAGAAGTAAAAGTTATTGGTTAAAAATTAGAAATAAGGAATGAAATAAAGACAGATTTTATGGAATCTTATGGAGATAGTTCTATCCTGGTAAAAAGAACAAATAGTAGTACTCTCATAATCTGCTGTTGAGGTCCTGGTATGGCAGGTGCCCAAATGATGGCTTTCTTTTGAGGTACTTCTATTGTTTTTTGAGACTGTCCAAACTGAAATTCTCTCTGGCATGGACAACATACTTTCCAGTTGGTATCTCATGGCCCTTCTAGAACTCCTTTTAATGGCTATACTAGAATATATTCCCTTCCACATGTGCTTCCCATAATGTGACATTGACAATCCTCTATCAAGTGGAGATCCCTATCTTGCCTCCCCTTTGAGATTAGTTGGGCCTTTGTAACTTCTTTGATCAACTTAATATGGCAGAAGTGATACTGTGTGACTCCAAGGATAGGTCATAAAAGGTGATACAACTCTTGCCTGGTTTTCTTTCATGACACACACAATGTTTTTTTTTTTTTAATTATATACATTCTTTAATGATGGAGTTCTGAATGAGTTTTATTCTAGTATACTTTTGTATTTTGTAAAATACATAAAATGAATATGTCTCAATTTATAACTAGAAAAAAATAGGAGTTTTACAAATATAAAGTTGCTTCCTATTTTTTTATTTTTATTTCAGCATATTATGGGGGTACAAAAGTTTAGGTTTTGTATATTGCCCTTGCCCACTCTCCCCCCAGTCAAAGCTTCAACTCTGAGATGCTATGTAAGAATGCTAGCGTCCCTGAAGCCATTGTGCTGGGGAGATCAGATAGGGAGTTTCCATAGAGAGAGAGAGATGCTCAAGGAACCTCAGCTGTTTCAGCCCCCAGCTGGCAGACATTAGGGTCAATGAGCATCCACATGATTTTTGCCCCGAGCCTTAAAGCCTTTCAGCTGATACCAAGTGAGCTAAGAGCATTGTCCTTGCTGAGCCCTGTTCACATATTTGTGAGCAAAATAAATGTCATTGCTTTAAGCCATTAGGTTTTAGGATATTTGTTACTCAGCCATCATAAGTAGAATACATACATACGGACTTTTTCCAATAAGGTCACTTTACCCCAAGAGGAAGACCTGATTTCTTTTATGACTATTTAAGTTCACAGAAAACCCTTGTTCCTTATCAGTGGAAATACATTTAGTTCCAAATAGTTTTTTCTCCTCATTCTGCATTAGTGCCCAAATACATTTAGTCTTTCATCTTTAAATTTTTCTAGATGAGAGACAGTAATCTCTATAGCTTCCAAAATGTATTAATAGATGGCAAATATCAAACTTAAGTCTATCATGAATCCTTATGGCACATCTGTGCAAAGAAGAAAAAGGTACCACTTACTGAAGATATTGTACTTCTATCTGTCATAAAATTGTCATACTGATTTTATTAGAACAAAATATTTTACTGCCACTTGACTGAAATATTTTACTATACTAAAGTATAATGTCTATGATGTGAATGGCACCCCTAGGGCGCAAAGTACAACCTGAACAACTGTTCATGCGAGTTATAAACCCTCTTCTCACAGTTTTCCTACAGCTTCCCTTACATGGCTAGAGATGGATTCTGGATTGAAAATAAATATATAGGATTTGTCTACCCTTAAAGGTGGTAGTCCTAAACATAAGAAATGATACCCCAGGGAATAAATCATAGAAAAATGTTCAAAAATCTAAAGACCAAGTTGCAGAAAATACCCCTAGTTCCACAGAGGGAGGATGACAAGGAGCCTTGGAAGAACACAGAAGTGGCAAGAGAGATGGGAGCGTATCAGGTGCTGAGACACAGAATACAGAAATGGAAGATGTTTCAAAAAGAGCTGGTGTTCCAGAGATCAAAATTCCTCAGAGAGTTTAGGTAAGATTAATACTAAGTGAGGATCATTAGGTTTGACAGAGATTCAAGCACTCGTCACCTACAAATTCAGAGAAAGAGTCCTGAGTTTTTGATAAGACACAAAAAAGATAGTATAAGATCACAAGTAAGAGGGTTCCAAATTAGGCTGAGGCATCCCAAACAGCCTTCTGGATAGGTTAAGCCTAAGCTCAGTTATAAAAGGTAAGGTAATAGATTAAAAAGAAATGTAGCAAAGCCATAGAGAAACAAAAGAGTTTGACATATTGTGGAACTTCTTGTCATTTGGATAAATGGTTGCATTTGGAAAAGTGACAGAGATGAAACCATGAGATAAACAGGGATCATGTAAGATGCTTGGACTAAGTTAAGGAGCAGAAATTTACTGTGAAAGTTATGGAGAACACTGAAAGATTTAAAATAGGAAAGTAATATGAAAAGACCTTGAGTTTTCATAAGACCACTGTAGTTACTTAATAAAAAAAAAAAAAACAGACAAGAAGCAAGAGATATTAATAGTTAAAAGGCAATTGCAGTTGGCCCAAGTGAAACATGGTAGTTTAAAAAGTAGAGATAAATATGAGATATCCTTGAAAAGTAAAATATATAGAACTTGAAGATTCTGGATTTTGGGGGCTAGGTAAGGGAGAAGTTTAAGATAATGTTCAGATTTCCATCTTTATTACCAGGATGAAGATGTGAGGCCATGTGCTGCCATTTACTGCTAAAGAGAACAGAGGGGCAGAGGAATATGGGCTTTGAGGTATCTTAGGGTTTTCTAAGTGGCAGTAGGCTCTAGGCAGGGTGATCTGGGCAGTAGAAAAAAATTGAAGTGACTAGGCACAGGTAGTATGTGCCTCCTCCATGGAGAAGAACCAGAATAGTAAGTAGATACTGTCATTTGGAACAGATCATCTAGGATAGAATGGTAAGATTCACCAGAGTAGTAACAAGAAGCACCAGAAGTAAGTAAGGAGTAGGTTCAAGGCAGCTTGCCCAGGTGGGGAATGGCTGAGGGCCAAAAGAAGCTCCTGCACATGGGGAAGCAGTAAGACATAAACCCCCAAGACTCCACACTCTGAAATGAGCTTTTATGATCTAGGCTATGGGAGAATCTATCAAACCACTTGGGCCTCAGGCCTAATGTAGGGAGCTGCTTCGAGACTGCACAGAGATGTTGCTCCAGAAAGGGAACCTACATGGAATCCTACAGGCATCTGAGCCTGGAGCAGCTTCAGCTGGGCACCACTCTGAAAGCCTAGATATCGGGGATCTACAGATGTGGCTGCTGCCACTACACTGCCCCACAGAGAGAGAGGGGAGCTCCCATACACCTCTGGGAAGGTCCCCACTGCCCTGCTGTTGGCTGCTGTTGAGACTGAAACACGAGCAGACCCCACTCCCCACAGCTTCTTGCTCTTGCTGCTCACCTAGGAGGGGCCCCAATCTCTCTGGTCACTGACCCAAAGCACCATGTTGACAGCTTGACACTGGGCCATGCCCTGCCCTCACGCCAAGTTTGAGCTGATAGGGCTGCAGCTATGGCTTGGCTGAGAAGAGACAGAGAAACCAGGCTCTCCTACACATATGTAGGACAATAAAACCTGAAACTAAAATATACTAGAAAAAAACGGAGGGAAAACTCTTCTGGACATTGGTCTAGGCAAAGAATTTATAATGAAGACCTCAAAAATTCAGGTAATAAAACCAAAAATAGACAAATGGCACTTAATTAAACTAAAAGGCTCTTTCACAGCAAAAGACATAACAGAGTGAGCAGACGACCTCTGGAATGATAGAAAATATTTGCAAACTATACGTCTGACAGTGGAGCCATATCCAGAATTTACAAAGAGATCAAACAACTCAACAACAACAACAAAAACCAAATAATTCCATTAAAAGTGAGCTAAATATATGAATAGACATTTCTCAAAAGAAGACAAATGGCCAAAAAGCATAGAAAAAATGTTTAACATCACTAATCATTAGTTAAACACAAATTAAAACCACAATGAGATATCATCTTACAATAATCAGAATGGCTATTTTTAAAAAGACAAACAAGAAGAGATATTGGAAAGGAGAGAAAAGGAAACTTTTATAAACTGTTGGTGGGGATGTAAATTAGTACATCTCAGGAAAACAGTATGGAGATGTCTCAAAAAACTAAAAATAAAACTATCATTCAATCCAGTAATCCCACTACTGGGTACTACCCAGAGGAAAAGAAATCATCACATCAAAAGGATACCTGCACTCATATGTTTATTGCAGAACTATTCACAATAATAAAGACACAGAAGCAACCTAAATGTCCATCTATGGAGGACTGGATAAATAAAATGTCATATATATACAAAATGGAATACTATTCAGCTACAAAAAAGGAAGAAACAATGTCTTTTGCAGTAAAATGGGTGAACTGGAGGCCATTATCTTAAGTGAAACAACTCAAGACACAGAAAGAAAAATGCTGCATGTTCTTACGTATAAGTGGAAACTAAATATAGTGCACACTTGGATGCAGAGTAGGGAATGATGGACAATGGAGACTCAGAGGAGTGGGGGTAGTGGAGGGGTGGGGGTAGTGGAGGATGGATGATGGGAGGTTGTTTGGTGGGTACAATGTGCATTGTTTCAATGATGGATGCACCAAACACCCTGGTTTCACCACAAGGCAATATATCCATGTAGCAAAATTGCACTTGTGCCCTATGAATATATGCAAATAAAAAATTTTAGAAAGAAAGAAAGAAAGAAATTAGACATGGCAGCATAAATGCTTGTAGATTTTTCTTTTGGAAAAGGATCAAATTGGAGTGTCTTCATATCTGGTAAAATATTCCTGAAAAATTCAGTGATATTTTAAAATCCATGGCACAAATTTAAACATGAGACCCAGAAATTCTCATTTGGGATTTCCCCAAAGTACTCCACAGGAAGGGAAGTAATTTCAACCCACTCCTCTTTCAATTGATTTGGATGTTTTGAGAGCCAAACACTATACTTAATTATTTATGGGCACAACTTATAACTCCACAGTACACTTCATCCTTCTTGCCCAAATTCCAAACCGCTATGACAAATGCAAATGCCCAAAGTACATGACCCGTTAGTCCAATCACTCATTTTTGAAAAATCAGGACAGTCATAGAAATGAAATGTTCTTTTTTTTTTTTTTTTTGAGTGGTGTTTGCTACCACAGAAAGTGGTTTTATCTACAAGGAGCTGCTTTACATCTGGTGAAAAGTTAAAAGTTACTGTGGTTGTCTAGCTAATTGAGCAATCTGATAAGTAAAATTGTGTATACTGTGGATAGACAGTAAAGAAGGAAACTAAATTTCATTAAACTTCCATAATTCCAAGAATGCAATACTGAAAAAGAAAACATAGAAAAAATACAAGATATTCTTGAAAGCATAAAAGAAATCCCAAAGAAACACAGACAATAAAGAGAACAGTGTTCAATGTACTACTGTCAGGTTTATGCCACATAACTCAGACAAATGGCTTATCTTCTGTCCAGAAAATGCTCCAGGATAGTAGAGGAGATATACTGAGTGTTTATTCTAAAATTACCTAGTGTGAGACTTCAGGCATTTGTTTCCTTAAAGTAGTCTGCCTGACATTTGAACTTCCTTATAAAATTACATTAAATATGTATCAGCTTAGAGGGCCTACCAAAATAGAATAATGCATTTTCAATTTAGTCTTGGTTACACTTGACCTGTTTTAAAGTGCTCCTTTAATGAAATGGAAGCTATACCAAAATTAATTCTATGCAAGAGGCAGAACAGACTCTGTGTTATTTAATCATAATGCACACCGTCCACTTGCCTGCCCATAGAAACAACGCCGAGGTGGTGATTGCTTTAATCTGGCAAGGCTGATAACATTGTCATCATAATCAAAATGAAGTTCCAGTGATTTTCTGACCTGAATCTAACACTCATGTTTTACTGTAAGAAATAAGGAAAAGCAGGGAACCAGGGAATTTCATCTGTGGCAGTTTTAGCTTGTAGTTATACTGATAATTCTGTATCAAGGGCAATTGAGCGAAGAAAGGAGGGTTTGGAATCCAATCTTCTTCATTGCCATCACCAATTGATCTACTAAATGCTAGGCTCCATTCTTGGAAATTTTTGCATGAATTAACTCATGAGTGCGTTCATCCTCTCAACCTAGCTAGGTTGTTAAAACTCTATACTTTTTACAGATGATGAAACTGAGGCCAGAAGAGTTTTCAAGGTTACACTACTGTCAAGTTGGAAATCTGGGATTCCAAAGCCTCCTTTTTTCCTGTCTACCACACTGCCCCATTCAGTGATACGGGGGCACACAGCATGTGCCCAGCACTCTGCTGGAGTGTGAGTGTGCGGTGGATAAAAAGTTATGGTCCCTGATAGTTCTCTGATACTAGTGGGAAAGACTGGCAATGGACAAGGAAAGATATAAACAAAATAGCATTGCCGAGGAAATAAAGTGTTGACATTGAGAAATAAGGAGAAAACAGGTATCTTTTGTTTATTTGTTTGTTTTAAATATACAATGAATTGACATGGCCTCTCTAGGAAAGCGGTATTTTAAGGAGAGATGTGAACAATACGAAAGCACTAGGCATAAGTGAGCGCTGTTGTAGCAGGGAGCAGTGAAGTCCAAGATTATAAAGCAAGAGGGAGCTTAGTGTCTTCCAAGCAGGGACCAGGTGAAGGCCAGTTTGGTGAAAATGTAATATATAAAGGGAGAGAAAAGAACAAAATAAGATAAAAACAAATCATGAGCAAATCATGCAGAGACTTGCAGAACCTTCTAGATTCCATTCTAAGAACAACGGAATGCTATAGAAGAATTTCGGTAGGAAAAATAACACGATCTAATTTATATCTTTAAAAGTGCTCTAGGTTCTGTGTGGAGAATAGTTTGCTTATTTTGTCTACCTAATCACAATTTCTGAGAGGGATATGGAAAAGCTCAAATGACAATTGTCAATTTACCTATTTCTTCTTGAAAGGTTTTGATTTATATGTTCTGAGCCTGTGTTATAGGCATATAAATGTTTATGGCATCATGGCTTCTTTTTGTATTTTTCTTTTCCAGTATATAACATCACTATTTTCTTATGTGATATTTTTGCCTCAAATTCTATTTTGTTAGATTTTAAAATTCCTACCCTGGCTTTTTTGATGTTAACATTTCCTTTTTGTATGTTTGTATGTCCTGTTTTAGGAAAGTCACTTGAAGAAAACATATGATCAAGTCTTATTTTTAATCCAGTCTGAGCATCTGCATCTGGTTTTATTTTTAATTATATACAAACTTAATTATTTTCCTCTTGCTATTTGTCTCTCTCTGTCTTTTTCTTTCTTTGTTTTGATATATCCGGTTTAGTTCTTCTAATTTTAAAGCTATATGTTATTTTTTATTTTTAAGGGGGTTGATCTCAGCTGAAGAACTATTGTATGTTTATTTAATCTTCTGATTTTTTTATTTTTATCATTATCTACATGTTCCCCATAATAAAAACACTACTTTAGCACAGACTTACATCCCTTTGTTATTCCTCAGCCCTCATTTTATTAATATTTTCCAAAACTCAAGAACTTAATTTTCAGTTGTTAGTGATGAACTTCCGGTTTATTTTAACTAGGTTCTAGCAGTTCTGTGTTTGTTCTTCTCTTTCTCTCTGCTTCTCTCTCTTCCATAATAAAAGTTATTGAGGAATTTGAGTATTCCTTTTTCCCCTGACACCTATGGCTCCTCTGGAGTTTGTTCGTTTTTATTGACTTATTTGAATACCTATCTAAAGAATGTTTTTATTGTGTGACCTTAGCAAAAGCTCTGAAATCGTAAATACCTAAGAATATTTTTGTGTTTTCACATTTGAAGAATCATCCAGCTGGATCATCCATCTTAGGTTTATCTTTATTATTATAATTTATGTATCTTTCTTGTATCTTTATTCTTTAGAGCTGTCATCTAGAAAAGTTCTTCAATATTATCTTGCAAATGATTAAGTCATTCTTCAAGCATGTCCTTCTAGTATATTCTTTATTTTATCCATTGTATTTTAATATCTAATATTTCCAATTATGTGATTTATTTTCCTAGTTTCATGTTGCTGATATCTTAACTTTCCTGCCTAAGCATAAATATACATACTATATTTATTTTAAATTATGACTATAGTTATTGTGCTTCAATTGCTACATATTGTTCAATCTAAACCTTTCTTTTGCAATAGTTGCATTACTCAGGTGTTATCTGCGAGCTCCTATTTCCCTGGAGATATCGGTCACTCTGTCTGGCCAGAGGCACTGGGGAACGGCTAAAGGCCAGGGGTAGAGATGAGAACCAAGGCAGAAAGTTCCAAACACCCAACCACTGTTGATAATTCCCCTTTGCCTGCATTCCTCCAAGTAAACACCTTTGTCCTTTTCACCTCAGCTTTTAAGGCGCAGCTGCCCCAGAGAAAGAGACTGTCTTCTTAGATTTCAATCTAATGGCCCAGAGTGTTTGGAAGGGGCGAGGCTGGAGGCACTGTGATGCCAGAGGCAGTTGGTCGGCCCCACCTGTCTCCATCAGCTCCTCAGCCCATCATTTTTGTTTCCCTGTTGTTTGTGTTTTACTTCCTTATGTTTTCAGAGTCTTGATTGTTCCATAAATCACTGTCTTCTGAGTGTTGGTGATGATTTACGTAGTGAAGGGAAAGCAATGATTGCCGGAAGGTAACAAAGTGAAGAAGCTTAGGGGAGGTTAACAATTCCCAAGGGCCTCCCTCCATGACCTTTCACATCACGTGCACCAGTTCGAGGCCAGGGGAGGTGCCTGGCATGGATCAAATCCGATTCTTTATTTATTTATGTTAAATCCTGGAATTCAGATTTCCTACTTCCTTCTTTGGTTTCTTTGGTTTTCCAATTTTAATCTTAGAGAAGGTGGCCAGGAACCCATGCTAGTTCATCATCATGAAAGCAGTGGGAGTTTTGTGTTTTGGTTTAGTTTCCTCACATTGCTTTGATTTGAAACAATAATAACCTTATTTTCCAACTCCAACTCATGAATTATATTCATGACAGATTCCAAAACTTCATTCAATATATCAAGTCTGTAGTATATGACAAGCACTTTAAGAAAACTCTTGCTTCCTATGATATCCTGCTTATGAATTTCTCTAGTAAATCACAGCTTCCTTTCTTCCTCTTTTTTCTTTAGATGTTACAATATCTCATCCATTTTTGTCACTTAAATTTTGTGGGATAGCTATTTTAGGGTTGATAGAAGGGCAAATCTTATTTAATAGAATGTCTTTGTTCTGTTAGCATTTTGTTTCAGTATAAAAAACTAAGGAAGATCCTCTGTTTCTGTTACTAGAAACTGACCAAATAAGGGAGAAAAAAAAGAACAACAAACTAAAAGCCTAATGTTAAGATAATAAAAAGTTTTGGTGATTTCAAAATAAGTCACATTAAATTAAAATACAGCTGTCATGAAATCCTGGTCAATATTCTTGGATTGAATTAGATATATTCAATTAGGCTTTTGCTCAATGTTAAATAGGCCAATATTGAATAAAAATCTTAAATGAGCATGTTATCTGATCAGTAACTTTATGTTTTAAATCTACTCTTGGAAATAACTAAGGGGTACACACAAATTCATTTCTCTAAAGATTTGTATCTCAGTTTGATGTATGCAGTTGACTAAATAATGACCCTCCAAAAATACCTACTTTCTAACCCCTGGAATCTGTGAGTAGCCTGCCTTCCATGACAAAAGGGATTTTGCAGATGTAATTAAGTTAAGGATCTTGAGCAAGCTGGGAAGATTATCCTAAATTTCCTGGATGGACTCAATGTAATCTCAAGGGTCAATATAAGAGAGAGGTGAGAGGGTCAAAGGCAGGAAAAGGACACGTAACCAAAGAACCAGAGGTTGGAGTGATGCACTTCAAAGAGAAAGACACATGAGCCAAGATATGCAGGAAATATTTAGAAGCTGGAATAGGCAAGGAAATGGATTCACCCCAAAGCCTCCAGAAACAATACAACTCTGACGATACCTTGATTTTAGACTTCTGATCTCCAGAACTTTAAGACAATAAATGTGTATTATTTTAAGCCACTAAATTTGTGGTAGTTTGTCAAAGCAGCAATAGGAAACTAATATAGTATTTACTAGTCAAAAGTTAAAAACAAATCAACTATAGAAGTTAATTAAATAATGTTATATCAAAACAATGTATATTATGCAGCCATTAAAATTGTGTTGTAGAACAATATTTTATAAGATGCCCATACTATATTATTAATTTTAAAAAGTCTTATGAAACAAAACATTAAACAACTTATTTTTAACAAGGAAATTACAAATAATAATAGCTAGCATTATTAAATGCTTCTTGTGTACCAAAACCTTTTAAAGAACTCTATTTGTATTATCTCAATTATTGTCCCTATAAGGTGGATAATATTATCCCCATTTTTCAGATAACGTAATTATGGCATTGAGAGGTTAAAAAACTTGCCCAAGATCACAGAGTTAGGAAGTTACAGATCTGAAACTAGAATATCAGACCCTTGAGCCTTTACTTCTAATCCTCATTGTGTAAACAACCCTAGAGTAAAAAAAAAAAAAGTCAACCATGGTAACATTACACAATAGAAAATGGTGAGTTTTATTTTCTTTTTTTCTTTATCTGAACAATAAACTTTAATTGCTTTTGAAGTACAGAAAAAATAAACTTAAAAAATAACAGAAACTAAAAGTTTTAAAAAACAGTCGAGATAATCTTTAGAAAAATATTTCCTGTTCTCATTTTATTTTTAGAAAAAAAAAAAGTACCTGTCATCTTTCAAACTAAATTGCTATGAGGATTTTATATAAATATGTAATTGTCTAGAGAATGAAATTATGTCATGACCTACTTGATTACATACCATTCAGAGTTTTGCAAATCTAACATATGCATAGTTAAATACCAATACATTTACTTATAAATACCAGTAAAAATACTTATGAGAAGATGTAGCATAAGAAATTAAACTAAAAATTAACCCTAAGGGAAAAATAGCATCTGGTTCATCTTTTTACATGACCCACTCCATCACTACTTACACGTAAAATACCAAAAAGACACAAAAAACTATCAGAAAGGCATCATATGAATAAAAAAGTAAATTGGTAAAAGATTTGCATTGTGCTCTTACTTACAGTAAGATAACAATTCAATTCTGCTTGCACCAGATCCCTTGTTCAAAATATGAAGTCTGCTAAAGCAAAATCTTGGCAGCTGTCCCTCCACCGTGAGTGTTCTGCTTTTGAAGTAGACAGAGTTTTGCTTCACACACCCTCAATCAATCTCAGCTGCTGCACATCTTATTGATAATTGTACTTCCTAGGACATAAAAAGGCAAATTCACCGAGAAATGCTAGTCTTAGAAAAAGACAAGTATTTGTAAACATAAGTGAAAATGATTTTGTTTTTTTCATTTTATCACATTCATTTATATAACTAGGTGGTAGGTCTAGGAGAAGATTCCCTATGCATCAAACTGCTAAAACAGGGAAATGGGTAGGGAGCTACATCCTACATAAACTATACAGTTAAATGCACGGGAAAGGACTGAACCAGCAAGCAACTGAACCCAGGAGAGTTGAAGTCAAAGACAATGTCATGATTTTTCCATTAGCATTTACTAGGTCAGCCTAGGTCTCCTTATGTTCAAAGATTAATAAACAGAAATAATAATAAACTCACAATTGCTAGACACTACAGGATGCTAAAAAGGAAATACTTGAAGATGCAGAAGAAAAATAGAACCCTTACAGTGATTTAATACCAGAATGAAAACATTTGTTTTTCTCATTAACCATTGTATCCCCAGCTCCTAAAACATTTGTATGACTGACAGTGACAGTGAGCATTCAATAAATATGTATTTAATTAATGAATAAAACTTTTAGAAAATTATTCCACATCCTCAGTGAGTGGGAAGAAGTCTTTGAATCCGTAAAGCATGAATGTAAAGCTAGAGAGAGAATAAGCTAAATACCAAAACAAAATAGAAGAAAGAAAGAAAAGGAAAAAAGTACAAAGCAAGAAAATTTTAAAGAAAATAAGAGTGCAATTGAGGGAGTAATACATGATGTTTATAAATACATTTTCATATATATATACACATATATTTCTTGAATACTCTCAGTCTATAATTTGTTAGCATCATGTTTTTTTAATGTACGGAAATACTTAATTTTTATATACTAGAATTTCTCTCTCCTCTCTTTTTTTTAATTTCAAAAACATTACAGGGTACAAGTATTTTTTGTTACATGGATGAATTGTATCATGCTGAAGTCAGGGCTTTCAGTGTATCCATCACCAAAATAGTGTGCATTGTACCCGATAGGTAGATTTTTATTATTCACCCCTACTGCCATTCTCCCTCTCCTTAGTTTTCAATGTCCATTACACCACTTTATGACCACGTATCTCTCTCGTTTAGCTCCCACTTATTAATGAGAACATGTGGTATTTTTTTTTCCATTCCTGAGATACTTCACTTAGGAAAATGGTCTCCAGTTACATCCAAGTTGCTACAAAAGACTATTTCATTCCTTATATGTGTACACACGCGCGCACTACACACACATACACACACACACTCTACATTTTCTTTATCCCCTCATCAGTTGATGGGCACTTAGATTGGTTCTGTATCTTTGCAATTGTGAATTGTGTTGCAACAAACATTTGGGTGCAGGCGTCTTTTGACATAATATCTTATTTTCCTTTGGGTACATACTCAGTAGTGGGAGTGCTGGATCAAATGGTAGGTCTACATTTAGTCTCTGAGGAATCTCCATACTGCTTTCCATGGTTGGAAAGCTACAAATTAGTGGTTGTGCTAGTTTACATTCCCACCAAAAGTGTATAAGCATTACCTTTTCACTGAATCTGTGCCAACATCTATTGTTTTTGACTTTTTAGTAATGGCAATTCTGACAGAGGTAAAGTGGTATCTCATTGTGGTTTTGAATTTCCCTGATGATTAGTGATGTTGAGCATTTTTTTTAGATGTTTTCTGGCCATTTGTCTAGCTTCTTTTGAGAAAAATCTGTTCATGTGTTTTGCCCACTTCTTGATGGGGTTATTTATGTTTTTTCTTGCTGAGTTGTTTGAGTTCTTTGTTGATTCTGGTTATTAGCCCTTTGTTGGATGTACAGATTGCAAATGTTTTCTCCCATTCTGTAAGTTGTGTATTTACTCTGATGATTATTTCCTTTGCTATGCAGAAAAATTTTAGTTTAATTAAGTTTCTTAGAAGTTCTCTATATATGGAACATAACTGATACTCACCAGTGTAAAAACACCTGAAAGTTAAAGCTCATAGCTCTTACAAAACAGTAAAACAAGGAAGAAAATGGGACACTAGAACAAATGAATTTAATAGACATTCACAGAACACTCTACCCATTAGCACATGGGACATTTTATAAGATAGATCATATATTAGGCCACAAAACAAGTTTCAGAAAATTCATAAACATTGAGATCCTCCCATGGATCTTCTCAGATCACAGATGAATAAAATTAGAAATCAACTCCAGGAGGAACTTTCAAATCTACAAAAAGTCATAGAAACTAAACGAACTTCTGCTGAATGATCCTTGGGTCAATGATGAAATTAAGAAGGCAATCAAAAGATTTTTTGAACTGAAGGACAAAGAAGACTTAAGCATCAAAAATCTATGGGATGCAGAAAAAGCAATGCTAAGGGGAAGTTCATAGCCTTAAATGCTTACATAAAAAAGACCAAAAGATCATAGATTAACAAACTAATGTCACACCTCAAGAATCTAGTTGAAGAAGAACAAACTAAATCCAAAGCTAGCAGAAGAAAAGAAATAACAAAGCTTGGAGAAGAACTAAACAAAATGGAAACAAAAAAAAAGGATCAATAAAACAAAATTGGCTCCTTGAAAAGATGATAAAACATAATCTACCTCTAGACAGATTAACCAGAAATAGAAAAGAAAGGACTCAAATCAGCTTAATCAGAAATGAAAAAGGAGACATTACAAATGATACCACAGACATACAAAATATTATTAATGACTACTATGAAAACTTCTACCAATACAAACTGGAAAACCTAGAAGAAATGAATAAATGTTTGGAAACATACAGCCTCCCAGGCCTGAATCAGGAATTAATAGAAATCCTGAATAGACCAATAATGAGTAGTAAGATTGAAGCAAAAATAAAAAATCTCCAACCAAGAAAAAGACCCAGACCATATGGATTCCCAGCCAAATTCTACTAGAACCTATAAAGAAGAACTGGCTCCTATTCTACTGAAACTGTTCCATATCATCGAGGAGGGAATCCTCCTTATCTCATTCTATGAAGCCAGTATCACCTTGACACCAAAGCCAGGAAAGGATGCAACAAAAAAAGAAAACCACAGACCAATATCCCTTATCAATGTAGATGTAAAAATCCTCAACAAAATGCTAGCAAACCAAATTCAACAGCACATCAAAAAGATAATTCACCATAATCAAGTTGGTGTTATCCCAGGGATGCAAGGATGACTCCATATACACAAATCAATAAATGTGATTCACCACATAAACAGAAGTAAAGCAAAGACCATATGATCATCTCAATAGATGCATAAAGAGCATTCAATAAAATCCATAACCCCTTCAAGATAAAAACTCTCAACAAACTATGCATAGAAGGAATATACCTCAAAAATAACAAAAACTATATGCAACAAACTCACAGCCAACATCATACTGAATGGGGGAAAGTTGAAAGCATTCCCACTAAGAAATAAAACAAGACAAAGGTGCCCACTTTCACCAGTTCTATTCCACATAGTACTGGATGTCCTAGCCAGAGTAATCAAGCAAGAGAAAGAAACAGAGGGCATCCCAATCAGGAAACAGTAGGTCAAACTATCCCTGTTTGCCAACAATATGATCTTATATCTAGAAAACCCTAAAAACTCCACCAAAAGACGCCTAGAATTGGTAAATAAATTCAGTACAGTCTCAGGTTACAAAATCAATGTACACAAACCAGTAGCATTTCTCTACGCTAATAGCAATCAAGCTGAAATTTAAATCAAGAACTCAATATCACTTACAACAACTTTCTTTACAAAGAAAATAAAGTACCTAGGAATAAACTTAACTAAGGAAGTGAAAGATCTGTAGAAGGAGAACTACAAAACACTGATTAAAGAAGTCATAGATGACACAAACAAATGGAAAAAGATCCTACGTTGATGGATTGGAAGAATCAACATTGTTAAAATGTCTGTACTGACCAATGTGATTTACAGATTCAACACATTTCCCATCAAAATACCAATGTCATTTTTCACAAATCCAGAAAAAGTAATCCTAAACTTCATATGGAACCAAAAAAGAACTCCAAATAGCCAGAGAAATCCTAAGCAACAAGAACAAATCTGGAGGCATCATCACATTACCTGACTTCAAATTATACTACAAAGTGGTAGTAACCAAAACATCATGGTACCAATATAAAGGTAGACACATAGACCAATAGAACAGAATAGAGAACCAAGAAATAAAACAATATAGCTACAACCAACTGATTTTCAACAAAGCAGACAAAAAAACTCAGGAAAGGACCCTCTATCCAATAAATGGTGCTGGGAAAACTGAGTAGCCACATGCAGAAGGATGAACCTGCATCTCTATCTCTCACCATATACAAAATTAACTCAAGATAGATTTAAGTGTAAGACTTAAGTGTAAGACCTGAAACCATGTAAATTCTAGAAGAAAATGTAGGAAAAAACTCTTCTAGAAATTAGCCTACACAAAGAATTTATGAGTAAATCTCTAAAGGGAAATATAGCAGCAACAAAAATAAATAAATAGGACTTCATTAGAATCTTTCCCTTTTTATTTCTGGTTTCTAGTTTTTATGTTTGACTTTAAAAAGCCCTTATCATAATAAAATTAGTTTTTAAAATTTCTATTATTTTATATTTTTAATCTTAATCTCTTTGACCCAACTGAAATTTACTGTTATGCATGATGAGTAATTTGTGTTTAATGAATATTACAGAAATAAACTTTAAAAGAAGTGACTTCTTTGGTGACTTGTAATCACAGACTAAGTAATTAGCATCATTACGCCCACCAAAGACAATTTTAAAAGCTAAAAAATTATAAAAATTATCTCCTTGAAGCCTTTGGAGAATTAATATGACAGTGATTAAATAGTGGGCAAAGATCCGTAAGAAGATAAACATCTCAAAAGAAGACCTTAGCATTTGGAGCTACTTTTCCCTAGGGATGTTTAGCAATTTCAGAAATAGGAGTCCAGGACCTGCCCCATCAAAGACCTTG